>NC_064618.1:534935071-535560071 GCF_023898315.1 Schistocerca nitens | reverse complement strand
CCGCTGCTTCGTTCGCGTGAACTGTATGGTCGGCACTGTTTCATTTTTTTATTTTTTTAACGAAATTTTTATGTTATTCGCAAACTGCAACATCTCTAAATTTTCCACACTAATTAAGGCCATAGAAGTACGGTCTTTTCCGAATGTACTTCTAAATATCTTAGACCTTGTAGCTACAAATAGGCCGGACATTATCGACCATGTCAGTTACAGAAACGGGGATTAGCGATTTTGATCTCATTATAGCAACTATGATTACGGCAGTAAGTAAATCAGTCAAGAAGGCTAGGAGAGTTTTTCTGCTATACTGAGCAGATAAGGAGTTATCAGCATTATATTTGGACAGTGACTTGGCATCACTTAGTACCAGTAAGATGGATGAAGAAGAAGTGGGCAAAGTATAAGCAGATTGTAAATGGTTGTCTGAAGAGTTACATGCCTAGTAGGTGGAACCACCATGGTTCAATAACGAAATTTGTAAGATGCTAAGGAAGCAAAGATTGTTGCACTCTAGGTTCGAAAGGGGACGCACAAACGACAACAAGCGAAGGTTAGTAGAGATTCGTGTGTCTGTGAAAAGATCTGTGGGCGAAGCAAATAACAACTCCCACCGTCATACCTTAATAAAAGATCTGGCAGAGAACCCAAGAAAATTCTGGGCCTACGTAAAATCGCTAAGTGGGTCTAGGGCTTCCATTCAGTCCCTTGTTGACCAGTCTGGTGTGGCAGTTGAAGATGGCAAAACGAAAGCCGAAGTTTTAAATTTCACGTCCAAGCAATGGTTCACGCAAGAGAAACGTACACACATATCCTGATTTGACCATCAGAAAGACTCCCGTATGGACGACATAGAAATAAGCACTCCTGGTGTAGAGAAGCAACTTAAAGATTCGAAAACAAATAATCATCAGGTCCGGATGGAATCTCAATTGGATCTTACAAAGAGTACTCTACGGCACTAGCCCGTTCCCTAGCTTACATTTATCGTGAATCTCTCACCCAGCACAAAGCCCCAAGTGACTGGAAAAAAGCGCAGGTGACTCCAGTAAATAAGAAAGATAAAAGGACGGACCTGTAAAATTACAGACCAACATCCCTAACTTCTGTTTCCTGCAGAAACCTTGAACACATGCTCAGTTCGAATATAATAAACATTCTTGAAGTTAAGAAGCTTATGTCCATGAATCAGCATGGTTTTAGAAAGCATCGCTCGTGCGAAACTCAAATTGCCCTTTCTCACATGATATACTGACAACTGTGGGGGAAGGGAAACAGGCATTTCCATATTTCTAGATTTACGGAAAGCATTTGGCATGGCGCCACATTGCTGGCTGTTAAACGAAGGCACGATCATGTGGAAGAAGTTCACAGATATGTGAGTGGCTTGGATACTTCTTAAACAACAGAAACCAGTATTTTGTCCTCGACGGCGAATGTTCATCGGAGACAAGGGTATTGTCAGGAATCCCCCAGGGAAGTGTGACAGGACCGCTGTTGTTCTGTATATACATAAGTGATTTGTTGGACAGACTGGGCAGCAGTCTGCGGTTGTTTTCTGGTGATGCCGTGGTGTGCGGCAAGTTGACGAAGTTGAGTGACTGTGGGAAGATACAAGATGTTGTTGTTGTGGTCTTCAGTCCTGAGACTGGTTTGATGCAGCTCTCCATGCTACTCTATCCTGTGCAAGCTTCTTCATCTCCCAGTACCTACTGCAACCTACATCCTTCTGAATCTGCTTAGTGTATTGATCTCGTGGTCTCCCTCTACGATTTTTACCCTCCACGCTGCCCTCCAAAGCTAAATTTGTGATCCCTTGATGCCTCAAAACATGTCCTACCAACCGATCCCTTCTTCTGGTCAAGTTGTGCCACAAACTTCTCTTCTCCCCAATCCTATTCAATACCTCCTCATTAGTTACGCGATCTACCCACCTTATCTTCAGCATTCTTCTGTAGCACCACATTTCGAAAGCTTCTATTCTCTTCTTGTCCAAACTGGTTATCGTCCATGTTTCACTTCCGTACATGGCTACACTCCATACAAATACTTTCAGAAACGACTTCATGACACTTAAATCTATACTCGATGTTAACAAATTTCTCTTTTTCAGAAACGATTTCCTTGCCATTGCCAGTCTACATTTTATATCTTCTCTACTTCGACCATCATCAGTTATTTTACTCCCTAAATAGCAAAACTCCTTTACTACTTTAAGTGTCTCATTTCCTAATCTAATCCCCTCAGCATCACCCGATTTAATTTGACTACATTCCATTATCCTCGTTTTGCTTTTGTTGATGTTCATCTTATATCCTCCTTTCAAGACACTGTCCATTCCGTTCAACTGCTCTTCCAAGTCCTTTGCTGTCTCTGACAGAATTACAATGTCATCGGCGAACCTCAAAGTTTTTACTTCTTCTCCTTGAATTTTAATACCTACTCCGAATTTTTCTTTTGTTTCCTTTACTGCTTGCTCAATATACAGATGGAATAACTTCGGGGAGAGGCTACAACCCTGTCTCACTCCTTTCCAACCACTGCTTCCCTTTCATGCCCCTCGACTCTTATAACTGCCATCTGGTTTCTGTACAAATTGTAAATAGCCCTTCGCTCCCTGTATTTTACCCCTGCCACCTTCAGAATTTGAAAGAGAGTATTCCAGTTAACGTTGTCAAAAGCTTTCTCTAAGTCTACAAATGCTAGAAACGTAGGTTTGCCTTTTCTTAATCTTTCTTCTAAGATAAGTCGTAAGGTTAGTATTGCCTCACGTGTTCCAACATTTCTACGGAATCCAAACTGATCTTCCCCGAGGTCCGCTTCTACCAGTTTTTCCATTCGTCTGTAAAGAATTCGCGTTAGTATTTTGCAGCTGTGACTTATTAAACTGATAGTTCGGTAATTTTCACATCTGTCAACACCTGCTTTCTTTGGGATTGGAATTATTATATTCTTCTTGAAGTCTGTGGGTATTTCGCCGGTCTCATACATCTTGCTTACCAGATGGTAGAGTTTTGTCATGACTGGCTCTCCCAAGGCCATCAGTAGTTCTAATGGAATGTTGTCTACTCCCGGGGCCTTGTTTCGACTCAGGTCTTTCAGTGCTCTGTCAAACTCTTCACGCAGTATCTTATCTCCCATTTCATCTTCATCTACATCCTCTTCCATTTCCATAATATTGTCCTCAAGTAAAGATACAAGATAACTTAGACAAATTTTCCAGATGGTGTGATGAACGGCAGCTAGCCCTAAACGTATAAAAGTGTAAGTTAATGCGGATGAATAGGATGAATAAACCTGTAATGTTCGGATATTACTAGTGTCAAGCTTGACACAGCCAAGTCGCTTAAATATCTGGGCGTAACTTTGCAAAGCGATATGAGGTGCAACGAGCGTGCGAAAACTTTTGTAGGGAAGGCAAATGATCGACTTCGGTATTTTCGGAGAATTTTAGGAAAGACTGGTTCACTTGTAAAAGAGACCGCATATAGGACGCTGTTGCGACCTGTTCTTGAGTATTGCTCGAGTGTTTGGGATCCGTATAGGTCGGACTGAAAGAAGACATCGAAGCAATTCCGAGGAGGGCTGATAGATTGGTTACCGGTAGGTTCGAACAAAACGTAAGCGTTACGGAGATGCTTCGGGAAGTCAAATGGGAAACCTTGGAGGGAAGACGACTTTCTTTTCGGAGACACTACTGAGAAAATTTAGAGAATCGGCATTTGAAGCTGACTGCCGAACGATTCTGCTGTCGTCAACATACATCGCATGTAAGGACCACGAAGGTAAGTTACGAGAAATTAAGGCTCAAACGGGGCATACACATAGTCGCCTTTCCCTCGCTCTATTTGCAAGTGGAACAGGAGGGATAAATGACAATTAGTGGTACAGGTTACACTCCACCAAACACGTTACGGTGGCTTGCAGAGTATCTATCTACAGTAGATGTAGCTGTATATGTAACCAGAAAGCGATTCTGGTAGCTGGAGTTGGCGGTTCATCGTGCCTTTTGAATTCTTACGGCGATATTTCCACGGAAAATTTCATCCCTTAACGCATATTTGTTAAGAAAACGAATACCAATTTCCATCTATTTAGATTTAAAAATGTTTTTAAATATCGAAATATTTACATAAAAATTATCATCCCCTGTTTCACTCCCTTAGGAGTTGCATTTCTGAAAACACTGAAACACGTATTATTTTTCTTTAAATCGAGAAGCCAAATACAAATTTTCTTAGACTTAGCTTAAAAAATGCTTTTATGGTGAAATATTTCCATAGAAACTTCCATCGCCTATTTCACTATCTTAGGGTTTGAATTTTCCAAAAACATTGCAACACTTATTTTTTTATTTCTAGACGAAAAGTGGAATACCAATTTTCACAGGCGTACCTTTAAAACTACTGTAGTAGTGCTTTCGTAAGGTTTTATTTTTAAAAAAATTTCAACCACTATTTCACCCCCATAGGGATTAAATTTCCAAAATTCAGAAACAAGTATTTATTTCCGACCGGGAAACCAAATACTAATTTTCACAGTTCTAGCTTCAAAAGCACCTTAATAGCGACATATTTTCAATAAACCTTTCCTCCTCTGCCTTATCCCCTTAGGGGAGGATTTTCGAAAATTCCCTTCTTAATCGACGCATAGAGTTTAAGATCAAAACCCTCTCCGAATTGCAATTTTCTATACTTCGTGTTTTGTGCAGGGCGATGATGAGTCAGTGAGTCAGTCAGGACGTTTCCTTTTATGTACAAAGATTAGTCCTCTTTTGAAAAACGAGGCAGGAAACATATAGGACGATATCGCTAAGTTGTTCATCTCCCATACTTTCTGATCAACTAAGACGTAGTAATCCTTCATTTACCCAAATTGATGGTGAAGTCATCACTAAATGACGTATAGTTTCTTTTCATATCTTATTTATTACACAGCTGTCGGTATTAACTTCACGTTTTTTAATGAAACTATGAAAATTTCTGCTTTCTAGTGTGGCAGCTCTAAAAGAGCGAAATTCAACGGCGTTTCACTGATCAAAATCCGATTAGTAGTTTCCATAAATTGCAGTATTCAAAACTTAATATCTACGTGTTCTGATCATAAAACAGATTGCTGACTTATGCGGACTTTCGTGATTTCATATCTCGATCATTCTCTTCCCTGTTAAGCGATTTCATCATTTTATATGCGATAGTTTGTTTGGCATGTAAATCACGCTGTATGTTGCTAATAAAGCGTTCCCATGATTCTGCGTGCGCTTTTCGAGTTGTATACTTTGCATTATTTCTTTTCTCTTTTAGTTTATTAGTCTTTTCATTTGTGGGATTATTTAAGAAGGGCTTGGAAGCTACCTTTTTTTTATTTTTTAATAGGTGTTTCCATCTCTGGCATCGAAATCCATACTCCTCTACTTTTTCTGTATTTCCCTATCTTCCCCAGAACCTCATTAGCTATGTCTGATACGGCTGTTTTATGACATCGGATAGAGAGGAAACAGAGTGCTGCAGCGCCAGTGTAAAAGTGACACACAGGAAATTTAGCGTTGGTTCTGTGTGCTCCGAATGCTGGTTAGTTTTAAAAAATAAATGTCTTTCACAAACGTAGAGAAACTAGACATTCTGTTTTATCACAGAGAATGTAGATGGAACATGAAGAGAACCCAAAAGATAACCCGACATACGGTGGCCGACAAAAATGAAAATTCTGCAATGTGCAAATAATTATTATTTGAAAGGCATTATAATACTGTGCAGAGGGGAAGGAGCAAGTCTTCAAAGGTCGAAGCGAATGAAATAGATGTCCTCGCAGCTGCTGCTTATAATCCACATGTTTGCTCTAGAGAAACTGCGAGTGCCTCTGGAATAACTCAGTCCAGTGTTGTTTACATTTTGCGCGCAAACAGCTTCCATCCGTTTCGTGTGTCACTTAACCAACGGAATAACCAGTGGGTTCGGAAGGCTCTCGTTTTTGATGCGATATACAGGATAACAGGTTCTTACTTCAAAGAATTCTCTTTACGCGTAGCTGAATCACTCCGCACATAGAGAGAGCTCCACGGTATAGTATTTCTATTTCAAAAAAATTAAATAAGCGCTTTTCTATTTTGTTCTACATCTGAAGTAAATCAATGTATTTCAGCGATTCTCTTCGAGCCTCATTTATATCCAAGTAATTTTCAACTTTTTAACCAAACTAATGACATTCTCGAAAGCTGTTTAGTGCACTCATCTTGTTTCGATATCTTGAGACTAATAGACGTAAGTGAGACAACCGCATCTTCGCGCCGTTGCAGTAATTGGTCGTGTTAAGCAAAGACACGCTATCACTCTAAAGGAAATATTTAAATATTAGCTGTTCCCGGCCACACGTTGCTGAGGCTGTGTCTGATTAAATGGAAAAGAAAAAAGGGAACGCACACATTTCCAATACACACTATGTAATAAAGAGTATCCGGACACCTGGCTGAAAATGACTTACTAGTTCGTGGCGCTCTCCATCGGTAATGCTGGAATTCAATATGGTGTAGGCCCACCCTTAGCTTTGATGACAGCGTCCACTCTCGCATGCATACGTTCAGTCAGATGCTAGAAGGTTTCTTTGGGAATGGCAGCCCATTCTTCACTGAGTGCTGCACTGAGGTGAGGTATCGATGTCGGTCCGTGAGGCCTGGCACGAAGTCGGTGTTCCATAGGATTGAGGTCAGGACTCTGTGAAGGCCAGTACGTTATAGGGATGTTCTTGTCGTGTAACTACTTCGCCACAGGCCTTGCATTATGAACAGATGCTCGATAGTATTGATAGATGCAATCGCCATCCCCGAATTGCGTTTCAACAGTGGGAAGCAAGAAGGTGCTTAAAACATCAATGTAGGCCTGTGCTGTGATAGTGCCACGCAAAACAACAAGGTGTGCAAGCTCCCTCCATGAATACTATAACATCACCGCCGCCGAATTTTACTATTGACACTACATACGCTGGCGGATAAAGTTCACCGGCCATTCGCCATACCCACACGCTGCCATCGGATCGCCACATTGTGTACTGTGATTAGTCACTCCACACAACGTTTTTCCACTGTTCAATCGCCCAATGCTTACGCTCCTTACACCAAGCGAGGCGTCATTTGGCATTCACCAGCGTGATGTGTGGCTTATGAGCAGCCGCTCGACCGTGAAATCCCAGTTTTCTCACCTCCCGCCTAACTGTCATAGTACTTGCAGTGGATCCTGATGCAGTTCGGAATTCCTGTGTGATGGTATGGATAGATGTCTGCCTATTACACATTACGACCGTCTTCAACTGTCGACGGTCTCTGTCGGTCAACAGACGAGGTCGGCGTGTACGCTTCTGTGCTTTACGTATTCCTTCACGTTTCCAGTTCACTGTATATTACTGGTATATTATACGATTTTAATGTATTGTAAATATTAAAAAGAGGTGTATAAAAACATGCGCGTATTTGAAGGCAGCGATGTGTCAGTATTTCAAAGCAGTCGGCGAAGAACTTTCGGAGATTTTCTGTTTTGAACAAACGGACATTTCCATTTTTATTTATATAAATGTAAATGTTCGTTTGTTCGATATCTTAAATCTCCAAAAGTTTTTCACCAATTGTTTTCAAATTCTGTTACCACGTTTCATTCGCGCATGATTTTGTATACCTACTGGAGCGCCATATGATATATAAATAAACACATACATACACCCATCCACCCATCCACCCACCTACACACACAAATATATGAAGCGGATATATTGTTAGCAGAAATTTCACGCTCTTTTCGTCATAATCTTAATCTCTGAAAGTACTCCAACGATACCTATGAAATTTTGACACAACGTTGCATGCTGTCAACGTGTTCTTATACGCTAACGTGAACACCATGTGGTATATAAATACATATTATGCATATATTACATTTTTTTCTCTGCATGTCGTATTCACTATTATTCTCTAAATTTGTTACGATTAGAAATATGGTGGCAGCCCTGCAATCGTTTAATTTTAACCGTCTCAAGTTCAACGAGTATCCTCCGTATCCGCAATGGCCTGCAGTAAACAATGAAAAATTTACTGCATATGTATTTATGCCTTTTTGAAATGAACTGTGACTTCACTAACGCCTTGGCATATCCGTTTAGCTCAGTGGACCCTTCTGCATTTCCCTTCGCACACACAGTTACCGTCGCATGAACAAGCCAAGAAAGTGGTTCACCATCTCTTCGTAATCCTACAACTGACTCATGAAGAAACGGTTTCATGATAATATAATCCACAACTAAGATGACATACGTTACACTTACAGTCGTAGGCCCAGTCTCAGTACCTCTGATTAATAAATACACAAGATGAGTAGCCCCAATTACGAGTACAATATCTGTAGATAGCATGACAAGAGAAGCTGGCATTGATTGGCTTTTCCGTCGCTTCTTGATAGAATATTTTATACATTATGAATGAAACACACGAAACACTGGTATAATATCTGCAATATTTATTGTTTGTAACGCGAAGTTTTTGGCCGTTACTCCATCATCACGTACAAAAATAAGTATGTGGTGCAGTGAAATTTTGTTGGATGAAAGATCTTAAACTAGTGCATCTACAGAGTATCTCCATTTCCAGAGATGAAAATGTTAGTGTTAGAATTAGGAATGAAACAAGAGGGATTATTTCAGTGTAAATGTGATGCTAATGAACTGTGAAAAAATTAAAACAGTTGTACAGGAAGGAAAATAACTGAACAATAAAATTTGGTGACATGTTCCTGATACGTGGCTGAACATAATAATTTTGTCTTTAATAGGTCCTAAATTACAAACAGATAAGTAATATTGCAATAGTGATATTAAGCGTGTGAGTGAAGCAGCTGTGATTATACAAAGTAAACTTTTTTATCACACTGACAGAAATTATAGTAACTGAAATGAAGGGAAAATGGGACATGTAAGATGGGTAATTTGCAACATGGCCTGGGTGGGATTGTGAGTTGTATCTGCAGTCAGAAGTGGCGAGGAAGGGTACTGTGTCTGGTCATTCAATACTGAGCTTTGGTTGAGGGACATGTATTTATTGATTTCCTAAATTTCAAGATAGTTCATCTTCCTTCCTTTATGGATGTGATGTTTATGTTTCATCTTGCAACTGTGGCCTTCTTTAAGCAGTTGGTCTGCCAAAGTAGTCACTCCCTCTCTAAGTTTTCAACTTCTGTGGTACTTCTTCAAGCGGGTACTCCCCTGCCAGACTGACGTATGCAGAATTTGCCTCAAATACAAGTAATTTTGTATATTCCACTCTCTTCCAAAGCTGGAGGTATATCTTTACCATTCGTCAAAAAGTGTCCTACATGTTGTGCACATAAAATGATGTTCCCAGAAATAGACAAGAAAGATGAATGGTAGAACCACAGTCATGAAAAGTACAAGAAAATCAAGTAATTGTCATCAAAAGCAGCTCTATTGCCAAATCATCAATTCTTAAGTATAGAAATGACCAGACAACAATATGCAAACTAGATAATCCCGCTAAAATAAGAAAACATTATTAGTTCGAGCCCATAGAAGCATTCATCCCACCACTGAAGAGAAAGACGTTCACATACATAGACCAACACGCTGGTTCAACAACACATACGTGCTTCAATCGCACACCATTCTGGGGTGAAAGGCAGACTGCAAATTTACGAAATGTATGTAGTCACTTGGTTTACCACATATGTTCACTTTACCGCCGAAAGAGGAAAATAAATGCTCAACAATCACAATTTTAAAACAAAAATGAAAACGTCAGTGTCTTTAGCCTTATCATTTCATGCCTTATTTTTTAAAAATAGTTACCGTTACCTTACCAAAGTTCAGAAACAAGGGAAAAGTACCTTTCTATTCGATTTCTTTCTTCAATCACAATTTGCCTCCCAATCAGTTCTCCCCCCGTGGTGTCTAAACTGCTCCTATCCAAATTATCAATAACGTACCGTGACCTCTCATATTATTCATATTTACAACTGACACAAAAGATCTTAACCCTAAAGAAGTCTGAGTGACAAAGAGGGATGCTTCATCCTTAATACAGTAACTGTGATCACTTCAGTTCTCATTAGCGGTCTATCAAACGTCCTCTATCCTAGGGGGGAATCAGCCTACAAAATCATCTCAAATGGTCTGCAGAGTCGTTGTTGGCACTGTCGAAATACTTCAAACATCCTCAAGACTAAGCACAGAACAATCCTTTAGACTACTACCATTCTCTAAGCAAGTACTACAAAAAGAGACTGTAACAATGTCCATTTGTGGGAAAACCCTGATCATAATTAAACCACTTACACCTCAAGCGAACATAAACGAATGTAAACCAATCAAAATCATACTTTTCTTCCTCTACAGTTGGAGGGAGTCAGCCAATCCACAAAAATCATAAATAGTACTATATCGAGTCACGAAAAAATTTTCACGTCAAATAACTCTATAATACCACCACTGTTTGGGACCACATTATTCACAATAATTTAGTACCCTTGAAGCAGCATTAACATAAGATCTAATTCACAATTGCTCCTAGCTCTGGCACTCGAATTATCCAATTTTACTCTCTTGAGATGGACACTCATTTTCTCTCTTAGATGAAAACTGCTTTAAAGCGCTCTATCAGCAAGCATACTGACAGTAACAGTCCCACACTCACACATATATAGAACAGTAAAAGAATAGACAGCAGTAAACAAAAACCGAAAATGATAATGAATCTAGTAATAGCCAGCGGCCTGGGATTGCAACACCATAAAATAAACAGACGGTACATTCCGCTGACGTGCACACACATGAAGCTCATTTTCAGAACGGGCGACCTTGACAAAAAACGCGTCATTGAACTGATAAATCCACTTCCTAGGAATTTGGCTGTCGAGTAGCTGGAAAACAATGAATACTTCATACAGACACAAGCAGTCTCATGCTTTCGTCATCATCTACATCATATTGTGCTTTGTATCCGTCCACTCATGGATGCAGCAACGTATTTTGTACATGACCTAGACTCTCTATAGGAGCTCACATTTTTCCACCTTTGTGCAGTGCATCTTCTCTCTTTTCTCAGGCTTGCAATTTACCTCTTTTGAGGCATCTCGCACTTCACTATCACGAACAGTGGTCCATTGGAGGTGACACAGGACCTTGAGATGTCTGCAGTTTATTCCCACCTGTTTTCCTAGGGGACTGATGACCTCAGCAGTTAAGTCCCATAGTGCTCAGAGCCATTTGAACCATAGAGGTCATGGAGGCCCCACGGTACCGACCGGCCGCCGTGTCATCCTCAGACTAAAGGCGTCACTGGATGAGGATATGGAGGGACATATGGTCAGCACACCGCTCTCCCTGCCGTATGTTGTTTTCGAGACCGGAGCCGCTACTTCTCGATCAAGTAGCTCCCCAGTTTGCCTCACAAGGGCTTAGTGCACCCCGCTCGCCAACAGCGCTCTGCAGACTGCATGGTCACCCATCCAAGTGCTAGCCCAGCCCGACAATTCTTAACTTCGGTGGTCCGACGGGAACCGGTGTTACCACTGCAACAAGGCCGTTGGCCTGTTCTCCATCTACCTCTCGTAAAACCTAGCGCTTTCATGCTGGTTCATTCACGCACAGTCAGGACTCAATGCTAGATCATTCTCGTGTGCTAAATCGAATTTCGAGTTGCTCGACCGACACTGCTTTACTGTCACTAAAGGCTTTGAACGTTACACTTATTAACGGACATCAAATCTGACCTTAAATCTGCTACCTCTTTCTCTGTTTGATTTACGGAATTCCCACTCTCTCACAACGATTGCGTCTAACCCGCCATTTTGACAACTGTAATTGATTTTCTGCTCAATTTTATACATGCTGGCGCTCTGCGTGTGACATTGTAGTAAGAGCTTCATATCGATTCGTGTCAAAAGCGAGTGGGACTGTGGGTCTCGTCTTGGCCGCTACTGTCCAGGCGCTTGGCACCTCGGAGACAAAGTCCTCTCGGGGAGTGACTTCGGTGTTACTGCCACTTCGGCGCTGTGAAACATCTGTCGTTGAGGTCGGCGGACCTCGCGCGTTCCTTGCGTAATGATTCCGTCTTCGTTTCTCGTGAAACCGAGCGAGGTGGCGCAGTGGTTAGCACACTGGACTCGCATTCGGGAGGACGACGGTTCAATCCCGTCTCCGGCCATCCTGATTTAGGTTTTCCGTGATTTCCCTAAATCGCTTCAGGCAAATGCCGGGATGGTTCCTTTGAAAGGGCACGGCAGATATCCTTCCCCATCCTTCCCTCACCCGAGCTTGCGCTCCGTCTCTAATGACCTCGTTGTCGACGGGACGTTAAACACTAATTTCCTCCTCCTCCTTTCTCGTGAAAGTTCGGCCACTGCTTCCTCTTCGTCGCTGTGGGCTGGCATTGTGACTGCTCTATATAACATAACTTGTTCCCAAGCATCTCCTTGCAAATGACTCATCTTTACCGAACTTTTTTCCCTAGAGCATGTTTTCATTCGCATCGGTTAATTAATCCAATCTTGGTGACTTTAACACAGACGCATTGCCAAAGGTACATCTAATCTGTAAATGAAATTATGAAGTCAACATAACCAGACACAATAACAACGAAATACACTACGCCCTCTCGCAAAAGAATGGAACCCTGTAGCCACAAAATAAATTATTTATCACACTAAACATGTTATCATCAATACCAAGGAATGCTGGTTGAAAACAAAATTTGATTGGGAATAGAACACTCTTAAAAACTAACTACTTGGATCATGCCACGGGACACGAAGTGCAAGCTACTTATCATTTTTTGTTGGACTCTCCAAATGTAAGTATAGTGCTCTGTTTTTAATATTATGGTAGGCGGGGTGAAATACTAGTTCACTATTATTTCTGTTTATCTCCGAACTCGATTTAAGGAGGACTGCCTATTACTGTGCTTGAGTAGTAACCGCAACTGGCATATAGCCACGGTCTTCGGTACTTGCCCTAGAATAATAAAGGAAAGAAAAAAGTAATTTGTGTAAATTTCTTCTCACTCACAGCCACTGCGCGTGCAGTGTCGCGGTTATGGGGCAATTTAAATCTTTATCAAAACCCCCATATTTCATCGCGAACAGTTGGGTCCTAATAAAATGATTCGACTACACGGAGACGTGGTGCATATTGTATAAACACCCATTACATGTAAAATGTGACTGGATATACACTGAAGCGCCAAAGAAACTAGTATTCAAATACAGAGAAATGTAAACAAGCAGAATACGGCGCTGCGGTCGGCAACGCCTATATAAGACACGCGTCTGTGCAGTTGTTAGCTCGGTTACTGTTGCTACAATGGCAGGTTATCAAGATTTAAGTGAGTTTGAGAGTACTGTTATATTCGCCGCACGAGCGATGGGATACGGCTTCTCCGAGGTAGCGATGAAGCAGGCATTTTACCGTACAACCATTTCACGAGTGTACTGTGAATACCAGGAATCCCGCAGATTGGTGCAGATTTTAATGCTGGGCCTTCAGCAAGTGTCAGCGTGCAAACCATTCAAAGAAAGATCATCGATATGGGCATTTCGGAGCGGAAAGCCCACTCGTGTAGCCTCGATGACTGCACGACGCAACGCTTTACGCCTCGCCTAGGCCCATCAACACCGATACTGTGCTGATGATGACTGTAAACATGTGGTCTGACGAGCCTCGCTTCAAATTGTATCTAGCGGATGGACGTGTACGGGTGTGGAGACAACCTCATGAATCCATGATCCCTGCATGTCAGCAGGTGACTGTTTAAGCTGGTTGAGGCTCTGTAATGGTGTGGGGCGTGTGCAGTTGGAGTGATATGGCACCCCTGGTACGTCTGAATACGATATTGACAGATGACACTTACGTAAGCGTCCTGTCTGATCATATGCATTCATTTATGTCCATTGTGCATTCCGACGGACTTGGACAATTCCAGCAGGACAATGCGACACCCAACACGGCCAGAATTGCTACGTAGTGGCTGCAGGAACACTCTTCTGAGTTAAAACACTTCCGCTGCCCACCAAACTCCGCGGCCACGAACATTATTGAGCATATGGCTGGTTCAAATGGCTCTGAGCACTATGGGACTCAACATCTTAGGTCATAAGTCCCCTAGAACTTAGTTCCCGGGTTCGATTCCCGGCGGGGTCAGGGATTTTCTTTGCCTCGTGATGGCTGGGTGTTGTGTGCTGTCCTTAGGTTAGTTAGGTTTAAGTAGTTCTAAGTTCTAGGGGACTTATAACCACAGCAGTTGAGTCCCATAGTGCTCAGAGCCATTTGAACCATTTTTGAACCCCTAGAACTTAGAACTACTTAAACCTAACTAACCTAAGGACATCACACACACACCCAAGCCCGAGGCAGGATTCGAACCTGCGACCGTAGCAGCCTCGCGGTTCCGGACTGCAGCGCCAGAACCGCACGGCCACAGCGGCCGGCTATTGAGCATATCTGGGATGCCCTGCAACGTGCTGTTCAGAAGAGATCCCCCCCCCCCCCCTAGTCTTACCATTTATGGACAGCCCTGCAGGATTCATGGTGTCAGTCCGCTCCAGCAGTACGTCAGACATTAGTCGAGTTCATGCCACGTCGTGCTGCGACACTTCTGCATGCTCGTGAGGGTCCTACACGATATTAGGCAGGTGTACCAGTTTCTTTGGCTCTTCAGTGTATGATTGGATACAGTTCTGAATCGGAAGAGCCGTGATCTTTTTTCCTTCCATCACTACAGCTATAGCATGCGAGGATGCATGGCGATGGCGAACATTTGAAAAGCAGTTCTCATTCAGACGGATGATTTCTTACAAAATTTAGTAAGTCACAAGAAGCAGATCACTTAATATTAACCAACGGTAAAATGACACAGTCCCTTACATGTATGACAGCAATGCGTGAATAAAATCAATGGGGATAACAGCAGCGTGACTGACTTCACAGACGAGGACATGAAAGCTGGGAATCCATATAAAGAGGAAAATAATCCGACACAGTCCCTTACATGTGTGACAGCATTGCGTGAATGAAATCTCTGGGAATAACAGCAGCGTGACTGACTGCAGAGACAAGGACATGAAAGCTGGGAATCCATATAAAGAGAACACAGAACAGACATACGCAACATATTAATAAAAGGAATAGTCCGTTTTCAGCTACTATTGAATCACACCAAAGTAAGATATCATGTTACAGAGTGACGTAAGCCGATGTCAAAGCCCTCCTGCTAAAAATACTAAATTTAGAAATTACCATCATAAAATGGTGTGGAAAAAATTGAGGACAAAAGTAATTTTTGCTTGCAGTGTCACAGCCAAGTAACATGACTGGATGACACATGGACCACACGCAGAAAGAACTGCAACAGTATGGCGCAGAAGGTAACATAAAGAAACACGCTAAGAGACCAAAATAAATGACACTTTATTTATTCAAAGACCATAATTACTCTGAAGTAATCGCGAATCATTACGGTCCCCTTGTCATTTGAGAAGGCGGGATTTGGTTATTAACAGGGTGTGTGATCACCAGGAACGGCAGTGCATGCCGTGCAACTTGCTCCCATAGTGGAAAAAATGCTGGTAATGTGTTCTTGTGGTAAGGCTTTTCCTTCTCCACTGTTGTTGGCAACTGTTGGATGGTCGTTGGTGCGTGTGGACGAGCTGCAGTGCATCTTCCCAACGCATCCCACACGTGTTCGACGGGTTTTAAGTGCTATGTGCTTGCAAGTATACCGTTTCAGCGCTACGGCACAGTGATGATCTGTCGAATGCGCGCCTTTCTGGTACAATTTGCATATTAAATATCAGTTAATATCATTTGTAAATGTAGTCTTTAGACGTTGTATACCAGATACGAAAACCCATGTTTCAAGTGGGAGACATAGCGTAGTTGGTAGTGCCGTAAGTTAAAAGTCGTGAGCTGTGGAGAGAAAGGCAGCAGGTTGGCGACCACCTCCATACAAAATTTTTCACTTTTTGTTTTCTAAATGATCCTGGGTCTTTCGTATTAATTTAATAGAAGCGTTATTTGCAAAAGTCAATGTTACTTATTATAAATAATATATTTGTTGCAATTCTTGTTGCAAAGGCCAGCATACTAGAAACAACAATAAAGGCTTGCCAAATCAGCGGAATGTACAGGGTGAGCACAAAGTCTTGCCATGATTATAAGAATTTATAACAGGATAACCGTTTGACATAATAAGTCACATTTGATGCCGTTACATAGGTTAGTGTTACTACTTTTTTTAAGACCACTTACGTTAGTAAACCTGAAAGTGTGCTCCCTTGGTAGCTCGGTGTTTCGTAACATGTATTCTGTCACAGTACCCACAGCAGTTGGTACCCTAGCCTTCAGTTCGTCAACTTCAGCAGCTGGTGTGACGAAGATTCTGTCCTTGATATAGCCCCAGAAAAAAAGTCAAGGGGCGTAATGTATGGAGATCGGGGTGGCCAGGGTGCGAGACCGTTCCTTCCAATCCACCGATCCGGACATTAATCCCTTCTCCATACATTACGCCCCTTCACTTTTTTTCTGGGGCTATATCAAGGACACAGTTTTCATTACACCAGTTGCTGACGTCGACGAACTGAAGGCTAGGATACAAGCTGCGGTGGGTACTGTGACAGAACACACGTTACGAAACACCTGACGGGAAATGGAATACTACCTCGTCATTCTCCGAGCTACCAAGGGAGCACACTTTGAGGTTTACAAACGTAAGTGGTCTTAAAAAAACTAGTAATACTAACCCATGTAACGGCATCAAATGTAAATTATTATGTCAATCGGTTATTCTGTAATAAGTTGTTATAATCAGCGCAAGACTGTGCTCATCCTGTATTATGAAGTGCAGTGAAACCATGTATTCCATCTGACAAACACGACACCCTTCTTAGACCATAACCGCTCAATTAGTCGTTGAAGGAACTTATGCTGGCGGGGAACAAACAAAATTCAGAATAAGAGTTTTATGACAGCATAATTCATGAACCTGACAACTGTAGAACAAATAAAATATTTAAGGTAGTACTCATAAGTGCTTATTTATGAAAGTGATTTGTAGCCAAATAAAGTGCCTAAAACTACATACATTACAAATAAATTAAGTATTCCCTCGATTAACGTTGACAGGCGCTACACTGAAACCATTTCATCATTGTGGGTGCATACGCTAGGCTGGAAATTGCGCAAAAAGGTGATTCGTAAACTCTTCCACCAGGAACTGAGCTAGCGCTGGGTTAGTGGGCCAAGCACAGATATGTAGCTACTGGAAATAAGAATGCGACATAACGAAAAGAGTAAAAGGGCGACACAAGTAGAAATGCGCTGTTAAACAGAGAACAAAAAAAAAAAAGAAAAAAAAAGACGCATCGATTGTGACGCAAATTTACGAACTAAATGGGTTCACGACACAGTAGCACTATCTATCACACTTCAGCCCCGAAAATAAGCTACGTAAATGCTTTCGTGTTGCCCAGCAATGTACTTTGAGTGATAGGCTTTGTGGTTCAAGTACCTGCAGGTCAGCTTCCAGAAGACTAGGAGGGACAGGCGACGTGTTCAGCGAGATGCCAGGCGTTCCGCGCTATCACTCGCGTCCGATTTGCTTATGTATATATAGCAATGATTATGGCCCAGATTAATGATCGCTGTGGAGTATGTCAACACGCAACAATGCTAGTCGTTGCCAGGTGACAGTCGCATAATTCAGTTGCGCGGGTGAGTGCTGAGGACGGCGAATTAGAGTTGAAGAATACGAAGATCCTTCTCTCGCCTCCTCTGTTATAAAAGAGAATGTGTACGCTTTGTTTTGCTGACATGTCGAAAGAAAAGAGAAATCTGGGAAGGTCAGTAAGAGAACATAATACGTCAAGTTTGCCTTCAGATGTTGTCCGCTGCTGTTCACAGTGAAGTTTGTGGTACCGTGGAGTATGTTTTTCTTTATCACTCAGATTACTTTCCGTACTGTCATTACTGGCTTCAACAAAGAGTATTTGCTAGCTATTTGTGGTATTTCCTATCAGTAAAATCTTCAAAATTTTCGGTGTTATATATTTCGGGTTACACCATTTTAAATTCTACTCTAGAAGACAAATGAGGCTTTGTGAATTTCGAATTTCATTTGTTTTTCTATGACATAGGTTCAATGTTCTTCGGTTTACTTACGCAGGCCGAACAATGTTCATGACACCCCTATGACTGTTCTGAGGCAAAAAAGCTCCCTGAAAGTCTCTTGTTAAATACGCGTGTGCCGCTTGGTTATTTCGAAGAATGATTGCCTATTGAACGCGTGGGCACCTAACGATATATATTGAACGTGCGACTTGCTGCCGACCATACGATTCTGGTGGCGCGAATTATGGCAAACGTGTAGTGCGTTGCCAGGGGAACATAATTCATCGTTTTCGGTGTGAATAGCAATAAGCGAAAGCGTTGCAGTTTCGAGTACCGAGAGCCTCACATGACGAAATCTAATTCCTCGTTTATATAGCGTGGAAAGTTATACCTCTTCCGATATCTATATTTCTACAACTTGATGTTGCCTGAAACAATGGACCCTACTGATACTCTCCTGCTATCTCTCACTGACATAGCAAGAGTGTACCCAGGTTGTGGGGAAAAGAAGTGCTGCTGGCGGCTTACACAACACGAGCAATAGTGCACGAATAAGACGTGGCTGACGAGTAAGTCAGTAAAGTTACTACTCGTGCTTTCATCTGTTATTAACTATAAGTTAATAAACGTTCGTCTTTTGTCGTTGCTCTAGTGAATATCCATAACTAACGCCACCAGGGTCGTGTGGTCGACATCGAGTCGCACGTTCGATATATACCGTTAGTAGCCCACGCGTTCGATAGGCAATCATTCTTGGAAATTACCAAAACGCTCCCTGCAAAACTCCTCTTAAATACGTGTGTACCGCTTATAGATTGTACATTTTTTTTCAAGCTAACTAAAATGCAGTAAATGCTTTAATGTGTTTCATCTTCAGTGGCTGTTAGTGTAATTCATGTAGCCCAGCTACTCAGATATACCACACGTACATTTAACGTGTAACGTCCCCTTAGAAAACTTAATGAATGACTGTGCTGATAAACCTCTTACATTATTTGATTTTCAAACAGCTGAGCAAAACTGAACGTACTCAGACATTTCTCTCTTTACTTATTCTGATCATCACTAAACTGACACACAATATTTTTAGCGCAACGCAATATGACTCTCAATAATCCCTACAAAAGAATGGCCCTGACTAACAATAACCTATACCTTTCATGAATCACTTACCTCACAAAAATTTTCGTTACTCGAACTACTGCAAAACAGTGAGTGCCACTACTGCCAGCTAAATAAAACATTCTAACTACTGAAGGCACTAACTACTGATAGGCATAGTTAGCAAATGAAAGATTTTCATAGAGAACAAACAATGTATTTACCTTAATAGTGTTCAAAAGTCATAATATATATAGCAGTTCATGACATCCAGTCTTACAAATTTACTGTCTCTGTCCAGATCATCCGCTCTCAAAACTTCGCCATCTCACTCCCCACATCCACCACTGCTGGCGGCTCACCTCCAACTGCGCAACGCTACGCGCTGTTCACATCCAGCTGCCCAACACTACAGTGGCAGACAACAATGCAAACTAGCCACAGACTGCACACAGCACAGCCAGTGATTTTCATACAGAGCGCTACGTGGCGTTACCAATAAGAAAACCTAAACAACCTACTTACAAACGTTACAACAGCCTACAGTCATTTATTGCCTTTTCTTACTTACCTGTAGCATAATATATATATATATATATATATATATATATATATATATATATATATATATATATATAATTGCATGTACAAAAAAGGCTATATAAGCAAAGAATATGCATTATACGATTATCTAAATAGTACGGCAAGACGAGAGACAAGTTGGCCTTCAGGAAAGGGCATAATGCTAATGCATCGGAAAATGCAATGTAATATTAATGGACAGATTGACAGACTCCTAAGAGCCCTTATGGAACAAGCAAAGTTCATAACCGAGATTTCTATCCATTATATTTTCTAGACATCTTTTTCAATTATTTCATTGCTAGGTAAATACTGTTCACTAAATTCAAGCAAAATGCTTGGGAAAACGTCTGGACAATGTCTCGTAGAGAGAGGATTTTGAAACGACATTAAATCCGGCTGTTCCATTGTTGCTGTTCGCAATAAGTAGACCGTCAGATGGTTTTGTCTTTTCCAATCTTTATCACCCATCGTCATGAAAAGCTCAAACGCGATTCCGCACTCTATACTCATAGCAATCACCAAACAGAATCGTTACACTTACGACATAACATTGACACTTCGCAAAACAAATTGTATCAATGGTCTTTATCAGCCAGTCTTTCCCTATTCAGGACGCTGAGTCGTCTGAGGGACAATGCATCTAACAACGCCTTAATGCACATGCTGTTAGAATACAATGTGTCAATGCTGGATGAAACAAAAATGGCTCTGAGCACTGTGGGACTTAGCATCTGAGGTCATCAGTCCCCTAGAACTTAGAACTACTTAAACTAAAATAACCTAAGAACATCACACACATTCATGCCCGAGGCAGGATTCGAACCTGCGACCGTAGCGGTCGCGTGGTTCCAGACTGAAGCACCTAGAACCGCTCGGCCACATCGGCCGGCTGGATGTAACAATTTCATATCATCAGCTCGTAGTCTTGGGTATTCACGCAACTAAAACAAATTTCACTGCAATTAAGCACGTTGAGGACAGAAACGTTGGAGAATGATTTCGAAATTTCGTGTGGTTGCATAGAAATGTAGAACACATCAATAAACAATTCTGTAATAACTTGTTTGAAGTTAAATGCAAACATTGATTAAAACAGTGCTACAATTCGTCTTACATACCAAGAGTGTCAATGCTCGTTGATTCGCAGACGTTCCACTAGGAGTTAACCCGTTCCACTGTTTCTGATGGAGAAAAAACGTCACCTTCATTGGCCTTGAATGGTAGGGATGCTGATGGCGCAAAGTTTCAGATCACCAGTTCTGGATTATAGTTCCGTAAAATGTTGCATGAAGTGAGGGTTCTGTAGATGATCGTCACACTTTGACTGCCGACTTCAAAATCTGCGGGCCCCTTGAGTGTACTGGAAAGGTTACGTGCCTTTGGTGGGTTTTTAATTTTTCCTTTCTTTCATTAGATTACAGTCCATAAGGGCATTAACACTACATCGCACAGTAATTTTAGTCATTACGTATATTGATACGATACGGATGCACAGTTAACAATTGACAAGAAGTCAGAGGAAGTCAACAGCCAGGACACTAGCCTATCCGTAATTCTGAGTGAAGACTATGGGACTGACTCGATTTTTATGAAATTTGTTTTCGTCTGTGTATGAATATGTGCTGTACCTTCTCATCCTATCTCCAATCAGTACTTGCCATCCCCAGAAAAATTATAGTACCGGCTCGGAAGAATGGTCAGAATTTACCGCTCTTTCGTGACAGTGGCAGAAACGGACAATAAAGGGCTCATAAATTCAGTATTTGTACTGCTGAAGGAGTGATCTGCTGTTGGCCTGAGCTGAAATAGAGAAACCCCAGGAAAGCTAAATCACTGTCTAAAAATTATCATCAGTTGCAACCAGACATTATCTTGTGGTGTATTTTGATGTTATTTATGTTTTAAAAATGCCAAAAACTTAGCATACTCATAAATCTCAGCTGTGTGATGATCATAGATACATACATACACTATGTGATCAGAAGTATCCGGACACTCCCACAAAACATAACGTTTTTCATATTAGGTGCGACACCTACTGTCAGGTACTCCATATCAGCGACCTCAAAACTGATTAGAGATCGTGAAAGAGCATAATGGGGTGCTCCGCCTAACTCACGGACTTCGAACATGGTCAGGTGAATGGGTGCCACTTGTGACATACGTCTGTACGCGAGTTTTACACACTCCTAAAAATCCCTAGGTCCACTGTTTCCGATGTGATAGTGAAGTGAAAACTTGAAGGGACACGTACAGAACAAAACCGTACAGATCGACCTCGTCTGTTGTCTGACAGAGACCGCCGACAGTTGAAGAGAGTCGTAATGTGTAATAGGCAGACATCTATCCAAACCATCACACAGGAATTTCGAGCTGCATCAGGATCCTCTACAAGTTCTATGACAGTTAGGCGGGAGGTGAGATAACTTGGATTTTATGGTCGAGCGGCTGCTCATAAGCCACACAGCACGCCGGTAATTGCCAAACAACGCCTCGCTTGGTGTAAGGAGCATAAACAGTGGACGATTTAATAGTAGAAAAACGTTGTGTGGAGTGACGAATCACGGTACACAATGTGGCGATCCGATGGCAGGGTGTGGGTAAGGTGAATGCCCGGTGAACGTCATCTGCCAGCGTGTGTAGTGCCAACAGTAAAATCCGGAGACGGTGGTGTTATGGTGTGGTCGTGTTTTTCATGAAGGGGGCTTGCACCTCTTGTTGGTTTGCGTGGCACTATCACAGCACAGGCCTGCATTGATGTTTTAAGCACCTTCCTGCCTTCCACTGTTGAAGAGCAATTCGGGGACGGCGATTGCATCTTTCAACACGATCGAGTACCTGTTCAAAATGCACGGCCTGTGGCGGAGTGGTTAAACGACAATAACATCTCTATCAAGAACTGGCCTACACAGAATGCTGACGTGAATCCTACAGGACACCTTTGCAATGTTTTGGAATGCCGAGTTCGCCCCAGGCCTCACCAATCGACGTCGATACCTCTCCTCAGTGCAGCACTCCTTGAAGGATGGGCTGCCATTCCCCAATAAACCTTCCAGCGCCTGATTGAACGTATCCCTGCGAGAGTGTCATCAAGGCTAAGGGCGGGCCAACACCATACTGAATTCCAGCACTACGGATGGACGGCGCCATGAACTTTAAGTCATTTTCAGCCAGGTGTCCTGATACTTCTGATCACATAGTGTATCTCACACAATTTTAAATTTTGTCGGGTGGTAAAGCACGAAATATTCGTTGTGTTCCACTGCATAGCGACTAAAGGTAGAAACTGCGATAGTCGATATTAAAAACAAATAATTTAAGCAATGGACGGTGACAATGATGTCTTAAAAAGGTTTTATTCTAATTTGAACTTCACCCAAAGAAATGAAAATTACTAAAGCACTGTCGACGGAATTCCATTTGTGCCCTTGACAGTCCGAAGAAACATCCAATGTCTTAATTAATCACTGGGCAACTTTTCATGACAAGACTGCTAACGCCTCACTTCGTCATGTATCACGTCTATAATTATACGATTAATATACTATGGACGAGAATGTCAACGAGCAATGGAGATTATGGAATAACGCAGGGCGGAAATAATTTGAAAAGGAAAAAAAAAGCATTAACCGATCGACCTGAAATAACATGTTATGTTCATTGTTACGTAATAACCCGTACCTCCCCCCATGAACCATGGACCTTGCCGTTGGTGGGGAGGCTTGCGTGCCTCAGCGATACAGATAGCCGTACCGTAGGTGCAACCTCAACGGAGGATCTGTTGAGAGGCCACAAAAACGCGTGGTTCCTGAAGAGGGGCAGCAGCCTTTTCAGTAGTTGCAAGGGCAACAGTCTGGATGACTGACTGATCCGGCCTTGTAACACTAACCAAAACGGCCTTGCTGCGCTGGTACTGCGAACGGTTGAAAGCAGGGGGAAACTACAGCCGTAATTTTTTCCGAGGGCATGCAGCTTTACTGTATGGTTAATGATGATGGCGTCCTCTTGGGTAAAATATTCCGGAGGTAAAATAGTCCCCCATTCGGATCTCCGGGCGGGGACTACTCAAGAGGACGTCGTTATCGGGAGAAAGAAAACTGGCGTTCTACGGATCGGAGTGTGGAATGTCAGATCCCTTAATCGGACAAGTAGGTTAGAAAATTTAAAAAGGGAAATGGATAGGTTAAAGTTAGATATAGTGGGAATTAGTGAAGTTCGGTGGCAGGAGGAACAAGACTTTTGGTCTGGCGAATACAGGGTTATAAATACGAAGTCAAATAGGGGTAATGCAGGAGTAGGTTTAATAATGAATAAAAAAATAGGAATGCGGGTAAGCTACTACAAACAGCATAGTGAACGCATTATTGTGGCCGAGATAGACACGAAGCCCACGCCTACTACAGTAGTACGAGTTTATATGCCAACTAGCTCTGCAAATGACGAAGAAATTGAAGAAATGTATGATGAAATAAAAGAAATTATTCAGATAGTGAAGGGAGACGAAAATTTAATAGTCATGGGTGACTGGAATTCGGTAGTAGGAAAAGGGAGAGAAGGAATCGTAGTAGGTGAATATGGATTGGGGCTAAGAAATGAAAGAGGAAGCCGCCTGGTAGAATTTTGCACAGAGCACAACTTAATCGTAGCTAACACTTGGTTCAAGAATCATAAAAGAATGTTGTATACATGGAAGAAGCCTGGAGATACTGACAGATTAAAGATAGATTATATAATGGTAAGACAGAGATTTAGGAATCAGGTTTTAAATTGTAAGACATTTCCAGGGGCAGATGTGAACTCTGACCAACTTTTTCCGTATGAATCATTACAGCAATTTTGCGCCGTTGTGTAAACCTCTTACCGCATGCGTACAGTTTGAGCATCCATCAGACGCTTAATCTCTTTCCCTCTTACTGCTTGTTCATAATTTATTCCATTTGCCGTAAGGACAAGACGTGTGATGATATTTACTAACGAGTAAGCTGCACTTGAGTGAGAAGGCGCTCCTTTCCCTTTTATCCTTGTCGCCTCCTTCCTTAGCTCTCCCTTCCATAGATGATGCGCGGTACATTCATGTCGATCCCCTGAGCTATTTTCTTATCGGTAACGCATGTAAAGAGGACAAGGCTTCGTGTTGCCGTTTCCTCTTATTCAGTTAACGCTATCTTACCAAATTCGGTATGGCGTACGCACTTGTCTTTCCTCCATTCATGTGTGAAGAAGAACTCAGTTTTTCAAACATTAATTTGTTAGCCTCTCTTAGTACATTTTTTTCTTGTTGCAGCATATGAATAATAAATTTTATAGTGATGTTCAATACTCTTCCAGTTCAGTTTAGAAAATTTACAACTTTATGATCGAGTGGATCAATTCCAACAGTAAGCACGTCTAACCATGGTGAATCAATAGATGATTTTCCCTTACTTGAATAAACTCATCGCTGGGAAACGTCTTTCCTTTCAGCACGTTTTAGGGATGAAAAGTTACTATCGAGTAGGACATGATCCTCCGTTGTCCATTGCACATCCGAGAGAGAGTGAATAAAACTACCTTTTCTCCCTTATATGCCGGATGCGGACATCTCTATCCCGCGTACCACGTACCTAATTCCGTTTAATACGGTATATGTTAGCTGCACTCCCACTGTATTCTATTGTAGCTCCATTCTGGATCACAGGGGAGTGTTATGGGACCATTGCTTTTCACAATATATATAAATGACCTAGTAGATAGTGTCGGAAGTTCCATGCGGCTTTTCGCGGATGATGCTGTAGTATACAGAGAAGTTGCAGCATTAGAAAATTGTAGCGAAATGCAGGAAGATCTGCAGCGGATAGGCACTTGGTGCAGGGACTGGCAACTGTCCCTTAACATAGACAAATGTAATGTATTGCGAATACACAGAAAGAAGGATCCTTTATTGTATGATTATATGATAGCGGAACAAACACTGGTAGCAGTTGCTTCTGTAAAATATCTGGGAGTATGCGTGCGGAACGATTTGAAGTGGAATGATGATATAAAATTAATTGTTGGTAAGGCGGGTACCAGGTTGAGATTCATTGGGAGAGTGCTTAGAAAATGTAGTCCATCAACAAAGGAGGAGGCTTACAAAACACTCGTTCGACCTATACTTGAGTATTGCTCATCAGTGTGGGATCCGTACCAGATCGGGTTGACGGAGGAGATAGAGAAGATCCAAAGAAGAGCGGCGCGTTTCGTCACAGGGTTATTTGGTAATCGTGATAGCGTTACGGAGATGTTTAATAAACTCAAGTGGCAGACTCTGCAAGAGAGGCGCTCTGCATCGCGGTGTAGCTTGCTCGCCAGGTTTCGAGAGGGTGCGTTTCTGGATGAGGTATCGAATATATTGCTTCCCCCTACTTATACCTCCCGAGGAGATCACGAATGTAAAATTAGAGAGATTAGAGCGCGCACGGAGGCTTTCAGACAGTCGTTCTTCCCGCGAACCATACGCGACTGGAACAGGAAAGGGAGGTAATGACAGTGGCACGTAAAGTGCCCTCCGCCACACACCGTTGGGTGGCTTGCGGAGTATAAATGTAGATGTAGATGTAGATGTAGACTTAGAAAGAGGATAGCGGCTACGACAAATGGCATATACCTTCATCGATTTCCCAGAGACAAGTGCACCACTCATAACATATTGTATTGGTTTAAGTGCAAAAGGGCACGAAATAAAAGACATGATGTGATAATTTGGATACAGAATCTAGTTGCACCTTAACTGGTCCGCTGCACTTCTTATTTAATAAATGTGACCAAGACAATAGCAGATATGGACTTGAGCTGCATTGTTAAATAGCGGCATCTGCCACTTGGTTCCACTGAAAAATGTGTGGTTATGGAAAATTAGTAACAGAATTTGCAGTTCCTAAGGAACTAATTATGTTTTTACCTAAATTGTTTCCCAGAAAAATGAAGTATTTTCACATAGGATTGGTTTACAGAGTATCATGGAAACATTCCTTCCTTTGCTGGTGTAATTCAAATTAGACAGCACCTTCTATCAATGCCGGCCAGTGAACACGTGAAAATAACGCAGAGGAAGACACAGTTCCTGACAAAAATTATGCTCAAGATCGCTAAACCCTCTATTGGCAGGTGCAGACGACTGAAAAATCCTCAAAAATATCTTAGCAATGACACCAGGGCATAATACGCTTCTGGTGGTAGACCAAAGACTCATAACAACATCTGGAGTGCGTTCTGTGATCATACAGAACATAAAACCCATAGATCCTCCACAGACGTCACCGCTCATGGGACAATACTATAGGCCACACCCTTACAAACTCTAATGTAAGTGGCAGAAACTAACGGTTTTTCCAAATAAAACTCTACCGTCTCACACCGAAAATTATTTCACACAACAAGCGTATAGAAAGTCGAAGAAAATAAGGTGAAGAACCGTAAAAACTACAATTTTAGAAGAATGACAAATTTTGTTGCATTAGACATCCTTGAAGCTTCTGAAAGAGAACAAATAATATGTATCAGAAGGATCTGCTTATTATTCTCACTAATCGTAACTGCACTTCAATATCTAAAAGATCTACAAAACGAGCATTGCACTTGTGCAATGAAGAATTATTATGCTAAGGAATCTAGAGACAGGTTATTGAAATTATCCAGACACGCACATCTAAAAAAAAATTATTTGCGAGGCGCCTCTAGCTCCAATGCTCTGCGCACGATTCCATCCCCGACTTACCCCAAAAGATAGAAACATATAACCACAAGTGTCATAAGAACAAATTCGATACAAACGTACTGCTTAACACAGAACCAGATTACTTAACTATCACAAGCCACACAACTTTAACTAAAGCAACCCTGCTGTACAAATGCTTGCAGATTTTAGAAATGGTGTGTGTCAGTTACTCTGGTTGTGCGTAAAGTCTCCAGGAAGTCCGCATTTGCAAGAGCCAGCTGCTTAACTAAAAAAAAAAAAAAAGCCACGTGCAGGTAGAATAACTTGTGCGGTTTATATTTCGCTTTTCTGAAGATGCAGGGGTTTTCTCACAAGTAACTTCTGTAGAACCTCTGGGTAGAAGAAACACTGCGTCACGTTCTTTGCAATCCTCCTCTGCCATTGCAGTTCCACTTTCCGGATGTGGACAACTGCGTCTGCAATCACCTGTCTTCTTAGCAAGCTGCTGTGGCGGAAATCCAGTCACCTTTCTAATTCTGTGCTCTGGATCCTTATTCATTAAAACTTTGGATAGAGTCATCCTGGTTGTGTTTCGAGCGAGCTGATTCACTACTAATTGGAAATCCTTGACGTATTCATCACAAGTGTTACGCATTATGTTGTAGTAGATCCAATAAAGCTTTCCCAGCTCACATGTGATTCTGTCTGATGGGATTGCTTATGGATGGTATGTGGCAGTAATAATTTCGCTTTATCCTCCTTCTTCATAGCATCTCCTAACACTATTTAATACGCAGGTCTCTGCCTGCGGTATAAGTGAGAAACGTGAGAAATATTTGTTGTCAAAGTCTTGTCCGTTGACAGATGCAGAACCCGATGCCACACACGACTCTCTAGCAGTGGCCCTACCTTCTGCCACTAATAGCAGTCCATTAGGCCCCGAACTCTCAAAAATATTCCGCTCATCGTTGAGTCTCAGCATTTTCTCTACTATGGCATTAATGGCTCCATGGCTACTGGTCACTCGTTGTCTCCCGTGAGCTCCTGTGCATGATGTCTAAGTGAGACAAACTCCTTAGTTTCCAAGAGCTGAACCAGTTCGGTAGCTTCAAATTCAGTTCTCTCCTCCAGAACAAGCATTCCCTGGAATACTGAGATATTTGCCTCCGCTGCAGCCTGCATTCTTTGCGAAAGTAAAGTGTTACTTTCCTCCATTTTCTTTAAGTTTGACTCAGTCTGCTTCCCACCACTTTTGAAACTTTGCCTAGCTTTCCGTCCACCGATTAGACTCAGCCAATGAATTCTCCACGTAGCGCTGCTATCTACTCCCTAAATCGCCTACTGTCCTGCTGCACTTCTTTCCTGTCTCCTTCTACTTTCATACAATCTGCTTTGGACTTTTTTCTCCTGCACGTCTTTTCTTTCTATCTCTGCTTATTTTCTATCTGTTTCTGCTTTCCCATCTCTTTCTTGCGTTTCTTTCCCATCAATTTCTGCTCTCCCATCTTTCTCGTCCGCTTTCTCTGGCATTTGTTCTACCCAGATTGAAATATCCGCCATGATTCCGAAATCTGAAGTGTCTCTGCACCATGGTCAACTCCGTTTTGCAAATCACGATAGTTTCACTCCGTTTAGGTGTTGGTTGGTTTTCTGGGTTTCAGGAAACACAACTGCTGCTAATGCCTCCCCTTCAGAAATTCCAGCTGTGTGATTCCACTTAAGACGAATGAATGACTCCAAACACAAAGATATCTTCATATGTAATACAAAAAATCTCCACACGCGATGTAAATTTACTCAATAAAATCCCTAAAAATACAGGTACACATACGTGAAACAAATTATAAACAACATACAGTTTTTGTGCGCTATGCTGGCATACGCTGCAGCTGCAGCTAAATGTGTAAGCTAGAAAATGGAACAAATGGTTGCCACCACTTTTTGTACCCCCAAAAGTGTCTCACTGTGTCGTCTTAATAGCATGATATCGAAGGAACCCAGAAATAAGATTCTGAATAAAGGTTGAGATAAAAGCTTACGTCTGACTGGTGGTACAGAATCCGAATGCGGCAAAATTGTCGTGAAACAACACGCAGCAAACTTGTGGAAATACACACAGTTCTCCCTACTCAATAAACAGTCCCGTAGTCAAATGTGACGAGTGACTGCTATGCTAATTACCTTCACTGAATAATGAGAGAGTTTTAAGAATTTTGCCACTACGTACGACGGTAACGCCTTCGGGTGAGAAAAACAAGCGTAAGTGCTCATAAGTTTATATTCACTATTAGAGAGTCGTAGAACAATTTGAGGAGCTTGAATTCTAAGTCAAGACTGAGATTAACAGATATCTGTTTGCATTAATGACTTACATAAACCACAATAAAATTACCAGGAAACAAAGTTGTCTTGTGTGAGTGTGGGAAGGCGCCATAATTGTGAAAAATACGTAGAGGAAAAGGAACAAGATCTGCTCATCTGAAATCAGATGTAACGATACAAAATGAAGCCACAAATTGTAATAAAACTAAGCAACGTAAGGTTAATGGCAAAGTGATCAAATAGCGAGCAGCTCAGAATGTGGAGTGCGCTACAGCATCTGCCACACTTACATTTCCCCTCAACAGCTAATGAGCGCCAATCAGCACAAGGATGCAGTCTGCAGAGGAAATGCCCAGAATGATGGCCCGGGGCAGAACAGTGCAGAATCTTAGTTTAGGGCCTCAACTGCCTAACTACTTGAAAAATACCCAATAGAGAGGACGACCCGTAGCTGGTGCCAATGTAATGCATGAGAATATCGGTTATTTCATGATTAATCAGGAACACAGCAAAAAGTCCCACTCTCGGCATACAAAATTGGAAATTTGTGGTAAGGTCTTATGGGACTTAACTGCTGAGGTCATCGTTCCCTAAGCTTACGCACTACTTAATCTAACTCGAACTAACTTACGCTAAGGTCAACTCACACACCCATGCCCGAGGGAGGATTCGAACCTCTGACGGGAGGAGCCGCGTGGCTCTTGGCGTACAGAACATACATTAAGAAACATGAGGTTGGTAGTGGACCGTAGCAGTGTCTTCCCGATTGGTCGGTTTCTTCACATCAAACACGATGACAAGGCTAATCGATTTGATTGGATGACCAAAATTTTGGTGTAAGGCAACTGTTTTTCTCACGCCGGCTGGGTGACACCATGGTGTCCCGAGCTTTGATGATCATGCAGAAAAGGCAAAAATTCCAAACTTGGGTATTCTTTGCTAGGCCAGGCGTTGGCTCAACTCAAAAAAGGCGGCAGCAGGGTTTAGTCTCACCTCTGTGAAAACTGCCGTCTCCCTCGGGAGATTTACCTTTCCTGATGAGACACACTGACAGTATTCTGCCGAGAACAGGACACTGCGAGTGCACCTTCCCAGCACGAAAATATCAAACTTTCTCCAAAGCCCTCAATAAAATAACCATCAAATAGAGGTAAAAAATGAAACTCCATTGCTTAGTAATATGTGCCAGTAATGTCACTCCATATTTATATGTTTAGGAATGTCTTTTATTGTCTGATAACATGCGAGAAAACATCGCTATTTGAAAATTAAATGTTACTGAAAGGTTTCAGAACTTTAGCCATCTAGCATTTTCAGTTGAAGGAAAATAGCAATGAATGGCGAAATAGTTTTGAGATGTCACGGCAAATGGCTATGACTAATACCAGGAAAAAACTATTAAATGTAGTTACTTTCTTGAAGCTGGTACTAAAGTGATGCATCTGTCTGTACGCGGAGCACAGTGAAAGTTCGGTTTTCCGATCATAGCTCCCGTTTATACAGAAGGGGAATGCCCTCATCTTTCACTGGCTGGGTATGTCTTCGACCAATTCAGTTACATCTTGATGTCTCTATAGTCCCAATTAAACACGGTCATTGGAAGTAAAACAAGTTCAGAAAGTGTGCTGGAGAAACTCGAGATGACTTTTCTTTGAAGGCTTCTGATTCCCGAAGAAAGCTGTCCGATTGACATTTTTCCACTATTAAATCTTAAGACCCAGGCCAGAAAGGAATTCTAAGTGCATGTAAACACGAACTACACTATACTCGACAATAGCTTTAATGGCCTCTGCCCACGCAACTTACAAGGGATGCTGCGTCGACAATTGAGCTGAAAGTGCACCAATATCACCATAGGCCACTGCAGTGCGGTCTTGCACTTTGGCAACTTTAGAGACCGAGTCGCCTGAATCTGTCTCGCGTTCGAATAACAAGCACGTTTTAAAGATAAGACCCCTCATCTGCTTCTGAAACACTTGCCGCATTCTAGGTATTTCAGCCATTATGAAAAGCTCACAGAACACGTAGAAATCAGTCAGTCATAGTCTCGCGAACATAAAACCGCGATACAATGCTCCAATATGACAGGAGTTTACACAGTACGGAACGCGGAAACTGACTGAGCGCTGATAGGCTAGCGGCGCAGCTGTCTACTGCGCATCTCCTCCCAAAGGCCACACACGGACTTCAGTGAACTGTTTCTTTAAACTTCAACTAACAAGTTACAGTAGTTCGCTAAAATGATATTTTGTGGATTACAAGCAGTACCACTTTGCGTGAAATGTCACCAATACTTGTAGGCGAAAAAGATTTCAAATGATAAGATTATAAACTTTTTCCAGCCGAGCGGTCTAAGGCGCTGCAGTCATGGACTGTGCGGCTGGTCCCGGCGGAGGTTCGAGTCCTCCCTCGGGCTTGGGTGTGCGTGTTTGTCCTTAGGATAATTTAGGTTACTTAGTGTGTAAGCGTAGGGACTGATGACCTTAGCAGTTAAGTCCCATAAGATTTCACACACACACACACACACACATATAAACATTTTATGGGTGTAGATTATCGGTCTATGAACCTTGAAAAACTGAGAGACGCATTTGGGATGACGGGGAGCTGAAATGAACAGGACGAGGTATAAATATCGCAGCGGACTGCTGACTATAACGTCGGTGTGAGATGACAAACATGCCATTTGTATAGCTGTGAACAATCAAAGTGCCGCAGTGATTAAGGCAGCAGACTTCCATTCTGCGTGACACCCATTCTGCGTGAGGAGGAAGAGGGTGGGAGACCAAGTTCACTCCCGACCATCTGGATTTAGATTTTTCCATTGCTTTTCTTATCAACTACAGGTGAAAGCCGTGTTGGTTCAGCTAAAAGTGATGTGAGCGATTTCCTTCTTTCTTGTGCTTCCATAGTGTAGCGGCTGTCGCAGGCTGAAAGGACACGCCTGATTAGGTTTTGCGTTTTTTTGCACTACAGATGCAGCCAGCAACTGACGCTGGAGAGTAAGAGTTCTCAGATCATTTAGACTATAGCGTACCGAGTGGATCTACCGGATCCCTTCCGAGCGTTCACCAAGCACATGGAAAGCCACATTACTGAGCGGAGCGTTGAAGCCTCACTTTCCTCGTGGAGAGCTATTTAGAGCAACTAACGATTACGGGGTCAGCAAAGATACCTGATAACACAATCAAAATAAAATAATCGTAAATAATGGGTTAACCACCGTTCATCATTAATCCTTACACTCCGGCGCAAACTCTGAAGGAAGGAATCTCCTCCAGATGCTACTGCTGCAGCCAATTACTCGTTACATCCTGTCGCTGCAAGGAAAAAGCTCTGTATACAGTTTGATAATCAATGAACGACTGACGTGCCGCATCTGGATATAAATAGCATCGTCATTTATTTCGGCAGCTTCAGATTTCTCTGACTGCTGCATTGTATAACACCTGAAAGGTCTCTGTTGGATTCCTTTCATGTTAATTTCTTAAATCTGTTGTCATTTACGGCATAAATTCCTGTTCTAAATTTACTGCGGTGTTTCTGACTCTATCTGGGAGGAGATTGAGCAGTGGAACGTGTTACTTTTACACACAAACAAGAACGATCTGTCACACTGCTACACTTTAAAACACAGTTTATATGTAATTCATGTCACACAGTCTCATACAGAACCTACATCCGCTTTCTTTTATATACTGTATATGATAAGATACGGTCACCCCCGTTCCCTTCTGTGTGAAAGGATGAATGAGCAAATGTATCTCTAGTTGCATGCTTGATGGTAGCAGACAAGCCTGTCTGCTAGAGAACAGTAGAACCAACGTCGGAACAGGTAGCTACGTTTTCTAAAAGCAAAGAGGTTTCTATTCTTAGTATGATCCTGTCCATCCCTTGTCGTGTTGGTATAGGAAGCTGCCTCTCTGGTCACTTCCGTTTGTATCTGTGCAGCATCCTCGGTAGGGGCCCAGGCCAGACTGTCTGCGGTGAGCGTCTGAAGTGGTAAGATCTCTGGCTAAGCGCGGACAATGGATTTCTTAAGTTCAGCCTAACTGAAAATTTAATCACTTTTATTTCAGGTTTAGATCTAAAATATCTTATGTTATTTTAAATTGCAATGCAGTGTAATTCGAGTGTGAAGTTCATAATATCTTCCAGTAGTTGCTTTGTCACTACTTTGTGAGTAAAGTGGAACCACGTGTTGATGACCCGTGACTCTAACTAAGATTATCAATCTTAAATGCGAATGTGTGTGAGATTATAATGTCTCGACTTGACAATATTTTTCAATACAGCAACTTTTCTTTATGTTCAACCCACGTGAGGTGTACTTTGTGAGACCAGTACCACATCCTTATACAAATGTTTGACCCATCAGGTTAATCGTAAGACGATAGTAACCAGTTCGAGGTTTTTCTTTTGTAAATTGCGTTTCGATGTAATTTATTTTAACTATCAAAATTATTGTGGAGTTACACTCTTTGTGTAAACCAAGTTGACCACATGAAGCATGTGGTGTAAACATCAAAGTAGCCCTCAGCTATTCTTTTCGGGAAGATTTCACAGAGAGTCAGTATGAATTTAGTATACCAGTGAGTGGTAATTTCATGACGGACAGGATTGCGCTACGACCGTAACTTCTTTGGGTGAAAATTGCATCGGTTGGTTGTGGTTAATTTCCTCTTGCATATGTTTCAACGTTCTTCGTGTGTTATTTTATGAATGCAGTGTTGTATGCAGTCTCCCAATCTTGGCTCCATATTTGATGTGTTCTGTATGATTACAAACTCACATTATCACAATCGTAAATAAGGCACCAGTTTAGTTATGAATCAGCTGTAATATGCAGAAATTTTAACGGAACAATGATCAATGTTAAAATAAATGTCCAAATATAAACTGATTTATTTCTTTTTATTTAAATTCTCTTTATATATATATATATATATATATATATATATATATATATATATATATATATATATATATATATGTGTGTGTGTGTGTGTGTGTGTGTGTGTGTGTGTGTATGTATATGTATATATTACCGGTTGTCGTAATATGACTATTAAAAGATTATAATTAAATGTTAGTCTGGTTGGGAATTTGGTAAGCTAGAATGGATACCTGGTGAAACAGTTGCTCAGTAATGCAAGGTTAACTTCCCCAGATAGCTCACAGCTTTTGACCCGCTTTTATTGTTTTGAATATCGGCACCGCTTTAAGAACAACTTAAAGCATCAACATTACAAACTGTAGACTTACACTGATGTGACAAACGTCATGGGATACCTCCTAATATCGTGTTGGACCTTGGTTTTCTCGGCACAGTGCAACAACTCGACATGGCATGGGCTATGAGCTTCACGAACCGTTGGAAATCCCCCTGCAGGAATATTGAGCCATGCTGCCTCTATATCTGTCCATTGTTGCGAAAGTGTTCCCGTTTCTGGATTTTGTCCACGGACTACCTCTCGATTACGTCCCATTAATGTTCGATGGATTGTCAAATCATTCGCTCGAATTGTCAAGAATGTTCTCCAAATCAGTCACGAACTTCTGTGGCGCGGTGCATTGTCATCCATAAAAATTTCATCGAATGGAGGCAAACGGTCTCGAAGTAGCTAAGAATAATCATTTCCAGTCAATGATCGGTTCAGTTGGACCAGAGGACTCAATCCATTCCGTGTAAACACAGCCAATACCATTATGGATCCACCACCAGCTTACACAGTACCTTGCTGACAACGTGGTCCACGATTTCTGGGGAGAGGGGGGTGAGGGGTGTCCTCCACACTCGAACCCTCTCACCAACTCTTACCGAATGAAATCGGGACACATCTCAACGGGCCACCGTTTTCGAATCCGGACCAACCTATATGGCCATGAGCCGAGCAGAGGTGCTGCAGGCGATGTCGTGCTGATAGCAAAGGACCTGCGTCTGTCGTCCCCTGCCACAGCCCATTAAAGCCAAATTTCGACGCGCTATGGTAACGGATACGTTTGTCGAATCTTCCACACTGATTTCTGTGGTTATACCACGGGGTGTTGCTTGCTTTTAACACTGACAACTCTACGCAAAAGCCGCTGCTCCAGGCCGTTAAGTGAAGGCCGTCGGCCAATGCATTGTCCGTGGTGAGAGGTAATGCCTGAAATTTGGTACTCTTTCCACGCTCTTGACACTGTTGATCTCTGCATATAGAATTACCCAACAATTTCCGAAGTCAAATGTCCCATGTGTATGGTTCCAATTGCCATTCCTCATTTAAGGCTTGTTAATACCCATCGAGCGATCATAATCGTGGTGGAAACCTTTTCACGTGAATCATCTGAGTGTCAGTGACAGTTCGGCCAAAGTATTGCCCTTTTGTACCTTGTGTACGGGATACTAAGCCATTTGTATTTGTCCATATCGCCATCCCATGACTTCTGTCACCTTAGTTAGGGTGTTAGCATTCCTTCAGTGGTTATTGAAGTGATATTCCAGTACAGCAACATCTCTAAACCCAGCTGAAGGACAGCTGTGTGAGCTGTAGCTTCTCCACATCATAGTATTCTCCATCCATGTCTGGGAAAGAGTCTCCTGGAAGGGCACTAATGAGTCTTGTCAAGAACTCAATGTATTGAAACCGGGGGCATGTTTTGAAGCTCCGTTTTGAGTACAGTCATAGCCGATTCCCTTATATATATATTTGTAAGCGGCTAAATACTGACCAAGTTTCATTTATTTCTGATCTATAATTAATACTCCTACTGTCATTACAAATATAGCCATAGGTTGAGTTTCGTACTGCTTGGTAGGCTTTTCGGCACCTGTAAGATAAAAATGCCCTGCGAAAGTTTTTGCCAGACAGTTCTCAATTATGTATCCAAAACAAACAGATATTGAAGTTGTTACACATTGAATTTCACAGGAAAATGAGCATACGAAGTTACCATTCTACTGATTTCACTGTCAGAGACATAAAACGGTCATTCAAGTGGATTTCCCCGTCTATTAACAAGTGTCATTTCATTTAAAAAGGAATGCGGCTTAGTCTACCGTCTTTTAGTTGTTTGCGCGTTCTGGGGTGCGTATGCTCGATACTTCGCTGCGATGTAGAACGGATCATTTTCAACTGCACTTCACAACCTGAGAAACCAAAATCCTGCTTTATAAAACTTTATAAACAAGACTTTCTATCGTATCAGGTTTCGTGACGAACAATCTGTATGTAATGAATGGCAAGAAAGGCCTACATGTGCCGGCCGAAGTGGCGGAGCGGTTCTAGGCGCTACAGTCTGGAACCGCGCGACCACTACAGTAGCAGGTTCGAATCCTGCCTCGGGAATGGATCTGTGTGATGTCCTTAGTTTAGTTAGGTTTAAGTAGTTCTAAGTTCTAGGGGACTGATGACCTCAGAAGTTAAGTCCCATTTGAATTTGAAAGGCCTACATAAACAAGCAATCCTCTAATTTCTGACGGTAGTAGCGAAAAAACAGTAACATTAATTTGCATCTGGCCCTGTCTTACAAGACTAAATCTCTTTCTGTACTATGCTTTAGCACAGTAGATGTCAGTGGGAGGTATGTGGCGCTAACAAATAGTTCAAATGGCTCTGAGCACTATGGGACTTAACTTCTAAGGTCATCAGTCCCCTAGAACTTGTATGTTGGCAAGAACTATGCCCCTTACATGAAGTCAATAAAGATCACCTAACTCACGTTGAGCGAACAGTAGGGCTGAACAAAAAATGACTGACAAGGCACAATGCATCTTGTAGAGGGTATTTTATGGACGTATTGGAATAATTAATGTCGGATGATGGTTTTAAAGTCATTCACATGACATGAAAACTTTGTGGAAACAAGTCGATTTACTGGACGCTAGTTTACCCCAGGCAAGCATTTAGAGTTGACCGTGGCTGGCTGGGGAACGGCGAAGGGAAGCGACAATAGGCAGCTTAGGGCGGCTCAAGCTCTGAGAAAGCGGTAACGCGGCGCGGTCTCCAGCCGCCTTAAGATGAGTGACAGTGAGTGGGTGGTTGACCCCGACTCCATGCTGGTGTACCGGGAAACAGACGGATAACTTGTACGCCTGTTTATAAATGTCTGTCGTCCCGGTATCTGTGAAACATGTGAGAAAGCCGTGCAAAGCTACGGTGGAGCAGTCAACAGAGGTCAAAATATGCGTGTTCGTGACTATAGCAACTTCACGGTGAATTCACGGTCCGCAGAGCCTGAGGCACATCAGGTGAAGAGTGACAGCATGAAATACGCCGGCCTCCGATGGGAACGTAGGGCCAAGGAATTTGAAGTACTCTCCTGGGAGTCAGAATTCCGGAAAACTTGGTGTTTGTGCAGACGCTAACCTTGATGGGTGGTGTGGGGGGAGCTAAATAGAAGAAGTTGAGAGGAAGGGAAATTTTGTGGGAATTTGTTCACTTCGCAGAGCAGGCACTGGTCGGCACTGGGAAGCGTCGTGACTTGCGCTGCAATTGGCGTAAGTGATTTTGCAGGATGGGAAACCGTGGCGAAGAGCAGACTGGCAGAAGTCTCAGTCGAGGTTTTTCGTTCCCAGCTTGCCTAGAGTGCGGACATGGCGTTCTTTACTCAGCTTGCCTGAGAGAGAGTGAGCATCTCTGCAGTTTAGGACTTAGCAAATGGAATGATTGAGCTCGGAGATAGAAAGTTTTGATTCAGCTATGTACTGAGCAAGATAGCTAGGAGTGAATAGACGAGCTCAGCCTTGCAGCACCACGAGGTCGGCCGACGTCCACACAACGATGCCACTCCGCCACGCTGTAATCGGTGATATTGTGCCCACTCCAGCCACTGATTAATTTGCTGGATCACATGAGCAAAGTTTCCATGAGGGTTTCATGGGCCGTGTACTGTAGAATTCTTCTCGCACTTCGCATTACGCCTGGGTCAGTCGATACTTTTGAGTTATCGCGCTTTACTCCACGCAAACGCAATTTATTACCACTGCCTGGTAGGAGAGTCATGTAATGAGATGATTGAAGGTCGTGAGTTAAAATAAATTTGTGATAATCGACTGCATCTGTTTTCAATCAAGTAGTTGAAATCCCAAGTCACTTTGTTAATTAATTTTATGTTCAACATTTGCATCTGGTGTTCAATAGCTGCATATAACATCCATGTGCACTCCTTTTTAATTAAAAGTGATCAAATCTGAATCAATTAATGTCAACACTGCCACCATGGTTCAATCAGGAGTCACAGGGCCTTATTACTTTCTTTGCGTTATCCGATATTGCGGCAGTTTTGCCCTCTCTGTTGATCTGTTAGTCAATTAGCTGGGGTAAACACACGCCAAAACCAGATAAGTGTCGGGTGGGGTGTTACAAACTAATTAAACCTAACTAACCTAATGACATCACACACATCCAAGCCTGAGGCAGGATTCGAACCTGCGACCATAGCGGTTGCGCGGTTCCAGACTGTAGCGCCTAGAACCACTCGGGCATTGCGCTAACTCTAGATTAATGGCACCAAGCAGCGTGTAACATATGAAGTATAGGGCTTTTTAACATTCAGCCCCGAATTGTGAGAGAACGCTTAATCCACGTAATTTTCTGCACCACTATTTCATAACTGAGGATATATTGGAGGTTCGTAGTGTTAATTATCGTACTACGTCTGGGAACGATATGAACATGGTCAATGTTCTTGTAAACTATGAGAACAATGGGTTGGGAGAAACTAGTTGTATATGATTAATGATGGGGGCATGCACGTCATTGATGGAGTGGACAGCATTCTCAAACTTAGGATGAGCGGAAGTATTGTTGTGGGACTTTTTCCTCCGGTACGACAAGTTTGTAGTTTATCTTAATTGTAGATTGTGTTTTACGATTAATAGGTGGAGAAGCCATGTAGCCTTTGAACGAACGTTATTAGCCCATGGTAGTTTTTAATTGGGGGGTGGGGGGGGGGGGGGCTGAACAGTTGTGGCTTATTTGATAGAGGTATCAGTCACCGAAGGTTATGGCTAGTTTATTTATAATTATTACCTGGGAGCCGGCCGGAGTGACCGAGCGGTTCTAGGCGCTACAGTCGCAGGTTTGAACCCTGCCTCAGGCATGGATGTGTGTGCTGTCCTTTGGTTAGTTAGGTTTAAGTAGTTCTAAGTTATAGGGGACTGATGACCTCAGAAGTTAAGTCCCATATTGCTCAGAGACATTTGAACCATTTGTTACCTGGAATTTTACAGGATTAATGGAGGGACATCTTCATACTGTGCAGTAGTATCCAACGATGCGACTATTGTTGCAAGTATAATTAAGTGTTTGAACACCAAACGATGACCATTCATCAGCCTAACTATAGGTGATGCACAGTTAATTTTATAAAATACAGCTGTGTATATACGGACGTTTACCAAGTCACAGAAGCGTTTTAAAGACTGCCTTACGTTGATTGGCAGGAGAGAACCGCATTCAACTGCCCGCTTTTTAAAATATTTGATTATTTATGTTGCTAGTTTGTGCAGATTACGTGGAAGTTCCTATCTCGATATGGCATTGTTTATAATTTTCATAGTGGCTCCAGGAACCTGCCTGTGCTTCCATTTTCTTTTTGGAAGATGTTTACATCTGTGACTTTTGGATGGATGGATCTATGGCCAGACGACCTTGTAGGCTTCGAATACTGGACACCAGGACACTGACAGTCCAAATTCGTGGTTCACTTTAGTAGACCAGTATGCTATAATGATAGATTTTCTGACATTGCTCTTTATATGAGCGGCTGCCAAGCAATTAGATGACACTTTATAAATAATATACAACTTGTAATGGTATACTTCAATCGTCTGTCTGTTGATCTGCATGAGCCACAAGATACATGCTGTAGTATATGTATAGTAATAGGTAGTCTCCTCCCATCGCCTTATGGTCAGCATACATTAATCAACCGTAATATTCTGGTTCACAAAATCAAGTCACAATACTTAAGCATCAGTAAAATAGGACTCTGTCTCTCCTCTGTTAATGAAGTAATCATCAAGCTTCTTAAGTCAGGAGGCCTTCAAAATTTCATATGACAATAGAACTAAATGTTTACATGAGGATTTTATGTGCTTGTTCTTCAGACATACACGTAACGGGAAGGGTAGATGCATAATGCTGCCTTCATCTGTTTTGTGAGTATCCCTTATTACAGATGTCTTCGCCCATACCCCTGGATATATTTCAACCAAATCTGGCAGAGAATCAGCAAACTTAATGAGTATCAGCACTGTGGCACCTATAACATATTTGCTCCAATAGGAACAGAGACTTGGGGAAAAACGGTTTTCAGTCTCTGCTATGTAAGCTGCCTCTCTCAATAGGCAAGATATGCTGGACTAGCGTCAGCCTGCCTTATTGGTTTACTTTGAAGGGCAGCCCATATGTCAGGGGGTAGAAATGGATTTCCATCCCTCTATGTGTTGGCTGCCTTGCAGAACAGGTATGTTGCTTTGGAGGAGTATCAGCCTGTTTTATCGATGTGCTTTGTGAAACAGCGTATAAGTCATGGGAAAAATAACAGTTTCCAAGCCCTTGATGTATAGGCTGCCTTTCACGTCAAGAGTGCTCTGGACGTCCTATCAGCCTGCTTTGTCGATGTTGTTTTGCAAGGTCCACGTACCAGTATGTGGTGGGCACAGCTGGAGGGGGGGGGGGGCAAGGTAGAGGAGGGGATGGACAGAGAGAAACACAGCAGAAGATGTATAACAAGAGAGGGGGGCCTAGAAGATGGACAGAGAGAGGGAATCTCGAGGAGGTGGATAGCGAGAGGGAGTGTTGAGAGTTAGAGAGATAAAGCAGGAAAAGACATAGAGATTGTGGTAGAAAGAGATGGAAAGAGAGGTAGGAGGCATGAGATGGCGGACAGAGAGGGGGGGGGGTTGAGGAGATGGACAGGTGGTAGGAGGAGATGGACAGTGACAGAGGGGAGGGTGATATGGACAGAAGAGGGGGGGGGAAGAAGATCTCGACACAGAGAGTGGGAGGAAAAGATGCGTGTAATATATCTAACGAACGCATTTCAGCTCAATAATTTCACCTCATGGTGTAACCAATTGTGTCCCTCCATGAACCCCGCAGAATGCCAGATAATAATTATAGAAGCCATCACCTAACCTTCTGTCAGTCTGACTGTCCAATCTACGTAACTAAAAAATATCGAGATCTTATAAAACTCGTTCAAAAACTAAAATGGCTTCGATCATGGGTTTTTCAGTTTGCGTTTTAACCTAGTCTTCTGCTCTCAACGAAGTGAGGAGTCGCCAGACACGACACTTGGTTCAGGTTACAAATTAAACTGTAGGTCCCCTTTCTCTGGTTGGGATACTGGGGTACGTTAACAACATGCAAGTCGCCGGAGTCGCGTCCAATTGAAAGACTTCCATCAGACCCTTGAGACACACGAAATTATTAATTATTATTGTACTATCTAGTAAACACCCAAAAAGCAGCCTACATCTGATAAACACCTAAAAAGCCACTTAAAATACAGTTGAGTTAAATACATCTCGTACATGAGAATGAAGACACATTTCATTACCCATACATAAAAAATACCCGCCCCATCCTCTCTATCGCAAATGAACCTGCTGTTAGGTTTTATTATGCTCTATTAATCCTTGATTTACGTGTACCTCGTACTACACCTTCAGTGAAACTGTATCCGAACACCTTATTGTATTTCCTAGCCTTCAAACTATATAGCCTATATCGGCACAATCTATCTTCTAGTCACCTCCAGACACTACACTGTCATTTCAGCTACCTTGCACTTCCTGAATGTGAAATCTTTTTGAATTCTGCAAATCCTGTCAACCGTACCATTAACGGAGGGACCCATTCCAAACCAAGGCTCCATCTTTTTCTTGCCTAACAGTAACTGCACCCGTTTTCTGTCTCCTGCGCCATTCCCCCTATAAACATTTCCACAACTGTCACGCAGATCACCTTTATAATTTGTTTGTCATAAGAAAGTGTTCTAGTTGCCATTCCAAAAATCGCTGGAATTCTTCTGCAATTGTAGATTACAGATTTCTTCAAACAAAACGCTTCAGTCGCCAAAAACGTAAATTTATTACACAAACCGCTTCAATTGCTGTTTGCAACTTCACAAATATATTGATGTCAGAAGTTGACCTGTGTCGGTCAGCTGATGTCTAAATCGGCAACGGTGGGACTACGCGCCTCTGCGGACTCCCCCACAGGGCGTCAGCTATACGGGGGAAGGGAAGACAATTTCTAAGTTGTGTCTCCACTACAGGCAACCAATTATTTTTAAACATTTGATTTAACTATTGTGTAAATGGACTGTCTAAATAATATAGACCTAATGAGTTTGTAGGTGGGTGTCGAGATATAGTACTTCGCCTGGTTGCTGCGTTATTCGTGCTCTATTAACAATATTCAGGCTTTTTTGACTCGCAATGTTCTGATAATTGCAGGTTCGAATGGTCAGGGTGAATGTAGGTAAGGCATTTGGATGGACATGGTACTGAGGAGGGTATTTCTAGAAATAAGCTATGCAATTGCCAGATAAGTTGTACTACTACTTGCACAGCCGATTTCGCTTCAGTTACGAATAATTCTCAGCTATGTTAAGCGGCAATGCCGAGGACAGCACAGTCACAATACAATGTTTAAAACGCCTTACAACACATCACAGTTCTGTGTCTCTAATAGTTTCCTAATTACGATTGTTCGAAATGATAGCAGGACTTTAGGGACAACCTGTAACCATGTTATGGTCTGCAGCTATAAGCATGCTTCGTAATGCTGTCTATCTACCAGCCGTTTGGTCGTCGTCGAAGTACTGTACTTATCTCTCTTAAGGCGAAAAAATGGCTTTATTCATCTTCCATCCATCCGCTTGGGTAGAGACCCTGCCCACTTTAATTTCATTTTCATTACAGTGAAACGTACCTTCCTCGTGTATTGAGATATTTCAAGAAAAATTTCTCAGTGACATTACAAAACATTGAGAAGAATATGTAACTTCGCGTAGTTCAATACTGGCAACGAGAATGCTCATCCCAATGACGATGGTGTAAATTTCTCGTTAGAGAGCCACCGAGAGGTGCAAACCATTTGATCAGTCTGAAGTTTAAAGCCGGCCGGGGTGGTCGAGCGGTTCTAGGCGCTACAGTCTGGAACCGCGCGACTGCTACGGTCGCAGGTTCGAATCCTGCCTTGGGCATGGATGTGTGTGATGTCCTTAGGTTAGTTAGGTTTAAGTAGTTCTGAGTTCTAGGGGACTGATGACCTCAGAAGTTAAGTCCCATAGTCCTCAGAGCCATTTGAACCATTTGAAGTCTAAATATTCAGTTACCTTAAATAGGCCATCATCAATATAATTTAATGAGGGGCTGCATCAAGTCAGTCAGTGTTTAGGATGACATCATTGTTCGATGGAGCATGATCGATCAAACGAGGACAATTCTTGCGCATGAAACTGTTTAAGGTAATGGAAGTAATCAGTAGATTAATCTCATTGGGGTTCTCTATTCGTTTAGTGAAGATTTAACGAGAAAACACGTAAAGGTCGTTTCAGCACCGAATAACCCCCCTCCAGCTGCCCGAATTATACGTCCGACAATTGTTGATACACAATAAAAATCACTTTAATGACAAGAAATAAGGAAGGTGATCACACTTTTAAGTAATGAACACGACTATGTACAATAAATTAAGCGATTATTTGCCAGGAAACAGAGAGAAAAAACTGACGCTCGATCTATGATAGCTCACACAGGCGCAAGGTACAAATGTAATTATATGATAAATGAAAATCTGTCTCTTCATTTGTTACCAGCGATATTAAATAGGCATTTAATAGAATTCCAGAAGCTTCGTCGTGGGAAAATGCTTTCTGTGACTGTACGAAAAAGAGGAACTTTTTGCAGAACACACTTGTGAATCCTTTGTTCCTTCTTTACCCACAGGGTAGATTTCAAATGTCACTAACAAAAAACAAACAAAAAATACGCTACAGCAGCCATTATCATGTAATATTTCACTCCAATGTGCCTCTTGACCCATTTCTTTGTTTTTCTGCCTCTTTCAGTAATTCATAACATTCACTTACCCATTGATAACCAAGCAGTTCTCAGTTTCCGAGTTACAAGTCCGTCTATCACTGCCATAGAAAAAACTTGTAACACACACTGATAGTAAATTTTCGTATTCGTACACATTGGAAGCTTAGTTCTGAAAGCCCGAATAAGTTACCAAAAGCATTCCAAGATATTTTCACTCATTTTCTTGCAGTCCACAGAGCCGTCTTCAGCTGACCTAAGAAACAAATCTCATCAACTTGCTATATAACTTCGTTTTAAATATGTACTACTGCACTTTCGGTACGAAGGTTAAACATTATTTTTAACATAGAGCCAGTTGATGAAATGTTTCATTCAGTTGAAGATAACGAATGGATGAACAAGAAAAGAAATAAACAGAACAGTAAAAATTGGCATGAAGTACTTTTAATGGTAATCGAGTATTTTAAACTCAATACCGCACATTGAGCGCAAATGAAACCACTGCACAGTTCAATGTAATACATTTGATTGCCATCAATAAAACATTATAAACAGCGCTCTTCACACTGCCGTTTGACGCGAAGAGCAAGCGCCCGTTAGAAAAGGCACCAACAGAAGTCATGCAAGACTACATAGCCGATATAGATATATATTGCTGAACCAGTTTTCTGAAGAGCTATGAGCAATTTATTTTTAACAGAACGGGATTTCTTCTGTCCTGGGAGATCTGGATTTCTCTCTTACTTTCGATTGTCCTTCTGCTCCTTAGCCTTGTGTTTCTGCTCATGAGTATTGTTAGTAGGTGACGAGGAGAGGGTTTTCGAAGTTAGAGTCCTATGTCAACTGACTGCAGTCTTGACGGAGTGCAGAAGACATAAATAGGTGTGTGCGGTTGTACGGCATGCACGTTTGGGACACTGAACTCTAGGACTTCCGATAAAGTTGACGGCTCGGTTTCTTTGCCTAGATCACTGTCTCCAGTCGCGTTACAATACTTGATGAGAAGGAAAGAAAATCATTGTTTAGCGTGTAACCTCCCCACAAAATAAAAAAATATTATGAATAATATCCTCATTTAGTGTATTCTCTCAAAAAATAAATTCGGTAACCTGGTAATAATACAATGTGACTAATCTCTCAATAAAATTATGGCTCACTTATAACCTTTCAATAACTGACTGTGAATTTAAACTGGTAAGTTTAGGACGTCAGCAGTGCTGTGTCATGGCCCTGAAAAATCATTCTGAACAAATTGAAAAATCTTACCTCAGTCTAGTCGCCGGAAAACGCATATATATCTGCTCCTAGAAAAAATTTTTTTTGGCGCAGCTCTGTGCAATGCTGCCCGATAGATTTGTCATGTATAAAAGAACAACTGATTTTTCTTTGTAATAATCGGGATGACCATGGATTGGAGAAATTAGTGAATTCTTTAAATTGAGATGAATGTCAAAAGTTACTTTTTATGAGAAAGATTATTATTAACAATTTTTTTAAACTTTTACATGGGACTTGATATAACAATACTACATATGCGCGAGGCTGCTTTTACCTTATATTATAACGCTCAGGCTCCGCCATCGCTCCCCACGACCGGCCCAGCCAACTCGACACACCAGACTGATAGCTACTACTTACTGCTACTGCTACACAGTTCCTACTGCAGTCAACACTGCTCTTTGGTCTCAGATTCTCTTATAGCTTACATATCGCAGGCAGCGCGTGAGCAATCCATCGAAATTACATCTGCTCGAGTGCGCTAGCAACAAATTCCTTAATCATGGACCTCTTACATAACCCTCCACTGGGGGGGGGGGGGGGGGGGGCAAAAATTTTGCAGCAATGGTGAGTCAATTAGACTTGCCATGAGCAACAAATTTTTCTATAATCTACTTAATTAACTAAGTCTACAGTTACAGATTATATACATTATTGATAAGTGCAGAACGTATTAAAAAAGACAAAATGTATGTGCAATGAACACAAAATATATTAACAAATGACGTAAAGTGCAAACGCACTGTAAAACTCTTCAGCCTTTTTACAACAAATAAACATATCAAGGATTGAAATAAAGCGCAGTATTTAGCATTTTTACATAACATATCATGGAGTGAAATAAAGTGCACACGCACTGTAGAAGTCTTTAGCGTTTTTACATAACATATCATTGAGTGAAATAAAGTGCGCACGCACTGTAGAAGTCTTTAGCATTTTTACATAACATATCATGGAGTGAAATAAAGTGCACACGCACTGTAGAAGTCTTTAGCATATTTAGGACAACTAACCTTATTAACAAATGAAATGAAGTGCACACGCACTGTAAAAGTCTTTAGTATTTTACAATAATTTAAACGCACTGTATAAGTCTTTACCATTTTACAATAACTAAGAAAGGAATGGGAAGGATTGCATCATGGTTGTAGCTCAGTAGGTTGCACGTAGCTGCACTGAAAGTCCATATCTTTCTACAGAAGCACAACACCAAGTGAGACAATCTGAAGTTCTCTTCCCTGTAGTATTTATCAGTGTAGCCAAGACACTGAAATGTTGTATTAATATTCAATGTTATCATTTTGGTAGTACATTAGGTACACCAAACAGTATAATCATAATAACATCTCCATCGTTCGAGGTGGTGAACAGCTTGATATGTCAACACCACATTCTTGTAGACTCCATACTCGCACATCAACAGAGAATTAGTGCAAAAACCAAATATAGTGCTCCATGATCATGAGGATGGACGGGACAAACGGATATTGCAGTAATTTCTGGTAATTAGGTCAGAAGGTGAAGGACATTACGTCTTATGCTAGTCATTTTTTGAATAGTTATTGGCATTCATTGGCTATTTACACAGCATTTAAGTAGTATGTATGGAGTATTACAGAACATTATTCATAAGTCATCTCAATATAGTAATTATTGGCACTCATTGGCTAGTTACAAAGCATTGTTTTATGCATTATTCAGAAGTCAGCATTCAAAATGAGTTAATTATTGGCATAGCATTTATACATAATTCATTTAATTATAGTAATCATTGCCATTCATTGGCCAGTTACTAAACCTGTAGCAAGTACTGAATATTGCAAAACACTATTCATAACTCATCTGATTGCAGTAATTATTGGCACTCATTGGCCAGTTACAAAGTATTCATATAGTTTTACAAAACATCATTCAGTATTACTCAGAACGCATCATTCAAGTGACATAGGACATATTTAAAATGTAACACAATGTAACTATTACTCAAGGTCTGTAGTCCAATAGTACATAGATATAATGGATTCAATACAACAGAGATATTTGTATTATATTTTGAACTAGAAATATATCTTAAACTGGTAACATTATTTGGTTGTATACTGGTAATAGTTGGGACTGGTAATAAATTTTTTTTTATTGCTAGCAATGCATTGCGTTGGGATCGATAATTAATTGCTGGGGCATGAAAATATTTGCTTTTGACTTATTGCTGGAAATAAGGATTAATAACGTCATTCGTCATGAGTCAGCTGTAGCAAGGTTATGAAACAAGTATAGTATATGTGATGACATTCATGAATGATACACACAAAAGGGTAAAAAAAATGGAAGTATAGAACAGGTTTAATGACTAACTGCTTATAGCACATTAATTTCATGAGTAGCTTCTCCTGGATAAAATACAAAATGGATTATTGAACTGGAAGAAGAAATGCATATTATGCTGAAAAGTAGTGAACTTCGAATTAACAGGTAATGAAACGTGTACTCAATATGTATGTACTCTAGCTGTCTTTTCCAAAACATTTAGTCATTATACTATGCGACATATGACATACTGTCAAAACGAACTGCAACAAATACTTAAATAACTACATAGCATCTCTTAACTAACAGTAAATATATAAACGTCATCATTATCATCATCTGCAAAGAAAAACTTCATTATTCATATTAGCATATTCTTCATATAACTATTCATCATCATTTATTATCATCTGCAAAAAAATAGAGACTTCATTATTCATTATTCATATTGCCATTTACTTCATACAACTATTCATAGTATAGAGTTTCTTATTTCTAGCATATTTCATCACTAAAACTAAGATGTGTAGTTCTGTCTGACAGCCTGCATCAATCGCCTCGTATTCTGAAAGAAAAATAATTCGTTAAGACTGCTATCATACGATGTGTATAGTATATTCTGGTTAATGCTTGTTAATTCTGATCCCTTTACTCTTCATGACAAGGTATTGCATTTTCTTTCGTTCATTCCGAAGGTGAAATTCCATTTCATAGTAATCCACTGTGGTTTGTTTAATTTATTTCTTTTACACGTTATTGCTTTCTGAAAATGATGAATAGGATTATTATCTTGCATTTAAATCATACACTCATTAAATAAAAACTTGTTTCTAGTGATACAACTAAGCATACAGCATAGCATGACATGAAACGTATTATGTCAAAAATATAGACAGTTTTCAAGTGCAAAAAATGTACACAGAGTATCATAATGTAGTAGCAAAAAAATGTAAAATAGTCACGATGTTGAGATATCATAAGGCAAAATGTCAAAGTCAACTGGTGTTTGTTATATCTTAAAGATTACAAAGTGCATACAGAGAAAAATTCTACTTTCGATAAGAAAACAATCATACATACACACAAAATGGAAAATGTGCACAGTCTGATATATAACGACAAGAAAAGTGACGTGCTAACCTTACCTTGCCAGGCACTTGCCAGGAAAAAATATGATAATCATCAGTAAGTGTTCATATAAATATCTGCAAATGGCATTACAGTGTGATAAATCATAAAGTATGTTCATTCAATAAAGGGTTTAATATTGGAAATATGGTGATCGCCCTTGCTTTTTCTGGTTCTCAAAGTTTCGACGTGTACTACATTGGGGTGACGAATGCTGCGAATTCTATATGGACCTGCGTATAGAAGCTCAAATTTACTGCATCTACTCTTTCCTCTATTGGATAAATAATGCGTGCGTACTAATATCTTCTGTCCTATGTGAAAGTCACGGCGTATACAAACCTGTTTTTGCTGTCTCCTCCGGCGCTCTGCGGCACATTTGATGTTTTTTAGTGCAATGTCAATTATTTCACGGTGGCGTAGTCGACGAGATGTAGGAAAAGATACTAGTTCCTTAATTTTGTTGGGTGGTTCAACATTTGTCAGTATAACAGTCGGAGATAGCATAGTAGATTCATTTGGTATAGAGTTAATTACATCCTGGAATGAGAGTATGTGTGTGTCCCAATCAATATGTTTTGTATGGCAGTATATTCTACAGAGTTTACCAATTTCTTTCATTAGTCGTTCACAAGGGTTCGAACAAGCGTGATACCTGGATATATAGATCGGAGAAATGTTTCTTGTTCGTAACATACGTGTCCATATAGCAGATCGAAACTGTGGTCCATTGTCGAAAATTACTTTCAATACATGCCCTACATGAAATTAAAAATGTTTTACAAATGCATTCGAAATAGATTTAGCAGTAGCTTTGCGTAACTGAGTGAAGGTTACAAATTTCGAAGTGAGTTCAACAGCGACAAAGATGTAGCAAAAATCTCTATTAGATCGGACCAAAAATGTCTACAGTGGCCATGTGTCTCAATTTAACGGGTACAATGGGATGTAACGGAGGAATATGTGAAGTCGTGTCTGACTTAGCTTTCTGGCAGATTTTACATGACGCTAAAACTCGTCGAATACGTTTCTCCAAGTTCGCAAAATAACAGTTCTGTCTCAGTATAAGATAACATTTTCTGGCTCCATAATGTGCGTAACTTAAATGAGTATACCAGATTAATTTGTTAACAAGCTCGTCAGGAATACATAATAACCAACTGTTGCTGTCAGGGTGAGAGCGGCGAAACAGAATATTATTGCGTACAGTATAATGGTTTCTAATGGTAACATTATTCCTATCTTGCCAAAGGTGTTTAATTTCTTTCCACACGTTGTCTTTGCTCTGCTCTTGTGCTATGTCTCGTAATGATGCCGAAATAAAATTTTCGAATGCAACTTGTTGAATATACATGACGCTAAAATTTGCTTGGCAGAAGTTGGTTGCGATGTCTTGCTGATTGTTGCTGAGAGAACGGGATAGTGCGTCTGCTACATGTTGTGTACCGGGAATGTGAACAATTGTAAAATTAAGTTCCTGTAAATAAAGTTTCCATTTGCTTAACCTGTCGTGTGTAAATTTTACGGAAAGTAAAAACTGTATAGCTCTATGATCTATGTAAACGGTGGTATGTTTTCCATAAAGAAAATGCCAAAATCTGGTAAATGCCCATACAACACATAATGTTTCAAGTTCTGTGACAGAATAATTGCGTTCAGCAGGTGACAGAATGTGACTTTCAAAAGCGATGTTTTTAATTACTGTAGTACCGTCTTCTTCAATTTCATGAAAAATGTGTACGCCTAAAGCGGTGTTAGAACTGTCGGTGGCAATGGAAAAATTTCTAGTAAGATCTGGGTGTGACAAAAGAGGTGCATTCAACAAGGCATGATTTAGATTGACAAATTCAGACTGTGCTTGGCTATCCCAGGACCAAATAGCGTTTTTACCCGTCAGTTGGCACAATCTGGGGGTGCCTAAAGCAGAGTAATGAATAAATTTACGGAAAAAGTTAAGTAATCCCAGAAAGCTGCGTAATTGCTTTCTTTGTCGTTGGAACAGTAATGTCACGTAAAGCTTGAAGTTTTTCCGGGTCAGGCGCAATGCCTTCTGCTGATATTACATGTCCAAGAAATTTTATGGAAGTTTTGCCAAAGTGCGATTTGTTAGGATTGAAACGTCCCCTTAGAAAAATTATACATGACTGTGTTTAAACTGACACACAATATTTTTTAGCGCAACGCAATCTGACTTTCAATAATCCCTACAAAAAATGACCCTGACTAACATTAACCTATACCTTTCACAAATCACTTACCTCACAAAAATCTTCGTTACTCGAACTACAGCAATGCAGCGAGCGCCACTACTGCCAGCTAAATAAAAGATTCAAACTACGGAAGGCACTAACTACTGATAGGCATAGTTAGCAAATGAAAGATTTTAATAGAGAACTAACAATGTATTTACCTTAATAGTCATAATATATATAGCAGTTCATGACATCCAGTCTCACCAATTTCAAAACTCCGCCATCTCTCTCCCCACATCCACCACAGCTGGCGGCTCACCTCCAACTGCGCAACGCTATGCGCTGTTAACATCTAGCTGCCCAACACTACAATGGCAGACAACAATGCATACTAGCCACAGACTGCACACAGCACAGCCAGTGATTTTCATATAGAGCGCTACGTGGCGTTACCAATAAGAAAACCTAGACAGCCTACTTACAAGATTAACTGTGAGTCCTTGTGCACGAAAAGTTCGCAACAGTTGTTCAAGAATCAGATTGTGTTCAGACCAGTTAGCTTCTGCGATAAGAATGTCGTCTACATACGTTGTGATTCTGTCTTTTAATTCTGTCGGAAGTATATTATTCAAACCGCGAATAAATGCTGCTGAAGAAATTGTTAAACCGAAAGGTAATTTGCAAAACTGGTAACAGTCACCAAAACAGAGAAATGCTGTGTACTTGCTGCAGTTCGGATGGAGCTGAATTTGCCAAAATCCCGATTTTAAATCTAATGTGGAATAAACAGCAGTACCATGAAATTTCTGTAGAAGTTCTTCTAGTGTCTGTGGGCGATCTGTTTCATTAATAATAATGTCATTGAAGTGACGCGAATCAAGTACGAGGCGAAGTGAGCCATCCTTTTTCTTAACAATATGGAGCGGGTTTATGTACGGACTAACTGCCGGTTCAATAATTCCTTGGTCAAGCATAGCTTGCAATTCTTTCTTAACTTGTTCTCTGTGAATATATGGAATGGGATAATGTTTGGCTTTAAACGTGTCGTGCTGTTTAGTTGAAATTCATACATAAAACCGGACATAGTACCAGGGAAGTTGTCAAAAACTGGAACTTGCTGTATAAGAATATTGCGTAGTTGAGTACGTTCGTCGTATGTATTTGCACTGCTCTGTTTAACTTTATCAGAAATCATTTGCATAGCGTCATAGTCGGCTTCGTCTGGTGTATTGTAGTTGTGAACATACGTATCTGTGAACAATGTGGAATGACGGTCTATGTTACGTGATGCAGAAATGACCTCAGTCCGATTAATTGCCTGTTCATCTGCAGATAACACGTACTGAAATTCTAATGCCAGTTATACTTTTTCGTCCTTTAACATTAAATACGAATTTTGAAAGTCAATAACTGCGTCGTGTTGTACCAAAAAACTCGTACCTAAAATAACGTCTGTTGTCAATAAGGGAACAATCCAAAAATTTGAGTGAAACGTATGACCTGCAATACAAAATGATAAGAGTGTGTGTAATTTCACATCTACTCCTTTACCAGATACTGCTCCTTTTACGTTAGTTTTGCCTAATAGTAACGTAGGATAGGTATTCTCTTTGTTACATTCGTTGAATGTTTCTTCATTTATAACGGACATAGGTGATGCAGAATCGATTACTGCTGAAAATGTGGATGATCCAATCTTTACTTCAATGACAGGGTGGGAAATGGTTTTTTGAATAACTGGTTTTTCATGCAAAAGAGTGTCTCGGATGTAGTCAAAAGTAATAACATTTTCGTGAACAAGAGTCTGTATGTCAAAAGTATTGCTTACGTTGCTGGAAGATGCAACCTGTACTGTATCTAGTCAAATTCTTTCTAACGTGCTGTTATTTGCGGGAGGATGCTGTGGCATTTCAACTATTTGTACTGTTCTGTTATTTCTTCCTGACGTATTAGGTTCGGGATGATACCTACTGTCTGGTTCATTCATGATTATCTGTTGTTGTGGTTGATTTTGCTGCTGGTAAGACCGACAGTTACGCTGAAAACTGTGCTCATTACTTTTACGTCTGTCATGATAGTCACCCCTATACGGGGCGTTGCGATAGGAGTTAAACGATGTGTTTTCTGTACATACTGATTTCCTTGTTGCTGTGAGTTACTATTTGGTGGAGCCGACGCTATACGTCTAGGCGGCGAAACATTAAAGCTTGGTTGACCTTGCAGACTACATTGTTGGTTAGGTATGCTAACTGGCTGGTTTTGTTGTTGGTGTGGGGAAAAGCCTCTATTGTTGCCAAAATGTGTTTGCTGATAATTTTGACGATACTGATAATTAAAATTTTGTCTGTTATTAAAATGATGCTGGTAGTTCTTGTCATTTTAGAAGTGTCAAATGAAAACTGTCACTTTCGGTAAAACTTGTCATATTAGGTTTTCTTTGCTCATTTCTAATCCTAGATAGACCGATAGTTGAAGAGCTGTTTTGATAGATATAAAGGATAGTAGAAGAGAAGGCAGCAGTGCAGAAAACTAAAGATGAAATAGCACTACTACGGCTCGGGGCCCTGTGCACGCTACAGCACATATTCATCTAAGTGTAATGAATCCTCTCAGGTCTCTAACGCGCTGCAAATAAATATTAGTTTCTGCATTACAGGCAATGCCGGTGAAATTTCAAAAGTAAATTGTTGTATCCAGTCCAAAGGGTGTATTTGTGTTCTGTCATTTTTAAATACATAAAATTTTTTCACGGATAGAAAATGATTGTAGTCAAAATTATCGTTTCTGAATGTCTGAACAGGTTCAGGATTGAATGATAATCTATTTGTCTGTGACTGTTCGGAATCTAAGTCACGTACTCTCTGCAAATTACCTAAATTGTACTGGCTGTGTGAGTGTGAGAAATGTTCGGAATGTAGCGTATGCTGTGCCGTGTTAGAGGCTGAAACATTTTTTATTTCTGTCACTTTAAAACGTTCGTCAATTTGGCTGTTCTGTCGTTCAAATTTCTTATCAACTTTCGCATCCAGGGTGCGTGATAGTTCTGCTGACATTAATTTAAACTCGTCGCGTAACTGCGTTGCGTTTTCAGAACATTGTTTAGCGACTGCACTACTTTCATCTCTTAAGTAATTTCGTTGAGGTTACATGTGTATTACTTAATTCTTGTGCAACAGATCTAATTTCTTCACTACTGTTCCTAGCACAAGCCTTACTTTCCTCACATAATTGTTCTTTAGTAACATGGCGTTGCACGGTGACGGCTGTAATCTGTTCACTAAGTTGTTTTTTCTGTTCATTAAGGTTGTCGTGTCTTTTATTCGTCTGTTTGAAACTTTCATTAAATTGTTTGATCGACCTGTCATACTTTTCATTGAGTTGTTTGCACGATTCATTAATTTGTAGCAATACTGCCATAACTTGATCCCAGCCAAAATTATCGACTCTATTTTCTGTGCAGTGTGATGGTGTATCTGCATTTCTTACGTTTTGTGTAACCATTTGGTCGTTGTCTGATTCTTGAAAAAGTTTGCCAATTGGATGTGCACTGTTTGTCACTACATCGGAATTAAATAAATCTGACATATTTTGACTACATTGTTCATCTTCGTGAGAAACATTTATCTGTTCACTGTGTAAATTTTGCCAATCATGTGTGTCAAACTGGACAGCGTTCATTGTAACGGATCGTGCCGCGTCATCATTTGCCGTTAAATTAAGTGTGGACATAACTGAAGGTGTTTGTTCATAATCTGGAACAAAATCATTACTAGTGATCGGCACGCACTGATTATCTGTGATTAGAGTTAAGCACAAAATGAAACAAAGACAAAGCAAAAATGGAACACAAACAATTACAACAAAGAGCAATATATTGCCGATGATCTGTGAAAGAAAGAGTGAAAAATTAGTAAATGCGTTGCGCCAGATGCAAACTACGAGGTGCATTCAAGTTCTAAGGCCTCCGACTTTTTTTCTAATTAACTACTCACCCGAAATCGATGAAACTGGCGTTACTTCTTGACGTAATCGCCCTGCAGACGTACACATTTTTTACAACGCTGACGCCATGATTCCATGGCAGCGGCGAAGGCTTCTTTAGGAGTCTGTTTTGACCACTGGAAAATCGCTGAGGCAATAGCAGCACGGCTGGTGAATGTGCGGCCACGGAGAGTGTCTTTCATTGTTGGAAAAAGCCAGAAGTCACTAGGAGCCAGGTCAGGTGAGTAGGGAGCATGAGGAATCACTTCAAAGTTGTTATCACGAAGAAACTGTTGCGTAACATTAGCTCAATGTGCGGGTGCGTTGTCTTGGTGAAACAGCACACGCGCAGCCCTTCCCGGACGTTTTTGTTGCAGTGCAGGAAGGAATTTGTTCTTCAAAACATTTTCGTAGGATGCACCTGTTACCGTAGTGCCCTTTGGAACGCAATGGGGTAGGATTACGCCCTCGCTGTCCCAGAATATGGACACCATAATTTTTTCAGCACTGGCGGTTACCCGAAATTTTTTTGGTGGCGGTGAATCTGTGTGCTTCCATTGAGCTGACTGGCGCTTTGTTTCTGGATTGAAAAATGGCATCCACGTTTCATCCATAGTCACAACCAACGAAAAGAAAGTCCCATTCATGCTGTCGATGCGCGTCAACATTGCTTGGCAAGATGCCACATGGGCAGCCATGTGGTCGTCCGTCAGCATTCGTGGCACCCACCTGGATGCCTTCATTAAACTGTTGCACCCATGAACGCACTTTCGACACATCCATAACTCCATCACCACATGTCTCCTTCAACTGTCGATGAATATCAATTGGTTTCACACCACGCAAATTCAGAAAACGAATGATTGCACGCTGTTCAAGTAAGGACAACGTCGCCATTTTAAGTATTTAAAACAGTTCTCATTCTCGCCGCTGGCTTTAAAATTCCATCTGCCGTACGGTGCTACCATCCCTGGGACATATTGACAATGAACGCGTCCTCATTTTAAAACAATGCGCATGTTTCTATCTCTTTACAGTTCGGACAAAAAAAATCAGAGGCCTTAGAACTTGAATGCACCTTGTACAATTAAGTAAATAAGAGCAGATATATGACTGACTACTACTCAGAAATTCACAAAGAAATACGATCCTGGCCGGTTGTCGCCAAGTGTAACCTCCCCACAAAATAAAAAAATATTATGAATAATATCCTCATTTAGTGTATTCTCTCAAAAAATAAATTCAGTAAGCTGGTAATAATACAATGTGACTAATCTCTCAATAAAATTATGGCTCACTTATAACCTTTCAATAATTGACAGTGAATTTAAACTGGTAAATTTAGGACATCAGCAGTGCTGCGTCATGGCCCTGAAAAATCATTCTGAATAAATTGAAAAATCTTACCTCAGTCTAGTCGCCGGAAAACGCATATAAATCTGCTCGTATAAAAAAAATTTTTTGGCGCAGCTCTGTGCAATGCTGCCCGATAGATTTGTCATGTATAAAAGAACAACTGATTTTTCTTTGCAATAATCGGGATGACCATGGATTGGAGAAATTAGTGAATTCTTTAAATTGAGATGAATGTCAAAAGTTACTTTTTATGAGAAAGATTATTATTAACAGATTTTTTTTAACATTTACATGGGACTTGATATAACAATACTACATATGCGCGAGGCTGCTTTTACCTTATATTATAACGCTCAGGCTCCGCCATCGCTCCCCACGACCGGCCCAGCCAACTCGACACAACAGACTGATAGCTACTACTTACTGCTACTACACAGTTCCTACTGCAGTCAACACTGCTCTTTGGTCTCAGATTCTCTTATAGCTTACATATCGCAGGCAGCGCGTGAGCAATCCATCGAAATTACATCTGCTCGAGTGCGCTAGCAACAAATTCCTTAATCATGGACCTCTTACAAGCGTCCCATCGACATCGAGTCGTTACCGTCGCAGCATAGGGTCACATTAACGAAGGAAGAGGAAGGTAATCGACACTGCCCTTCCAGAAGTGTCACCCCGGCATTTACCAGGAGCTATTTAGGGAAATCACGGAAATCCTGAATCTGGATGGCAAGAAAACGATTTGAACCGTCCTCTTCCTGCATGCGAGTCCGTAATCGGTGACTTGTGCTGCCGTTTTGACTCTTCCCGTTACGCGAAAAGAAGCAAAATCCTACACCGAATAAACGTTAGGATCGTATGGGCATATTCCAGCTACTTCAAATAATTTTGCTGCCTTCTCTACAGCTGGTGTCCGGCAGTAAGTACTTGTGAATGAGTCGCAGCAGTGGTCTGTACTCTTTCCCGCAACTTAACTGTTTGACAACACTATCGTCAGGTAACACTACATTACACACAGCCAGCGGTTAGTGCGTGGACAAGGGAGCAGCAACGTGTAGAGCTAGCAGCAACAGATTAAACTGCAGTAACTGGTCAGTACGTCACTATGCACTGCTACAAACGCTACACAACAGTTTTCTGCCAAGTGCAGATAACACAGAAAAACTTGACCAAACTTCCATTACACGTTATAATTTGCTATGGTATATGGTCATAATGTAATGATTTGATAGCCCTTGAAACTGCCATTTCTTCTTTATTTGTGTACTACGGTGCAATATTGGTCTTCGATCTTTTTGATGTATGCTTCTAAACGGAGACAACAAGAATTTATTGCCTTAACTATCGGTTAAAAGTTAAATATAGTGCCAGATTAGATGATAAAATGTGCTACGATTAATAAAAGCAAAGTTACTGTACAAAAATTCAGCTATGGCACATCATGCCATTGTAGTCTCAGCACATATTATATGTCAGTGGTGTCCACTTAATTGTCCTTGTGAGTTCACACATCGTTCTTATTATAAAACCAGTATCACTAGCATCATTAATACGGTCCCATGTCACGCGTATAAATTTTCATATGCCATTTCACTCGACTTAAATATTGTGACCACACAATGGTTCATGTTGGCATGGTTCTACGGAAAATGGTGTCACAAAGAGCTTATGCTACGGTATACAACAGACTCACGGAGAAGATGTAATTGACGTATAGAGATCTTGCACACAGGTCACTATCAACTTTCTTCATGTAGAAATACCAGTGATGGGATATGTAAAATAAAATGGTCAAAGTATATAATTTACCAGCTGAGTAAAATAAAACGTAATAAATGGTTAGTCTTACAGCTACATAATAAAATAGAACCACTACAAGTTACAATTATACAACTATAAGGTACCCGCTCCCCGTATTTCTGCGCATATGCCAGCCACCACAGCGACGTCGGCACGCCGTGTGGTCCTGCAACGCCTTGCCGTATAACAGGTTCAAAACTGTCGAAAAGATTTCCATTTCACCAGTCTTTTTCTTCATTCAGAACTCTACGAGGCCAGTCCGGTGGATGTATTTTTATGTCTCCTCCTTCAGGTCCATTACAATACAAAATCCTCAAACGATTCACTAATACTACGTACTTTGTATTAAATTTAATTTCAATAACCAGCAGCCTCAGTTGCACCGTTTACGTCTCCTCCTTCAGGTCCATTACAATACAAAATCCTCAAACGAGTCCCTAATACTACGTACTTTGTATTAATTTTAATTTCAATAACCAACAGCCTCAGTTGCACCGTTTACGTCTCCTCCTTCAGGTCTATTACAATACAAAATCCTCAAGCGATTCACTAATACTACGTACTTTGTATTAAATTTAATTTCAATAACCAACAGCCTCAGTTGCACCGTTTACGTCTCCTCCTTCAGGTCCATTACAATATAAAATCCTCAAACGATTCACTAATACTACGTACTTTGTATTAAATTTAATTTCAATAACCAACAGCCTCAGTTGCACCGTTTACGTCTCCTCCTTCAAGTCCATTACAATACAAAATCCTCAAACGATTCACTAATACTATGTACTTTGTATTAATTTTAATTTCAATAACCAACAGCCTCAGTTGCACCGTTTACCTAGAATTTACGTAGATTTCAGTCGGGATAACCCAACCTTCTTCAGAATAACAGTAACTACCTTTTGTCCATAGAGGACATCGTCAAGCTAAAACTACATGTCCATAAATTTTCGTCAGACTGTAAAGTCTGTAAGAGTTCCTGTACAGCACTCGTGACTGCCGCATCGCGGTCGCGAAGTGGGGCCGAGGCAGTTTCAGATAAGTTTTTATAGTCTGACGATATGGATTTGTAGTTTTAGCTTGACGATATCCACTAAGGACAAACGGTAGTTACCGTTATTCTGAAGAAGATTGGGTTATCCCGACTCAAACCTACATAAATTCTAGGTAAACGGTGCAACTGAGGCTGTTGGTTATTAAAGTTAAAATTAATATTTATACAGTTGCTGACAGGGCCGCGAAATGTTGAAGATATTTACGAACTTTGCGCTTGAATTCTTTCAAATGCGCAGCACAGATGGGGACCGGGTGTATCGTCACATATCGTCTTTGTGATTTTTAGACCTAGGTCTGACTGTTTCTTCCGTTTGATCAATATATAAAACTAGGAGCAACATCTACAATTAATGTTATAAGTGCTTGATTGTGAAAAGTTTCCGATTTACGTGGCATTAGCTTCAGAAGATGTTGTACACGATTATTGTTCCTGTAACTTGCACTCACTTTTGTATTCTAAAGCCTGCGAGCTGTTTTGTCGGAAACAGAAGCCTGTCCAAATATGCCTTAAGAATATATATTTTTTCTAATGTTTCCATGTATCTGTGTGAAAGTTATTTTTTCTCCGGGTTTGGGACGTCTTTTATCGCTCTCCTTTGTCAGTAATTTATCGACCACTTCCGTAGGAAAAGCACACTGGAGTCCAAAGCTTAAGTACAAAAGTAAATTTCGCTTGATGTCACTGTCAAGTAAAACAGCTCGACGAAACTGGGATCATACACAGAAAGGATTGCTAAAGCATAATACAGAAGGTAACTGAAAATAAAGACAATGAAACAAACGTAAATGACACTTCTACTCAAACACAATAATTCCACGGAAGGCACCGCGATTCACGGGGATGCATTCCTCCACCAGCGCGGTTGACAACCGTCCCCATATGAGGGTAGACATAGCATTTTCGAACATGTCTGTTTTTGCGGTCCATGCGTTATGGTGTGGGCAGGCGTACGAGGGGCATTTGAAAAGTCCGTGCAAAAATAAAGACTACTTATGTGTAAGTAGGCTGTTTAGGTTCTTATATTGGTAACGCCGCCGCCACGTAGCGCTCTGTATGAAAATCACTGGCTGTGCTGTGTGCAGTCTGTGGCTGGTTGGCATTGTTGTAATGCTCGCCATTGTAGCGTTGGGCAGTTGGCTGTTAACAGCGCGTAGCGTTGCGCAGTTGGAGGTGAGCCGCCAGCAGTGGTGGATGTGGGGAAGTGAGATGGCGCATTTTTGAGAGCGGATGATCTGGACGTGTGTCCATCTGAAACAATACATTTGTAAGAATGGATGTCATGAACTGCTGTTTATATATTATCATTTTTGAACACTACTGAGGTAAATACATTGTTTGTTCTCTATCAAAATCTTTCATTTGCTAACTATGCCTATCAGTAGTTAGTGCCTTCAGTAGTTTCAATCTTATATTTAGCTGGCAGTAGTGGCGCTCGCTGTATTGCAGTAGTTCGAGTAACGAAGAATTTTGTGAGGTAAGTAATTTGTGAAACGTATAGGTTAATGTTAGTCAGAGCCATTCTTTTGTATGGATTACTGCAAGTCAGATTGCGTTGCGCCAAAAATATTGTGTGTCAGTTTAAGCACAGTCTTGTACAATTTTTCTAAGGGGACGTTTCATATGTATTTGGGGGAAACCTTTTTTATTTTTCGACATAGTCTCCTTTTAGACTTACATACTTCGTCCAACGCTGTTCTAATTTGTTGATCCCTTCCGAATAATACGAATTGTCCAAGTCTGCAAAATAGCTACTGTTTGCTGCAATCACCTCCTCGTTTGAATAAAATCTTTGTCCCACCAGCCATTTCTTCAAATTGGGGAACAAACAGTAGTCCGAGGGAGCCAAGTCTGGAGAATACGGGGGATGTGGAACGAATTAGAATCCTATTTCCATTACTTTTGCGACCACAACTGCTGAGGTGTGTGCTGTTGCATTGTCGTGATGGAAAAAGACTTGTTCAGATTGTTGTTTGGGCATAGGAGTATAGCGATGTATCCATGTTTCATCCACAGTTACGAAACGACGCTTAAAGTCCTGTATCCATGTTTCATCCACAGTTACGAAACGACGCTTAAAGTCCTGTGGATTCTTCCTCAACAGCTGCAAACCATCCTTGCAACTCTTCATACGATTCCGTTTTTGGTCAAGCGTGAGCAATCGCGAAATCCATCTTGCGGATAACTTTCTCATGTCCAAATGTTTATGCAAAATATTATGTACCACCTCATTCGAGATGCCCACAGCATTAGCAATCTCACGCACCTTAACTCTTCTGTAATCCATCGCCATATCATGGATATTATCTATTATTTCTGGAGTCGTAACCTCCACAGGGCGTCCAGAACGTTAGCATCACTTGTGCTCATATGGTAGGTTGACCAAATTATTTTCGGTGAAAACCGGGACACATTCACCCGGGTGCCAATGGACACCTCATTCCACATGTACCCAGGTTTCTTAATTTTAAATATTAATGTTTTGTTGATACATTTTGTTAACCCGATTATTATAACTAATAAGAGGATAAAAAAGATTTATATAATCTAGATTATCTGTATAATTAATGACATTTAAAAAACGTATACAGTAATAAAGAAACGTATTACGATTTTACAAAACTTTACAGCCATTCAACTTTTCATCAATTAATATTAACATGAGCTTTAATATTACTGAGCACTTGTAGATGGAATTGACTGTCCTTGGAGAAAAGGGTATTTTTCACTGCCTCCAGCCTTCTTGATCATGTCTTTGATCTTTGAGACACAGTGATAAAACTCGGCACAATCCATTTTTTAGTTGTACAGGATCTGCAGGATTGCTTCAAGAGAGTCCACCTCCATTCTGTTTCTTTCATCAGTCCACTGGATATTCATGAACGAAAATATTCTTTCCACATTGGCATTATGGGCTGGGACCGCAAATAAATACCTTGCAATTATTACCAACTCAGAATAATGCTGAAGACAGTCACAGCTTTTAAAAAAAACTCACCCACTTCTCATGACATTCCAATGGTGCTTTTTTGTATCATTCCACTTGTGAAGACTTTCTTCAACAAAATTTGTCAGTATGCCGAACTGATCAAAGAGAATGGAATCATCGATTTCGATCTCTTTACTCTTCAAATAAGAAACTGTCTCCTCAACACTTTCCCATTTTGGCACTCTCTTCAGTATCATCCAATCAAACACCGGCGATGAGGGTAAATATGCGGCGCTCCACTTGCTGAGATATTCTACACAAGTGTCATAAAACTTGTTAACTTCTTCTCTAATACTCCTTTCCGCTGGTTCTGATACTTCTGCTCTTTTAAGGACAGATTTAACATTAAAAGAAATGAACTGCTCTTCTCTCCTCTTAGTAACAGTTTCCACAGTATTTTTCAAAACATCATTTACCTCTATTACACTTTTCGTGCTTCCCTCAATTTCCTTTATCCCATGCTGCAAAGTGCTAAGGTGACTGTGAATGAACCATAACTAGGCTTTACTTAAAGGGTTACTGAAAAACTGAACCAATATTTTGGGAGCTTTGTCTTCATTTAGGAAAAAATCCTTTAACGGTTCACACAGGCTGATTACTCTTTCAACTGCTGGAAACAGTGATAACCAGCGAGTGTTCGAGTGAAACATTACTTTCATATATTCAGTTCCCACATAATCACAGAACTCCTTAAGCCTCTCTGTTTTAACAGTATATATGTAAAAGTGTGAGTATACCTTCATGACGATAGTTTCATCGTCACAGCTTAAACTGTCAGAAGATATCTGCACGCTATAGTGTAAAGCATGTGTGGAGCACCCTATGCCTTCAATGTTTTCATGCAATGTTGCCTTTAATTTGGTAAATACGTTGCATTTGCCTTGTCTTTTTAAACCACCAAAGTTTGTGTTGGTGTTGTCTGCACAAAATGACACACATTTATTTTTCTTGAGGTCAAACATTTCGATAGTATTCATACAAAATCTTGAAATTTCGTCAGATGTTTCATTATGTAGGGAACTCACCTTCAATAGGTTAGTCTGAATTCCCTGATTAATATTGAAAAACTAAACAACAAACGGAAATATTTTAGTGGCCTTATGATTGCTGGCATCAGTGGATATCCCGTAGAAAGAAGACTTTTTGATGTATTCAAGGCTTTCCTTTATACTCTGGGGAGCAATAACTCCTTTCACTGAGGCTGACACTTTAGTTCTTGCTGAACTAAACTTTTTTGCAATGGAAGAATCATCAAACATAATGCTGTTAAGCTTATTCGTACAATCACTAGATCTATAAGTTTGGTGATGTTTTACCGTGAGGTAGGCTAGTGTAAGCTCGGCTGCTCGAACTTTCGTCTCTTCACTTGACTGATGTTTCACAAAATAAATTTGTAGAGCTTTACTGCAGCTCGGTGCACTGTATCTCTTAATGTGTTTCTTTGACCTGATGTGATCAACTATGTCGGAACGCCCACCATGACTTATACTAATAAAACAGTTATATACGGAACACTCTGCTTCGTAATCAAAACGACCTTTCTTAATGAAATTCCATTCCTTGGAATAACAGTCACTGAACTTGCAGGCACGTTTCGGCATTGCGTTTCACAGTACTGCAGCAATAATACCGCTAATATGAGAAAAAACTATTGCAGTTTGTCTGACAAAACATCAACTACTACACTGTTCTGACAATGAGTGTGTGAGTAAGTGGCGCGACAATCAGACGGTTTCATAGCTCTGTTACAATAATACAACTTACTACTTGTTGGCCAAAGTACCGCTCAAAGTAAATTATTGCCTGAATGTATCAATACTGATACTGTGATTACTAGTATGGGACAATGGAGGTTTTAGACAAATAAGCTAAAATATATTAATTTCTTGTGTTGTATTTCCTTTAATATAGTGAAATCCCAAAAATTTGAGAAAGTTTCACGAAATGTATTTAAAAACTTTTGAGAGTCCCGAAACAAATTTGCGGGACACCGGAACACAGGGATGAAAACCGGGACAATCCCGGTTTTCCGGGACGTTTCGTCACCCTATCATATGGCCGCACCGAAAATTTTGAAACCGCTTATAAACTGTTGTAATCGAAGGTGCAGAGCAACCGTAATGTTTATCAAGCTTCTCTTTAGTCTCCCGAAGCGTTTTGGCTTTCATAAAGTAATGTTTAATCACCACACGAAATTGTATTTCGTCCATTTTTTGACAATCACTCGACTTCCTTGTCTCACACGAATGCCAAACACAAGCAAATAGACCAATATGGCTGAAACTTGGTGTGCATTCTTTCCAAAGATGTTACTAACTACACATAACCTCGATATGCGCCGGTGATGCCATCTCTCGGACTTTGCACGGACTTTTCAAAAGCCCCTCGTAATATGCCTCGGGGGTCCTGAACTCCAGAAATTTGAACACAGTACACTCATTTATCAAAATTATTACCACCATGTACTCCTTCCCTACGTGTGTTTTTTAAGGGGTGCATTGGGCCCCGACTTCATTTTTATGGATGGCAATGTGCGACCGCATTGAACAGAGCAGATGGGGGAGCCCTTGGAACGAGAGGATATTCGGCGAATGATTGGTCTGCGCGTTTCCTCGACTTAAATCCCATCGAGCACGTATGGGACGTATGGGAGAGACGTAATGCAACGCGTTCACATACAGCAGTGCCCAGGCAGCAGCTGTGAAACGCGCTGGTAGAGGAATGTAACACCCTACTACAGTAACTCTTCACCAATCTTGTCGCCATAGAGGAATACGTAGCAGAACGTTCGAGTGCCAACCGTGCTAATCACACACCCTATTAAGAATCATGTCGCGCCTTGTCTTATGCCCGCAGGACCATCATGAATCACGGTGACTTCAGTCTAATTTTTGCCTTTGAGTATCGTTCTGTTCGTCTCGTTGGCTAATTTTTCAGAAATGGAAGTTGATTTGTGGCTTGAGAGACTGAAAACAACTCTTCACTCTACTGTTAATATAACAGTGCTGAAGTGGTGCTATCCTGAGTAATAACTGTTCTGCACAGTAGTACATAGTTTGGTTACAAAATTAAGTACTGTATTAGTAAAGAAAACGTATCTTTAAAGCACCTGTGATCTATCGAAACCATGACTAACTCTAATAATAAAGACAAAGCTGAACTTTCGGGACAAAAACCTTACTTTGTGGTGCATCACACTTAGCGTAAACCCTACTTACCGACGTACCTTCAGTATATTGTGGATAACACAAAAATTTAGAAATGGTGCTCTTCGGAATATAGTTTGTAGCATTCTGGGAGCTGTCACCCCGTCTCGCTTAAGTTACATGTAGTACACTTTTGTACAGTGCTAGTGATGTGGTTCCGGCCGCTGTGGCCGAGCGGTTCTAGACGCTTCAGTCCGGAACCGCGCTGTTGCTACAGTCGCAGGTTCGAATCCTGGCTCGGGAATGGATGTGTGTGATGACGTTAGGTTTAAGTAGTTCTAAGTCTAGGGGACTGATGACCTCAGATGTTCAGTCCCATAGTGGTTAGAGCCATTTGAACCATTTTTGAAGAGATGTGGCTCAAAATAATTTCAGAATTGAATGAAAAATGATTTTCGAAGGAAACGTCGTTCTCGCCAGTTATTACTGTATTGGATGTCGCCAAACGATTCCTACGAGATGTCCATTTTCCTAACTAATATTTGTGGCCGTTTGTCTTCGTCAACGTCACTGTAAGCTCTTCGGCTAAAAGCTGCGCAACTCCCTTACGAATAATTTAGCTTGCCGTCATCTAAGTTGGAAATACTAACTTGCTTGTGCGGGTGGTCGTGGGGGTATTTATACGTAAGAAATACATGTCAGTGGCAACCCGGCTTTACTTCGGAGTGACACATCACGCAAACGTTTTGCACACCGGTGAATTATACTTGCTTAGCCACGCTCCAAAGGATGTTTAGTTCCTCTTCATGTGTTCCCTTGTCTAGTGGTAGAGTGAACAACCTACGAATAATAGGGTATAAGTATCCAAAGTTTATCTGCTACCACTAAATTTTGGAACAGTCGACGTTTTAGAAGCTGACCTCGAGGAACACCAGTTCGGATTCCGGAGAAATGCAGAAACACGCGAGGCAATATTAACTCTATGACTTCTCGTAGAAGAAAGGTTAAGGGAAGGCAAACCTACTTTTATAGCATTTGTGGATTTAGAGAAAGCTTTTGACAATGTTGACTGGAATACTCTCTGTGAGATTCTGAGGGTAGCAGGGGTAAAATACAGGGAGCGAAAGACTATTCACAACTTTTACAGAAACCAGAAGGCAGTTATAAGAGTCGAGGGGCATGAAAGGGAATCAGTGGTTGAGATGGGAGCGAGAAAAGGATGTTGTCTATCCTCAGTGGTATTCAAACTGTACACTGAGCAAGCAGTAAAGGAAACAAAAGAAAAATTTGAAATAGGAATCAAAGTCCAAGGAGAAAAAATAAAAACTATTGTGTAAAGAAGCAAAGGGTACGAGATTAGATTTATTAGGGGAGGTGCAGATATACAAGCACAAAAAGGTTTTACAGTAGGAATTTACTGAATGATCAGTGTCATTTGAAAAGTTCCAGCTTTCTTGAAGGTTTTCAACCCGTATTGGTCGTAGCAGATAGGCACTAGTAGTTACTCAATTGTGCCATATGACTGTATGATTATCTTTTTAGATAAACTAATGTTTTAAGACAATGCTCCAGCATGAATTTTTCATAAAGAGTCATGTGCTGCTTTTATGTTAACAGTTGTTTATGTTGAAACAAATATGTTAATGTGCCGCCGGCCGCGGTGGTCTAGCGGTTCTAGGCGCTCAGTCCGGAACCGCGCGACTACTACGGTCACAGGTTCGAATCCTGCCTCGGGCATGGATGTGTGTGATGTCCTTAGGTTAGTTAGGTTTAAGTAGTTCTACGTTCTAGGGGACTGATGACTACAGGTGTTAAGTCCCATAGTGCTCAGAGCCATTTGAATCATTTGTTAATGTGCCCTTTGTCATCTTGTAACATGTTACGGCACTCATGCACTAGGGTGCTAGTCGTAGAAATAATGTCAATCACTTGTAGTGTAGGCAACGGCCTTGCCGCAGTGAATACACCGGTTCCCGTGAGATCACTGAAGTTAAGCACTGTCGGGCGCGGTCGGCGCTTGGATGGGTGACCATCCAGCCGCCATGCGCTGTTGTCATTTTTCGGGGTGCACTCAGCCTCCTGATGCCAGTTGAGGAGCTACTCGATCGAATAGTAGCGGCTCCGGTCAAAGAAACCTATCATAACGAGCGGGAGAGCGGTGTGCTGACCACACGCCCCCTCCAAATCCGCATCCTCACCTGAGGATGACACGGCGGTCGGATGGTCCCGATGGGCCACATGCGGCCTGAAGACGGAGTGAACACTTGTGGTGTGGCTATGTACAACGACTATGGTCGGCTGGTAGAATTAGCCTTATATGCTGTTAGAGCGTGTAATGTAAGCTGAAGTTATATTTGCATGTGATAGTCTCGTGTCCGAATCATGCATCAAAGAGTGATACGACAAACTTTGTTATATGAAATTGTTAGTGTTCTATGTTATCACTTACCTAATTTTGAAGTGTATGTGTAGATTGTATCACTGGTCTAGATGCTACTTTGATAATTTTTGAGGACTTCTGAAGAATGCTATATTATTATAGCAGAAACGATGGTCAGGGTTTAAAATAAACATAATTTAGTGCAATTATGTGCTATTTCTCGTTCGAGACAAAAACTTTGAGGTTTGCCGATGGCATTCTAATAGTGTCAGAGACAGCAAAGGACTTGGAAGGACAGAAGAACGGAATAGACACTATATTGAAAGAAGGATAAAGATGAACATCAACAAAAGCAAAAGGAGAATAATGGCATGGAGTCGAATTAGATCAGAAATGAGATTAGGAAACGAGACACTTAAAGTATTTTATAAGTTTTGCTATTTGAGGAGCAAAATAAGAGATGATGGCCGAAGTAGAGAGGATATAAAATGTAGACCGGCAATGGTAAGAAAAGATTTTCTAAAGAAGAGAAGTTAACATTGAATGTAGCTTTAAGTGTCAGGAAGTCTTTTCTGAAAGTATTTGTATGGAGAGTAGCCATGTATGGGAGTGAAACACGGATGAGAAACAGTTTACACACGAAGAGAATAGAAACTTTTGAAATGTGGCGTTACAGAAGGATGCTGCAGATTAGGTAGGTAGATCACGTAACTAATGAGGAGTTACAAAATAGAACTGGGGAGAAAAGAAATTTGTGGCACAACCTGAATAGAGAAGGGATCGGTTGATAGGACTCATTCTGAGATATCAAGAGATCAAAAATTATGTACTATAGGGAAGTGTGGGGGATAAAAATCGACGAGAGAGACCAAGAGATGAATAAAGTAAGCAGATTCGGAAGGATGTAGGTTGGAGTAGTTACTCGGAAATGAAGAGGCTTCCACAGGATAGAATAGGTTGGAGAGCTGCGTCAAACAAGTCTAAGGACAGAAGACCACAAGAACAAATGGTTCAGATGGCTCTGAGCACTATGGAACTTAACATCTAAGGTCATCAGTCCCCTAGATCTTAGAACTACTTAAACCTAACTAACCTAAGGACATCACACACATCCATGCCTGAGGCAGGATTCGAACCTGCGACCGTAGCAGTCGAACGGTTCCGTAGTGAAGCGCCTAGAACCACTCGGCGGCCGGCCGGCCACAAGAATAGCAACATTAACAATAAGAAGGTTATATTAATCCTGGTAGGTTACATTTTGTCATCTGATTTGTTATTGTGCCCTAGTTTTAAACAATTAGTAATGCACTGAATTTCCGTTACTTCCATTTACCAGAAAGCTTGAAAAACGGTTCAAGACCAAAAGTGAACAGTAAAGTACGAATAAAATTAAAATTACAGCTGCAGGAGGCATGAAATCATTCAAATAATTTGTTAATGTAACAGAGTGTTACGTGTTATGTAGGGAAAGTCCGAAGGGGCAGACTAAACTCAATTACAGTAATATGAAATGAAATGATCGTATGGCATTGTTGGCCGGGAGGCCCCATGCGGGGAAGTTCGGCCGCCGTATTGCAAGTCCTTTTTAGTTGACGCCACTTCGGCGACTTGCGAGTCAGTGATGATGAAATGATGAAGAACACACAACACCCAGTCATCACGAGGCAGAGAAAAATCCCTAACCCCGCCGGGAATCGGACCCGGGACCCCAAGCGCGGGAAGCGAGAACGCTACCGCAAGACCACGACCTGCGGACTACAGTGATATAATTAAGCGCGACGGCTCTGTGACGTATGTTTCAGTGCGGATGCACAAATACCGATCCATGCCTCCGGCACTCATTAACTTGCGAGTAGGAGATGTAATGGACGGGAGATGCTGCAACGCTTCGCGCGATATATTCAAAATTTGGGTGGGAGAGAAACCGGAACAGGTAGCCTGAGCAGCGATCCCTCAGGTAAGGGACGCCTTTTCTCGTACTACTTCTGTCCGTTTTCAAACCGCTGTCTCCACGTGTTACTCGATACGACCAGCACGTAAGAGACCTTCTTCTTCGACATCTTGGTGAAATACAGAGCTTCTTTTCCGAAATCTAAATATTTATAACTTTTGGGAAACGAAAGCAATTCCGACGATTATGTCAGTATGTAATTAGTTCTGCCAAGTATAAATATAGATCCCTCTGTCTGTACGGTAGCTTCCTTTCACGCTGACTGATTGCGACAGAAACAGTTCATCGCCATGAGAGCAACAATAAAGGAACGATGTAAGGAGAATGCGAATGTACGCTAATCATTTCTTTTTGATCACTGCATTTGTGCCTACTTTAATTACTACAACTGCATGCCCAAAAGACAATATGGAAAGAAGAAATGGATATGTGAATGTTTGAAAGGAAGAACGACATACTCCATATTAATTTACTCTCTAAAATCCGATATCTCTTGCGGGGAAACATTAAGAGTGTAGCGGGACAATGTTCAAAACATGACTGAAAGTACGTTAATAAACAGAGATAAGAACGTCTATGATTGACATGTCATCTAAAGTCGACGTACAATTTTAAAATGTTGGAAATAAGGAAATGAAGTAATACGGAATGCTATGCTTGTAACGTACGTTGTTGTTCTACATCGTTTAGCTCTGGTATTTACAGGGTCACAGAGTAAGCATCCTAGGTTTTGGAGGAAAAAGCCGTAATTGTAATGATCTGCACTACAACAGAAACAAGAAGCACAACTTAAGGAAAAATAATATAATGTGTTTCCCAACTCACAAGCGACATTGAAGCAGATAGTTCCTGTGACTTAGTGTGGTCGGAGGTTATATTCGACAACCGGAATAAATTAATAACTGGCTCCTTTTACCGACCCCCGGTCTCAGATGAAACAGTTGCTCAACATTTCAAAGAAAACTCGAGTCTCATCGCAAATAGGTACCCCACTCAGACAATTATAGTTGGCAGTGACTTCAATCTACCTTCCGTATGTTGACAAAAATACATTTTCAGATCCTATTGAAGACAGAAAACAAATTCCGTAATTGTTCTAAACGCTTTTTGAAAAATTATTTTGAATAATTAGTTCACGAGGCTATACACATTGTAAATGGTTACGAAAACACTCTTGACCTATTAGCCACAAAGAATCCTGAGCATCACGACGGATACAAGGATTTAGTGAACACACAGTCGTAGCGAGGCTCAATTCCGTAACAAACAAATTCACTAAAACTAAACGCGAACTATATCTATTTATAAAAGCCACTAAAAATTTCGTTGACGTCTTTCTAAGAGACAGTCTCAAATCCTTCCAAACTATGTAAGTGAAGACCATATGTGGCTTAAGTTCAAAGAAATAGTATCAACAGCACTCGAGAGATTCATACCAAATAAATTAATAACAGACGGAACTGATCCCCAATGGTACAAAAAACACAACAGAAAGCTGCTGCAGGAGCACCGAAAGAGGCACGTATAATTTAGACGAGTGCAAAATCTCCAAGATTGGCGAAGTTTTACTGAGGCTCGAAATTTGGTGCGGATTTCAATGCGAGATCCATTTAATAGTTTCCGCAACGAAACTCTTTCTAGAAATGTGGCGGAAAATCCATAGAGATTCTGGTGCTACGTTAAGTGAACCAGCGGAAAGGCTCAGTAAGTACCTTTACTGCGGGTCGGGCGATGGGTGAGGAGGAGGAGGAGGAGGAGGAGGAGACAAGGGACCCAACCCTTCAGAGCAGGTAAAATCGTGGGAAATGTCCGCCGTGGCAAGTGTCCGGCGTGGCAATGTCCGCACACCTCTGCAGTACCACAATGCTGAGGGTGGCTGGACTCATGATTTCCCTCCAACCGCTTTCTTTTTTTTGCACTTGCTCTATGTCATTAACACAATTTGTCCCAGCTGCGGACGCCACTTCAGTGGCGATCAGATACACATAACCTGTATAAACATAGGAAGACAATTACGCTCGTGTGCAAAATGATCGCCGGCGCGACGACCGGCTCTACGCACAGTGTCGGAAGGTGCGCGCAGCCCGCAGACAGCGCCGCCTGGTGGGCGCGCCACCTGCCGCGGCGGCGGCAGCGCCGGCCAGCCATGTTGTGGGCTGGTCCTGCCCACCGCCGCTTCGCCCCGCCCCCGACCCGGCCCCGCCGCACTTGAAAGGCGCCGCCGCTGATGACGGCGCCCGGCCGCAATAAATCCTGCCGCCGCCCGACAAGTGGCCGCTTCCTGCGTCATCGCTCCGCTCCGCCGCTTTCCTCAGCGGCACGTGCACGCCTACTGCCCCGCTGAGCCAGTCAGCGCAGCCGGCTACCGAGACGAGGAACCGCGACACGTGCACACTGTCACACACTGTTTGTTCCTTAGGACATACGCACATACAGACCACAAACTTTCCTGTCTCTGCCGTGTTAAGGTTCGAAAACAACATCTAAATCACGTGACGGAAGTCAAAATGCTGCATTTCTTTCAAAAAGTAGAATTGAGCCTCTGCGGAATACGAGTTAGTGTAAAAGGCAGGGGGTCTTCAAACTGTGCGTCGCGCCTCCTAGGGGCGCCGCTGTGGTTTCATAAATTTAGTATGTGGTATTTACTATAAAAACAGCCTTGATCACGATTTATTTATTAAGGTAACCGGTTTCGACCACTACTGTGGGCATTTTCAGACCATTGAGTAGGAAACTCTTTCTGCTGGAGAAAGTAGTGATGGTCTGAAGCTGACCACAGTAGTGGTCGAAACTGGTCACCTTAATAAATAAATCCGTGATCAAGGCCGGCCGGGGTGGCCGAGCGGTTCTAGGCGCTACAGTTTGGAACCGCGCGACCGCTACGGTCGCTGGTTCGAATCCTGCCTCGGGCATGGATGTGTGTGATGTCCTTAGGTTTAAGTAGTTCTAAGTTCTAGGGGACTGATGACCTTAGAACTTAAGTCCCATAGTGCTCAGAGCCATTTTTTTTCGTGATCAAGACTGTTTTAATAGTAAATATTTGTAACACATTGATTACTGTCACTCCTATAATGTATTCAAAAGAAAGTATTTGGTAGTTGTATAGCTTAAATACCGCCATTTGCAACTCTAATGTAAATCTTATTAAGACTAAACACTTTTCGATTTATTCTAAGGCGTCTTCAGTGTTCACTGTAACAATACTTTTTTTTCTCGTGTAATTTTGTTTGCTAGCATCATCAGCAGTTTAAATGCATTAATTTACTACTATAAAGTGTTAATTCTTATTGTTATTTTAGGTTTTTTCATTGTTTACAGCATTATTCCTATTCTTCCACGTAAATGTGTTACATTTTAGCACACAGCACCGTCAGTAGCGCTAAACATATTCACGTTTTCGTGTTGTGAAGAACAACTGTCATCTCGCCATATCGTGTATTTTATTTAGCTGTTGTGGTGTTCATACGCTCAAAATGGTTCAAATGCCTCTGAGCACTATGGGAATTAACTTCCGAGGTCATCAGTCCCCTAGAACTTAGAACTACTTAAACGTAACTAACCTAAGGACACCACATACATCCATGCCCAAGGCAGGATTCGAACCTGCGACCGTAGCGGTCGCGCGGTTCTAGACTGTAACGCCTAGAACCGCTTGGCCACCCCGGCCGGCTTATTCATTCGTCTTTCGTTTGTTTGGCAGTGGTGGGAGCATGTGCTATTGCTCTGTGTGCGTGAGAGTGTATATTTTCCGATATGTGTATGTGTGTGTGTGAGAGAGAGCGCGTTTATATTTTTCATCAGGTTACGTGTGTGTGTGTGTGTGTGTGTGTGTGTGTGTGTGTGTGTGTGTTGCAAATACAGAATATGCTGTATAATTTCAAATAAATCATACAGTTCTAAATACATCAAGTGTCGAAAATCCAGGAAGTACGACGACAGTTTCGATTCTGGGTATATTGTACTACTGTTAGACCTGAAGGACAGTCACAGTGAGTCGTTTGTTTCGCAGTAAGCATGCTCCCTGATAAAATGAAACGATATTTGGAGTCAAATAACGATAGTTTGGTAAGCATACGACGAGAACACTATTTCCACAAGTTAAAAGGAATGATAGAACAAAAAATAATTACACTAAACCATGTACGATTCCTACGAGGAGTCTTCTTATGTCTTACAAAGTTGTCCATCACGTTGCAAAGAGCAAGCAACCTCACACCAAACCGGAAGACCTTATTTTACCAGTTGCTCTGGACGAAGTGTCTATTATTGCCAAGTAACTGGCAAGTGTGCCTTCGTCAAACAATACTAATACTCCTCATATACTCGATATTGCTGACGACATTAATAATAATTTGGTTGAAAAACTTAAGGATAACGGTGATTTCGCAATTCAGTTGGATGGAGCTACAGACTTGGACAATGATACGCATCTGATTTGTTACGTCCTGTTTAAACAATAGGACGATTTCATGAACTTCTTTTCTGCAGGAAAACGGCTCTTGGAACAAAAGTAGCAGACGTCTTTGAAATACTACAATACTTTATGGAAGAAAACGGCACTGATTTGGAAAACTGTGTAGGCGTCTATTTGCACAAACTGTTTCATTTGCCGACAAACACCGGCATAAAAAGCTCGTGTCTTGTCCTTCACAACGTTCTACTGTCAGTGATCAAAGTGGTAAACTTTATTAAAAGTGGAGACCTTTTCAACAAATATGCACTGATATTGGGACTGAGCACGTTCGTTAACTCGCTGGCCTTCGCGTGGCAATGAATCGCAAAGGTTATATGAACTCAGAAATTAACTTTACTCTAACCTTGTTCAAGAAAAACATTTATTTGAGTTCCGAGAGGCTCGTATACAGTGATTTTCTTTAGAAACTGGCATATGCTTGTGACATTTTTGAAAATGTCAGTTAGCTGAATGTATCCCTTGAAGATAATAAGACCCACATTCCGCAACATCCAGACAAAAATTGTTGAGGCTTTCGTGGCCACTTGTTGACAAACTGCCTATTGGCTTCTGTCTCGGGTTCTTCGGCCGACGTTCATCTAATGATTTTTCTGACGTTTCGCCAGCACGAGTGGCTGGCATTGTCAAAGCTTCACCCTCCATTGCCGGTGGTGAACTGGAGCCGAGCTCGCGGGCGCAGACTATATGTACCTGGCGCGCCAACGTCCGAGGGCTTCTCCGCGGTCATTTCCGGTGCGGTTCTCCTCTTGCTACCTGCGACGGTCGTTCGCTGCAGTACGGGAAGCCAGGATCCGTTGACCTTAAGGCTTTCCTCTTTCTTGTTCAAACTGTTCGCGTGTTTTTGTATTTCTACAGCTTCTCTGAACAAGCGCGTGTGATAGTGGTTCTCTACAGCCAGAACTTCCGTGTCGGCGAATTTTATTACGTGGTCGGTCTCATTCAGTGCGTGTTCTGCCACGGCCGATTTCTCCACCTGCCCCAACCTGCAATGTCGCTTATGCTCCTTGATCCTGGTGTTAATGGATCGTCCAGTCATCCCGACATAAACTTTTCCGCATGTGCATGGTATGCGGTATATTCCCGACATTGAAAGTGGGTCTCTTTTCTCCTTCGCCGATCTAAGACACTCTTTGATCTTCCTTGTCGGTTTGAAGATCGTCTTTACGCCATGTTTGCGCAATATACGGCCGATTCTGTCCGTCACTCTGGGAATGTATGGCAGAAAGGCCGTACCCGACATTTCTTTTTCTGGTTCCTTACTTCGCCGAGTGTTTGGCTCAGTTACACTTCTAATATAATTTGTGGAGTACCCATTGCTCCTCAGGACTGTTTCCAGGTGTTGCATTTCTCGTTTGAGGTGTTGCGGCTCACATATTCGTCCTGCTCTCGTTACGAGCGTACTAATCATGCCCCTTTTCTGGCTCGGGTGGTGGTTTGACAGTTTGTGCAGGTATCGGTCCATGTGAGTCGGTTTTCGATACACGCTGTGTCCCAGGTTTTCGCCGTCCCTTGTGACCAGCACATCTAGAAATGGCAGTTTCTTGTCCTTTTCTACTTCCATGGTAAATGTTATGTTGGCATGGAGGCTGTTCAAGTGTCTTAGGAAGTCACCGAGCTGTTCTTCACCATGGCTCCACACCACGAAAGTATCATCGACGTACCTGTACCACACCTTAGGTTTGCAAGTGGCCGAGTCCAGTGCCTGTGCTTCGAATTGTTCCATGAAGAAGTTGGCCACCACTGGACTGAGAGGACTACCCATGGCGACGCCTTCCAGCTGTTCGTAGAAGTCGCCATTCCACGTGAAATAGCTCGTGGTGAGACATGCATGGAAGAGCTTTCTGATGTCTAGCGGGAAAATGGAACCGATGTGCTCCAGAGCGTCACTGAGTGGCACTTTCGTAAATAACGAAACAACATCAAAGCTGACCAGGATGTCGTTTGGTGCAAGTTTCAGTTTCTTCAGCTTCTCAATGAAATGTCCTGAGTCCTTAATGTATGTGTCGGTCTTCCCCACGTGTGGTTGGAGCAGAGAGGCCAAGTGTTTTGCCAGCTTATATGTCGGTGATCCAGGAGCGCTAACGATCGGTCTCAGTGGAACGTTCCACTGAGACCGATCGTTAGCGCTCCTGGATCACCGACATATAAGCTGGCAAAACACTTGGCCTCTCTGCTCCAACCACACGTGGGGAAGACCGACACATACATTAAGGACTCAGGACATTTCATTGAGAAGCTGAAGAAACTGAAACTTGCACCAAACGACATCCTGGTCAGCTTTGATGTTGTTTCGTTATTTACGAAAGTGCCACTCAGTGACGCTCTGGAGCACATCGGTTCCATTTTCCCGCTAGACATCAGAAAGCTCTTCCATGCATGTCTCACCACGAGCTATTTCACGTGGAATGGCGACTTCTACGAACAGCTGGAAGGCGTCGCCATGGGTAGTCCTCTCAGTCCAGTGGTGGCCAACTTCTTCATGGAACAATTCGAAGCACAGGCACTGGACTCGGCCACTTGCAAACCTAAGGTGTGGTACAGGTACGTCGATGATACTTTCGTGGTGTGGAGCCATGGTGAAGAACAGCTCGGTGACTTCCTAAGACACTTGAACAGCCTCCATGCCAACATAACATTTACCATGGAAGTAGAAAAGGACAAGAAACTGCCATTTCTAGATGTGCTGGTCACAAGGGACGGCGAAAACCTGGGACACAGCGTGTATCGAAAACCGACTCACATGGACCGATACCTGCACAAACTGTCAAACCACCACCCGAGCCAGAAAAGGGGCATGATTAGTACGCTCGTAACGAGAGCAGGACGAATATGTGAGCCGCAACACCTCAAACGAGAAATGCAACACCTGGAAACAGTCCTGAGGAGCAATGGGTACTCCACAAATTATATTAGAAGTGTAACTGAGCCAAACACTCGGCGAAGTAAGGAACCAGAAAAAGAAATGTCGGGTACGGCCTTTCTGCCATACATTCCCAGAGTGACGGACAGAATCGGCCGTATATTGCGCAAACATGGCGTAAAGACGATCTTCAAACCGACAAGGAAGATCAAAGAGTGTCTTAGATCGGCGAAGGAGAAAAGAGACCCACTTTCAATGTCGGGAATATACCGCAGACCATGCACATGCGGAAAAGTTTATGTCGGGATGACTGGACGATCCATTAACACCAGGATCAAGGAGCATAAGCGACATTGCAGGTTGGGGCAGGTGGAGAAATCGGCCGTGGCAGAACACGCACTGAATGAGACCGACCACGTAATAAAATTCGCCGACACGGAAGTTCTGGCTGTAGAGAACCACTATCACACGCGCTTGTTCAGAGAAGCTGTGGAAATACAAAAACACGCGAACAGTTTGAACAAGAAAGAGGAAAGCCTTAAGGTCAACGGATCCTGGCTTCCCGTACTGCAGCGAACGACCGTCGCAGGTAGCAAGAGGAGAACCGCACCGGAAATGACCGCGGAGAAGCCCTCGGACGTTGGCGCGCCAGGTACATATAGTCTGCGCCCGCGAGCTCGGCTCCAGTTCACCACCGGCAATGGAGGGTGAAGCTTTGACAATGCCAGCCACTCGTGCTGGCGAAACGTCAGAAAAATCATTAGATGAACGTCGGCCGAAGAACCCGAGACAGAAGCCAATAGGCAGTTTGTCATCCAGACAAAATTTCAGACTTCAGAAATAACTTAGTATTGTGGAAGAAAAACTTGGATGATTAAGAATACATTACGTTTTTGAGGCTCTTCACACGGCCTTAGACCACGGTTACTTTCAGCTGAGTGAAGAATTGGAATCTGTGTTTTTGGATCATTTAAACGAACTCACTGATTGCTTTCTGAAGTACATTCCAGAAGTAGTTGATGAACACAAGTGTATCAAAGATACTTTCAGCAGACAAATTTCCGCCACACTTATTAAACAAGAACAAGACCACACTGAAATCGAAGTTCGTTTCCTGAGCATTGCTTGAATTTGGACATTGGTGAAGCAAGAGAATCCGCAAGTAGGTAACAAGGTCCTGTGAGTTTTAATACATTTCGCAACATCCTACTTGCGTGAGGTAGGTCTTTTCTGTATCAGCAGTCATCAACACGAAACAGATGGTAATACTGAGAAACCCCACATATCCGGTTGTTGACCAAATTGAGTTACCTGTTATTTAGAAACAGATACAGAAACACCATAAGATCTGACATTTTCTGTGTTGTTATGCAGCCATAGGTTCACCTAAACCGAAGAGAAATCCTCACGTATACAAAAGATATGAGTTTCTCAAAATTTTATGTTGTCAACGCTGTTTTAAACAGAGAGAATAATCGATACGCGTCTGTAAACGAGAAAGAAATGGCTGACCTATGGCTGTTTATGTAAAATAAATTCTTCAGAACTTCTACACCGTCATATAAAATTGGCCAACATATGTCAAACAATGAACCATGTGTGGGTTATAATTCCGAAGAGAATGGAAAACAGGCATCATGTCTTTGATTTTTGTCCTCATTAACAATAAAGTTTGAGTTAAGTAATGATTTAGGCTAATGTATTACAAAATATTGAAAAACTCATATGTTCACTAAATAATTTTTAATAATAATTTAAGAAAACGTAACACGATTATCTACAGTACACTGGCATTGTCGCCCCTGCATTTATTTCAACGAAAAATGAGAAGAAAACAGCAATTTGAGCATAATTTTAAAACATGGAAACTTTTGTTTATCACCTGCAAAGTTTCCTTTTTAGGACGTGAGGTGTTCCTCAACAATCCTATTGAAATATAAATCACGAATGAATGTGGAGAAGGAAATGTGAGTCGCAGTTTCCAATTTTTTCCTGAGATTTGAAAAACTAGTGACAAGGGAAAAGCAAGCTCATCCTTCCCATTAATTTGGTTGCAAGAGGAAGGTGTAATAACATTAAAAGTTGATTAAATTTTGTTGTGTCCACTGTTATTTAAGAAATAACTATTCTTGTTCTTTTTTTCGAAACGTAAATTTATTTACCCCATACATCGAGTCGAATGTTTTGTTCGAAAGGAGCAGCGGTTGTTTATGTTCAGGTCAAAGGAGCCGTGGACCGAAAACGTTGAAAAACCACTGTGTTAGTGCATAAAGAATGTGTATAATGAATTATAAAATAGAAAGGTATTTAGCCTGAATTTCACAACAGCCACAGATTATAAAGTGCTTATAACCTTAATAAGTTTACTGCGGCGGAGGTTCCAAGCACAAATCAACAAATATAATGCTACACAAATAGGACCGATTGTACATGAGTTAAGAAATTACAATAGCTACTATGCGGACCTACAGAATATGAACAACGTACTTGCCCCGTTACTATTAGCTTATAAATTTCCAATGAGAACATATCGATGTAGATTTAAGGAGAGATCGGCACACAATACGCTGCTAGACAAATTCAAGAAATGAAGTATTAGAAGAAGAAGAAGATACAAATTTAAAATACGTATTCAGTAAATACTACGCGCATGTAAAGTAAGGGACAGTCAAATGAAAACATGACAGATGGAAAAAAGTAAGTTCATTGTTTCCAAAATAATTGCCATAATTGTTAATAAATTTAGGCCGCTGTGAAACAAGACGGTCAATGAGCTTCATGAGAAAATATTTGTGCCCAGGCGTGCACATCTTCTTGCGAGGCACGTCGACTGCCACAAATGTTTTTCTTCAGGGTTCCAAAAACATTGAAATCGCATAGGGGGAAATAGGGACTGTGTGGAGTTAAACTTCTGCAACGTAGTGGAAACAACCTTGGAGACGTGTGGGCCCTCCAACATGTTGGGAAGGTGATATCACGATGATGATATATTCACAACGTGGATCACCGGAACACGAAATAAGAGAATTAATTAATAACACACACAGTGGTCTTTAACTCTGCCATTCGTAGATTTCAGATTTTTAATGTGTCTACACTATTACGGAGTCTTCTTTGACTTAGATAATGGCCTTCAGCGGGAATTGTAATCCAGCTGCAGGTTTCAAGCGGGTTGTTTCACTCTGAATGGAGCAAACAAAGAATATATATATGTTCTAATATAGTGCTCGAAGACAGTTTGGCATTATGACACTAGCATTTCTGAAGGAGGTTTTTTTACATAGTATACCACACTCATTATGAAACAGTGCTTTAAATGTTTTGCTTGAGGCCGAGTACCGTATTTACAGCTACAATCCTTTAAATGTTTAGACTAGGGAATGTTTTGCTGTACTGTCATTTCTCCGAGGGTTGACGGGGTTTTAGAGAAAGTAGCGTTGTAGTGTTTCACTGAGTAATATACATATGTATTATGTATTTGTTCAGATAAAGTTTTTATGGGAGATTGAGCTAAATACTCTATCCCTCGAGTATCTTCATTTGTCAGTAATGTGGCGTCAGTATATACAGGTTTAGGGGAATGTTCGAGATCATTAGCTAGCTGTCTTTTGCATCGAATGCTTTCCAAAACCACAAAAGTACAAAATGCTGAAGTTTCAATAAAGTTTGCATGGAATTAAATTATAAGTGATTCATAGGTGGTCCTTGCATTGCCCTTCGCCTGTCTTATATAACCACGACAATATGTCGTGGTTCTTTCAGAAAAAGCGTGTAGACAGGGATAAGAAGACCGTGAAGACGCTAATTACAGCTCGCTCACATCTCGTCGTTAGGGTTTTACTTTACCCGCCCACTCTCTGGCCACTGGGGTTAACGACTCTTGTTTGCGTGGCAAATAGCATAAATCACGGCTGGAAATGAGATATGTCACTGATATACGCACTTTTATGAGAGGCCGCGTCTTAATTTCCCATGTCATAAAAAAAGTTGGGCGACGAGGCTGTGTTTCTTGAAAGGGCTCGCTGCAGTGCTCTTGAACATGAGGACACATTACAATCTCCTCTTCACTGCTGATCCAGTTGTTCCTTATTCGGTCAAAAATTACTCAAGCCCGGCCTCGGAGATTTTTCTACTCAATTTACCGACACCGCACAATTTTTCTACTCACTATACCGATTCCGTACGAATACTTTGCAAAAGCATCTGACATTCTTCGACTCAGGCGAAGGAATACCAAAGAAACGTACTCTGTTTCTGCTTTGCGACAAACTACACACACACACAGCCATCCCCCACTCCCCCCATCCAATCCCTGTCGCTGAATGCTTTTTCTCACAAGTGTTTATTCACATTGTTACGTTCGTATAGCTGGCTAAAAGTTCCAGAATTTTGAATTCTGTCCATACGATTCTTACCTCATGCGTTTCTTGGTACGGTGGTATAAAGCATTAGTCAGACAATCTGATGGTGATATCACCATACCTAAGAAATGTCTCAGATAGACAAATTTGTTGTGGTTACATTTTACGGTTAAGCATCTCTGAGGAAGAGGAATCTGTTGACATCGAATATAGATTTAAGTGCCAGGAAGTATTTTCTGAAGGAACAAAAATTAATAAATTTGTCGTAAGATCTTATGGGACCAAACTGCTTAGGTCATTGGTCCCTAAGCTTACACACTGCTTAATCTAACTTTAATTTACGCTATGGACAACACACACACCCATGCCCGAGGGAGGACTCGAAACTCCGACGGTGGGAGCCGCGCGGACCGTGAAAAGCCTCCTGAGACCACGCGGCTACCCCTCGTGGCTTTTCTGATGGTATTTATCTGGAGTGTAGCCATGCATGGCAGTGAAATATAGACGATAAACAGTTTACATAAAAAGAAATAGAAGCTTTCGAAACACGGTGTTACAGAAGAATGCTGAAGATCAGATGGGTCGATCGCGTAACTAATAAGGAAGTACTGAAGAGAATTGGACAGACACAAAATTTGTGGCACAATCTGACCAAAAGAAGGGATCGGTTGATAGGACACATTCTGAGAGATCAGTGGATCACCAGTCTAGTATTTGAGGAAAGCGTTGCGGGGTAAAAATCATAGAGGGAGACCAAGAGATGAATAAAGTGAGCAGATTCAAATGGTTCAAATGGCTCTGAGCACTATGGGACTCAACTGCTGAGGTCATAAGTCCCCTAGAACTTAGAACTACTTAAACCTAACTAACCTAAGGACAACACACACATCCATGCCCGAGGCAGGATTCGAACCTGCGACCGTAGCGGTCGCGCGGTTCCAGACTGTAGCGCCAGAACTGCTCGGCCACCAGCGGCCGGCGTGAGCAGATTCAAAACGACGTATGTTACAGCAGTTATTCAGAGATAAAGGGGGTCATTCAGGCTACAGTAGCATGGACCGAGCGGTCTAAGGCGCTGCGGCTGGTCCCGGCGGAGGTTCGAGTCCTCCCTCGGGCATGGGTGTGTGTGTTTGTCCTTAGGATAATTTAGGTTAAGTAGTGTGTAAGCTTAGGGGCTGATCACCTCAGCGTTTAAGTCCCATAAGATTTCATACACATTTGAGTAGCATGGAGAGCATCAAACCAGTCTTCGGACTGAAGACCACAACAACAAACACAGTCAGTTTCATAATAAAATATTGACAACTTACTTTCTAGTACAGAAAAAAATTACAGAAAATAAATATTTCAACAAAATAAATTTTACAAAAAATTGCTCTATTACAGAAAAATGAATATGTTTACAATAACAAATAGACGTGCAGGGAAAGAAGGGTCTGAGAATGGATCTGAGTGTTACAGATACGCGGATACCATACGTTGTGGTTCAGGAATACTTCTGTAGTGTAAAATGAACCTGAAATAAAAACTGTCTTAAATTGCTTTTAAACAAGAGCGCATCGTCCACCAAACACTTAATTCGAGAACGCAAGGCATTAAAAATTTTACAGCCACTAAAATCTACCCCTTAATACAAAGCTCTGGTTTGTATGCACATGGTAGATGTCGCCTTTTCTTCTAGCATGTTTCAGGTACTGTACGGGCCTTTCTGGATACAGAAAATGTTCGACTGCTGCCCTGGCCAGCACATTCTCTAGATCTCTCACCAATTTAAAACGTCTGGTCAATGGTGGCCGAGCAACTGGCTCGTCACAATACGCCAGTCACTAATCTTGACGAACTGTGGTATCGCATTGAAGCTGCGTGGGCAGCTGTACCTGTACACGCCATCCAAGCTCTGTTTGACTCAATGCCCAGGCGTATCAAGACCGTTATTACGGCCAGAGGTGGTTGTTCTGGGTACTGAGTTCTCAGGATCTATGCACCCAAATTGCGTGAAAATGTAATCAAATGTCAGTTTTAGTATAATGTATTTGTCCAATGAATACCCGTTTATCATCTGCATTTCTTCTTGGTGTAGCAATTTTAATGGCCAGTAGAGTATTCACCCTTACTGTCCTTTACAATAAATTTCTCTTCATCTAACCGATACAATCACAAGTCAACACAGCACTGCTGAATACGTCCATTACCTGCCACCCTTCAACTAAAAATGAATCAGACTCCTCAGAGGCAAAGAGTATTTAACAGTAACGTCACTTGCTCTCTCTCTGTCTGACGTGTACATCGATAACTTACAAAAATCAAAATGACGTCCACCTTACATGTATCGTTAATGCAATGGTTCCTGTTGCCTTCCGCCTTACAAGGCTGCTCCAGACGCTTGTAGTCTCCGGATAAAACCGATACTCCGGCTGCCACATTGTCCGAACGACGGACCGCAATGTATGATGGGATCGGATGCAGCCCCAGGGGTGTTTCTTCTCTCACACACAACGTGCGCACAGCGACTGCATCGTTCGCGAAACACCCTGTGTTACGCCTGTTAGCAGATAATGTTGTAACACTGCCCTATATTTAAAGCTTCTGCAGTACTGAAACAATCCTCGGGGAGGCACTGAATTCGTGAAATACAAATAGAAATCTGATAATACAAAGCTGAGAACTGCCACTTCTTTATCCAGCAGACAAGGGAGGTCGGGACATAACGTGGAAACGCTTTGCTGCCGAGCCTAGTTCCGGTTCAGAATGATACCAATAGGTGGCCTGAAGTACGCATTGGGACACTGGAAACAATCAATACATGTCAGAGTTTTCAGTGAAGGAAATATAGCAGCTCTGCTCGCCATCTCAGCATCATCGGTTTTGTTTCTCTTTCGGATAATACTGTAAGTTAGATTAGCGTACAAGTCACAGCGTTTTTCGGCATCGCGATTTCTCTTGAATTTATTCGCCGTTAACGTCCAGTTCTGACGCGACTTCTCTCTTTCGCGACTGACGATGTGGCAGACCTTCAGAGAAACATACACGTAGCCATCGAAATGTAACGACCACAGCAGAGTTTACAGAGCCGTCGCCGACCAATATCAAACGCTGTTTCGGACCGCGATAAAACGTTTTCGTATCTGACCGAGGGACACTCGCGATCACGCGAACACAAATACCAGTACGCGTTATGTCCGCCGCGGGGCCTGGCGCTCGAAACGGCCAAAAATATAAAGCGTGAATTGCGGCCAGAGAGGGACTGCTACAGCAGTGGTTAGGCGGCGCCGCCGTGTCCCTGGAGCGAGCGGAACCATCGCAAAATTTGCGGAGCCTCGTCCAGCGTTCTGTACTAGGAGAGGATTTCGCGTTTCCGTGAATGTGCCCGTGCGCTGCGCATCTGGCAGTAAACGAAGGCACTCTGGTCATTTCGTGCGGCAAACCGCCGATACACTAACCGTCACATAACATTTTCAGATTCCACTAACAGGCAGATGGAAAGTATCTCTGCATTCCACCTGCGGACACTCCCTGAGACTCTGAGGATCTCAAAAATATTAACTGTGCAAGTCATTTGTTTCCACAATAGCTCTGAGGTTTCAAGTAGCATGAGCGTGACTGTATCCAAGCGACACATAGTACGAAGAATTTTACTCTGTGAGCAGACGTGAATCCTGGCTAGAGAGGAAGGGGCAGTAGGGTCTGTAACGTCTTGTAATAAACAAAGACAATATATTATGTAATAATTAAAATATTAGATGTGTCATATTGTGTCATTATGTAAAATTATGTATTATTTTCTTTATTTTTTATTTTTGAGAACGTCTGTGTCGGCGAATAATAAGACCGACACAGAAGATAAATGTTGTACAAAGATCACCAAATGAATTTGTATATAAGGCATGATGTAAAGCAATGTCTTTGTCTTCTTAATCTGAAAGCTGTGAGAGAAAGATCTCCTGTTATTGTCGAGAGCGCGAAGGTAGCATTCTTTTGTCGAGATTGTGAATTGGACGCCATTGCGCGTGAATGTACACAGGTCTGTAATTATTAAGATATTTAAATGTTTAAATAGAGTTGTTTAAATGAAAACTTGTATTACTTAAATGTTAAAGTGTGCCTGCCTATTATCCCATCCTGTTAAGATATTTTTCAGCCATATAAAAATATTATCTGTGGAGCTGAGCTGTGTGGAGAAAGAAGAGCCGCTGCCGCGGCGTATTTAAACGACTTACAATATAGTCGAGTATACCGCAAGGAAGCGGTAAAATAATAGTAAAAAATAATATTATTTCTTTTAGCTCCCAGGCTGGCAGTGAAGATCAGCAGATTTTATGATGTGTTGCAGGTTGACGCGGGCTGCTGATAGGATATAATTTTCAGTGCAAATAACTTTATGTACCTAAAGAATCTGATAGGAAACTTGCTGTGCTCCGTTCTGATCTGGCTAAATTTTATAGTGAATACGTAATTTTCTTTAATGAGAGTCTCATGTTCTTGGGCTAGCCGTGGTATGAAATAGCATTTAGTAAGAAATAAAATCCACTGCAAACTTGTATTTGTGAACGATCGTACGAACTGTAACATCAGTGATCATAGGACATTAATTTCAACTTTGAATAATTATGAAGTAGGAAAGATATATTGATACTTAGCATGAGTTGCAGTTACTAAAAATCGTTCTTTAAATTGTAGGCCAGATTCAGAACAATAATACTTCCATCATTTTATTTTGCTAAAAAAAAAGGTAACGATGATAAAGCAATTAAAAGCACAGCATTGTTAAAAGAATTTCACGTCACTCTTTCCATATATGCGTTGTTACGCCAATAATAATTAAAAATAATTAAATAAACCAGAAGGAGCAAAAACAATTTTTATAAAAGCAACAATTAACGAAAGGGCAGTCGGCAACAGCTATAGTAGTTTTTTTAAGAGAGACGTGAAACTGTCGCCCAAAAACGCGGGGCCCGAATTTGCAGTGGCCACAATTATAAAATTTTATGTATTTTCTTTCAGTGTCTATTGTTATGTAGGTGTATATGTATATGTATTTAGTGTTAAATGTATGTATATCATGATCTATGCTATGTATTAATGAATGTTCAAACACTCTTTCATGACAAAACGTACTACTGCAAGCGAGTTTGAGAAGACGATCCTGATTGTACTGAGAAGCTCTAACGACTACGTAATCCGGGGGCAGCCGAACCCCGAGATAATAGAAACTAAAGGTAAGACTACAGTGTAGTTGTCCTGTTTGTAGAAGTTGAGCTCCAGTGAAGTAATCTCATATCGCTAGTGGTGTGTATATTGTACGTAGTTTGATGTTAGTAATTGTGACAGGACAAAGTTGATGTAGATAGTAATTTTTAGTGTGCAGTGTAGTGTATATAAAGTGATGTATTTTGTGTGCAAGGGGAAAAACTGTTAGATTTTGTGTTTTAGTAAGCAATTTAGGAATATGGTTAAGTTGCGTAGTCAACGTCCAAGCAATATGGATACTGAAGAACAACAATTAGCTAGTGAAGGAAATGTGGAACCGGGTGCCTCAAGTAGTACTAGTACTCTCTTTGAAGATATAACTGGCGAAAATGTGGGGGCAGGGCCACAGGAAGTAGTGCCACCGCCCACTAGTCATCAAGTCGATGTTGATAAAGAAATTGTACCACCACCAGAAAAGCAGGAACCAGAGAGTGGTAATCTGCCTGGTGGGTATGCAATTCAGGCTATATTAGAGCGTGTGCTAAATTACCAGGCAAAATTTGCGCAACAGCAAGCCGAGCGAGATCGCCAGCAAGCTGAACGAGATCGTCAGCAAGCTGAGCGAGATCGCAGGCTAGAAGAAAATTTACTTGCCCAGCAAGCCGAGCGATATCGCCAGCAAGCCGAGCGAGATCGCCAGCAAGCCGAGCGAGATCGCCAGCAAGCCGAGCGGGACCAGCAACTTGTGCAATCGTTAGAAAATATGAAAAAAGAGATAGCAGATATGAAAAAGAATTACGAGTCGATACCTAAGGCCGTGCAGGAGCTGACTGAACAGGTCACCCACCTGCAAGTAGCAAACACTAACATGGTAGATGAAATAGGTGTCTTAGCCAACAGAGTAGAAAAGCTAGAAATAGATTCCACACAGCTTGTAGAGCAGAAGTGGAATGAACAGGCAAATAAAATTGAAACAGAATTTAAATCATGGATAGAAGTGAAGGAGACTGAGATTGACACGAATATTAATTCTAAAGTAGAAGCAGCAATAGCAAATAGAGATTCAGAATCGTTCAGTACCGCCGTAAATAGTCAGGTACAGAACGATGTGCAAACCATTAAACAAATACTCAGTGAGGATATTCCGCAGTGGCAAGTGAATGTTAACAAACGGATATCCGATCTGGAGAAGGGTTTAGCACAAAGCAGGAAACAAGTGGAACAGGAACCTCTGTCGCCAACAGCCCATGGTTTTGGCAACGCACAAGCTTATATGCGATACAACAATGGGGAATCTGTAGTCGATAATGCGAAGAGCTGTAGCTCCTGTTCGGAGCACCCAGCATATGTCCCAGCAGCAAACCCCTGTAGTTCAAAAATATTAGTGGAAGAAAGTTTAATTAAAAATAGACAATTTCAAACATTTACTACTGAAAGGAAATCAGTACACCCAGTAGTATTTATAAAAAGCTTTAAAAATATCTTACCCAGTGTATGGAACGAAACACAGAAAATCCAATACGTAATGTCGTACATTCAAGGTGACGCAGCACTGTGGGCTACAGAAGTAGCAGACAGCTGCAAGACATACGAACAGTTTGAAAGGGCATTTTTATCGAAATATTGGTCGCCTTGTATACAAGAGCGACTAAGAAAAGAGGTATATAATCCCGAACCGTACTCACCCCGTCTTGGGAATTTGAGGCGGTACTTTGAAAAATATATAAACAAAACACGCTACTGGGACGAGCCTATATCACCGAGAGACATAATAAGACTACTCAAATCCCATTTACCAATTCAGATCAAGGAGAAGTTAATACATGTACCAGAAAGCGACATGGAAAACTTCCTGTCGGTCCTAGATTCCATAGATTTGATACAGGAAGATGTAAAATCGGCGTGCGACCATTTGCGGAATAATGGGTCGGGATGTAATCACGACAGAAACAGTAGTGCACAGAACCACAACCATAGAAATGGTGGGGGTGGTGGCAAGCGACAAGAACAATCGCAAAATGGTAGTAATGGTAGAGGCCAAAACGGGTATGGACAACCAAATTATAACAAAAAGCGTCGATTTGACGACAGATACGAATCCGGAATGTCAGGGACCAACCGCTGGAAAAATGCGCGAGGTCAGTGGCAGAGTAATTATAATGATAGTAATCGAAATTGGCAACAGAATCAGTGTAGAAGCCCAGAGCGACAGGCTAGTGACCGGTATGACAACAATAGACCACCACCGCAAAACGCGCCTATTGCGCAACCGTGGCGGCCTACAAATCAGAACGTACATATAGTGGAGGTCGCGGACAATAGCCGTCCAAGTACCTCCCAAGTAACTAATCCAACAAACTAGAATCGGCCTCGATATGCTCTCCATCGACGGCCGAGGGATGGAGTGAGAGCAACTCGAGTAATAACAGTAATAGACCTGGGATACGCATGCTGCGATACAACGAAGGTGTCAGTATGGATAAAGATCTGCTGAACGAACCGCACGAATGTAAGAAGGATAATAACGAAAATGTGCAAGCTATTATTGAAGCTAGAATCAATGATGTTGCAGTAAACATAATTATCGACACAGGTGCCTCAGTAAGTGTGATGAGTATGGAGCTATTTAAAGCACTGGGAAAGGGACATAGTATTCCGACCTTCCCGGTTAATAATTGTAAGGTGTCTGGAGCCATTAGTGCACAGAGCCAATCAGTTAAGTACCAGGTGCAGGTGGAGATTTATAAGGAGGGCGAAGCCATAGTGAGCTCGTTCCTCGTGGTTAAAGGATTGAAGGTGGCCTGCATTCTGGGAATAGATTTTCTCCGTGAGAGGGACGCATTGATCGACCCCTCCGTGGGGAAACTAAGCATAATTAATAGGGGTAGAAGGATTGAATTATCTATGATGAAATCGAAGGAGGTACTTGTGCCGTGCTGTAATCGAATCGATATCAAAGGTAGGAACCCTTGGGTACTACACATCGATGATTTTTCACATGCAACAGACCTCTATTACCCGAATTTAGAGGATCAAAATTTCGAAACAAATGTTGAGGCATTTCAGACTAAAGTGCACGAATCGGAAGGTTTAAATGATACGCAAAAGCAACAGTTGACGCAGCTGCTATCGGAATATACTATGGTATTTACCGACCGTCCAGGAATAGTCAAAGGGTACCACTATCACATAGAGGTGATACCCCATAATACATACTGTCGCGCAACCTACTCCATCCCTTGGTCGAGGAGGGAATTCGTAGCTAAAGAGATTCAGAAGACGTGAAGTTATTTATTCAGTGACACATAACATATAAAGAGTAATAGGTGTAAAAAGATTTTAATTGTGTTTTAGAATATAGGTGTGTTAGTATTTAGAAAGAAATTTGTGTGTAATGAAGTTGGGAGGAAGTGGAATCAGAAAGTGAGCAATAGCTTACACAGGACAGATTTTGTTTACAGACAATTAGTCATTAAGATATTATGTGCTTATTAAAAAATGAACAATTTTCTTGTTGTATAAAGGATTAATTTCTTGAACCATTTTCTATGTGTAGTGTGTAAGTGCAATTAATGATGCAATCTTATAGAGTAAGGGAATTGCTGTAATTGTATTAGGATAAGAAACCCTGAGAGAGAGAGTCTTTACTAGCCAGACATTGACTTTGCAATATGCAACAATGATGTAATGTGATGTTGGCTGCCAGTAGTGATTTGAGAACGACACTGGAGCAGAACCTAATTAAAAACGAGCCCGTTCCGTGGAAACTCCGTTCTGTATGTAGCAATGCTTCAATTGAAGCCTGTGTACTTGGTACACGACCTTGAATATTCATTACGCGATACGCGAGTTAAGTCAGACAATGCAGAACCTACACTGTAGTCATATAGGAAAAATCATTAAAAAAAATGTTATTGCTGAACGAAGTATTTATTGAACAATATGCCCGAGTCAAGCTGTCATGCACATGGTAAAATCTGTTTGATAGATGGGTGATAATCAGGCAAGCTACACTAAGAAAAAAAAATATGTATAAAAAAAAAAAAAAAAAAAAAAAAATTCACACACCGTTAAAAAAAAAAAAAAAAATTACAAAGGGCCAAATACGCCTAGCAACAATATGAAGAGTATGTTGTGATAAAGTGAAAACAAATAAATGCTATGTAAATCAGAGTGACTATGCAAAGAACAGTTAAAAGGTGTTAAAAAATAAACTGTGTGCATAAACACTTAAGGACAGGACGGAATATTGTGTGTAGTAGGGACAGAAAATGACTGTTGTATCTGCACCAATATATACGTCGATAAATCTAGTGTTGAGTGATAGACTGTCCTAGTGCAGCGCTCAACGAACAATAGACAGTGTATAAAAACAGTAGTTATTGATCCGTTCGGAGACGATTTACACAAACATCGCTCAACGGAGACATGTGGTATGAGTGTAACGAACCATTTTCGCGTGTTGAAAGACGCTCTGGCAGTGTATCAACCGTGGAAGTGAGTGAAAACGTGTAGTACGATGTGCGTGTGACGAACTCTGAATACCAGTGTCACGATGCCACAAAAAACCTGTTATCACGCCAAAACATCCTGTGCATACCAGTGAAGCGACGGCTTACTGAACAATAAACGCTTTTAACAAATTGCCTCTTCTTCCACAGCTAGTAATCTGTGTCCTTAAAGACAGTACACCGTGTGGAATGTTTGTTTCATGCGCCACGACGAGGAGCCATGCGGAGAAGCAGAGACGAGTGCCGTGCCGCCATCCAGCCGGTTGCGGTAAACCACTGCCACTCGCCGACAACAGCGAATGGTTCAGCGCGGTTCGCGACTGCTTGGACGCCACGCTAGCACGACCTCACTGTTATTGAGAGCCGGTCGTCGAACCCAGCGGCCGTCGGTACGCGGCGTTCCAGACGACGCTACTCAACAATTGCTTCGCGCCGCCAGCTCCATACCACATTGTTGTCATTCAAATGAACTATTAACTATATGTATAATGTGCTAACATGAATGGTGTTTAATGGACACGCAATGACGTGATAAACATTTTTTTTGTTGTTATCCAACACGAACTCACAATATTCATGGATTTAGTGATGTATCGATCTAATATGTTTGCGTCATGTTAATGAAAGGTACTCGCACGAATGCTAGACATTTTAAACCAACTGTCGCGAGTAAGTGCAAAGACGGTTCATTATACTATTGTAAAAATGCGTAATAAGTGACTTTCATAACAATCCAAAATACAAGTAGTATATTGATAACAAAGAGACTAAAAGTGTAGCATGCTATCACAGATAGCCTTTGTTATATGTGGACATTGAATAGAGTCTAAACTTTTCGTGAGATGACCATGGCTCCGGCGCAGTTTTCCCAGGTTTTCTGATCGCACGTAGCCCGAATGGGGGAGCCAAATAAATGTAATGACCCTGGGACTAGGTTGACGGTCACCTCGCAAAGTGTAAGAACAGTATACGAAGTGTAATTAAACCTACAGTGTAAAAGAACTGAGTAGTGTAAAGTGAATGTTCCAACCAAAGTAATAAACCATAAACAAGACAGACGTTAGTGGCAGCATATTGCCGAACATTTTCATCGTTAGTCAAATGCTGCCAGGGGGCAGTGTAACGTCTTGTAATAAACAAAGACAATATATTATGTAATAATTAAAATATTAGATGTGTCATATTGTGTCATTATGTAAAATTATGTATTATTTTCTTTATTTTTTATTTTTGAGAACGTCTGTGTCGGCGAATAATAAGACCGACACAGAAGATAAATGTTGTACAAAGATCACCAAATGAATTTGTATATAAGGCATGATGTAAAGCAATGTCTTTGTCTTCTTAATCTGAAAGCTGTGAGAGAAAGATCTCCTGTTATTGTCGAGAGCGCGAAGGTAGCATTCTTTTGTCGAGATTGTGAATTGGACGCCATTGCGCGTGAATGTACACAGGTCTGTAATTATTAAGATATTTAAATGTTTAAATAGAGTTGTTTAAATGAAAACTTGTATTACTTAAATGTTAAAGTGTGCCTGCCTATTATCCCATCCTGTTAAGATATTTTTCAGCCATATAAAAATATTATCTGTGGAGCTGAGCTGTGTGGAGAAAGAAGAGCCGCTGCCGCGGCGTATTTAAACGACTTACAATATAGTCGAGTATACCGCAAGGAAGCGGTAAAATAATAGTAAAAAATAATATTATTTCTTTTAGCTCCCAGGCTGGCAGTGAAGATCAGCAGATTTTATGATGTGTTGCAGGTTGACGCGGGCTGCTGATAGGATATAATTTTCAGTGCAAATAACTTTATGTACCTAAAGAATCTGATAGGAAACTTGCTGTGCTCCGTTCTGATCTGGCTAAATTTTATAGTGAATACGTAATTTTCTTTAATGAGAGTCTCATGTTCTTGGGCTAGCCGTGGTATGAAATAGCATTTAGTAAGAAATAAAATCCACTGCAAACTTGTATTTGTGAACGATCGTACGAACTGTAACATCAGTGATCATAGGACATTAATTTCAACTTTGAATAATTATGAAGTAGGAAAGATATATTGATACTTAGCATGAGTTGCAGTTACTAAAAATCGTTCTTTAAATTGTAGGCCAGATTCAGAACAATAATACTTCCATCATTTTATTTTGCTAAAAAAAAAGGTAACGATGATAAAGCAATTAAAAGCACAGCATTGTTAAAAGAATTTCACGTCACTCTTTCCATATATGCGTTGTTACGCCAATAATAATTAAAAATAATTAAATAAACCAGAAGGAGCAAAAACAATTTTTATAAAAGCAACAATTAACGAAAGGGCAGTCGGCAACAGCTATAGTAGTTTTTTTAAGAGAGACGTGAAAGGTCACAACTGCCATGAACCCTAGAACCAGCAACAAATACTTATACTGGGCAACAAAATTCAAGGATAACGTTTTTGAAACTCCGTAATTGTCTGCTGTAGTGGTGCATAACATTTAAATTTGGTTCAAAGCTATCTATAACCAAACAAGCCTGGCGGCTGCTCTAGCGCATGGGGGCAGGGCAACCCTTCGAAAGCCCGTTGGTGAGGTTTGTCAACCTTCAGGCGCTAGAGTATCGCCAGATGAGTTGATGTCGATGTTCTTGACAAGTATATTTGAATCTTGAATTTTCAAAGCGACTGAAGTCCACATTTTTATGGTTTTGAGTTATGGGCACAGCAATGTTAGAATACCCAACACGCATCACTTAACACCAAAGAGATTTTAGTCCCTAACTTCTGTACATTATTTCTAGTAACTGAACATTCGTGTTTACTGGCAAAACAGCCTTAGTCCAGGACTTAAGTTGTTTTGCTTGTCAGGTAATGATAATAGTTAACAGATTCATGTATAGCTTTAAGTTGGTAAAACGTCTATATTACTTTTTTGTGTGGTATGTTGTGTTGGCAGAAGAGCCAATACCGTGTTACGAGAGGAGGCCGAAATGCACGCGTTTAGCTCACGCAGGCTGGCGTGAGGAGGGAAGAACTATACTGACGTGAGGTCTGGAACATGACAAGGAATTAGAATTCAGAATGCGGACGTAATTAGTTTGATACTTAACTTTAATCCATTAATGATGAACGTCGCTCTTGACGGTACATGATTCACAATATTATCTGTTCAGAATACATTGGTAGTAACTGAATATGGCACCTTGCTAGGTCCTAGCAAATGACGTAGCTGAAGGCTATGCTAAACTGTCGTCTCTGCAAATGAGAGCGTATGTAGACAGTGAACCATCGCTAGCAAAGTCGGCTGTACAACTGGAGCGAGTGCTAGGGAGTCTCTCTAGACTAGAACTGCCGTGTGGCGGCGCTCGGTGTGCAATCACTGACAGTGGCGACACGCGGGTCCGACGTATACTAACAGACCGCGGCCGATTTAAAGGTTACCACCTAGCAAGTGTGGTGTCTGGCGGTGACACCACATGGTACACCTGCTATTCGTTAGTTGAAAACAAACATGGTGCCTAACAGCAGTTCTTTATGTATTGGTGTTGTTGAAAATGAAGAAAATAATGACCAAACAAGAAGGAAAGGAATGAAAAGGGCTGCAGAATACAAGAGAGCTACAATAAAGCGTGCTAAGGTTAAATGTTTGGAGCACTTAAGTCATGTGGGGAAGTTAGTTTCAGGAAGACAAACGGGACGTGCTTGCGGGTAAGCAATTTGGATTTAATTTTGTTTCACAATATTGTTGTATACAATATTCTTGTACACATCATTGTAGCTTACTGAGACTGGTAATTACTAGTAATGCGACTCTTGTTTATAAAAAATTGTCATATATTTCAGATGCAGGAAACAATGTCTCAACTTGATTTCCGAAAATGCAGTTCATTACATGAAGGATTTTGACACTAAGAACGAACAAGATGTGTTCTTACAGGGAAAAACTGAAAGTATTGCCATAAAAAGATGAAGGGAAGGAAAGACGATCCTGGTATTAGGGCAGCTATGTTCAAGTATTATGTTAAAGATTCAGACAAGCAGGTAGAGGCACGTAAGAAAGCCTTTCTCAGTGTTTATTGTGTTACCGAATCCAGGAAGAAAAGACTGTGTAAGTTGCTGCTTCGTGGCAAGTATTCTAAAGACTAATGTATAGGCTGATATACATGCTTCTATTCATGCCCATATTGCGTCATTTCCAACTAAACAGACCCACTATGGAAACACAGATGTTTTCTACTTAAACAGTTAAGTAACTGTGAAAACCATGCATGAAATGTTTCTTGTCAAATATCCTGATAGTAATGTGTCTTACCACTATTATCACAGATATTTCAATAACTATTTCCGTTTGAGATCTGGTAGGCCCAGTGTAGACACATGCATTACGTGTGAAAAACTGAATGTTAAAGTGAAAAGCGGTGCACTTAATGATTGTGCTAAACGTGTAGCTGCAGCAGAACTCCTAGTTCACAAACGTCGCAGCAAAAAGTTCTGCGAAACTCTAGAAGATGCAACCAAGTTACTCACTGACAGACAGGATTTTCCTGCTTTAATGTTTGACTACACGCGAAATGTATGCCTGTCTAAGATACCAGTTCAGGACATATATTGGCTGGTTCAAATGGCTCTGAGCACTATGGGACTCAACTGCTGAGGTCATTAGTCCCCTAGAACTTAGAACTAGTTAAACCTAACTAACCTAAGGACATCACAAACATCCATGCCCGAGGCAGGATTCGAACCTGCGACCGTAGCGGTCTTGCGGTTCCAGACTGCAGCGCCTTTAACCGCACGGCCACTTCGGCCGGCAGGACATATATTATTATCGTCAACTGACAATTCCAGTTTTCTCTGTGCATAACATCCTTCTACATCTACCATGAGGGGCAAGTTAAGAGAAGTCCAAATGAGGTATGCAGTTTTCTCCTCCATTATTTTAATACCTGTGTCTCATCCAGTGTTAAAGAACTCTGGTTGTTTTGTGACGGCTGTCCAGGCCAGAATAAAAACAACTCTCTCATCAGGTTTTTAATGGCTATAAGTGCTCAGAGGCATTTTTTGAACATCATACTTCTTTTCCCCATGAGAGGACACTCGTTTCTGCCAAATGATAGGGACTTCGCAGTAGTGAAAAGACTACTGAGGCGTGTGGACAGACTCTACAGAATGAAGGACGTGTATGAACACATAGTCAGCTCTAGCGCTAAAGGAAATTTTACTGTAACAATCGTTGAAAGTGAGGATGTTAATGATTACAACAAATGGTGGCCACATTATTAAAAGAAATGCCAATTCCATAGAGACGTCTGTTAAGGACATTACTAGAGATAAAAAGGTATCATTCAATGTTTCAACATTTCTGGAATTATGCTTTTCTGCAGAACAGATCGGAATAGTTGTGGCAAAACCATTCATAGGAGGAATAATTCAACATTCTTTCATCCTTGGGCCAACATATCCACACGCCCCAGAACTAACACACAGACATGTTTATCCAAATGGTGTGTGTCCAGTCAATGAAAATAAAATTAAAGATATACGCAAAATGCTCAAGTACATTACCGACTGTAATGAATCCATAGCATTTTATGAGTAAATTTCAGCTTGGGAAACAAAGACAAATGAAAAATTTGCAATTTCGTTTTGGAAATTTGCTCCTGTATTTTTATTTCCCTGCATGATTTACTGTTCCATGTATTCTGAATGAGTTTTTCAGTAATGAAAATACATTACTATGTGTTTATGTGCCAGAATTTTATTACATAAGAAGCAGAACTGAAGTTAATTCGAAAAACGACTTAAGTCCTTTTTAAACCAAAATTTGAACATTAAGGAATACAAGAGCATGCTTCTATTATGACAGTCTTAAGTAGTTTCGATGTATGTAACATATAATGCAATAATTTAGTGCAATATTCGCTTCAGTAAGATAATAGACACTTTTTTGTCGTTTCTGAAAATGTGCCTCTAGGGACTTAAGCCGTTTTGCAAATTCGCGATACATTTGTAACGCGCTCAACAAAGTTGCGTTTGTGGCACCGAGGGTGGTACCGATATCGGGACCCTTAGGGGGACCTTCCGCCGTACTATTCACGCACATGTTAACATTGGACTCCCACTTGATAACGCCACAGGCGACCGGAGAAAGAGGGATCAGAAAGCGTAAGTACCCATCGATGCTTCGGATCACGTCGGAAGGGTTTGACAGCATCTAGTGGTTCCAATCGGTACAAGAAGGCAAACTGATAGTCTCTGACAGGCATAGTCCACTTTGCCGTGCAGAAGCGAACGCGCAGAAGACATCAGTTAGTTAATTATGTGATGTGTTTGCAGGAAGACTGTTACACACAGAGAAAAAGTGAGTAACACAATGAAATGAGGCTGCACTGCCAAGGGGTCGATCACGTTTGGGATGCAGCCCCACAGTATCCCTAGACAAGGATTGAAACGTACGAGGGCGTCAGCAATGTGAAAGGTTGTCCCGAACGTTCAACTGTTGTTCATCGCACTGCGAACTGACGAATTCGATCGCGAAATTTGTTCAAAAATGGTTCAAATGGCTCTGAGCACTGTGCGACTTATCTTCTGAGGTCATCAGTCACCTAGAACTTAGAAGTAATTAAACCTAACTAACCTAAGGACATCACACATATCCATGCCCGAGGCAGGATTCGAACCTGCGACCGCAGCGGTCGCTCGGTTCCAGACTGTAGCGCTTACAACCGCACGGCCACTCCGACCGGCCCGCGAAATTTGTGGCAACGAACGTCACAACATTAAATGTGCTTTCTTTCACGCCCTTTATGCCTGTCTCTGAGGCCTCTTCCTATCGATTCTTACTCGTGGTGTGTCTGAAATGTTTTCCTCGATCAATTATAATAATACGGCATGATTTCAACACTGAACTTCGCAGTTCTGACCTCCAACGCACAGACTTCAAAAGAAGGAATGAAATTTGGGTAAGACCAACTGTGACGACTTTCTCATCGTGTGATACGTTCACTGTGTCGTTTGGCAGAATTGTGGTGAAATTTGGTGCCAGTGTAACATCATTAACCCACCTTATAGCCTCACATAAAGTTCTGATATGTGGCTGTTTTGTTTTTCGCATGTGACGACACCTTGCTGTTTGAAGCGCCGTGACGCAGCAGAGCGCCACGCTTTCCCATCGTTACAGAGGAACGTTGTGGGCAATTTGAGTTGAATTTAAGACGTATGCAACGCTATAGGTGACACAGGATTTCGGAAAAGTGATCCTTTAATTCTGTTGGGAAGTGTATCAGTATTTTCAAATAACAGAGCTGAATTTCTGAGAAAAAAGTAGCATTCAAACAAATAGCCTCGAAAATCACCAGCAGCTCTACGATTTTCAAGCTACAATTGACGCAGAACAGTTTTCAGTTCCTTGCGTTAGGGACAGTCTACGTAGATGAGCTTACAGTGTGACCGGTAAGATTCGAGCCAGTTACATGCACCCATTCACTGGCTGACCGTACCTGCTGTCGACAACAAAGTGACATAGTTCTCGAATCCACTTACAGAATCGGCAAACCATAGGGGACGCAAACGAAATGATGAGAGTCCACTTCGGTTTCTCGATTTCATATTTTGTACAGATTGAGTTTATACATTGGGTTTGTTGCTTTTATAGATCTTCAGTTAACTGTGTGTCATAATTGTTTCTCACATTTTCCAACATATATGTATCTACGTCTGCATCTACACCCATACTCTGCAAGCCACCTGACGGTGTGTGGCGGAGGATACCTTGACTACCTCTATCGTTCTCCCATCTATTCCAGTCTCGTATTGTTCGTGGAAAGAAAGATTGTCGGTATGCCTCTGTGTGGGCTCTAATCTCTCTGATTTTATCCTCATGGTCTCTTCGCGAGATATACGTAGGAGGGAGCAATATACTGCTTGACTCCTCGGTGACACATTTCTGACTTTGAAAAGGGAAATAAAACATAAACATGCATGGTATTTTCGTAAAAAGCTAATTTAATTTACAGTAATAATCATGCTTGTAGACTATTACAGAGTAGTGAATATATAGCTCTGAAAAGGCTGAAATTATATTTAAATAAATCCTAAACTATCATTAAAAGAATAAAACAAAATATTGCTGTCGCACAGTAATAGCACTTTGATTAATAAGTGAAATAGCTAATTTTAGCTTACTTTGAATAAGGCTCAGGTTTCATTAAATAAAAACAATATCTCAAAGTTATTGCTTTAATACAGTTAATAAAGTTAATATAGTATGCACAATACTTTCAGTCAAAAAGTATGTGTAAAGCGGTTTTAATTGGGTCTTTCACCCTAAAAATATTTAAGTCTTTGAAAATAACTATTACAGTACTAGATATATATTAATACAATACTAAACTAGCACTAATATTTCTAAACTGAAAATTAAACATTATGTATGTATTTAATTCTCTATTTTATAAAGTTTTTTAATATTGCTCTAAATGCCATTATTAGGGCTAGAGTGTCTTTAGAAACGTGCAAATTTCGACCGTCTGAGTAGATTACTAAATATGAAGTCGTTGATGACTGGCCGGATATCCAATTTATCCAAAACATTTCGGTGAGCATGGACAGCGAAATTGTTCAATCGCTTCTGTGCCATTGTCCATCCGAGATATGACTTCAGACGTCTAAGGGGGCTAAATGGCCGTTCTGCTGTTGCTGTCATGATTGAAATTACTTGGAGAAGCTTAATGCGCTTTACTACTTCACATAACAGTTCTCCAACCGCAGGCTCTTGTGTAATGTACTTTCTTACTTCACGCACGTTTTTTTAGACCTGTTGTTTTTTATTGGCGAAATCGGCTAAGGTATTCAAGTGTGCGCGCAGTCTCTCAATGTCTAGGTCATTTTTGAAAAACTCGGATGATTTTTCCCAAATTGTTTCACCTCTGTTTACTAAAAGCAAGCACTCTTGTTCAACTGCAATGACCTGTGTGGGTCCAGTTGAAGCAAAGCGCTCAGTAATGCAAGATTGCACCGTTTCACAAACCTCAATGTAAATGGCTTTGTAGTAATCCTTTGGGGTTTCGTAAGTGTGCGGTGAGCTGGCTTCGTTGTTTTCATACTTCTTTGGTATATTTCGATTCCGAGGAAGCGACGGATCATCAACTTGTGAAGGTTTTTCTTTTAAACAAAATTCCCAAAAGTGTTCAAAACTATCACGCCTTTCATTCAATATATAAATCAAGCCCTGGTATATTTTTCCAAGACAGCAACACTTAGATCAGGCCATTGAATTTTTTCATTGACATTCTCTACTGGGTTCATTGCATGGCAGTAAAGACGTAAAAAGAAATGTCTTGAATTGTATCATTGACTCAAGGTAGCCTGCACATTTGTAACCTGCCTCTGTTTTGTCCTCTGCAAAAAATTGTTACAAAAAGCTCGATAAGTTCTTTAAAGTTTTCCGATATTCTCATGATACTAGAAGCTCGCATAGTCCATCGAGTCGGGCAAAGGGGTCGTAGACCAGCCTAGTCGTTGCCGCTCTCACAGCGTATGCTTCTGAAAAGTCTATCCTTTGTTGGTTTCCATTATTGAGTTTATTAAGTCCTTGGCTAAAGCCATAATATCTCTCATAGATTTGTAAGATGGCGGAGACTGCCTACAGCTGCCAAGTCTAAAATGTGAGCACTGCAGTGCACATAACGTGCTTTTGGTTGTGTATCCAAAACTAACTTTTTTAGTCCTTTGAACTTACCTCTCGTATTCGAGGGACCATCATAGCACTGTCCTCTGAAGTTATCCATTGACAAATCAAGACGAGCAAAAACGACTTTTAAAATACTAAACAGAGGTTGCGATTCAGTGTTGGGGGGTCTCGTATAAGCCAATAAAGTCTTCGTTGATGATTAGTGAATCATCGACAGTACGAATACAAAATGACACTTGTTCGTGAATCTAAGAATCACTTGTTTCGTCAATCGTAATAGAAAAAAGGTTCAGTCTTCTTGACTGAAGCCAATACCTTTCTCAACACAGACTTTCCTAGTTTTGAATATCATGGGACGCCCACTTATACCTCAAACGCCATAACCAATCTTTAAACTCAGGTACGTCATTCTTTCGGAGTTCCAACAACTTAAAAAAATTTGAGTTTACATCTTCGTGCCCTCTATTCGCTAGTCCTTGTCGCCATAGAAATTGCATGGTAGTAAAAATTGTCTCAAGAGCTAAACGGCCTTTCCTCATATCAGTATCTAACTGTTCATTCAATTGGGAGGGCACACTTCGGTTAGTGATAGAATTTAGCTTCAGAACACCTTCTTTATGCGTAAACATATTTTCATGAAGATGCAATTTTTCCAAAGCCTTTTTCCGGTTAGAAAACCCTACAGAAGTAAATGCATCTTCTTTTTTTAAGAAAATTGTAATAGACTTTTAGTATCTGTCTCTCGCAGGTTTTTCAAAAGCTTTTTCGGTAGATGCTTCATATTCTAGCCATGTATATTTGATCAAGCAAGACTTCTGAAATGATCTTCCCTTACCGGATGTCCAGGTTTTGGCTGTGAACAGTCCTCGTCTGAAGACGACGAAGCAATTGACGACACAATAATTGTTGGAGGCTGACTTCCAGTATCGTCAACCTCCAAGCACTTCTTGTTGGTAACAAATTTATCCATTGCAAACTTAAATCACAGTACACTAAGAGACTAAAGTAAACGAATAAAATATAGTAATATAAAATAGTCCACTAGACACTAAAGTCGGAGCACTAAACAGGTCTGCAGCATGCACTGAATGAGACTATCCACACTGAATGAGTGCGACAGTAGCGTGAGCTTTATATAGCCGCGGCGTCGTAATGTCGCGAAGCGTCAAGGCGGCGGGAGGCGGAGGGTTCCAGGCGCTTCTGCTCCAGTCCATTTGATGTCGCCGCGGCCGCAGCGCTGGCCCGCCGGCGCCAGACTTTATACGAAGGTTCGCGCACCGGGACAAATTCTAAGTGTGTCCGCAGCACCGTGACACTATCATAATTCACACCACTGGTTTTCAGTTAACCTGCTTACTACCGTAATAATTATTTGATTTACCTCATTGCTGAAAGTGTTTTAAAAGTTAACTATCGTCAGTCAAGGAAAATATAAAATTCCAACATAATTTTGTGATATTACAAAGCATAATATAACTAATAATTTTCTTAAATAATTGGGGGGGGGGGGGGCTTTGGCCCCCACTCCCCCCCAATGAAATTTTTTAGGGGGCTCGGGGCACCTGAACCCTATGGAGCCGGCGCCTGTGGCTGACACCTCCTGCCAGGTACCCCATATCAGCGACCTCAGTAGTCATTAGACATCGTAAGAGAGCAGAATGGAGCACTCCGCGGAAATCACGGACTTCGAACGTGGTCAGGTGATTGGGCATCACTTCTGTCATACGTCTGTAAGCGAGATTTCCACACTCCTAAAAATCCCTATGTCAACTACACTCCTGGAAATGGAAAAAAGAACACATTGACACCGGTGTGTCAGACCCACCATACCTGCTCCGGACACTGCGAGAGGGCTGTACAAGCAATGATCACACGCACGGCACAGCGGACACACCAGGAACCGCGGTGTTGGCCGTCGAATGGCGCTAGCTGCGCAGCATTTGTGCACCGCCGCCGTCAGTGTCAGCCAGTTTGCCGTGGCATACGGAGCTCCATCGCAGTCTTTAACACTAGTAGCATGCCGCGACAGCGTGGACGTGAACCGTATGTGCAGTTGACGGACTTTGAGCGAGGGCGTATAGTGGGCATGCGGGAGGCCGGGTGGACGTACCGCCGAATTGCTCAACACGTGGGGCGTGAGGTCTCCACAGTACATCGATGTTGTCGCCAGTGGTCGGCGGAAGGTGCACGTGCCCGTCGACCTGGGACCGGACCGCAGCGACGTACGGATGCACGCCAAGACCGTAGGATCCTACGCAGTGCCGTAGGGGACCGCACCGCCACTTCCCAGCAAATTAGGGACACTGTTGCTCCTGGGGTGTCGGCGAGGACCATTCGCAACCGTCTCCATGAAGCTGGGCTACGGTCCCGCACACCGTTAGGCCGTCTTCCGCTCACGCCCCAACATCGTGCAGCCCGCCTCCAGTGGTGTCGCGACAGGCGTGAATGGAGGGACGAATGGAGACGTGTCGCCTTCAGCGATGAGAGTCGCTTCTGCCTTGGTGCCAATGATGGTCGTATGCGTGTTTGGCGCCGTGCAGGTGAGCGCCACAATCAGGACTGCATACGACCGAGGCACACAGGGCCAACACCCGGCATCATGGTGTGGGGAGCGATCTCCTACACTGGCCGTACACCACTGGTGATCGTCGAGGGGACACTGAATAGTGCACGGTACATCCAAACCGTCATCGAACCCATCGTTCTACCATTCCTAGACCGGCAAGGGGACCTGCTGTTCCAACAGGACAATGCACGTCCGCATGTATCCCGTGCCACCCAACGTGCTCTAGAAGGTGTAAGTCAACTACCCTGGCCAGCAAGATCTCCGGATCTGTCCCCCATTGAACATGTTTGGAACTGGATGAAGCGTCGTCTCACGCGGTCTGCACGTCCAGCACGAACGCTAGTCCAACTGAGGCGCCAGGTGGAAATGGCATGGCAAGCCGTTCCACAGGACTACATCCAGCATCTCTACGATCGTCTCCATGGGAGAATAGCAGCCTGCATTGCTGCGAAAGGTGGATATACACTGTACTAGTGCCGACATTGTGCATGCTCTGTTGCCTGTTTCTGTGTGCCTGTGGTTCTGTCAGTGTGATCATGTGATGTATCTGACCCCAGGAATGTGTCAATAAAGTTTCCCCTTCCTGGGACAATGAATTCACTGTGTTCTTATTTCAAGTTCCAGAAGTGTATTTCCGATGTGATAGTGAAGTGGAAACGTGAAGGGACACGTACAGCACAACACCATACAGGCCGACCTCCTCTGTTGACTGACAGAGACCGCCGTAGTTGAAGAGGGTCGTAATGTGTGATAGGCAGACATCTATCCAGACCATGCCGGCCGCGGTGGTCTAGCGGTTCTCGGCGCTCAGTCCGGAACCGCGCGACTGCTACGGTCGCAGGTTTGAATCCTGCCTCGGGCATGGATGTGGGTGATGTCCTTAGGTTAGTTAGGTTTAGGTAGTTCCAAGTTCTAGGGGATTGATGACCATAGATGTTAAGTCCCATAGTGCTCAGAGCCATTTGAACCAGCCATTTATCCAGACCATCACACAGGAATTCCGAGCTCCATCAGGATCCACTGCAAGTACTATGACAGTTAGGCGGGAGGTGAGAAAACTTGGATTTCATGGTCGAGCAGCTGCTTGTGAGCAATACATCACGCCGGTAAATGCCAAACGATGCCTCGCTTGGTGTAAGCAGCGTAAACATTGGACGACTGAATAGCGGAAAACGTTGTGTACTGTGACGAATCAAGATACACAATGTGGTGATCCGGTGGCAAGGGTGTGGGTATGTCGAAGGTCTGGTGAACGTCATCTGTCAGCGTGTGTAGTGGTAACAGTAAAACCCCGAGGCGGTGGTGTTATGGTGCTTTTCACGGAGGGGGCTTGCACCCCTTGTTATTTTGCGTAGCACTATCAAAGCACAGGCCTACACTGATGTTTAAGCTCCTTCTTGCTTCCCGCTGTTGAAGAGCAATTCGGGTATGGCAACTGCATCTTTCAACACTATCGAGCACCTGCTCATAATGCACGGCCTGTGGCGGAGTGGTTACACGACAATAACATCTCTATAAAGGAGTGGCCTGCATAGAGTCCTGACCGTAATCCTACAGAACACCTTTGCATTGTTTTGGAACGCCGACTTCGTGCCACGCCTCACCCATCGACATCGATACCTCTCCTCAGTGCAGCACTCCTTGAAGAATGGGCTGCCATTCTCCAAGAAACCTTCCAGTACATGACTGGACATATGCCTGCGAGAGTGGAAGCTGTCAGCAAGGCAAAGGGTGAGCCAATACCATACTGAATTCCAGCATTACCGATGGAGGGCACCACGAACTTGTAAGTCATTTTCAACCAGGTGTCCGGATACTTTTGATCGCATAGTGTATTTATGTGATCTGGGAATATTTTGTGTCCTAGATGTAGTACAAAAAACTGTCACCTCCGGCAGCAACAATGGCTCCAACATGAGCGGGCATCTAGTCGAACTGAACTTAGATGACAGGTTAGATCATCAGTCTAGTAGCTGACAAGTGGCAAGTGGTTGCATGGCACTCATCACAGCAGGTACTGGGCCAGTTTGAGAATGGGAAGTGCAATCTGGTAACATTCGTTCCCTCTGGAGCATCTGCTCACGGATACGTGATGCTGTAAACAAAACTGAATTTCGTCTGGAGAGACGACATTATATCACGGATGGGTTTAGGGGGAGGGAGGCGGGGGGAGGATGCACCCTATCGGACTGTATCTCACTGCTGTGTGAGTAGTCGCTATGTTGATAGTCGGTGGTGTTCCAGATCATGCCGTCACTCTGTTCGTGTGGACACAAAGGGCCTGGACAGGCTATCACGACCAAGCAAACAATATGTATGTTCAAATGGTTCAAATGGCTCTGAGCACTATGGGACTCAACATCTGTGGTCATAAGTCCCCTAGAACTTAGAACTACTTAAACCTAACTAACCTAAGGACAGCATACACATCCATGCCCGAGGCAGGATTCGAAATTGCGACCGTAGCAGTCGCGCGGTTCCTGACTGAGCGCCTAGAACCGCTAGACCACCGCGTCCGGCAATATGTACGTTCTCCCGGAAGATAATTACTAGGGGCTGATGAGATCCTACAGGGTATTGAGTGTGATCCGTATTCCGTAAGCACATGACAGTGCAGATATCTCGACACCGCTGAAATACTAGTCATTTGCATATCCAAGCATGTAGTAAGCAGCATATTAATTTGATGCTTGTTGCACGGTACCTTCGTGGTGTTGCGATTTTAATTTTCAGCTGTGAATGTTAGGAATTATCTAGAACTAAACCCACTGAAAATGTAAACATATTTTCATCCAAGACCGTGGAGTGAAAAGGAGGTTAAACTTTTCCTGTATGAATTGCCACATTACCTTCACATATCAGTAACCGATACTGTTGTTCCATTTTTTTCTCCCAGCGTTTTGTGGTTATTTTATTTTGAGTACTGGACATATTTCCTAGTGAGGAAACCTTTGTGTTTTTCTCAAAAGGAGGGGCATTACTGATGTGGTCTCAATCTCTGTTTGTTGGCAAAAAGCAATCAGTGAATCTCATTAGGAGAGGTGCGTCTTCCCAGGAAGACAGGCATTTTTTGTGTAAGTGGGTCTGCCGCCTCGCAGGAGCTTTTTTGGGTACAGCTGACACTTGTCCTCAGTGAGGACAGAGGATGCCGTGCTGCCACTGCCATGCAAAGAAAATAAATGAGGATGGCATTTCTGCCTTTTCTGCTTGAACTTGAAACGCCACCTGGCCAGCGTGAGAAACTCGGTTGATTTCGCTGCAAAGATTTTGGTGTACCGAATAGGACGTGTCGCCCCTGCCATTGCGCTCGGCAGAAGAAGCCACCCAATCGAGGACACACTGCTCCCGGCTGCTATAAAAATTTTATTGCTAAGACGCTCATTCACAGCCCGATCGGTCAGCCGACTCACTTGCCCCATCCACTTGTTTGTGGACTCTGGGGAGCGCTTGGCAGACCCTTCCTACATGTACTCACGGAGTGCAGGGTGGCAAGCAGCAGCTGGAGAAATAGATAGAGGCTTCCTGGTGGAACTGACACACCTATACCATCGACCCAACATCAAATTCATCACCCAACACAGGCGGCCAGGTAAGGACTGACCCTCGAGCCAGTCAGTCTTTAATGTGCAGTTTTCATGCCAATAGTGTGACGTTCCTGCTGTTTTCGTGAATTAAGTGATGTTCTTGTCCGTGTCATTGGCAACAGCATTCAGTCATCCCCTCCATATGAAAATTTATGGCCGGTAGAGACTTGAGGAGGGAAAAATAAGGTTGGTGGTTTTTCATCTCCCAGCCTCTGTCTGTTGCTGATGGCTGAACACTTCGACGTTTTTGGAGAATGTAAGTGATGCAATCTGCAGTAATCTGACCCTTATTCTGAGTCGCTTGCTATTTACTAGGTTATTTTTGTTCCTTTATTTTTTCGTTGCTAATTTGACTTTATATTTGCGATTTTATATTGTTAAGTTTGGTTTTTTGAACTTCCAATTTATGGATACCTTGTTACGTTTCCTCCATTCAGTCTCACATGTAATTTGATCCCTCCCTGCAGTGTTACCGCCATTTGTGTAAACTGAATCGAAATTTTAGAGAACTTCGCTCTCTTTAAACTTCTTGTGAACTGTGTCCAAGTAGAGGCTATAACTATCTGTTATACCCAGACTTGGCTTAAAATTCAAGATCCTGTTACTGTCCTACAGCTGTTCCATGGTTAAGCCACCCTCAAATTCCAAATATAATCTGTTGTGATATTAGCTTGAATGTTCTCACTGTGACAGCGTTTTAATTGTGAACAGTGGCCAAACTCAAAGACCAGTTACTTACTTTTCAGTGAAGGTAACGAACATTGAACTCTCTGATCTTAAGCGATTATTGATATGTTTATTGAGTAGGAAGAGTTGTGTCGATTTTCCCTAGGATTGTAACGTGGCTGAGTGTTGTTTCACGATAATTTAGCTAACATGCGTGAAGTATTCAGGCGTTATAAGGAACAATACTTTTGTAGCAACGTCATGACTGAACACAGGCCAGTGGCACGCAGTCCACCCTATCAGACATGACACATATGCAACTTTCTCAGCAAAGCTTTGGTACACTGTGCAGCTCCAAAGCACCTATGTTTTGCAGTGGAACGCACCTATTTTTTAACGACCAGAAAACTGAAATCGGCTCCCACGACTAAAGTTGTCGACAATCTGACGGCAACTACAAGGGAAGCTCTGCTATAAAATGTGAGAAATTCTCCAGTCCCTATGAGCTATTCTACAGCAGAACTCTACAGCTAACGTTTATGTAAGGTCTCACCATACCAAAACAGTGTGGATGGGGCTATCAGCTAGGCATGTACACTGACCAGCCGGCACGTTATGACCATAGACGGTAAATTCACCTCTGACACGGATAACAGCGGCGAAACGTTGTGCATGAAAGCAGTGAGGCCTTGGTAGGTCGCTGGAGTGAGCTGGCACCACATCTGCACTCACGAGTCACCTACATCCGTAAATCCCGGGGAGAGGCCGATGAGCTCTGACGCCAAGTTCAATCGCATCGCAGATGTGTTCGATTGGGTTCAGATCTGGCGAACCGGTGGACCAGAACATTAATTGGAACTCGCCACTGAGTTCCTCGAACCACTCCATCACACTCCTGGCCCTGTGATATGGCAAATTATCTTGTTGAAAAAGGCCACTGCTTTCGGGAAACAGGATCGACATCAAGGGGTGTACATGGTCTGCCACCAGAGTACGATACTCCTTGGCTGTCGTAGTACCTTGAGTGATCTCCGATCGAACCATGGATGTCCACGTGAATGTTCCCCAGAGCATAATAAAGCCACCGCCAGCTTGTCTCTGTCCCGCAGTACAGGTGTCAAGGAGGTGCTCTCCTGGAAGACAACGGATTCGCACCCTCCCAACGGCATGATGAAGAGGGTATCGGGATTCACCAGATCATGCAGCGATCGGCCACTGCGCCAACGTCCAGTGCCGATGGTCAGTGTCCATTTCAGTCGTAGTTGCCAATGTCGTGGTGTTAACATTGGTACATGCACGCATCACTGACTGCGGAGACCCATCGTTAGCAGTGTTTGGTGCACTGTGTGTTCAGACACACGTGTATCTGCTCATCATTGGAGTCTGATGATGGTTTCGCGACAGTTCGCCGTCCGTCCGGTTTTACCAGTCTGCCCAGCCTACAGCGTCCGACATATGTAATGAGAGGTAGCCGCCCAACCCCACGACGTCGGGACGGGGCTTCACCTTGGTTTTGCTATATGTTGGATACACTGGCCACAGCGCTCCTGGGACACCCGACAATTCGTGCAGTTTCCGTAATGCTCGTGCCGAGTCTCCAGGCCATCACAGTCTGCCCTCGCTCAGACTCAGATCGCCGGCCGCGGTGACCGAGCGGTTCTAGGAGCTTCAGTCCGGAACCGCGCGACTGCTACGGTCGCAGCTCCGAATACTGCCTCGGGCATGGATGTGTGTGATGTCTTTAGGTCAGTTAGGTTTAAGTAGTTCTAAGTTCTAGGGGACTGATGATGGTTCAAATGGCTCTGAGCACTATGGGACTTAACATCTGAGGTCATCAGTCCCCTAGAATTTAGAACTACTTAAACCTAACTAACCTAAGGACATCACACACATCCATGCCCGAGACAGGATTCGAACCTGCGACTGTAGCGGTCGCGCGGTTCCAGACTGAAGCGCCTAGAACCGCTCGGGCACACCGGCCGGCGGCACTGATGACCTCAGATGTTAAGTCCCATAGTGTTCAGAGCCATTTGAACCAAGACTCAGATCGGTCGCTCTCGCCTTCACCATTGTTCACACAAACAGGACTTTCACTGATACTACATGCGTCGTGCGTGTGTCTCCCTGCCCGTCATTCCTCTACATGTGATACTGTTATCGCCAGGACGGGTTTATATCGATAGTAGGTCGATGGTCATGTTTGTTCTGACTGATCAGTGTACATTTTCTGTAGTGACAGCGTCAGGCATCTGGAAGCTGATTCCAGTTTACTGCTGGGAACTTAGTGCTGTAGTATTCGACAGTTTAATGTTTGTGAAAAGATTGAAAAAAGCTACTTTTTTATTATTTTAAAAATAGGCATTCAAAAATGAAACAGAGAAGATGCGAGTTTAAAGCTTTGTAGATAACTGGCCTACAAGAAGTGGATCGTAAGGTGGGATTGGACAAGATTGCAACGGAAACTCTAAGTCACCTTTTAAAATATCTATTCCAGCATCTTCTGAAGTCATTTAGCTGCGTCAAGGAAAACGTAAATAAGAAGAGTCGAAATGGGGCTTAAACCACCCTTCTCCTGAATACGAGTGTACTAGCCTCTGTCCAACCTATGACGATCGTAAGGATTCAGTCCAACAAATTCTAGAAACTAAACTTTAAAATATTAAGAAGCTAATTTCCTTGTACAGCTATTTCTTAAACTATTCATTCTTGATGAAGAGCCACAACTGCTCGAACTCACGATCTCCTCGGTTCTATCAAGAGGGCACAACGGTCAGCAAAAAAATCATAGAAGAAGCATTTCACTCTGCTTTAAAAAACGTGGAAATGGAGGAAGTTGATGCCATTTCATCTTGGCGTGATGTTTGAAATCAGGTATTATTACACCATATGACCTATTAGTTAATAGTAATGAGCATTAAGTATTCATTTATTCATGTAGCTGACGCCCTAGTGTAAGCCTTTGTGATTGACGCCTTGTAATGTTATTTTTAAGTTACTTCGTAGTCATGCTTACTGATGACATGCTAACAAATCAGAAGATAACAAGTTTGAATGTTGGTTGTAGTATAAATTTTGATCGCCAATAACTAGACAGGATAGAGAGATGAGATACGCACGCAAAATTCTTTATCACCATACTTTTCCCCAATGTTCTAAATCTCTCTGCAGTGTCTCATGGAGTGAGGGCATGTAACACTGTTGATGGGGTTACTTTCGTCGGATTGGGGGGGGGGGGGGATGGGGGTCTCGCTGGTACTATTCCCACAGAATCAGGGAGAATAACCATGCCATAAGTACTCTTCTTTCAGCCTTCTTTCGAATGTTGCAGGTGGTTCAATGAGTGGCACGACTACATCCTATGTACGGTATCGGAATATTATTTCTGGTGTCCTAAAACAGTCATTTACTGGCCTGAATATAGTGACAACACGAATGGCGCCGGTATCTTGCTGGGCCTCTTAGCCGTATTACCTACACTCGCGAATCACTTTACACGTACTGTGAAGTTAATGAGCGTTTCAAGTTTTTGACTGTTTATCACTTACTAACGTCCACGTGTTGTCAGTTTTAGATCCTATAATGACAGAAAAACGTTTCACTACGCAAATGATAGCCGTTATTACTTCAAGGCGAGCCACAAAGCGGAGATAAGATAGTTGCTTGGACAGTGTGTTATTGCTTTGTCGATTTATGTGCACTTACTTAATTATATGCTTACTAGTCGCGTACACTACTCCTGTGACAGCAGGTAAGATAAACGAAATTACATTTGTACGTGACCAGTACGTGACATTTCCAAGTAAACAACAATTTAAATAAATGATATAGCTGCATATTTGTTTTTTAACGCAAGTGGTTATCTTCGGAAAGGTGAAGCGACGTCCATCAGACAACGAATATTTTCGCATCATTTTTGGAATTGTGCTCTGTGGGGAGAAAGTATTCAGTGCTATGAAGAAATCATGGAGGATGGAAGGGATTCCGAATTAGTAAGTGCAGCCTACACTGATTTTAATCATTCTTTTATTCTGCAGCTGATTATAGCCTAGTATGACTAATACAGACGACAAAAACTCTGTTCCAGGCCGAAAATTTCCTCTGTTGGAATCAACATGGGTTCCAAAAACTACGACTGTGTGAAACCCAGCTCGCTTTTCTGGCCAACGAGACCCATAAAACACCAGACACTGGTTCCCAGGCAGATGTAGTGCTCCTTGACTTTCGGAAAGTTCTGCACTGCAACCCTTAATGCACAAATTCGAGCCTACTGAATATTAGACCAACTGTTTGATTGCATTAATGAGTTTCCGCCAAACAGAGGGTAATTTGTCATTATCGGCGGAGAGAAGTCTTCAAACGACAAAGTAACTTCGGATGTGCTTCAAGAGAGTGTTGAAGACAGTCAGAAGTTCCATGAGGCTTTTCGCAGGTGATATTATTGTATGCAGATAATTTAGAATCCTTAAATTTGGAAGGAAATGAAGGCGGACCTGCAAAGTATCGAAGCTTCGTGCATGGAGACGCAGTCGACCCTAAGCGTAAGAAAATGTGACGTATTGCGGATACATAGACAGAAAGACGCTTTACTGTTTGATTGTACGATTGTAGAACAATCACTGGAAGCAGTTACTTCCATAAAATATCTAGCAGTATGAATGCGGGTAAGGCTGATGGCAGTCTGAGGTTTATTGGATAAATCCCCAAGAAGTGTAGTCCGTCAACAATGGAAGTAGCTTGCGAAACACTCGCCCGATCGGTACTTGAATACTGTTCGCCAGTCTGGGATCCGTACCATGTAGGATTGGTAGAGAAAATAGAGAAGATTCAACGAAGAGCCACGCGTTCTACTACAGGTACATTTAAATAGCAGGGAAGCGTAATGGGAAATGATTAACCAACTCAAGTGGCGGACGGTGCAGAAGAGGCGTTCTACATTGCGGTGTGGTTTACCGTCAGACTTCCGAGAGAGCATGTTCTTTGAAGAGTAGGCCAATATATTGCTTCCTCCTACGTATATATCGCGAAAAGACCATGAAGACAAAATCAGAGATTTGAGCCGAGGTCGAAGCTTACCAGCATTATCGTTCTCCGCGAACTATTTGCGACTGGAAGGGGGAAGGGCAGAAGTGATGCTGGTACGGTACACAAAGTATCGTACGGCACTCTCCGTAATGTGGTTTGTGGAGTACAGGTGAAGATGTACATGGATTTCAATCCAAACCATTGCCTTCGCAAATGGGAGAGAGGTAATGAGACATGGAAGGTGTGGGTCAGTTTTTGAGTTGGACTGGAAAACTCAGATGAGAGGAAAATTTCCCGGGAAAGGCTAGTGTCTGAGTTTGAGTCTAAACCCAACACAGAGTATTAACCTGTGTGACATTTCACAAAAAATAATGTTCAAAGACTTTCCAATGTGACTAACGTTACATGACTCATTAACAATAACGTTTGACACATAAAGTTTCCGCTAGCATGTAACGTCCCTTTGCCTCAAGTTTCACGTTTGCCTATCTGATAAAGTTGTGTGTCCAGGAAATTTACCCTTTACATGTGAATATGCAGGCTTGTGCGGGATGAGGTGTTCTTCTGCAGCATAGTACTGCATATCATTGGGGTTTTTTATTTAAAAATGCCATGAATATCATTACCATCAATTTAGGTACTCCATTTCAAAATTTTCTTCTAACATGATTGCACAACTGCCGTACCTTGACTCACCCAAGAGTTACGCAACATATTTACCGTTGAATCACTATTATTTGATAAGTGATTCATGGGATTTCCAGTGGATTGTACATTTTAGAGTGACAATATTCGTAACAGCTGAAGCACCTAAATATTGACGTTTCAAAAATTACCTCATAATTCAGATTCTTCTAGAGTGTGATCATTTTCCAGTCAACATCGTGAATAACAACAGTATTTGTTTGAATTGGGAATAACTTTCACGTCTCGTGTTCGCAATGAAAAAGCGTCTCACACATTTTTCACAATTTGACTATCGAAACTCGAAATTACTACGGAATGTGCTATTTTTCACATCCTCTTTACATGAAGTCCTTCTCAAAGTCACCTAATTTCATTGTGTAATAGATGACAAACTACATGGCAATGCAACTCCCAAACTCATTTTTCTCTAGGTATGTTTCAGATTTATTGAGTTAGTAAGCCAGGAAGTCTATCCTATTAAGATCTTCCCTCAACGGGAATACGTAATTGGTGTTGAGACGTGACGCCTTTTATTGCGGAAAGGGAGTTAAATGTATCACAGTTCAGCACTAGATGTTGCAAATAAAGTCTTATGGTAGAGACATCTTCTGCATCCTTCAAACGCCTGCATATCTGAGGTTCAACCAACAGATACGGAATGTGCGTGAAAAGCTTATATTCTGTGAAATAAGTCAGTCCAGTAGGCTTCACAAAAATTTAATAGTGCAGTTCCGCTAGGTGAAACAGACTCGTGCAACAATGGAGCGAGGCAAGTCCAGCATACGATTAGTGTAAAACGTGATCCCACCACTTGGCCGTTTCGCGGCGAGGCAGAATCCAGTTTCTATTCGGACGCGCATCGAGGTGATGTTTACAGCAAAGAGAAAGACCCGACGTTATCCGACATTACAAGATAAGTGGTGAAGATGTTGAGTACGTCATATCGTATAAATGTTTAGGGATAGTACTAAGAAACGGTACGAATAGGACGAAGAAGTAAAATCAGTTTTAGAGAAGGTGAATGGAAGGCATAAAATTGTAAGAAGGTTTCTGAGACACTACAGTGAATCTGTAGAGGAAATCGCACACAAGATGCTGCGGCGACTCAGTCTAGAGTTTCGATCTAGTGTTATGATTTCTAGGCACGTACCCGTGGCAAGGACATGCTGATAGGATAGGAACAAGTCGGTACAAAGCACAACAGAGATGCTGTGGCGGTCGAGTATCAGGACTGCAGTCGTTTATCCACAAACAACAGAAATTAATCATGTAACTTCTTTTTTCACTGTGTTTCTTAAAACTTAATGACTAACCCTTTTCATAGGAGTGCGTGTTAATTGTAAGCTAAATTCAACAATCAGGTTCACAGCCGGATCCGTGCCACGCCTAGCAGAAATGTCAAAGCTGCCTTCCCACTTTCCCCATAAAATTACTTTTCTGCAATTCTTTTCATGGAGACGAAGCAAATCTGGTAAATTTATAAGTAAGTATAAATAAATGAAGCATTATCAAAAATTTTACTTGTCGTAGTTGTAGTTGTTGTTGCTGTTGTGGTCTTCAGTCTGAAGAATGGTTTGATCCATCTCTTCCTACTCGTGTATTCTGTGCAAGCCTTTTCATCTCAGCATACCTTACACAAACTACATCCATTCGAATCTGCTTACTGTATTCATCCCTTTAATTCCCTCTACAACTGTTACTCCGCCTCACCCGTCCCCATCTTTCCTTCGTTACCAAACTGGCAATTTCTTCATGCATTTAAATGTGTGCTATTAACTGATGCCTTCTTTTAGTCAAGTTCTGCAATAAATTTCTTTTTCCTCAATTCTTTTCAGCACTTCATCATTTGGTAATCGATCTATCCATCTAACCTTTTCATTCTTTCATAGCCCCACTTTTTGAAAAGTGGGGCTTTGAAGTCTTTGAAGACTTCTATTCTCTTCTTGCCTTAGCTGCTTATCGCCCATCTTTCACTTCCATATACGATTACACTGAAAACAAACACCTTCAGAAAAGACTTCATAACACTAAAATTTTATTTGATGCTAATAAAATCTTTCTCCCCCTAAACTTTAATACTCTTCCCAAATTTTTTCATGGTTTCCTTTACTGCTTGCTCAATGTATAGACTGAGTAGCTTGGGAGGTAGGCTACAATCCTGTCTCATTCCCTACTCAGCCACTGCTTCCCTTTCATGCCCTTCGATTCTTATAACCGCAGTCTGGTTTCTGTACAAGCTGTAGAAAACCTTTCTCTCCTTGTATTATAAGCTCGCTACTTTCAAAACTTCAAAGTCAAAAGCTTCCTATAAATCAACAAATGTTTTAAACGTAGGTCTGCCGTTCTTCAACCTATCTTTTGATGTAAGTCGTAGGCTTATCAATGTCTTGCGTGTTCCAACGTTTCCCCTAAGCCCAAAACGATCCTCCCGCAGGTCGGCTCCTATCCGTTTCCATTTGTCGGTTAATTATTCGTGTTACTATTTTGCAACTACGACTTATTACACTTATTGATCGGCAGTATTCACTCTTGTCAGAATTTGTGTTCCTTGTAAGTGGAACTATTACGACCTTGGTAAAGTCTGAGTATATATGTCTCACGCATATTGCACATCAACTATGTATAGTTTTGTTCACCAAATAAACAAAATAATTCTTCTGGGGGACCTAAATGCCAGAGTCGGAGATACTCCATCTTACGAGTTGTGAGAACAATTCGAGAGAAGATTTTAAACGACAACGGGAAGTTGCTGTGAGATTTCTCTGTTTTAATAGGTTAAAAATAACAGACATATTCTGTGGAGAGAGGATATCCACAAATTTATATTGTCTGTAAGGGAATATACACTCCTGGAAATTGAAATAAGAACACCGTGAATTCATTGTCCCAGGAAGGGGAAACTTTATTGACACATTCCTGGGGTCAGATACATCACATGATCACACTGACAGAACCACAGGCACATAGACACAGGCAACAGAGCATGCACAATGTCGGCACTAGTACAGTGTATATCCACCTTTCGCAGCAATGCAGGCTGCTATTCTCCCATGGAGACGATCGTAGAGATGCTGGATGTAGTCCTGTGGAACGGCTTGCCATGCCATTTCCACCTGGCGCCTCAGTTGGACCAGCGTTCGTGCTGGACGTGCAGACCGCATGAGACGACGCTTCATCCAGTCCCAAAAATGCTCAATGGGGGACAGATCCGGAGATCTTGCTGGCCAGGGTAGTTGACTTACACCTTCTAGAGCACGTTGGGTGGCACGGGATACATGCGGACGTGCATTGTCCTGTTGGAACAGCAAGTTCCCTTGCCGGTCTAGGAATGGTAGAACGATGGGTTCGATGACGGTTTGGTTGTACCGTGCACTATTCAGTGTCCCCTCGACGATCACCAGTGGTGTACGGCCAGTGTAGGAGATCGCTCCCCACACCATGATGCCGGGTGTTGGCCCTGTGTGCCTCGGTCGTATGCAGTCCTGATTGTGGCGCTCACCTGCACGGCGCCAAACACGCATACGACCATCATTGGCACCAAGGCAGAAGCGACTCTCATCGCTGAAGACGACACGTCTCCATTCGTCCCTCCATTCACGCCTGTCGCGACACCACTGGAGGCGGGCTGCACGATGTTGGGGCGTGAGCGGAAGGCGGCCTAACGGTGTGCGGGACCGTAGCCCAGCTTCATGGAGACGGTTGCGAATGGTCCTCGCCGATACCCCAGGAGCAACAGTGTCCCTAATTTGCTGGGAAGTGGCGGTGCGGTCCCCTACGGCACTGCGTAGGATCCTTCGGTCTTGGCGTGCATCCGTGCGTCGCTGCGGTCCGGTCCCAGGTCGACGGGCACGTGCACCTTCCGCCGACCACTGGCGACAACATCGATGTACTGTGGAGACCTCACGCCCCACGTGTTGAGCAATTCGGCGGTACGTCCACCCGGCCTCCCGCATGCCCACTATACGCCCTCGCTCAAAGTCCGTCAACTGCACATACGGTTCACGTCCACGCTGTCGCGGCATGCTACCAGTGTTAAAGACTGCGATGGAGCTCCGTATGCCACGGCAAACTGGCTGACACTGACGGCGGCGGTTCACAAATGCTGCGCAGCTAGCGCCATTCGACGGCCAACACCGCGGTTCCTGGTGTGTCCGCTGTGCCGTGCGTGTGATCATTGCTTGTACAGCCCTCTCGCAGTGTCCGGAGCAAGTATGGTGGGTCTGACACACCGGTGTCAATGTGTTCTTTTTTCCATTTCCAGGAGTGTAGGTCTATCGAATATTCCGTAACATCGACGATAAACTAGAGGAAATAGTAAGAGACACCAGAGGCTTTAAAGTATGCGATGTGGAATCAGATAATTTTATAGTAATATCCAGAAAACACATGTTCAAAAAATGGAGGAAAATAGGAAGCTACTTAAAGAACGAACAAACGGTTAAGTTTATGAAGAGTAATTGCTTAAAGAAGAAAATGTCAGAGATCTGTATAAAAAACGGCTAAACAGGTATCGGCAACAGACGGAAACAGTAGAAGATACTGTGCAAGAATGATACAACATAAGAAAAGCAATAACGAAGGCTGCTGAGGAAGCACTTACTAAGAATAAAACGATACAACGATAAAGACGCCCAAACAGCTGAAACATAACGCTTATCTTGATTATTTTAACAACCTGAAAGAAGAAAACCATCAAATTTGAAAACAGAAGAGGAACATTGCTAGAAAGACGGTAAGAGATGCTCACCAGAAATCTTGGAGACGGTTTGTAAATGTAATAGAAGGTGACGTCCACGAAAGACAAGCAGTAGCCTGTAATACATTGAATGTGCGCAACAAAGCAGACAGAGAAACAATAAAGATAGAAAACATAGAACACCGGCAATGGGTCGAACACCACAACCTGCTTTCTTATGTGAGGCAGGTAGAAGATAAGGAAATAAATTATATACTCGCGTGATATCAATGTTTTATGTGTAAAATAGGTGACGGAGGCTGTGATGTTCTTGAAAAACATAAAAGTTACCGGAATAAACAGCACCAATAATGAACTCCTACAACACGATGGAATCTCTCTCCACCTAGACTGCTAAATCCATTCACTTCGTATTGGAAAAGAAGTGTTATGCCAAGGGCACGGAACAAGAAAGAGTTATCACTGTTTAAAAAGGAAGATAAAGAAATGGCTCTAAGCACTATGGGACTTACCATCGGAGGTCATCAGTCCCCTAGACTTAGAACTACTTAAACGTAACTAACCTAAGGACATCACACACATCCATGGCCGAGGCAGGATTCGATACTACGATCGTAGTAGCAGCTCGGTTCCAGACATAAGCGCCTAGAACCGCTCGGCCACAGTAACCGACGAAAACTTAGATATCTATGGACAGGTGGCCTCAAATTTCATCACTAACAGAGGTGTCATGAACGAGAATGGTAAAGATATGGAGGAAAGCTAAACAACATTTGGAAACGAATGTGGAACGATAAAGAGCTGCTTTAGAAACAAGAGAGAAAAAATAATGTGAATCAAGTTTTGTATAGTAATAACAGTCCCCACATTATTCTACAGGAGTCAGTCGCGGGTCTTATACGAGCGACAAGGAAGTAAGATCCAGGCAGCTGATATGAGATTTCTTAGCACTGGCAAAGGCTGTATCAGATTAAACAGATTATGAAACTGCGATATTAGGTAAGAATTAAACATGCTTAAAGTAAGTAACGAAACTATAGAGAAAGAAATGGAGTGAACATTTCGACAGAAATGACAGTGGAAGACTACCTTACAGTGTCAGAAACTGAAATCCGGGAGGTTGAAGAACTCTTGGAAGGCCGCAGAAAAGATGGGCTCCATGACACGCAGACGCCTAATATTTGAGGCAGCGCGGGGTAGCCGTCCGGCCTGGGGCGCCTCGACACGGTTCGCGCGGCTCCCCCCATGGAGGTTCGAGTCCTCCCTCGGGCACAGGTGTGTGTGTTGTTCTTAGCGTAAGTTAGTTTAAGTTAGATTAAGCAGTGTGTAAGCCTAGGGACCGATGACCTCTACAGTTTGGTCCCACAGAACTTACCACAAATTTACGAATTTCCTTTTCCTAATATTTGAAGTGCTAAAGAGGAAGCAGAGCAAATAAAAGGAAAAGGGCTGTAATTAAGAGCAGAGAAAATATAACTACGGGGTACTGTGTCCTCTATTGTAATTTTAAATTGCATTTCCCTGCTTTGAGGGAAGCAAAATCATTGACTGTGTCATTGAGATCAGATTAGTAGCTGTTTTGTATCCTGTCGGCAGTCTGCTTTCACCCATACTCGACACTAAATACTCCTATACTCCTTATCATCATTATTTTTTGAAACGACACTCACAGGATCCTGCAGTCACTGGTATAGTCATAAACTAATAAATCCGCGATTCATTGAGGAATCGAACTAACATGTATAAGACAGCGTCAAACCTCTAATTAGAAATGAGTTAATGTGTTCAGTATTTGACGTTAAGCGCGCAATTTAGAATAAGCTGAGAAAAGATTTGAAATTATGTTTGAAGTTGTTGGAAGTCGCTAAATTCACTCATTATCAAATACTGAGTGATGATATTCTGGTAGTTTGCGCTCCGTTTTAAACAAAAGCTAGATATTCACGCACTTCTTTGTTTATGTCTCATATCGCCTGAACTATGTGTCGTACGATGATATAATTTTGCAGATACATTCATTGCTGTATGTGGATAATGTCTGCAAAGTGTGTGCGAATACAGTTAGTAGCAAAGATGAAATAACCTAAAACGTGTCTGATGCGGCTGTTTTATTGCATGAACAGCGAAAATGTAGCAAGTGATAAACATTTTTCCTTTATTCAACTTGTGAGGGGTGTCAGCGATAAAAAATATCGTAAAGGTTTGAAATTAGGTGTAAATTTCGTTGCAAGTCAGTAAGTGACGGCATTCTCGAATGCTCCTCGAATATAGCCTGTGTGTTAGCTTCGGACAGATACAAATTTTTTATCTATAAAAACTAGTTTTTTACGCATGTCATATCACCTCAACCACGTGTCGTGAAATGATATGATTTTGCAGGTACATTCGCTGGTACGCGTGAATACTTGCTGTAAAATGCACTGCGAATATAGTCAGTAGTACAGATTCAAATGGTTCAAATGGCTCTGAGCACTATGCGACTTAACTTCTGAGGTCATCAGTCGCCTAGAACTTAGAACTAATTAAACCTAACTAACCTAAGGACATCACACACATCCATGCCCGAGGCAGGATTCGAACCTGCGACCGTAGCGGTCACGCGGTTCCAGACTGAAGCGCCTTTAACCGCACGGCCACAATGGCCAGCAGTAGTACAGAACAAATAAATTGAAACGTACTACCTGATACAGCAGTTTTACTGCATGAACAGCGGAAAATAGTAAGCGATAAACTTTTTTCCTTTCATCACTTTGTGGGCGGTGTTAGCAAAGTAAAGTTTCGAAACGCTTTGAAATTATGTCTGAAGTTTGTTGCAAGTGACTACGTGCTCTCGTTATCAAATACTGGATGAAAGAAATCTGGGTATTTGCGTGCAGTTAGTCGCAATGCCTCGAGACATACACACAGTTTATAACTGTCATACTTGTCTTATTCTGTTGAATGTTTGATATTATGTTTCTTAAATGAGCAGATCATGTCAGCATTTTAAATTTGTAAATTCGGTAGCTTTTTGCATGAAGTATTGAAAATCAAACTTTTGTTGGCCCTGGAAGTGCTAGATAGGCAACCTGCAACTAGAATTGGCCTCTGTGGCCCGAGATAGTCAGTTAGTAGTGTAGATATCCTCAGAGCTATTTCCATATCTGTGTATGTATTTCTTAATCGATGCCTTGAAAAAACCTTCAAAATATGCAATTTGGACGCCCTGCCAATGCTGCTCATCTGCTCTTTCATCTGCAACTTGCAAGCTGCTATTTCGTTAACTAGCTCCGTTGTGTCACTGTATCTACCGTATTTGGCACCAAAATCAGCTGCAAATTGTTCAGTATAAGATACAGAGCTTTCATTTAAGGCGTTTCCTGACAAGAAACTGAAACCAGATGAAATAGTTCCCCACACTCGTTTAATGAACAAAGTAAGAGCATATGGACTATCAGGCCAATTGTGTGATTGGATTGAAGAGTTCCTAGATAACAGAACGCAGCATGTCATTCTCAATGGAGAGAAGCCTTCCAAAGTAAGAGTGATTTCAGGTGTGCCGCAGGGGAGTGTCGTAGGACCGTTGCTATTCACAATATACATAAATGACCTTGTGGATGACATGGGAAGTTCAATGAGGTTTTTTGCGGATGATGCAATAGTATATCGAGAGGTTGTAACAATGGAAAATTGTACTGACATGCAGGAGGATCTGCAACGAATTGACGCATGGTGCAAGGAATGGCAATTGAATCTCAATGTAGCCAAGTGTAATGTGCTGCGAATACACACAATATAGCAGGTCAGCAATTGGAAGCAGTTAATTCCATAAATTATCTCGGAGTACGCATCAGGAGTGATTTAAAATGGAATGATCATATAAAGTTGATCGTTGGTAAAGCAAATGCCAGACTGAGAATCATTGGAAGAGTCCTAAGGAAATGCAATCTGAAAACAAAGGAAGTAGGTTACAGTACGCTTGTTCGCCCACTGCTTGAATACTGCTCAGCAGTGTGGGATCCGTACCAGATAGGGTTGATAGAAGCGATAGAGAAGATCCAACGGAGAGCAGCGCGCTTCTTTACAGGATCATTTAGTAATCGCGAAAGCGTTACGGAGATGACAGATGAACTCCAGTGGAGAGACGCTCAGTAGCTCGGTACGGGTTTTTGTTGAAGTTTCGAGAACATACCTTCACCGAGGAGCCAGGCAGTATATTGCTCCCTCCTACGTATATCTCGCGAAGAGACCATGAGGATAAAATCAGACAGATTAGAGCCCACACAGAGGCATACCGACAATCCTTCTTTCCACGAACAATACGAGACTGGAATAGAAGGGAGAACCGATAGAGGTACTCAAGGTACCCTCCGCCACACACCGTTAGGTGGCTTGCAGAGTATAGATGTAGATGTAGAAATGATGAGATAAATGTGAGATTTGTTTTCATTCATTATTCTGTCAAATACCTTGCAGCTCTCTACTTCAAACAGCCTCGTCCGTAGCCTCAGTCGACAGAAATCGGCAAAAATCGGAAACCTTCGGTCAAATAGTGTACTGGCTTCGGCACACGCTCGCCAACCTTTGAGATTCTACAATATCACTGCCAAGTAGCAGTAAGGGGTCAACTGTTGTACACTGGCGAAATGTGTAGATGCCAACTGTGCGAACGATGTCAGGAATAGATGTTTTTTCGGCAGTTGTCTTTTCTGTATCATGATATTTATACGAAATGAACTCTGCTGGAGGGAAGTCAGATATATGTAAACTAAAGAAGTCCATAATGTTTGGCTACGTCGACGACTGGGCAATAGCCTCCCAACACACAACCTTTGAAATAGCTGAAGAAATCCTAACTTCTGTTCTAGACATCTTAAGCCAGTATGTCCGTAAATGGGGTGTAAACCAAGTTGAAATAAAAAAAAAAAAGGTCATATGTTTTATTCTGTCGAGCACTTTGGACTGCCCTGAACCGCATCCGAAATGGCCACGGAAGATATGCAGACGCCGCTCTCTGAAAATGGGGCAAATCTTCATAATCATTGTGTGACTGATGCAGACAGACAGTTGCTAATGTTGTGTCAACATACCCCGCACGCGCCTACAAAGATCCTTTTGAAGATTTGCTGACAGTGACGAGTGGAGTAATAAAGTACATAAAAGAACTTGATATCTGATATAGCTGTTGTTGTTTGTGTTTCTTATGCTAGAGAGCTGTGTTTAAATGTTGATATGTAGTAGTTTTGTAATCTTTGTATGTGCACTGTCATACCATAAATAAAATAATACGAAATGGTGCTGTGACAACAGCGTCCGTTTGAAGTCACGGGACTAGAGACAGGCATTTTCTAGTAGGCAGAAGACAGGACCACGAGGAATGGGGCAATTCACGTACCTGACCCAGTTAATTCTTAAATCGCGTTCCTCTTTCTTTCTGGTTTATTTTTGCGCCTCTCTGTGCTTGCGACCTTTCGGGGCTGTATGTCGCCATGATATCAGCTTGATATGGTCCTGCACGTAGTCCACTGCGATTCTGAAAATCAGGAATTCTACATTTATTGCACCAAGAAAATTGTCTGTGGCGCATTCTCAGTTATTGTGTGTGCAGGGTTGAAGATTAACCACGGGATGACACCATATGGTCAACGACACTCGTGCCTTGTTTCAGCTCATTCTTTGAATTTTATTAATCTCTCTCTTACCGGTATATTGATGTTCGCAGATGAACTGCGGTACTGTTTAAAAGACGTGGGGTCTCTCAACGCAAGACAGGAGTAAGACAAACTCCCGCTGTTCGAGCGAGAGTGGTGGAGGCGTGGAGCCCAGCTAAGAATAACGGCGGCGATAATTCTATTTCCAATTACCGTGATAGATAGCGGCGCCCAGCCCGTATATAACTCCGCCACCGCCGGGGGTGGAGGCGGCGGCGGAAGGGTTGGCCTATAGATTTTATTAGTGCCTCGTAATGGTAATGAAGCTGTCGTTTTGATGAAGGGCCCCGGTAATGCTCCTTCCCTCCCCAGCGTAGGTGGAAGAAGAAATCACCCGGATATAGTCGGGATCCGGCAGAGACGTACGGCTACGGTCCCGCATCGGAGCGGCGTATTTCACCCGGTATTAATTAGGTGACAATTTCTGGGGGCTCTCCCCTAGTCTCTAGGAGCCTACGCGTGGGCAATTAGGGCTGATGGAAGTTCTACGGGAGTTAACGGCGCCAGCCGATACCACAAGATCAGATCGCAGTGGGCCGGTCTTCCTCGCGGCGGACAGCTGCCCTCAGGACGCGCTGACTCCTCTCTCTTTCTCCTCCTCTTTTTCCCTCCATCTGCTCGTCTGCTATTTTTTTCCTTTTTTTTGTTTCACCAGCGCATGTGTCCCGATTGAGGTTATTCATGCGCCCGCTGGGACTATGCTTAATGAACACGGGGGCGTATCCGAGCTGTCCGTGGCCGTAAGGGGTTGTGCTGCGGCCTTATATTCATTTATCTCGCTAGCTTGCCTCAGCTCATTCACTCTAATACCGCATCTCTCTTTTCGTCTGTTGGTCACCCCACCCCTCCCCTCCCCGCCACACACACACACACACACACACACACACACACACACACACACACGTACTCACACACACAGTCGAGGATCCAAGCACACTAGTGGGAAAGCCTTGCCACTGAGCCCTCTCTTCCCCCCCCCCCTCTCCCGCTTTCGACCCTCCCCCATCTGCTTCTTCTGTCCCCTCTCCCGCTCGCCTTTCCCTCCACCGCCGCTGTACGCTCTTATTGTGACGTCCCCGGGGGCGACATAATTTCCGTTTTATAACCGAGGCGCAGTTGGTCTCACGTGATTAATGTGCTGGATTCCATTAGGCGATGATGTTTTTGTTTCCGCCCGCGGCCTCCGGGATGGCCGTGAGTCACTGTTGCAGGGGCCCTCTTCCGCCGCCCCCACCGCCTCCGCTGCCACTACACCCCCACCAGCGTGTATGTGTGTGGGCTTCGCACTTGCTAAAGCGGCGCGTCGGTCACGCCTTGAGAAATTGCCGGGCCCACAATTACTCAGCTGACTCACGTCGCGCTGATAGCATAATCTGCACCGCCGCTGCTCCCAGAAGCAGGTGCTCATTTGTCAGGAGCGACCGGCCGAAACAAATGTCGCGCAGCTTCATTAACTTGATTATTGTCGCAATGAGAGGGAGACCGTGTAAAGGAGGACTGCCGATTTTTTCCCGCTCTGCCTTCTCTCTTTTTTCCCCCCTCTCTAGTCCGCGCCCAGCTCCCCGTACCCCGTACACCACTTGTTTCCCTCTCTATCTCCGTTCGCATCTGTCCTTCCCCCCACCCCTTCTCCATCCACCCACTTCCGTGCCGCCGCCGCAGTCGTTATCCCCCGACGTTCGCGAGCGGCATTTCAGCAAATGGAATCGCAGTTTAAGAGCCTCATCAGTTTTCAGTCTGGGAGCTCGCTCGCTCCACGGCGCGTGCGTACGCTCTGGCCCGCTTGAGAGGGAGGGGAAAATATAACGGGGCCATTTGCACCCGGAGTTGTTAAGGGTTTAATGTTTGTTAAGGCACGCTCGCTTTACGAGTGGATGCGGCCTTATGCCAACCGTGACGCATTCGTCGTCGCTGCGCCAGACGCCGCTGGACACCCGAGTGCGTCAATCTTTTTCATTTTTGGTCGTACTAAACCCACTGTGTGATACCGAACAATGCGCACTGTAGCCATAATTCTTGAACATGAACCCCATGGCTCCACTTGCTTAGTATTCTAGGGCTTTGAGCTTCCGTTTATCCGTTTTATTATCGAGCACATTTATAAATATGGACTGTTCAAATGAACTAGATGATCATTACAGATAACTCGACAGATCCTGAAGAGAACTTAGTCTGTTAAACGAGTTCCTATCTGCACCGGACACGCAACCACATGTGGGAAAAAAACTGGAAAGGAAAAGACGCATATAACGCGGTAAATTGTGCTGTGAAACATCCACAACAAAAGTTTATTCACTTCTGTTGAGTCTAACTGGCACCCAGTTGTCTTCATCGTCTTCAGTTCATGAACTAAGCTGCACTTCCTGTTGTGGAAACCATCTTGTCCTCGGACGTCCGACACTTCGCTTCCAGTGGGTTTGTACCGGGTGATAACTGAAGTGCAGCAACTCACTGATGTCCAGACGGGCTGTAATTATCGTATGGCAGCGAAGCCTGGTAAATATTCTAATGCGTTAATGTGGAACCAATTTACAATGGAAAAAAAAATAGTTCCAGTTTTGGCCACAGGGTGAAAATCTGACCCTGCGAATGCAAGAAAGACGTACAGAAATATCCGTATGTAAAGGATTAGGAACAGGACGTGGACAGAAAGGGTCAAACAAGAGTGAAAGGCATAATGTTGATTTTATTATTAACCGCCTCTTATACAGTTCGTTCGATATGAGCAACAGAGACTTAGATGGATGCTGTACAGCGCCTGATCTGGACCGAGTGGTAAAAATTGAAACTAACCTTTTTGCAGCGTAAATAGGTTCCACATCAACACAGTAACATATGTACTAAATTTCGCAGCCATATTGTAATTAGAGCCCACAAAAAAAAAAAAATGTTCAAATGGCTCTGAGCACTATGGGACTTAACAGCTGAGGTCATCAGTCCCCTAGAACTTAGAACTAATTAAACGTAACTAACCTAAGGATATCACACACATCTATGCCCGAGGCAGGATTCGAACCTGCGACCGTAGCGGTCGCGCGGTTCCAGACTGAAGCGCCTAGAACCGCTCGGCCACTCCGGCCGGCTAGTGTCCACACTGCACCTCCGCGAGCTACTGTCTTTAAATATAACCACACGGTGGTTAATGGTGATTCTGAGCAGGCGATCCAGCTACACGCCTTCGAAATGGTTACACTAGTTGACTTTATAATTTTCAGATTTTTCTTTCCAAATCGAAAACCTCTCGCTCTTGCCTTACCAGGTGTGCTGCGAATTCTGTGCATCAGTGTGCAACCCTTGACAGCAGTGAGAAATTTCCTTCTGTCTTTCTTCGTCAGATCACTTCCTTTCTCTTTATGTGTGTGTGCAGGTGGAGGGGTTAGTCAGTGCGAGTTGTAGAAAGCTGCAAGTGATTGCAATAGCTGTTCAGCTGATCTGAATTTTGTTTCGAATGTTTTGTGGAGGGTTTCATGCTAGATTGAAGGGAAAGGGAGTGGGTGGTATTATTATTATAATAACCATCTGTCGGAATGTTACTCGACTGTTTTATCTGTTAATGTAAAAAGTGAGTCCTTTGTTATATTTACTTGACCATTCAACAGTATTTCCTTTTCTGTTTAATTTCTTGTATGTGGTAATTTCCTTTGCAGGGGCAGGCGTTTTTTATTGTTTATTCTAATTATTTTCGTACATCTTCTTCTAGAGGTTGGCTTGTGATTCTGTTCTCTTAGGTGTTATGCAGATGTGGAGCGGTTTGTCCAAGGCTGACAGGCTCCCATGTGTTTTCTGTATCTGACATCAAACTTTCTGCCTGTTTTTTCTACGTATCTCCACCACAAGTGTTACAAAGTAGAATTAGTAAGGGAGAGAGAGAATAATTTTTTTTTACGTTCAAAAGAGCCGGCGTTACACAACCACACGGAATCGTTGCCAACATCCAGCCGAGAAGCATAAACATTTCAACACAGTTAGTGGGTTAGGCAGAACGGCCACATCACCATTCTTAAGACAGACAGCGAGCAATTCAGCAGAAAATTGTTAGAACAGTGCAGAAAAACCGCCTTCGTTACTTCCGGAGAAGGAAGGAGCTTACAGATAGCGCTCTACAGCGCGGTTATCAGAGGCTATTTCCATAATGTTACACTAAAGACACTAGGTAGCATGCGAGAGGTTGACAAAGCAGTGAAGACCGTGTAACAAATTCGTTAAGTATTTGTAGCAGATCTGAAGGCTGCTGACGACTTGGGGAGAGCAGAATGAATTTGGTCATTAAGAATGACTTCGTAGAGCAGAGCCTCTCCTTGGCGGCACAAGTACACCACCCCCACTAGCTTTTGGCACTCGATCTGTAGGGTTGAGGGCGTTCATATCGTTCACACTTGATTCACTGGTTATAGAATGGTAGCATGTAGAGCGTGAGATTGTTCTACTGTTGCACTTGCTGCCCTACGAGACGATCAGTAAACTAACGGCAAGACTGATGGAGTCCTGCATCCAGTACTGATGCCAGCATGGCAGCCAACGCTGATGGCCACACTGCAGATCTACCAACACCACTTCGGTCTAGGGCGGAAGCTGCCCTAAATACCACCACACGGCTCTGATGGCCTACTGTATCGGTGGGCAAGTGTCACCATTATGCACGACTACACGACATCAGACTTTGCAGTTCACCTGAGGGGACAACGAGGGCAGTGATCCGGGAGTGATCGGGAACTCCCCAAAAACGGCGTGTGACTTAAAACACACGCGTCTTGGTCACCCCCGTCTCTGAAAGCAAAGGTGTCGATGAGGTGCGCGGCCCTCGCCAGTGGGCGTTAAAACCCCGCATCAGGAAGGCATCGGCTTCCACTCTAATCTGATGCAGCATTCTTGGCAACCGTGAGCCCCCTTGTTGGGTTCTTTGGATTTTTCTGGGATTACGCAATCGTCAGTCGGCGAAGAAGAAGCAGCTGCAATTTGTATTTTCTGCAGTAAACAAAATAACTTTGAATACTCGTTTTTGCGTCTAGTTATGCCGTGCAGGTCCTGAAATTGCGATCAGACGAACTGGTTGAGATTTCCAGCTAGGCAAGGGGCGGTATCTACAGACTGCTGTACGAGCTAAATATCCTCCAACGATCTGGCACACCGGTATCAGCAACAAGCAAAGAGAATGAGGTAAAGAGAAACCTTTCTTATTTGTTCTCGCAAGAGAAACCGTATTGTTTGCCATGTCCAAATTAGGACTTAGAAGACTTTGAAATGACCTTGTATAGAACGAAAGATCCGGCTGATTTATTGCGGTTCAAGTGTAGCAGTCGGCAAGAGAATCTTGTTCCAACACCCTTCAGAATCTGTAATTTAACGGGACAGTGCACCTTTTGATAAATTTTTAGCCCCTATTATGTACTACTTGCAGAAAATACGGTCACACGGCAGACGACTGTCCAAAGTGTCGCTGGTTAATGATTATGGTTAGGAATTAAATGTAATGATTTTATTTTTCGCAACAGTCGCTAGCCCGCATCTCGTGGTCGTGCGGTAGCGTTCTCGCTTCCCACGCCCGGGTTCCCGGGTTCGATTCCCGGCGGGGTCAGGGATTTTCTCTGCCTCGTGATGGCTGGGTGTTGTGTGCCGTCCTTAGGTTAGTTAGGTTTAAGTAGTTCTAAGTTCTAGGGGACTGATGACCATAGATGTTAAGTCCCATAGTGCTCAGAGCCATTTGAACAGTCGCTATTGAATTATTGTCAAAATAATGCTAGATGATTGGTGTGAAAAAGGGAAAGATAAGTTGCACAAACATGGCACAAACACGGGCAGCTCAGCAGAAAACATCTAACGAACAGCTAACGCAACAATTAGAATCTTTATCGGCAGATCAACAGTCTCAATCAGGTTTGTGATACCAACACGGTAGTAACTGCACCTTCGTCATTCATTCATCCTTCAATCACAAGTCTAATAACTCCCTTCTCCGGCAAAACAATAGAGGATGCTACTCTGTTTATAGGCGATGTCAGCCACGGCAGCGTTAAGTAGTGTTTGGGTGCTCAAATGTGTCTGCTCGCTGAGTCCCTCGCCACCCAACAGAACACCATAAAGAGCAACGAAGGACCATCTGTGCGGAACTCCATACGCGTTACGAGGCTGACTGTAGCAGCTTTTTGTCGAACATCGTCGCAGACGATGAAACATGGCTCCATAACATGGAAACAAAACGAAAATCTATGGAATGGCAGTACACCGACGCACCTCCGAAAAAAAAAATCCTGAGACACATCCTCAGCTGGTAAAGTCGTGACGATGGTCTACTGGGGCTCTGAAGGGTGCAACGATCGACTGTGACATGTATTGTGCTACCCTCGAGAAATTAAAGAAACGACTTCGGTGTGGTCGTCCCCACAACTTCTCCTTCCGCAAGACAACGCAAGGCCTCAAAGAAGAGTGCGCACCCAAGAGGATCTCGCAAAACTTCATTGAACTGTTCTTTCTCATTCGCCTTACACCCCAGATCTCGCACCTTCTGACTACTATCCTTTCGGCTCAAAGAAGTATGCACTCCATGGGAAGATGTATGTGGGTAATGGAGAGGTTATTAATGCTGTAAGACGTTGGCTTCAACGTCGTTCAGTAAGGTTAAACCACTCGGGCTCAGAGGCCCTTCCAGTAAAGTGGCACAGCCCGCCCGGCTAGCCGCGCGGTATAACGCGCTGCTACACGTGAGGGAAGGCGTGCCGGTCGCCGGCACGAATCCGCCTGGCGGATCAGTGGCGAGATAGCCTGTGGATGGTTTTTAATGCGGTTTTCCATCTGCCTCGGCGAGTGGAGGCCGGTTCCCCTTATTCCGCTTCAGTTACACTATGTCGCTGATTGCTGTGCAAACATTGTCTCCACGTACGCGTACACAATAATTACTCTACCACGCAAGCATTGGGGTTAAACTCGTCTGGTATAAGACGTTCCCAGGGGCATCCACTGGGGGCCGAACCGCACAATAACCCAGGGTTCGGTGTGCGGCGTTGAGGTTGGTGGACTGCTATGGTCTGTTGTGGGATCGTAAACCATTGAGAGCTACAGCGGGATAAAGCCTCTCAGTCGTTTCTAGGTCGCCGGTTCAATACACAATACAATACAAAAGGTGGAATAAGGCCATTGCATTGAACAGCGATTATGTTGAAAAATAGGATTTTGCATAAAAAAGAGTGGGGAATAGTATCATGTACTGAAATATTTAATAAAACCAACCTGCTTTCAGAAAAAATGTGTTACACTGTTTATTCAACACCACTCGTATATTTACCAACAGTATGGGCATAAGGTTCAGGCTTGCGAATCGAGGAAACAGCACAAGTACAATGCAGAAAAAAGAACAACGCCAACGAGAATGTTCCTTCCAGTCAGGAAGCATTCCCAGTAAATCACAGTACTGTAAGAACGTACGCAGAAACGGATTGTTGCTTAGTAGCTAGGATAAATAAGAAGAATTGTTAGTTTTCAGTTGATACTGGGGCACACGTATCAGTTGTGGGTCTGGACTTCGTGAACAAGTGGAGACAGAAACCTCCAAGATACAGATTGCACGCAATTGGAGGTAACAAAATATACACATTCTAACAAAGTTTTGCATCACCCCAAAGTTTTGCATCATGAAAGCAAAGCAGGATATCAAATAAATGTATTAATTTAGCAACCCATGAAGTCTCAAATCACAATACTGTACTTTTACAGAAATGTTTCAAAATGCACACTGGAATTCCACTCAATTAATTTTAAATCTAGTATTCAATAATTCACAGAATAATTTCAATCTACAGGTGATATACTACACACATCAAAAAAAGTTTTGCATCACTCCGGTTCCCAGAACTCCTGAAGATAGACGTTGACTGTGGATATTGTGTCACTGACACAGTCTCTTTGTCTGTTCAGAGATGTCACTAAACTGCCGGCCGGAGTGGGCGAGCGGTTCTAGGCGCTTCAGTCTGGAACCGCGCGACTACTACCGTCGCAGTTTCGAATCCTGCCTCTGGCATGGATGTGTGTGCTGTCCTTACGTTAGTTAGGTTTAAGTAGTTCTAAGTTCTAGGGGACTGATGACCTCAGATGTTAAGTCCCATAGTGCTCAGAGCCATCTGAACCATTTGTCACTAAACTCGCCCACAGATGTAAACAACCATGCATGAGCAGCGCCTATTAGACGGAGGGGGTCCGACAGCAGATCAGCTCCAGTGATTCCACCACGAATGAGGTACACGGCTCGTGTTCTCTGTAGTTCAACCATGCCTGGACGGTGAATACTGCGGTTCGACCGCGTCCGCATTGTTACTTTGTGCCAGGAAGGGCATGGAGGAGATACAGAGAGACAGGAACTGTCGATGACATGCCTCGCTCAGGCCGCCCAAGGGCTACTACTGCAGTGGATGACCGCTACCTGTGGATTATGGCTCGGAAGAACCCTGATAGGAAGCCATCACGTTGAATAATGCTTTTCGTGTAGCCACATGACGTCGTATTAGTACTCAAACTGTGTGCAATAGGCTATACGATGCCCAACTTCACTCCCGACGTTCACGGCGAGGTCCATCTTTGCATCCACGACACTATGCAGCGCGGTACAGATGGTCCCAACAACGTGCCGAATGGACCGCCCAGGATTGGCATCACGTTCTTTTCACCGATGAGTGTCGCATATGCCTTCAACCAGACAAGTCGCATATGCCTTCAACCAGACAATCGTAGGAGACGTGTTTGGAGGCAATCCGGTCAGGTTGAACGCCTTAGACACACTGTCTAGTGAGTGCAGCAAGGTGGAGGATCCCAGATATTTTGGGGTGGCATTATGTGGGGCCGACGTACGCCGCTGTTGGTCATGGAAGGCGCCGTAACAACTGTACGATACTTGAATGCCATCCTCCACCGATAGTGCAACCATATCGGCAGCATACTGGCGAGGCATTCGTCTTCATGGATGACAATTCGCGTCCCGTCGTGCACATCTCGTGAATGACTTCCTTCAGGATAACGACATCGCTCGACTAGAGTGGCCAGCATGTTCTCCAGAGATGAACCCCATCGAACATGCCTGGGATATATTGAAAAGGACTGTTTATGGACGACGTGACCCACCAACCACTCTGGGGGATCTACGCCGAATCGCCGTTGAGGAGTGGGACAATTTGGACCAACAGTGCTTTGATGAACTTTTTGATAGTAAGCCACGACGAATACAGCATGCATCAATGCAAGGTGACGTGCTACTGGCATTAAAGGTACCGGTGTGTACAGTAATCTGGTCCACTATCTCTGAAGGTCTCGCTGTATGGTGGTACAACATGCAATGTTTGGTTTTCATGAGCAATAAAAACTGCGGAAGTGATGTTTATGTTGATCACTATTCCAATTTTCTGTACAGGTTCCGGAACTTTCGGAACCAACGGGATGCAAACCTTTTTTTTTGATGTGTGTAGATGCAGTGGGGACAACAAAGTTCATACTTGAAGCAGGAAACACATGGTTTCAGGAGCAAACGAAATTGTTACCAGCTATGGGGTAAGGATTTTCTACCGTACTTGGATTAGACTGTCTCGTCAGGCATCACGCCAAAATCGATCTCTGCTAAAAACAATTGAACCCAATGGGAATTCGGTTCTGATAGTGGAAGCATTGCAAATGTTTGAGTGTCACAAGGTAAATCCATTACTAAGGTGTTTCCAGCTAAACTGTGTATAAGGACATTAAAAACTGTTTCGCATGAGAGTGTACTGGCAGGTACAGGAAAGCTAGTTTGTGTCACAATAGACCCTGATGTTCCACAACAAGCATTGTGTTTAACACAACATCTATCAAGTAATGAGATGATGGATGAACAGCATTGGTTTATATGAAGAAGTATATCAAATGCTAAGTAATTAAATACCCTGATTATGATGCCAGTAAGCCTGGATAATTTTGGAATAAATGAAGTAAACCTTCTGAAAAAATTTTTATCAACTACCCTACAGGTAATCGACGAAGAAAACAACTATGGACCAGAAATAGAATTCAATGTCAAGAAAACCGTCAGGATGTCTGCACTACCTAGAAGGTTAGTCACTTAAAGGGTAATGATCAATTAGACATTAGTTGGTACAGAGATTTATTTAATTCAGAATGTCCTTTGCCAACTGCACCCATAACACCGCTTTGTTTTCCAACAGTTAGTCATTCACCAGTTCACCATAAGCAGTATAGATTACCAAAACATCTCTAGCCATTACTAGAACAGTTCATAGACCAACTGCTCAAAGAAAGCATAAAGTAGTGACAGTCCTTGTCCATCAAGCATAGTAATTGTGCTGAAAATGTCACCAGATAGAACAATGAAAAATAGATTGCATTGTAATTTTTGGTTTTTAAAAGAATGTACATTAACTGGGACAGTGTAAATTCTTTTCCACATTAGATTTAAGGAGTGGGTATTACCAGACTGATAGGCTAAAATAAGCTTTTACAACATCGTCGGGTCGCTGTCATTGTCACAGACTGTCTTTTGCGTTAAAAACGCACCTGCAAAAATTTCAGCATTTGTTAGAGGCGTCCTTCAAGGTTTAAAACTGAAATAGTGCATGGCATTTTTGGAAGTCATCATCGTTTTTTCAAAAGATGTAGATGAACACACAGTGTGCCTAAGGGGAGTATTTGACAGACTGAAAACAGTTCATCTCATGTTACATAATGATGAATGTTTTTTTCCCCATCCACTTACCTGCAGTGCATTATTAGCGAAGATAAGAGTGAGGATGAATCCTCATCTCACTGGAGCTGTACATGACTTTTCAGTACCACAAACAATGAAGCAGTTACAATCAATTCTTAGACTGGCAAACTGATACAGAAAATTCATCAAACACTTTACAGAAATTATGCAACTTCTGACTAAATTATTGAAAAAAGGAGCTGCAATTCAGTGGATATCAGAATGTCAAGTAGTGTTTGAAAATTTGGAAGAGATACTGATTTCAGATCTTGTATTAATTTTTCCCAATTTTACTAAAGAATTTATATTGTGCGATGATATAAGCAATGCAGCTTTGGGCATTGTTTTACGTCAAACTGTGGATGGACAAGGACATCTGGAAACTTATGAATCTTGCAGAGAACAATTATTATACTACAGAAAAGGAAGTGTTGGCTTTGAGATACAGTATTTTGTATTTCCATTTCTGCCTATATGACTGTAAATTTAACGTAATCACAGATCATGCATCCTTGAAAAAGTTCTTAGGACTAAACGACCCTTAAAGTCGATTAACAAAATGGGCACTAAAAGTGTGTGAGTTTCAATATGAAGTAGTTCACAAGCTTCCTGTCAAGCATAGAAATGTGGATACACTTAGTAGAACATTTGCATTGTTGCAAGTATCAGGACTGAACTTAGTAGATTTGATAAAAGGCATAAGCAGGGAATACAGAAAGCCAAGTATAAGTAAACAACCACAATTTCTCATGCAAGAGGATATACTCTATAAGTCAACTAAACACTGGCTATATATCTTCATTCCTGTTGCACTACAAACCAAAGTGTTACAACAAGCATATGAACACCTACTGTCACGAAACGGAAGTAGGAGAGATACTGATAGATGAGTCACAGTGGTATTTTGATGGAGAGCACAATGTGATGATGTGGAGAATATGTAAAAAATTGAGATTCTTGTACTCAACGAACAGATTTGAGTCGCCAGAAATTTCAACTGCAGTGATTACAAGAATCAGAAGAACATTTTCAAATGATACAAACTGATGTAATGGGACCGTTTAATAGAAGTTTAGAGCGTAATAAGTATCTACTGATGATTATCCATCATTTCTCAAGATAGCTTTTAATGATAACAACGTCAAATTAGAAAGCGAACACCGTAGTTCAAGCCATGGTAAACAACTGGTTTCTTAAGTTTGGTGAACCAGAAACTATAGTCACAGATCACAGAACAAAATTTATGTCTGATCTGGTGAAATAGTTATGCTGAAAGTAAAGAAATTATTGACTTGTCTGCTCCACCAACAAGCTAATGGTCATACAGAACGAATACACCATACCATAGCGAAGATTTTAGCTCACTATGTGAACAGTCAACATTTAAAACTGGTTGTCTGTTTAAGCTATGCGATGAGTGCACACAACTAGGTCTAAGTTGTTTAATGGTGAAAGATGCCATCACCTTTTGGTTTAGTGTACCCAAAGATAGGAACACAGGGCGAACATGTGAATAGTTCGCAAAAACATTAAAATAAGTTTGGCAATGAGTGAAACATTCAAACACAAAGATATTGGAGCATCAAGAGCGAAATGGGCAGGATATGAGTAAACTGTCTCAGTAAACAGTAGGACAATAGGTTCTACTAGCAAATTCATACCCCAAAGTGCAACCCCAAAGTTTCAAGGACTGTAACAGGTAGTGGAGAGGCCTTCATCAGTCCATGTCAATTCAAGTTGCAATTATCGACAAACACGTTGGTTGTACATGTTAGTCAAATTTAAACTTGTAAGGGTTCATCTGATGCATTACCACGAATACATGCTTTGTTACCACAGAAAAACAAATTACCACATGGAATAAGAGTAAGACAGAGCATACTATACCAGATTAGGTCTAGGGATAAGTGATAAAAGAGCAGTGTACTGTTTTTAGTTTTGTGTTGGACTACCTAGGTTAATATTTTTTTATAGTTTGCTATACGCTTTTTCCTAAGGAGGGAGTGTTTCATGGCAATTATTATTTCCTCGGTGGTGTCGAAGATGTTGCAGTATATTAGCATAGGTGTAATGGCACTTCATATATGTGAAGCAGAGATGATTAAAGTACAGCAGTTCTACTGGAACAACAGCATGTGGAAAAAGAATTTCCAACAAGGATGTAACACATTATGCCACTAGTGAAAAGCAATATAGCATTCTCCTTTCATTTTTCTAGAGTTAAGGTTTATTCAGATGAACCTAGGGTGCATGCTAATATACAGTTTCCACAAGCAAATTTAAATTCTTGTTACCAATGCTTCATGGTCCATCCATATCTCATCAAATGAGCAAACAAATGAGCAAACTAATGAAGTGTTATTTCCATCAGGACAAAGATAAATATTTTGTCATGTCAGCAGGAGATCTTAGCATTTCTGTCAAGGAAATTTTCACCATTTGTCCAGGGCACGTTGTTTGAACTGACAAGCGATCGTGAGAAATTCAGTTGTCCTAGAGAACATGGAAGCACCAGTTTGTAAAAAAGTAATATTCATGCTGCAATCATATTTTAGAGGTTTGGCAGTCACTAGTTATATTCTATGTTTTCGCCAGAAACAGTAATAGTAAAGTGCTACTTCTGTAAGACATTTAGTGGTATTGCTAAGTTAGAGTTAAAGCAAAGCAGATTATTAGAAAACTGAACCAAGAGGGACATAGCCGGAACAAAGTTTCACGTTCCTACTACGAGTATAGGTACCGCGATAAGTATAGGAACTCGACCAATGTTGTATTGGTCGGAGAAACCTTTTAACGTGTTAGCCATGCAGAACCTCACCTTCGTAAATTTACTACAGATAACAGACGGGTTTGTCATTGCAAAAAGAGGAGCAATCACGGTAGGTCATATGTCATAGACTGTTCGGAGATACCAAGAGAAGTGTGAACAAAATATCGTGACAATCAATGTACCAATCACTAGGGTTCTTTCATTTGTGCAATCTACTTTTGCCTCAGAAAGAGAATAAATCGTAGAAAGGGAACAATCCTTCATGAAATTCCTTTGGAATGGATTGGTACTGTTATGAGATTGTAGAGTAAAGCGTAACAGAAACGAGACAGATAAATAATGTTAAGCTAGGATAAGATTTTTTGAAGTCACTGGGACACAAGGTACAAAGTAAACGTAAATATAGAAGATAGTTAACCAAACAGATAGAAAAGGAACATTTGGAACTCTACCAGTAGGACTGGTGGCGTTCATCTAGTTCACACTTGATTCTATGGTTATGGAATGGAAACGTCTTGTGTGTGATATTGCTCTAGTGTTGATACTGGACTTGCTGCCGTACGAGCTGCCGTGCCGCAACAGGAAGTCATCGGCTTCCACTCATATCTGATGCAGCATCCTTGGCAGCAGTGAGTTCGATTCAGCGGATATATTGTTTCTGGATTATGCAGCCGCCATTCAGTGTAGAAGAAGCAGCAGCAGTTAGTATTTTCAACAATAAATACAATAACTTTGAATACTGTTTTACTGAGTCTAGCGACAACCCGCAGCTCCTCGAGCTACATCCAGACGAACTGCTACGGATTTCCAGATCAGCAGAGTGCGGTCCCTACGCTGTACACAAGCTGTCTGATGCATGTTTATGTCTTTTGTCAGTTTCGGGGTGTATCTTTGAATAGAATTGTCCGTGGTGTATGCTGTGTTTATGCCCTGTCTTTTGAAATTATTGGTGATTTAACGCGTGCGTTTGTATCTGTATGACATTGTGTGCTTTCTCGTGTTTTCTGTTACATTTTCCTGGTCATTCTGTCTGGTTGTTAAGGTGTTGAGTGTTTGTGATTGTGTTTCGCTCTGTTGTGTTGTTGTGTGTGGTTTTGTGTTTTCTTTTCTGTTTATTGTGGTTTATAGAAATATTTGTTAAGGCTTTGAAATTGGGGACTCCACTGGTAATCTGTCTTCTTGTAAATAAAATTCGTTATTGAACTGGAAGTAGTGTTCTTCTGTCATGAGCTTTATTAATGTGAATATTTCATTTATCTGTTCGTCAGGAAGCTGAATGTGTGTTTTCGTGTTTTTATCTATGATGTGTACTGTTTCTGGTACCGGTGTGTTGGAATACATGCTCTCTATGTCAAATGAGATGAGTGTTGCTGTGTCTGGGGTTTTAAAATCTTTCATTTGTTGTGTTTTGTCTCTAGTTATAGTCCAAATATATTGTTTTCGGTACTAATTACAATGTACCCTTGTACAAGTTATGCATTGGGGGCGCTGCTGGTACCGTGAAACGTCCCCTTCGACAATGAGGAATGACTGTTCTGGTAAACTTCTACGTTATTTGATACAAGAACACCTGAGTACCATTCAACGTACTCAGACAGTTCTATCTTTACTTATTCTGATCATCAATAAACTGACACACAATATTTTTAGCGCAACGCAATCTGACTTTCAGTAATCCCTACAAAAGAATAGCCCTGACCAACAATAACCTATACCTTTCATGAGTCACTTACCTCACAAAATCTTCGTTACTCGAACTACTGCAATACAGCGTGAGGAGAAACCGCTAGCTTAATAAAAGTTTCAAACTACTGAAGGCACTAAGTACTGATAGGCATAGTTAGCAAATGAAAGATTTTGATAGAGAACAAACAATGTATTTACCTTAATAGTGTTCAAAAGTCATAATATGTATATCAGTTCATGACATCCGGTCTTACAAATTTCCTTTTTCCAACGGACACCCGTCCAGATCGTCCGCTCATAGTCACCTCTGAAAACTCTGGCATCTCTCTCCCCACATCCACCACTGCTGGCAGGTCACCTCCAACTACCAAACGCTACGTGCAGTTCCCACCCAACTGCCCATCACTACACCAGCTAATATTCCAACAATGAGTCCAACCAGCCACAGACTGCACACAGCGCAGTCAGCGATTTTCATACAGAGCGCTACGTGGCGTTACCAACATAAAAACCTAAACAGCCTCCTTACAACTGTTCTCAGCTCGTTGTCCCAAGCAGCCGCCTGTGTCGCTTTGGGGCAGCAGCGACGTCTCCTGTCTTCGAGAATGTTCGGAGTATGAGAACTTCGCGCCAATGGCCGGCGTTGTTGAGTGTGGACGACAAACCTCTGATAGCGGATTTAATACGTTGGGAACTACAGAAATTAGTCCAGAAGATGGGCGAGTGGGACGGCAAGACTCCAAAAATATCATTTTTTATATAAATGATGTGGCGAGTTTCGAAATGTGTCATGCCACAAGAATTAAATTTTTTAGGCTACAATAGAGCTCGGTGGCTGAATGGTAAAGTGCCAAACTACAAATCCCAAGGTTTTACGTTTGTTACCCGGTTAATTCTGGGATTGTTTTCTGTCACCTCTGGCATATTTGTCGATGTGAGAAATGCCAAGGTGCACCGTCGTTCGGAATTAATTGTAGCTGTAGGTCCTTCTATAACTGGTGGGGTAAGTCAGTCCAAAGGTCGGAGGACAGCAACGGCATATCATTTCCAACAGGACCATCTCTAGTACAACACTGCGGTGTTCAAATCAATCTTTGGACTGATGAGTACTGTATTAGGCGAAACGATAAACGTACCGTTATCTACTTCGAAAAAAGTTCTATGCTATCGGATTGGAAGACAAATGGGAATATCGCCCAAAGACTTGATCCTACGTCGGTAGCGCACCTGTCTAACAGGGAAATCATGAATTTCAAAGTTGCCGACACTGTCGTTTGACGTCTGTTCACTCTTTGACAAACATGGGATGCGATGTAGAAGTCTGTTTACTTCGAACTTTATTTGTAAGTACCATCCAAATTGTATTGTTCCAATTTAAGCATACGGTAAGCAATTTGCAAGCTCGTTCCATTAAGCAAATATTGACTTTAAGGGTATACTTTCACTTGCGTTCCAGCTAACTGAAAATGTATTGTTGTGTTTTCAGAATTTGTGGACTGAACAGGAGCAGTAACATCAGTGTTTCTTCAGAAAAAGACCAATAATTTGACGGAAGTGAAGCACCTGACACTTACTTACACCCAGTAGTTTATACTGTGATTAAGGTGTATGCAAAAATAACTAGTCGTTTAGACTGTATGCCAGTCATATTTATTATTTAAAAAGCAGTGCTTATACAGATTATTTTTTAAGTAAATGCCTGTTAAATGTGTTTAGTTTAACAAGTGAGGAGCCATTTATTATTCAACGAGATGTCGTTCGAAGGCTCTTCGTTACTTTTCGGTGTGTGATTTGTAGATTCAAGGACATCATTTTTAAGCATACAGAAACAAAGCTCGTCAATTAAATATTACAGGAGAGTACTAACAATATAACAAGTTTTGGGTGGAAAATGGAATAAAACACACAATACATGCATTATTTTTTAATTTTTGTAATTGAAAAAATTTTGAACCAAATAAATTTTATTTATTATCCTCCAGGGTCCACAGCATATTTTGGCATGCCATCCACACAAAGGCCAATAAACACAAAAAAATAATACATTGACACTGCTGTTTCTATCCATCCCTCTTTGTGTGACGAGTAGAAACACAAATTTTCTACTTTTTTGTATTACAAAAGCATGTGCCAATTCCCAAATCTAATTGTAAGTTTAAAAGTGGGCGCAAGACCTGTAATCATATGAAGAGTTTATTTCAATAGTGGTACAAGTCCATCATTTCCACTTTTCTGTCTATAATGCTTCTGAAATTAATGGTCCAAACAACTTTTTTTACAGCCCCATTTCTTTAAAAATGTTTTTCCACTGTAATTGCATAAACAGAAAGAAAGGTTCATCCCTAGCATGAAGCCAAATGCTTGAATATTTCTGGTATCTCAACTGCAGATTTTTCAGCGCCCATTTAACTTTAGGACTCTGTATCTCAGAATGAATAAAAATGGACTTGTACCACTTTTGAAATAAGCCCTTCATATATCATTTGAATTTTCACATTTCGTTTAAAATTATTAACGTTTTCTTTTAAATTTTAAAACTGTTTTATTCACCCCATTTTACGGTATGACTGTAAATTGCTGAAGTAATATTCTCTTTGTTCGAAAGTTAGATTGTTAGGGAAATTTGAGCAAAGTTAGATGGGGTCTTACTCGAGAAGTTAAAATTTGTAATGCATTTATGCCAACCAGGAAGGTAACTACTGAACTCAATGACATGTCGTAGCTACACGTTCACAATTATTCCGCATCTTCTTCTTTTTTTTTTTTTTCTTTTTTTTTTTTTTTTTTTTTTTTTTTGCAGCCCCATATCTTTATAAATGTTTTTTTCCACTGTAATTGTATATTTTCACCCATATAAGTTTTCGCCATTAATTACGATACAGCCTGTATATCAATTTATCTCTTGGGCGCCTTTATTAATTTTGTACTTGGATCTTCTGGCGGCATTCTTAGGATGACATCCCAAGCGGCCGCTTGTGTTGCGTGGGCCTTAAACTGGCCCCACACAGAGATGTAACGGCACACAAGTCTAGTGCCTGTTTCAGAAAGGGATCGGTGGTATTAGAACGAAAGAATAGGAAAAGGGATCATTACGTTACATTATACACTACTGCCCATTAAAATTGCTTCACCACGAAGATGACGTGCTACAGACGCGAAATTTAACCGACAGGAAGATGATGCTGTGATATGCAAATTATTAGCTTTTCTGAGCATTCACACAAGGTTGGCGCCGGTGGCGACACCTACAACGTGATGACATGAGGAAAGTTTCCAACCGATTTCTCATACACAGGTAGCAGTTGACCGGCGTTGCCTGGTGAAACGTTGTTGTGATGCCTCCTGTAAGGAGGGGAAATGCGTACCATCACGTTTCCTACTTTGATAAAGGTCGGATTGTAGCCTATTGCGATTGCGGTTTATCGTATAGCGACATTGCTGCTCGAGTTGGTCAGGATCCAATGAGTGTTAGCAGAATATGGAATCGGTGGGTTCGGGATGGTAATGCGGAACGCCGTGCTGGATCCAAACGGCCTCGTATCACTAGCAGTCCAGATCACAGGCATCTTATCCGCATGGCTGTAACGGATCGTGCAGCCACGTCTCGATCGCTGAGTCAAGAGATGGGGACGTTTGCAAGACAACAACCATGTGCACGAACAGTTCGACGACGTTTGCAACAGCATGGACTCTCAGCTCGGAGACCATGGCTGCGGTTACCCTTGACGCTGCATCACAGACGGGAGCGTCAGCGATGGTGTACTCAACGACGAACCTGGGTGCACGAATGGCAAAACGTCATTTTTTCGGATGAATCCAGGTTCTGTTTACAGCATCCGTGTTTGGCGACATCGCGGTGAACGCACATTGGAAGCGTGTATTCGTCATCGCCATACTGGCGTATCACCCGGCGTGATCGTATGGGGTGCTATTGGTTGCACGTCTCGGTCACCTCTTGTTCGCATTAGCGGCACTTTCAACAGTGGACGTTCCATTTCAGATGTGTTACGACCCACGGCTCTACCCTTCATTCGATCCCTGCAAAACCCTACATTTTAGCAGGATAATGCACGACCGCGTGTTGCAGGTCCTGTACGGGCCTTTCTGGATACAGAAAATGTTCGACTGCTGCCCTGGCCAGCATATTCTCGAGATCTCTCACCAATTGAAAACTTCTTGTCAATGGTGGCCGAGCAACTGGCTCGTCACAATACGCCAGTCACTACTCTTGATGAATTGTGGTATGGTGTTGAAGATACATGGGCAGCTGTACCTGTACACATCATCCAAGCTCTGATTGATTCAATGCCTGGGCGTGTCAAGGCAGTTATTACGGCCAGAGGTGGTTGTTCTGGGTACTGATTTCTCTGGATCCGTGCACCCAAATTGGGTGAAAATGTAATCACATGTCAGTTCTAGTATAATATATATGTCCAATGAATACCCATTTATCCGCATTCCTTCTTGGTGTAGCAATTTTAATGGCCAGTAGTGTACGTCTATGAAAAGTCATTCCAGCTCAGTCATGATGAACGACGCGTCTTCTGGAATCTCGTGAACTGAAACCATTGCAGAACAACACTGTGAGTGTCTAGCGTCCCACCAAGGTTCCTGATGACAGGAAAGGCGACGGTCGCCTTTACGTTTCCGGAGACAGAGACAGAGAGGAAGAGAGAGAGAGAGAGAGAGAGAGAGTAATATTTGTGTAGTACCCCAGAGGCGAAATACGGTGCCACGCCATGTGGAAATTGTCGGCGGCTAATTCCGAATGAGAGCGTGGAGCGTGCAGCCGAGTGCATCGCCGGGCTGCGCTGTGTCTATATTGGATTACGGGAGCATTTAGAGGCGCGGGGAGACGCGCCGTGGGGGACAGTAGTGGGCCCGGCGCTGGGGGCAACGCGAAACGCAGGGCCCCGCGGGGGTTTCAATAACGTGATGGATGGCGCGAGGGCGCCGTGCTAAGATCGTGGCATGAAAGCGAATCACAAGGCACGCTTGCTCAACAAGTTCGGCTTTTACAATCTAGATTAATGACCTAAGCCCCGCTGGGGAAGAGAAGAAAAAAGGAAAAGATAAATCTGATAATAAATTACTGTGAAATAATGACTGGCGGAACAAAAGCGCAGGCCCCCGATCACAAATCACACGGCGCTCTCCTTGTAGCCGCGGGGAAAAGCCCTTTCACGTGACCGGCCGCGCCGCATTTCCTTATCTGAAATGAGTTATGACCAGCCTCTGAACAAATGGATGATTAACTTTTCTCCCCAGGCCCGCAGTGTGTGTGTATAGGCTGGAACAAGCGGCAGTCAAAAGAACGTATTTCATCAAACCGCATCGCGGACGAGACGGATGCACTAAGGCTTCCTCGGCAGCCAATTGTTGGCATTTATGACGGGTGACTACAATAGCCTATACAATGGGGGTGCCGGTCTTATTCTTCTACTCGGTGGACGCGAAACAAACCACCCTCCAAAAAGACAGCTACAGCTCTGACTGAACCTTGCGAGCTCTGTACGCACAGTAGCGATTTGTACAGGATGTCTGGTAGGTCTCGTCCCGAATAATGTGACGGGTGAACCTCTCGCGGCGTATCAAATGATTTTATAACTTAGTAAGTGTCCGCGACACCCGCCGGCATTCCGATAGGTCAAGACTCCATCATTTTCAAGACAAATGGAACGAAAGCACGTCTCGCATTCCAATTTGAACGTGATGTAGGTGGGGCTGCGGCGACACGGAAACCAAAAGACGGCGTATATCATCCACGTGAGTGCTAAAAGGAATTTGTTAAACTTCGGTTACACGATAAATCACTCAAATCTAAAGCCGTAAATTCAACTAAATACCTATGAATTAAAATTACGGACAATTTAAATTGGAAGGAACACATAGAAAATGTTGTGGGGAAGACAGGCCAAAGACCGCGTTTTATTGGCAGGACACTTAGAAAATGTAACATATCTACTAAGGAGAGTGCCTACACTACGCTTGTCCGTCGTCTTTTAGAATACTGCTGCGCGGCGTGGGATCCTTACCAGATAGGACTGAGGGAATACAAGGAAAAAGTTCAAAGAAGGGCAGCACGTTTTGTTTTATTACGAAACATGGGAGAGAGTGTCTCTGAAGTGATATAGGATTTGGACTGGACATCATTAAAAGAAAGGAGTTTTTTGTTGCGACGGAATCTTCTCACGAAATTCTATCACCGACTTTCTCCTCCGAATGCGAAAATATTTTGTTGACACCGACCTACATAGGGAGAAACGATCACCACGATAAAATAAGGGAAATCAGAGCTCGTACGGAAAGATATAGGTGTTCGTTCTTTCCACGCGCTATACGAGATTGGAATAATAGAGAATTGTGAAAGTTTTTCGATGAACCCTCTGCCAGGCATTTAAATGTGATTTGCAGAGTATCCATGTGGATCTAGATGTAGATGCATACGTGGCTATACTCCATATAAATACTTTCAGAAGGACTTCCTGACAATTAAACCTGTACTCGGTGTCAACAAATTTCTCTTCTTCAGAAACGATTATCTCGCATCGCCAGCCTACATTTTATATCCTCCGTATTTCGACCAGCATCTGTTGTTTTGCTTCCCAAATAGCAAAACTCATCCGCTAGTGTCTCATTTCCTAATGTAACTCCCTTAGCATCAACTCTTTTAATTCGAATACATTCCATTATCCTAGTCCTGCTTTTATCGATGTTCATCTTATATCCTCTTTTCAAGACACTGTCCATTCGGTTCAATTGCTCTTTCAAATCTATCAAGGCGTTATGGGCAGCAAAACATTAGCCGACGACAGGTGAGCAAGTAGCGCTTGTTTCAACAGGTAGAGAAAACGATCGCTAGGAGAATGTGGGCAGGAACTTCCGTCTCTATTTGTAAAGTCATTTGCTAGTTTAATTTCAACAACTTTCTTAATAACACTGACCCAAGAACCAGAAATGCACGCCAAAACCCCTCGGTTCTTATGTAGGTTAAATGGTAACATAGCAATGTCCTGCGATCGCAAATTTCCCCAGCTATTGTAAGCGTGTGTGACTGTAATGCTCAGTACTACGATATCGTTGAATTTCTATCTTAAAAACGACAAGATGATCACTTGTGGGAAAACGGCGGTTGATGTGGATGTTACCCGAAGGTATCTGTACACGTCCTGAACAAAATGTACGGAAAGTATTCAAAATTCTGGGAATGGGAGCATAGTCTGTTTAACAGCTGTAACAATTACAAGGTAAGCTCAATGTAAGCACCTGCGTTGTAAACACACTTCTTTAAACGCTTTGCGACGTTATATAAGATTTAATCGAAAAATTACGAGGAACTATGCTTGAAAGATTTGGGCTCACGGGACGTTGTTCTTTCTTTATACGATGACTTAGCCACCGCTCAGGGTAGTGGATGACAAACCCTTCACGAGTCTCCATTATTAAGTGTCCAGGTACACCGTCTTGCTTAAATAAGAGCTCTGAAGCGTTATCCCATTCCTTAATTAGAGATACCACAGTTCTTATGTATGTTCATACAACGTTCGAGAGCCCTGTTCACTGTGCTGCAGACGTTCTCAATTGGGAAGGGATCTGGCGACTTTGCGGGCAAAGGTAGGAATTGGCAAGCACGAAGGCAAGCAGTAGTACCTCCCACCGTGCCCGGGCGGGCATTATCTTTCCGAAACATATGCCTAATATGGTTTACCATGAAAGCGTATAATATCGTCGACGTACCGCTGTGCCTTAAGGCTGCCGTACGTGACAACCAAAGCGTCCCACTATGAAAAGAAATGGCACCCCGAACCATCTCTCCCAGTTATTGGGCTGCATGGCGGGCTAAAGCCAGGGTGGTATCCCACTGCCGTCCGGCGGGTCTCCAGTCACGTCTTCGACCTGGCATCTCATTGACTGGAGTAGAACTGTCTTCAGTGATGATGCCCGCTACTAACTGAGCTCCGATGACCAGCTAAAACGTATCTGTTCATGCATTTGTGCATGTTTCCAATTACTTTCTTGACTGGTCGCACGAATTCTTAAATTGTCGGCTAGTCTGAGACCTCCACCAAGACAGATTAGCGAGACAGAGAATATTCGAGCAAGAGCTGCACCCTTCGTCAAGGGCGAGAGTGTCAGAAATATAACCATCAGTTGCATTGTTCGACGCTGCAAGAAAGACGATCAGCATTGCCGCGAGCCTTACTTATGAATTGAGTCAGGAAACGTGTCCCTTCCTGCAACTAATATCTTGTTTGACGAACGTGAGGACGGAAATGAGAGAGGTTCGGTGTTTACTACGGGACATCGATAACCTTTTCTATTCGCGCTAAAGTCGCAAACGGAGCAGAAAGGGAAAATTGTCATTGTTGGTGTATCACGTGCATTTCAGCATACGCGGTGTAGTGTAGGTGTACATTTAGACGTACAAACATCAAACCAGAATGTTATCTGGTTATTGCTTTTCTCATATCGCAGATCGATACGGCATGCCTAAGTATTTTCTCTCTCAGAGAGGTATTTGAATAACTTGTCAGTCACCTCTTCGAGTAATGGACTCAGTTCTACCACTTTTTGCTTAATTCAGCACTGTTTTGTTTTTTCTCATCATCTTCCCTCATTCATTATGAGATTTGTGGAATCAATACAAGCTTTAAAACTGGAGTGTCCAACTCGCAATCCGCGTTTAAAAAATCCACAGAGTTCCGTTTACGAAATGTTTTTTTCTCAGCGTTTATTGCTAGTGCTAGATATATTTTGTGCGGCCCAAAAATACTTGTCTTTTTCCAATAAGGACCAGGTAAGGAAGCTACAGACTGGACACACCTGTTTGAAAAAATCTTAATCGTCCGCTAGCTCATGCTTGCTCGTGCTCTCACTTGATCCCATATTTGAACTTGTGTGTGTGTGTGTGTGTGTGTGTGTGTGTGTGTGTGTGAATGACTGAGTGTTAGTGACTGACCCTTCTTACATCCAACTTTCCCATGGATAACCATGGGTTTCATTTCTGCAGAATTACGTAGGATATTGCATAAGGTGTGGAGACTACTCATATTTTATTAAAAGGTCAGCGAATGGGAGTACGATATAGCTATACGACGGGTGAACGCGTTTCTCGACGTAGCACCGAAGTATGTTTTTGAATTGTAAGTACTCGTAACTTCTTTACTTAATGGGATATAGAGGCAATTGCATTTAGTTTAAACTCATCAACAGTGTACTCTTGCAAAGAAGAGAGTAACGGATAAATACTTTACAATGAACTGAAGTGAAAATTATTGCAAAAGAAACCAATAAAAGTGATAATTTCAGGAACAGCGCAGATTTAGCACCGTTAGGTTATGTAAACGTGAAATTCGTAGCAAAATTATGCCCTCAGGCAATACTGGAATTTCCATGTAGGTGATTCTCCATCCCACGCCGAACAGTGAGAGGTGTTATATTTCCATATTCCTCTTTTTAAAGGAAGTACACTGTTCTTTTTGTAAAATTTATACTTTCTCGGTTTTCTAGAGGCACAGAATACTGCTGACGAATATTAAACATCAGCAACTCAGGAACATACAGTCAGTTTTCGAGAAACTTACTGTGGACTATTCAAGCAACGTTACGGATTTTTATGTCACACGCAGGATATCTACTTGAAAAAACAATGAGACTTTCTTCTCTCTATGAAACTAAATTCTATTTGAGAATGCAGGCTTTGTCGGCGAATTTCGATGATGTTCTTGGCTGATCGAAGATGACGAGCGGGAAACTTGTCGAAACGTTACTGCAGAATGAAGTCTTGACTCGCCTGATAACCCCTCTACATAACTAAATTCTATTTGGGAAAACACTCTTTGTCTGCAAATTTCGATGATGAAATTTTCTTGGGTGATCGGAGATGATTATCGGGAAACTTGTCGAAACGTTAATGCAGGATGACGCCTTGACTCGTTTAGTACCCCGAGAAAACTTTATCATCGATGCTGCTTATTGCCTAAGGCTGTGGTTCCCGACCTGGGAGTGATTAGCATCCGAAGGATGAACTGTTATTTTATGAGTGGTAAAAAAAAAAAAAAAAAGACGTTCACCTGTGTCTCGGTCATGACACTAAATTATTTTTAAAAGGTACTTACTGTTAACACTATTTCTGACGACTGTAATAATGATTTCGTAAGTTACGAATAATTACTTTTTTTTTTCAAATACGAGCATAACACGGGACACAAGGGGTGGAGCATGCAGTTTGTGAAACAAATGTGCGAGCAATAGCTTCCTCGCATGGTCCACCCTCTACACACGTTCTTGTAGCTTGTCCCATGCATCTAGGACAGTAAAACTAAGACATATACATCACATATGCTTAAATATCTCATGAAAATTACTTTTCCAGTTGAAGATAGTTTCACAATACACCAGATATACCTTCCTTATTCCCTTCGCAACAACAAATGAACTAACTGATACCGCAACTTGACAGAAATTATGAAATAGCTAGGACACTGCTGTAGCGCCTGCACAGCGTTATTATTCTTATTAATGTTGTCATTATTAGTGGCAGTGGTCAGAAATTAACCATGATAGCCTCAGGTCCTCCAATTTCTGCCAGATCAGAAGTGATTACAAACAATAGGCCCAAATCTAGTGGGCATATTTTAATTTGGTTTATTTTGATTGGGGTTACAGAGTGTGGCTAAATCAAATGCCTCTATGGAGAGGAGTGGTGCAGAGGAATCATGATCTGAACAAGTGTTTACACCCTCAATGAGTATAGTTACTCGTACTTTCTGTTCCGAGAAGGGGTTGTAGGTAGCAGTCGCGATCCACTGAGGACTGTCTCATCACTTTGTTAAAAAGGTTGTTACTTGCCATCAGTCTCACTGACAGTGCTTTAATAGAGAGCATATTAAAATTAAATATCATACATCTTTTGTCATTTAAAAAATGGAAATCTTCACAGAAAATTCTTTTCCATTCTCAAGTACAGATATCCGCTAATGTCGATGATGGTAGAGACAGGGGGGGTCGGGTACAGCATAATATTTTATTGCACTCAGGGGTAATTGTCTCAGAAAGATTGAGAACGACTGGCCTAAGATGGATTGAATTTAGAGTACTTTTCCCATACCCTTAATTTTGTTAAAGAGGAGCACTCAGCTCAGTGACCAGTGTTCATTTTCTAAATCTAAGCAGTTACCTCTCGACCGAGAAGCTACTCGGTTACCAACACGACGATGGATGAAGCCTATTTCACTCCTACAGTCATAATTTTACGCCTTGTCGTAGTTGAGTTCAAACTCGGACTTTTTAAGTTACAATCACATACGCTGTGCGCTCACAAACGGCTGCTTAACTGTAACATAGGGGTGTTCCCGTAAGAGCGAGCAAAAATTTAACTGAAACTGAACAGTTTGGGGCAGGGAAACTGGGGTCGGAGAAGGCAGCTTAAGAAGATAATAGGAAAAAGTCACATTACTGTACACTTTTTTATTTACATTAGTTACAGTTAACTGCAGATACCATAAGTGACACAGTGAACGCACCATTTGTACTGTATCTTATATATTGGGCTGAAACTGACGGTTATCAACTTCAGTGCAAGCATGAGAACGGCGACCGAGATTATGACGCACCATGACAAATATCCCTGGTGTGTTTCCAACCACATCGCAGGCAGCTACAATTTTGGCAACTAATTCCATCTCAGTATTCACTGGCGCGTCATTCACAAGTGATTTTAGATATCCCCATAGGAAAAAAATCAAGGGGATTCAGGTCACTTGACCTCGCAGGCCTCCTCTTCAAAATCGGATGTGCGAGTGGCCCTCATAGTGCCAGGTCCCTTGTTCTTTTTTCCGATGAATCAGTCTCCCACATTCGTCGATCGAGAGAAATAAACACTCGTCGTGACAGATGATGCCTGTTAGGAAATCATTCTCCGTAATGTTTTTCAGTAGCGAGACCATTGGAACGTACGTCTCCATTCGTAAGGTGCATGTCAGCGAGTTCTGCGTAACTGTACCGATAGTGCTCCATCGTATTGTACTATACGTCTCTGAATAGCACTGAGTAATGAATGTGTCTGTCGTTGACTCTTAGGACGTTCTGTCATGGGACAATGAAAATACGACACAACAGAGACACCTTATGGACAAGTAAGATAAACAAAGCGTGCATCATGACTTCCAAGCAATCAGTCTCATCCTCGTTGTATCCTTGCAGGAAGTAAAGAATTTACATCTAAATATACAGCACAGTACACGTAAATGTGTACGCACGTTAGTTGTAAATAAGTTGCGAAACAGTAATGCTGGACAAAGCAGTAGGCAAGTTAACTTCCATGTCTTGTTAAGCTGGCTTCTCCGACCCCAGGTTCCCTACCTCAAGTTGTTCAGTGGAGCAGCCTCTATGTCCTGTTGCATTTTAGCACGCTCTTACGGAAACACCCTGTATGAGGGTAGCCTAACAAGTTTTTACATACGCCGGCTAGATTTGACATTTTCATACTTTTAATTTTTTTTATTTGTTGTTGTTGCAACTGTGGTAGCTTATAAATTGCAGCGAGAGTTTGAAGAAATTGACGTGAATAACGGGAATTTCACGTAATGATTTTTTAAATTTTTTTACGATTTTCGGAAAGGCCTGACTTAGTACTAATTACTTGAATAGCTTTGCACGGCTTTTGGTAAGCAATCACTTCCGTAAAAAACTGTTTACAATTGGTTTGTGATGTTTGTCGTAGCCGTGTTCCCGTGACCGATGAATATCGTGAAGGTCGACCTAAAATGGTTGTTGTTGTTTTCAAAAACATCGATGCCCTGCGCAACTAACTGCTAACTATTCGCAATGTGACCAACAGCGAGAGGGAGTTGTCTTTATACACTGTCTGAAAGAGAAGCGTCTCGACCGTCTCTGTAAAGCGGAACTGACCACCAGACGTCACGAGAGGCCGACACGCCACTACAAATGAAACGTCCCCTTAGAAAAATTTATGAATTACTGTGCTGATAAACCTCTTACATTATTTGTTTTTCAAACAGCTGAGCAAAACTGAACGTACTCAAACATTCACTAAAGTGACACACAATACTTTTAGCGCAACGCAATCTGACTTTCAATAATCCCTACAAAAGAATAGCCCTGATTAACATTAACCTATACCTTTCACAAATCACTTACCTCACAAAAATCTTCGTTACTCGAACTACTGCAATACAGCGAGCGCCACTACTGCCAGCTAAATAAAAGATTCAAACTACTGAAGACACTAACTACTGATAGGCATAGTTAGCAAATGAAAGATTTTGATAGAGAACAAACAATGTATTTACCTTAATAGTGTTGAAAAGTCATAATATACATAGCAGTTCATGACATCCAGTCTTACAAATTTCAAAACTCCGCCATCTCTCTCCCCACATCCACCACTGCTGGCGGCTCACCTCCAACTGCGCAACGCTACGCGCTGTTAACATCCAGCTGCCCAACACTACAATAGCCAACAACAATGCAAACCAGCCACAGACTGCACACAGCACAGTCAGTGATTTTCATACAGAGCGCTACGTGGCGTTACCAATAAGAAAACCTAAACAACCTACTTACATAGCCCCCATGCTCCCCACAAAAAATTTTACAAATCGTTTTGGGCAGTGGCCAATACAGATTTGAAAAAAAAATTTCCAAATTACAATAACAAAGAAATCAGATGCACACACTTATTGATACAATGTTGGTCAAAAGCTAAAATTTTCTCACAATCCATAAAGACAGTCCTGATCATTCATCACAGTAAAATTGCAGTGTTTTTCTGAAAGTCTGAGCAGTAAAAGAAAATGCACACAGAAGTAGTGGATTTCCATGCAGTCTTGAAGAAGTAGTGTTGTCCTTCCACCGGAAAGACAGTGCTGACTCTCGACATGCAGACAGGTATTGGGTCACAAGAGAGCAAACCCACAGCAGAGTCATTCGAAGTTTTGAAGAATATTGGTAGGTAGGTCATCACGAGCAGATCCACTGTAGTCCTGGTAGAGATTATGGTATTGGTGGGCCACCAGAGGTGCAGACCCACTGCAGACCTTGTAGAAATAATAGTATTGGTGAGTCATCAATGGTGTAGACCCACTGTAGTCCTTGTAGAAATAATGGTATTGGTGGGTCATCAAAGGTGCAGACCCACTGCAGTCCTTGTAGAAATAATGGTATTGGTGGGTCATCAAAGGTGCAGACCCACCGTAGTCCTTGTAGAGACGGCCAGCAGCCATCTGTTGCGACTGTGCAGGTGCACAATCACCATCGAAGAGTCTTGCAGAGAATATAGCAAGTCCATAAACCACCACTTGTGCACGCACAAAGTTTTTGGAATTGTCCTTAGAAGTCTTGCAGACAATATAGCAAGTCCATAAACCACCACTTGTGCACTCACGAACTTTTTGGATGTCCTTAGAACCAGCAATGCTGTTAATCAGTCCCTTGCTGAATTATTAACACACGTACAAACACTAAAAGTCCTTCTTTTTCACATATTGTGCATTTACTATGACCAACAAAAACGTGTGCAGTGAAATGTAACCTACAAGTTACTTAATTTGATGAACTGGTGTCAATTACAATTATAAATTTACAACATAAGAATACAATTACAAAGGTACAAAATACATCATTCAAGAACATAACAATACAGATAACATTTGTAGTAAAACAGGCTTTACAAAAGAATAGAAATAAACATGTACATCAGTGTTACAAGAATTATGACATAAGTACATACATAAAAGATCATAATAACTTGCGAAACATCAACATGAGCATTAAAACAAAACAGAATAAATAATGTCTAAACATCTTTACGAAGAAAATAACATAGTATTTGAAAAATTCTACAACATAAATCTTATTAGCTAAACACATAAAGACAGGAAAAACACAAATATACAAGAATACACACACACATAGCAGAATAACACAGGGGGAAAGGACAGGGTTTGTTTTCAGTGTAACATTTGGTACTGCAGTATTTTGCAAACAAAACCTTTTTTTTTTTTTTTTTGGAGATCTCCCTTCATTCATCGTAATTCCCAAAAAGTCCTATCTGTACCTGGTTTCTGTACATTTTTCGTATAACTTCTCAATGCATTTCTTCCAATTCATCACAACTCATTCTCTTATATAGTCTACCCCCTCTTAAGCTAACTTAAATCTACTGAGCTCAGATGCTAAACTAAGGGACGAGGCAATGCAGCAGCATAAAACAATTAATACAAACAGCAATGAAAAAAATTCAAATTGGCAAACCAAGCTACAGTAAATCTAAATTACCAAGCAAATGCAACATTACAACTAATATGAGCCAATGTGCAGCAACAAGAAAAATTAATCAGTAGTAAAGCTAGCTTAACAGAGTAATACAAAGTGAAATTTAATAGCACTATGCCTGGCAAACAGCAGCAGAAAATGCAATAACTTATATCTAAACATGACAAAGCTCAAGCAGAAAAAATATTACTGTAAAAATGGCCATGTTTAATATCTATGTCACATCTTAACACTAGAGTGATGCATCACGAGAACTTACACAAGCAGATAAGTTACCAAATCGTAAAAAAAATATTTATGCGATTCCTGTGAAGGGAAATGTCTATTTATGTGCCCTCGTTTTCTTGGAAGTAGATCATAAATTTCTTATTGACTGGATCTGTAGGCGTAAAATAACTATATTAGTACATCTATTAAATTTTATTTTAACCAATGCTGCAGTGCATCTAGAAACTAGATATTAAACAAAATGAGTAAATAAATACATAAAGCAAGCCATATGATATTTCTCTCAAGTAGCAAGAAAATAGCTGTCAAATGTTTCTCATCGTTTCATTAGGCATTTTATTAAATATCATAAATTAAGAGCTCCACAGTATAATCATATGTTTTCAAGTTTGAGCGTGTCGTATTTGCGATGCTTTCTACAAAGGAATGTCAATAGCGAGGATAATGGTCCCTATTTTTTCGCGCAGCTGGGTGCCCACGACGCATTACGTGCAGGTGGTCACTTAACTTTCTTACCGAAATATTTACAAGACCAGTTTGCACTACAGTGACAGTCTCATATACAAATAAAATTTCACAAGTCGAGAAATTACAGTAGAAAAGTGTAGAACCAAAATCCTATAAATATAACCGTGTCCAAAAAATTTTCGACAGCATTGTAATACATTCACGCATGTACACACATTTCATAATTCTTAAAGTACGATTCTTGGTTTCCAACATCCTTTTTCACATATCAGAGACCCTAACCACTGTTCATTACTCCTTACTTTATTACACATATACATATTCGTCGACACTTCTTCAATATTTCATCATAAGAAATACGTAGCATAATCACATTCCTCATATACGGTAGCATCATCTTATTGACCATAAACATACCTCAGCAGCATAATACACATCGTCGTCGTAATAATAACATCATAACACCTCAGTCAAATCTTGAAGACGTCGTAGCTTTCTGCAATAATTTCAAAACCTAAAGAAAATTCTCTGCTCATTTAAATAGTGTCATCTACCTCAAACGTACTATAAAAATCATGATCCCATATCAAATATATCATTCAAAGCTCTCATAATATCACAATGGTTCCGAAAATATGTGAACAGTTCACAAAGTACAGACAAAATACAATTTCATAAGTATGAAATTATCCAACTGTCTAATGGCGTTAACATGTGTAATTGATGTAGCAAAAAAAAAAGTTTGTCTCTCAGTTAAATGATCAGATAGCTGTGTAATTTATGTGTTAGAGAAATATGGTACCGAAGTGTGAAGTTGTATAGCAAATACCATATTAGCTAGGACTCCTTGTGCTTGCCAAACACATGGTACACAAAGTAAGCGTGTGCCCCCCTGAGGATTAATGTAATTATACCCTCAGGTGTTACAGATTACCGCAATGGAATGAAATGTATCACGGAAAACCTTTGTATCATTGTACTTCAAATATCTTTAAAAATAAATGATTTAAGTACAAAATTAATCACTCAAATACGTGTACTGTAGCGCTAAACTGTGCGTGTTGTTGTAAGATAATCTCTGTGGAAGTGTCGTAGTTATCGTCCTCCGAAAGTTAAGTTCTGCAGAAGCCAATGTACTTACCTCATGGTAAACAAAAGTGAAATGCTTTGCGTATAGATATCTTAGTTATTACGCTTATTGCCGTGATGAAGAAAGTACTGTGCTGTAACGTATTGTCGTGCTACGGAAAAGGCAGTCTCATTGTAGCTATACCACAAAAGTTACTACTAAAACATGTTTTACTTTCCAGAATAATACAGAAAAACTGTGCAGATATAAAACAGAAACACTGCAAAAGCAACATTGTAAATTGTCACTCACCAGTAGCGTCGTGATAAAATCGTGTAGCTGTCACATAAACTAACCACTGTGTCATCTGGTATCTCACAGAAAGTACTTTAAATCCAGAATGTATTTTAAAGCAAACCAAAATGTTGCATTAAAATCTCAGTAGCAGTACCAGTATATGTTCTAAGTTTGTGATCCTTATAATCGTTACGTGATCGTGGAACTAACAAGCAAGAATGTACAAATAACAACACTGTGTCGTCTGCTCACTATAACAATGCATTCGTAATTTCTGTTTAAATAATTTCTCTTGGTTCTTGACTGGATATTTAACTTCAAACATTGTTGCATGGTAACAGTTTCTAAGTCTGACAATGCATACTAGAAATGTGAAGTGAAAAGTTTTATGGCAAAGACAAAGTTAAAAAGCAGATTATCTTTCAATAAACGGTTTTACATGTGAAATATGGTGTAAACCTTTACTCTTCCTAGTACGCAGAGTTTCAACTTCAACGCAATTATCATGTGGTATACGTCGGATTCTGTAAGGTCCATTGTAAACTAGAAAGAATTTGTGACTCAAGTGTTTCTTCTTATGCGACAATGAATGAGCTTTAATGAGAACTTTCTCACCAATATATAATTTCTTTGCATTTGCGTTACCGTGTAGTTTTCTCCTTTTGTCTGCTGCAGATTTTATATTTTTAAGAGCCAAATCAATTATGTCTTTGTGTCGAAGTTTACGTGTATTCGGGAAAGGTACAAGCTCTCTGATTCTGTTCGGTGGTTCTTCATTCTTCAGTACAAGAGTAGGTGGTAAAGCAGTGGAATCATGAGGCATTTCATTCAGCACATTTTGAAATAAGTGTAAATATCTGTCCCAATGCTGATGCTTTCTGTGACAATAAAGTCTGCAAAGCTTATTGATTTCTTTCATAATCCGTTCAGACGGGTTACAATGTGGTGAGTACAATGAAATAAAAACAGGTTTCATTTTATGATTCCGAAGCATGCGTGACCAAACACAGATCTGAATTGCGGTCCGTTATCTGAAATGACTTTAGCAACGTGGCCAACTTCACGTAAGAAATTTTTAACAAAGGCGTTGGATACAGACCGTCCAGAGGCTTTACGTAACGGAGTGAAAGAAACAAATTTTGAAGTGAGTTCAACAGTGACTAGAACGTACGAAAATCCATTCGATGTTCTGACAAGGGGTCGCAAGAGATCAACAGCAGCAAATTCTTTTAATTTAGAAGGAATAATAGGAAACAACGGAGCACGATGTGAGATAGTAGATGGTTTCGCCTTTTGACAAAATTTACAAATAGACAAGATTCTTCGAATTCTCTATTCCATATTGTTAAAATAACAAGTCGTTCGAAGAATATGGTAACATTTTCGTGGACCAAAATGTGCGTAACTGAAATGAATGTACCAAATGAGCTTATTAACAAAATCGTCTGGAATGCAAAGTACCCATAGCTTGTCATCAACAGTGCAGCGTTTGAAGAGTATGTTGTTTCAAACCAGGTAATAATGCCGAATCTGTGTGTGTGTCTTTTCATGCCATTTACTTTTGATGTCTTTCCAAATCGGATCTTTATCTTGTTCATGAGCAATGTCCTTTAAAGATGTGGTGATGAAGTTTTCAAAGGCGACTTTCTGAATGTAGAGAATACTGAAATTTTTCTCGACGTTGCCTTCTGTGTTACTTTTCTCAAGCCCAGCCGGTACGCATGACAGTGCGTCCGCAACAATGTTCTCCTTGCCGGGAATGTCGACTACTGTGAAGTGGAATTCTTGCAGAAACAATGCCCAACGTTTTAACCTGTCATGATTTAATTTTGAAGACATAAGAAATTGTAATGCACGATGACCACTGTATACTTTTACGTGCTTACCAGAAAGAAAGAAACGGAATTTGTTAAATGCCCAAACGATAGCTAAAGCTTCTAATTCAGTAACGGAATAATTTTTTTCAGATTTTGTTAGCACTCGGCTAGCAAAAGCAATGGTTCTCTGAACAGTAGTGTCATTTTCTGTGGCTTCTTGAAATAAATGGGCACCAAGACCGACTTTAGAAGAATCCGTGCTAGGGCAGAAATCTTGTGACAGATCTGGATGAGCTAGTAATGGCGTGTTAAGTAGCGATTCTTTCAAAGAATTGAATTCCAACTGTGCTTGTTCGTCCCAGTTCCAAATAGTATTTTTTCCAGTGAGAGAACAAAGTTTTGGTGTAACTACACTCCTGGAAATTGAAATAAGAACACCGTGAATTCATTGTCCCAGGAAGGGGAAACTTTATTGACACATTCCTGGGGTCAGATACATCACATGATCACACTGACAGAACCACAGGCACATAGACACAGGCAACAGAGCATGCACAATGTCGGCACTAGTACAGTGTATATCCACCTTTCGCAGCAATGCAGGCTGCTATTCTCCCATGGAGACGATCGTAGAGATGCTGGATGTAGTCCTGTGGAACGGCTTGCCATGCCATTTCCACCTGGCGCCTCAGTTGGACCAGCGTTCGTGCTGGACGTGCAGACCGCGTGAGACGACGCTTCATTCAGTCCCAAACATGCTCAATGGGGGACAGATCCAGAGATCTTGCTGGCCAGGGTAGTTGACTTACACCTTCTAGAGCACGTTGGGTGGCACGGAATACATGCGGACGTGCATTGTCCTGTTGGAACAACAAGTTCCCTTGCCGGTCTAGGAATGGTAGAACGATGGGTTCGATGACGGTTTGGATGTACCGTGCACTATTCAGTGTCCCCTCGACGATCACCAGTGGTGTACGGCCAGTGTAGGAGATCGCTCCCCACACCATGAGGCCGGGTGTTGGCCCTGTGTGCCTCGGTCGTATGCAGTCCTGATTGTTGCGCTCACCTGCACGGCGCCAAACACGCATACGACCATCATTGGCACCAAGGCAGAAGCGACTCTCATCGCTGAAGACGACACGTCTCCATTCGTCCCTCCATTCACGCCTGTCGCGACACCACTGGAGGCGGGCTGCACGATATTGGGGCGTGAGCGGAAGACCGCCTAACGGTGTGCGGGACCGTAGCCCAGCTTCATGGAGACGGTTGCGAATGGTCCTTGCCGATACCCCAGGAGCAACAGTGTCCCTAATTTGCTGGGAAGTGGCGGTGCGGTCCCCTACGGCACTGCGTAGGATCCTACGGTCTTGGCGTGCATCCGTGCGTCGCTGCGGTCCGGTCCCAGGTCGACGGGCACGTGCACCTTCCGCCGACCACTGGCGACAACATCGATGTACTGTGGAGACCTCACGCCCCACGTGTTGAGCAATTCGGCGGTACGTCCACCCGGCCTCCCGCATGCCCACTATACGCCCTCGCTCGAAGTCCGTCAACTGCACATACGGTTCACGTCCACGCTGTCGCGGCATGCTACCAGTGTTAAAGACTGCGATGGAGCTCCGTATGCCGCGGCAAACTGGCTGACACTGACGGCGGCGGTGCACAAATGCTGCGCAGCTAGCGCCATTCGACGGCCAACACCGCGGTTCCTGGTGTGTCCGCTGTGCCGTGCGTGTGATCATTGCTTGTACAGCCCTCTCGCAGTGTCCGGAGCAAGTATGGTGGGTCTGACACACCGGTGTCAATGTGTTCTTTTTTCTATTTCCAGGAGTGTAGAATTTGCATATTCAGAAAACGACGGTAAAAATTTACGAGACCTAGAAAACTGCGGACTTGTTTTTTTGTGGATGGAACTGGAATGGCTCTGATTGCTTCTAACTTTTCAGGATCCGGCTGAATGCCTTCAGAAGAAATAATATGTCCCAAAAACTTCACCTTTGTCCTACCGAATTCAGACTTTTCCAAGTTAACTGTAATTCCAGATTCTGCAAAAATATGTAACACGCTGTTGAGGACGCGATTGTGTTGTTCCCATGAGGCTTCTGCTATCAGAATATCGTCCACATATAAGGTGATGTGACGTTTAAAGAACTCAGGTAATATGGAATTTATCCCGCGAATGAATGCTGCCGAAGAAATACTCAAACCAAAAAGAATTTTCCGAAACTGATAACAAACGCCGAAACAAAGGAAAGCTGTGTATTTTCTACATTCTGGATGAAGTTCGATCTGATAAAAGCTGGATCTGAGATCAATAGAAGACAACACTTTTACACCATTAAAATTTTTAGGAAGTTCTTCTAACGTTTGCGGCCTGTCTGTTTCAGGAATGATGATAGTATTGATTTGTCTCGAATCTAAGACAAGCCTGATCGATCCATTTTTCTTCTCAACAACATGTAATGGATTGTTGTATGAGCTTACTGCAGGCTCAATAATGCCCTCGTCAAGCATAGATTGTATTTCTGTTCTAACACGGTCCCTATAATGTGCTGGAATTACGTATGGTCTAACACAAAATTTAGTATTCTCACGAACACGAAATTGGTATTGAAATCCCTTGATTGTTCCTGTTTTGTGAGTAAAAACTGTGGAATGTGCTTGTCTATCACTGTCATTACAATTCTCAATTGTTTGAATTTTATTCTGAATTAACTCATTAGTATCAAATGCGCCGTCGATATCATCCCTGTCAGTACTTGCAGAGTGATTGTTAGTGTCAAGTTCCGTGGAAAATTCCGAACTGTTGTCTAACAGGAGGTAAAGCCGATTAATTTCTTCGTCATGGTTTGAGAGCCAATCTTCAAATTTCAAAGCTATTGACCTACCTTCTTTCTCTAAACTTATTTCAGTATCGTGAAAGTTTAAGATTACTTTGTATTCATTCAAAAAGTCTACTCCCAATATAATTTCCGTCGACAATAATGGAACAATAAGAAAGTTCATAGAGAAGCTGTGGCTTTGACAAAAGAATTCTAAGTTGGTTTGTTGGCGTACATCTACACTTTTTCCTAAGATTGCACCTTGTAATTTAATCTTACGTAACGCAAGTGTGGGACAATCGTTCGATTTGTTGCATTTGCTAAAGGCTGTTTCACTAATTACTGAAATGGGACTGCCAGAGTCAAGTACTGCCGTAAATTTTACGTCATTTACTGTAATGTGAATCACAGGATATGCAATGTTGTTATGTTTTACGTCGTGCTCCTGGAGTAAGATGTCCCTAATGTCTTCCATTTTTACGTAATTACTAGCTATGGCAGCTGCGTCGTCAGTTTCATAAGTACGTTTAGTGGCTGCCAGCGGTATGAGTCATTGCCTATTGTGTCTTTGTTGGCGCGCGTCGTTATTTGGATTTGGAGACCTAACTTCTACAAATTCACCTTGTCGAGAGGGCCCTGCTCTGTTTGAATCCCGTCAGTTCTGATGCAATTCAGCTCTGTCGTTACGATCATATCGTCTGTCGTCATGTCGGTAGATTCCATAGTTTCTTTCTTGTCGGTCACGTGGTGGAGAATTTCTTCCTGAATCGTAACTGCGCGCTGGACTGTTGCGTCTAAAGTTATTCTGTCTCCCTTGATAATAATTATTTTGGTTCCCATATTGTCTGTTTCTCTGATTGTCTCTGTGATAGTCACTACCGCGGAGAGGTGATCTTTCCCTGTAATTACTACTACTCTGGCAACGGTTGTCATACGGGTGGTGTCTGTTTTGGTCACGATTTGTGTTGTGAGAATAGCCTTGTCGTGTCCAGTTATTATTTCTTTCATCGCGGAATTGCGACGGATGTGACCTGTAATTGTTGTGTTACTGTTTTCGTGTTCCGCGATTGTCAGTGTCAATTTCTAATTCTTGCAAGAGTCCCTGAAAAGCTTCAATGTCGTCTTTGCAACGTCCTGCCAAAATAATATGTCGTAAATGTTCAGGTAATTTGATGAAGCAAATGCGGATGAGTTCTGAGGGGCTGTATGGGTTAGACAGGTACTGATTCTTGTGCAACATTTCTTCAAAATATTTCACAAGACTGGAAAATTCAGATTCTTCGAAATGTTTCATCATTATGATGCTGTGTTTTACTCGGTCTTGTGTAGTTTGAGACCAATATGCTGAGAGGAAGGCATGGTAAAATTCTCCTTCACTGTGACAATCGTGAATGACCGATCGCATTCTTACAGCTGGTTCATTCTCTAAATAGCCACACATAAATTCTAATCTGTGCTCTAATGACCAGTTGGGAGGAAAACAGTGAGAGAATTGATGGATCCACGCTTGTGGATGAATGTCGTTGCCAGAATTCTTAAATGTTTTAAATTTACGTGTAATAATGAACAGCTTATAGTCAAAATCATCATGTCGGCGAGTCGCATATCGGTCATTGTAACGTCGTGTCGGCGGTTCCGTCTCAAAATACAATGCACCTTGCCAATTTCTTTCATAATTTCCGAAATGCGTTGTGTTATTATTTTGTGGCTGTTCCGTTTTTCTATGTCCCTCTTCCCGTATTGGAGCGCGAGTGTCCTCTGAAATACGTAATTCTTGTATTACCTGTGTCAGCTGATCTTGTACTTCGCGGATTTCTCTTTGGTGTTGCGTATTAATTTGATTCTGATTTTGTTTGAATTTCCTAATTTGTTCGCACTCTTCTGTGTCTTTAAAGACTACCGGTTTTGTGTCATTCAGATTATCATCTACCTTCGTAGATAAATTATTTAGCTGATCTGAAAGTTCCACTACTTTCTCTGATAATGAACTAATTTCCTCCATGTGTCTTTCTGAACCAATTTTCAGAGTATCCACTGTGTCCTTTAAGTTTTCTTGAGTTTTTGCAAGTTGCGTAACCGAATCGGTAGATGCAACTGAGTCAATTTTAGCTTGCAAGGTATCATGATTTTCATGAACAATAGTTTGCAGTTCTTTTATGGCTGCTTCGTGATTCTGTAATGCATTTTCATGCCGCGAAAAGATAGGTTGAAAATGCTCACAAATTTGTGTTTTTACGTCATTACAGACTTTTTGACATTTCGATTCAATGTTATGTAACTCAGTAGTTAAATCTTCACGTTTTGTTCAAGCTTATGTTCCACTGAGTCTAGCTTTTGAAGCTTTTGTGCCATTGCGTCTGACTGTTGCTGTGTTTGTCTCTGGTGTTGTTCCATTGTGTCTAACTTTTGAAGATTTTGTTCCATTGTGTCTAACTTTTGAAGATTTTGTTCCATTGTGTCTAACTTTTGAAGATTTTGTCCCATTTGTTTCTGATTTTGTTCAAGCGTTGTGTCTAACTTTTGTAGCCTTTGTCCCATTTGTTGCATTAACTGTAATAACAATGCACTGGTGTCTGAAACATGTTCCTAAGTGCTTTTCGGCAGTGAAGTTGCACCGGCAACACTCACATTTTGACAAGCAGAAAATGTGTCTTGACTTATATTAGAAAACTGTGAGGACCGAAAACCTGAATCTACAGTATTTGCGAGATTGTGTCCTGTCATTTCGGATCCCTGAGGCGAGCTATTGCCGACCGATCGATCAATAATGGTTCCCTGTTCACTAATTGTTTCACTGTCTACGCCATTATTTGCCACCCGCTCCGTTTCCCTATGCACAGTTACCAAATTACTATGTTGAACATTAGTTAATTCATTACACGGTGGCGCTAACACACTGCTTTCGTCTTCACTGTCATTTCCCAGTTTACTTTGGAGCCTAGTATTACGTTTTTCACACGCCATTATTGTCACAATAGTTCACACGACAACACAGAAAAGCACAATTTGAAGAGCAAAATAAGAAAACACATTAACATAGCACTGAAAATAATATCTAGTTAATTGGAAGCGCAGCTGCGAAATACTTGGTGCAAATCTACATGCATGCCACAACTGTTTTACTGTACAACAATGAAAGCCTGCAACTACAAAGGAGATTCTCTCTACAATTACGCGCTAGCAATAAACAAAAGCTACACTAATTATACAAACTACAAGAAAAAAATCAGAAGATTCCAGTGAGGTATCCTCGGCTAAGGGTCGACATATGAAACGTCCCCTTAGAAAAATTTATGAATTACTGTGCTGATAAACCTGTTACATTATTTGCTTTTCAAACGGCTGAGCAAAACTGAACGTACTCAAACATTCACTAAAGTGACACACAATACTTTTAGCGCAACGCAATCTGACTTTCAATAATCCCTACAAAAGAATAGCCCTGACTAACATTAACCTATACCTTTCACAAATCACTTACCTCACAAAAATCTTCGTTACTCGAACTACTGCAACACAGCGAGCGCCACTACTGCCAGCTAAATAAAAGATTCAAACTACTGAAGGCACTAACTACTGATAGGCATAGTTAGCAAATGAAAGATTTTGATAGAGAACAAACAATGTATTTACCTTAATAGTGTTGAAAAGTCATAATATACATAGCAGTTCATGACATCCAGTCTTACGAATTTCAAAACTCCGCCATCTCTCTCCCCACATCCACCACTGCTGGCGGCTCACCTCCAACTGCGCAACGCTACGCGCTGTTAACATCCAGCTGCCCAACACTACAATAGCCAACAACAATGCATACCAGCCACAGACTGCACACAGCACAGCCAGTGGTTTTCATACCGTGCGCTACGTGGCGTTACCAATAAGAAAACCTAAACAGCCTACTTACACAGTGTAAATGTCCACGCAGTAGTGAGGGCACACAAAGAAGTAATTACATGATAAATCAAGTGAATACGTGCAATTAAAGTTCAGTTCTATGTTTTTCTCTCTGAAATAATTAGTTCTTGCAAGTGCTGAGTGAGGACTGGCCTTGTCATTATGACGAACATGCAAAGTTTTCGCTTGATTTTTTCTTATTTCATCGATTAATTGTGGCAAACGAATTCCTGTATACGGTCCAGTATTATTATTTGACCCTCTGGAGCAATGGTTCCAACATGCCCAATGTCATGTAAGAAATGAATGATTACTTTTTGTAAGAGCTTCGCGAATGGCTCATCATTCCAAATCACTCGTTTCCAGTCATTTTCTGCACAGTGACGTCGCTCATTGCATCATCTCCTGCGATTCTCAGCACTGACTACAGAAATTTGTGGCTTATTAGGAGCTGCTCGATCACTCTACATCGACCTTCTAAACTCCCTGCGTTGAGTCACTGTGCTAGCTTGGCCGCTCGTATCACCGTAGAAGTCACGAGTGATCCCTTCCGAAGATATACACTATGTGATCAAAAGTACCCGGACACGATCAAAAACATACACTTTTCATATTAGGTGCATTGTGCCGCCACTTACTGCCAGGTACTCCATACAAGTGACCTCAGTAGTCATTAGATATCGTGAGAGAGCAGAATGGGGCGCTCCGCGGAACTCACAGACTTCGAACGTAGACAGGTGATTGGGTGTCACTTGTGTCACACGTCTGTACGTGAGTCTTCCACACTCCTAAACATTCCTAGGTCCACTATTTCCGATGTGATAGTGAAGTGGAAACGTGAAGGGACACGTACAGCACAAAAGCGTACAGGCCGACCTCGTCTGTTGACTGACAGAGACCGCCGTCAGGTGAAGAGGCTGTACAAAGACATCTATCCACACCACTACACAGGAATTCCAAACTGCATCAGGTTCCACTGCAAGTGCTGTGGCAGTTAGGCTTGAGGTGAGATAACTTGGATTTCATGGTCGAGCTGTTCCTCTTAAGCCACACATCACGCCAGTAAATGCCAAACCACGCCTCGCTTGATGCAAGGAGCGTAAAAACTGGACTACCGAACAGTGGAAAAACGTTGTGTGGAGTGACGCATCATAGTAAGCAATGTGACGATCCGGTGGCAGGTTTTGGGTATGGCGAATGCCCGGCGAACCTCATCTACTAGCGTGTGTAGTGTTAACAGTAAAATTCGGCGGTGTAGGTGTTATGGTGTGGTCGTGTTTTTCATGGTGGGAGCTTGCACCCCTTGTTGTTTCGCGTGGCACTATCACAGCACGGGCCTACATTGATGTTTTAAGCACCTTCTTGCTTCTCACTGTTGAAGAGCAATTCGGGGATGGTGGTTGCATCTTTCAACACGACAATGTACGGCCTGTGGCGGGAGTGATTAGACCACATTAAGATCTATGTAATGGACTGGCCCGCACAGAGTCCTGACCTGAATCCTATACAACACCTTTGGGATGATTTGGAACGCCGACTACGTGCCAGGCCTCACCGACCGACATCGATAACTCTCCTCAGTGCAGCACTCCGTGAAGAATGGGCTGCCACCCCCCAAGAAACCTTCCAGCACCTGATTGAACGTATGCCTGCAAGAGTGGAAGCTGTCATCCGGGCTAAGGGTGGGCTAACACCATACTGAATTCCAGCATTACCGATGGAGGGCGCCACGAATTTGTAAGTCATTTTCAGCAAGGTGTCCGGATACTTTTGATCACATAGTGTAATGCGATTTCATATTATCACTCTTCGAAGTGCTCGACGGTTCCTATTCGTCAGTACATGAGTCTGCCGGGTCTTGGTTTAGCTGTCGTTGTTCGTTCGCGTTTCCAGTTCACAATCACATCACCAACAGTCGACTTCGGCTGATTTAGCATGATTAAAATATCATTGAGGTATGTGTTACTCAGATGACAGTCATTGCCTAGTCCACATTCGAAATCTTGAGCTCTCCTGACCGACCTCTTGCTTCTCTGTTGCCAGCACAGTACTACGTACCTCGTTCTGTAGTGGCGTGGCCGGCCGGTGTGGCCGTGCGGTTCTAGGCGCTACAGTCTGGAACCGCATGACCGCTACGGTCGCAGGTTTGAATCCTGCCTTAGAGATGGATGTTTGTGCTGTCCTTAGGTTAGTTAGGTTTAAGTAGTTCTAAGTTCTAGTGGACTGATGACCAGAGATGTTAAGTCCCATAGTGCTCAGAGCCATTTGAACCATTTCATATGTGTAAGTAGGCTGTTTAGGTTGACTTATTGGTAACGCCACGTAGCGCTCTGTATGAAAATCACTGGCTGTGCTGTGTGCAGTCTGTGGTTGGTTTGCATTGTTGTTGGCTATTGTAGTGTTGGGCAGCTGGATGTTACAGCGCGTAACGTTGCGCAGTTGGAGGTGAGTTGCCAGCGGTGGTGAAATTTGTAAGACTGGATGTCATGAACTGCTATGTATATTATGACTTTTCAACACTATTAAGGTAAATACATTGTTTGTTCTCTATCAAAATCTTTCATTTGCTAACTATGCCTATCAGTAGTTAGTGCATTCAGTAGTTTGAATCTTTTATTTAGCTGGCAGTAGTGGCGCTCGCTGTATTGCAGTAGTTCGAGTAACGAAGATTTTTGTGAGGTAAGTGATTTGTGAAAGGTATAGGTTAATGTTAGTCAGGGCTATTCTTTTGCAGGGATTATTGAAAGTCAGATTGAGTTGCGCTAAAAGTATTGTGTGTCACTTTAGTGAATGTTTGAGTACGTTCAGTTTTGCTCAGCTGTTTGAAAAGCAAATAATGTAAGAGGTTTATCAGCACAGTAATTCATAAATTTTTCTAAGGGGACGTTTCAACTGATAAGCCAGAACATTATGACCCCTGCCCACCGTGACCTTGGATGCCGCCTGCTGGAATTGTGGACATGTGGCACAGTAACAAAAATGTATAAACGGAGGAGACATGGGGCGGGGGATCACACTAGCGAAGATATGAGCTGCAAACGGATAAATCCATTGAGGTAAACTACTTTGACAAAGGGCAGATCATTATCACACAGAGTCTGTGAACGAGTATCTCGTAAAGCTGGTTGACATGCTACTGTCGTGAGCATATTAGGGAAAAGGGAGGAGGACAGTGAAATTACTACTGGGCGCTGAATGGGTGGACATCCACTACTCGTCACAGAGAAAGTCGGGTTCGGAGGCTTGTCTGCTCTGTGGCATCCTTGCCGAACGATCACAATGCTGGTGCACGTACAAGTGTTTTGGGGCACACCGTTCATCATATATTGTTGAACATGGGACTCTGCTCCAGACCACCCCTACGTGTTCACGTGTGGACCCAACGACATGGTCAACTACAATTGCAGTGGGCACGGGACCATCAGGATTTGTGCGTTGATCGATGGATACGTGCCAGCTCTTCGGGTGAATCACATGTTTGCTACACTAGGTCGATGATCGTCTCCACGAACGCCGTCATCGAGGTGAACGACTGCTCGAAACGTGCAGCACGCCACGGACGCAGATTGGTTGGAGCAGTATTATGCTGGCAGACATTCTCCTGTTCTTGGGTGGGACCTGTGTTAGTAATCGAAGACAGTCTGACGGCTGCGAACCACCTCCATCCCTTCATAGCTGATGTCTTCGACGACGTGGATGCTATCTTTCAGCACTATAACTGCCCGTGGCTCGGAGCCAGAACCGTGCTACAGTGGTCTGAGGAGCATTATAGCGGAATCACGTTGACCAGATTCGTCCGATATCAAACCTATGAATCCCATCTAGGTCGCTATCGGGCGCCATCACCACGTATGCAAATCAGCTGCCCGCTATTACGCGAATTACATGACCCGTGCGTAGACATCTAATCTCACATACCTCCACAAACCTACCAGCAAACTGTCGGATCCTTGAAGTGCAGAATCAGTGATATGTTTCGTTTCAAAGACAGACAAACAAGCTATTAAGCAAGTGGTAATAATGTTTTAGCTCATCGGAGTACTTTCTTCACGTCGCGAAGCTGTTGAAGCCTTCCAAAGACACGTTTCGAGAAACCAACATAAAAGCGTTTTTTTCCGAAACTAAAAACGCAGTAATCAAATTTGTATTTTCAACAGCGTTTTCACTATGCGAACGTACATTTCAGAGGCACAGGTTCATCATCACAGTCTTAGTTTTATGTTATAGCTTTCATCGCGATGTCATCACGCCAAAATCAAAATCCAAAGGTAAGTATTTGCGGACATATGCCTACATGACAAATGAAGCCATGAAGATGAAGCATCGACTTCGAATTGTACACTGGTGTACTAGAACCGCTATTGAAAAGAAATTAGAAGGATTTTATTATGAAGTTTTGCATTTATTTCACTTTCTTACTTTGCCCACGAATAGCGAGTATGGTTTCTATGAAAATTTATACGATTTGTATCAAAAAGTTTTCCTTTCCCGATTTTTTTTTTTTTTTTTTTTTTTTTTTTTTGTAAGAATTTAATATGTAAGTTTCATCTCGTGTCAATGTGTCTCGGATGACTCTGCATCAGTGGAACTTTTGAGAACTTAAGTCAGTGTGTGTTTTATAAGACGTATCGTCGAGAATTCGTTCCGGATGAAAATGTCTTCGCTGAGTGCATGTAAATTAGTGGTATATTATTTGGCGCTGGGAATAGAGACGATCTAGTAGGCATGATTCTGGGCATAAATTTTCATGTAATTATCCGTAATGCAGATGTTGATTTCTGCATTGGTTAGACAACGAGCGATGTTATGCCACTTACTGGAGGTACACTACTGGCCATTAAAATTGCTACACCACGAGGATGACGTGCTGCAAACGCGGAATTTAACCGAAAGGAAGAAGATGCTGTGATATGCAAATGATTAGCTTTTCAGAGCATTCACATAAGGTCGGCGCCGGTGGCGATACCTACAACGTGATGACATGAGGAAAGTTTCCAACCGATTTCTCATACACAAACAGCAGTTAACCGGCGTTGCAAGGTGAAACGTTGTTGTGATGCCTCGTGTAAGCGGGAGAAATGCGTACCATCACGTTTCCGACTTTGATAAAGGTTGGATTGTAGCCCATCGCCATTGCGGTTTATCGTATCGCGAACTTGCTGATCACGTTGGTCGAGATCCAATGACTGTTAGCAGAATATAGAATCGGTGGGTTCAGGAGGATAATAAGGAACGCCGCGCTGGATAGCAACGGCCTCGTATCACGAGCAATCGAGATGACAGGCATCTTATACGCATGGCTGTAACGGATCGTGCAGCCACGTCTCGATCCGTGAGTCAACAGATGGGGACGTTTCCAAGACAACAACCATCTGCACGAACAGTTCGACAACGTTTGCAGCAGTATGGACTATCAGCTCGGAGACCATGGTTGCGGTTACCCTTGACGCTGCATCACAGACAGGAGCGCCTGCGATAGTGTACTCAACGATGAACCTGGGTGCACGAATTGCAAAACGGCATTTTTTCGGATGAATCCAGGTTCTGTTTACAGCATCATGATGGTCGCATCCATGTTTAGCGACATCGCGGTGAACGCACATTGGAAGCGTGTATTCGTCATCGCCATAGTGGCGTATCACCCGGCGTTATTGTATGGGGTGCCACTGGTTACACGTCTCGGTCACCTCATGTTCGCATTGACGGCACATTGAACAGTGGACGTTACATTTCAGATGTGTTACGACCCGTGGCTGTACCCTTCATTCGATCCCTGCCAAACCCTACATTTCAGCAAGATAATGCACGACCGCATGTTGCAGGTCCTGTACGGGCCTACAAAAAATATTCGACTGCTGTCCTGGCCAGCACATTCTCGAGATCTCTCACCAACTGAAAACGTTTGGTCAATGGTGGCCGAGCAACTGGCTCGTCACAATACGCCTGTCACCACTCTTGATGAACTGTGGTATCGTGTTGAAGCTGCATGGGCAGCTGTACCTGTACATGCCATTCAAGCTCAGTTTGACTCAATGCCCAGGCGTATCAAGGCCGTTATAATGGCCATAGGTGGTTGTTCTGGGTAATGATTTGTCAGGATCTGTGCACCCAAATTGCGTGAAAATGTAATCACATGTCACTTCTAGTATAACATATTTGTCGAATTTATACCCGTTTATGATCTGCATTTCTTCTTGGTGTTACAATTTTAATGGCCAGTAGTGTAGAATAATCCGTATAAGAACACAAAGTAACACTAATGTTATTAGTTTACACTGTCTGTGATATTCAATATTCTTATCCTTACCTCTTTGAAATGAACAATTGTCATTTAAGTTATCATGAAATGAAATGGAAGTTAAGTTTGTCATGTTACCTACTTTCAGATATGCACAACATCAGAAATATATTCATCGTCAGAACTATACTTCAAGTAGGTTTATTATTAGAAAAAAAAATTAAAATGTTATGAATCTAAGTGCCATTAGCATGCATTTAGCATACATGCATATAACGATATTGTACGACGTACTCTAGCATAGATCGTGGAGGCGGAAAAATTCTACAGTGCTACAGCCCAATTCTGTATCACTCCACAATGTTTCAGTTTTTCTGTGCCTACCAATTTGTCACATCTGCTCGGTAGCAAAGACCAGGCCCTGACCGTTACAGCTGGTCCTCTGACCCATCTCCCCCTTCTTCCTCCCTCTTCTGCTGCTGAACACACCAACTTCGCTGCTGTTGTTATAGCATTTTTTTCCCCTCCTTCCCTTCACTCCCTATACACATTAATTTTTTCGTCGAGTGATCAATCATAGGCCGGGACGAGGAAGAGCTGTTTGTGCAGAGGCCCGCCTGTGTATTTATAACGTGTGGTTATTATATGTCGGAGAGCGGGGAGGCCACGTATGACATTGATTAATTGCCCTCATCCGACAGGCGAATAGCAGGGCGCGCGCGTCACTTTTCATCGCATCACGCGACCACAAAGACACGGAGAGGAGAACGCGGCGCGTGGAGGACGTCCGCACCCCTCGACGACGGGGGAGCCGCCACAGAGTGCGTTCCCAGCCGGCGAGCGCATCATCAGCTCGCCCCGTGAAGACGGGGTACGTGTTAAGTGCGACGCCGGCCGCGCCCGAGTGGATACGTCATCGCACTCATCGTGGCCCCCCTCCGTATAAGGCTCTTCGCTTATACACTACACGTTCGATGACATGAACGTGCGTATGGTTTATTCTCGAGCGCTGCTTGACTGCACGAGGAACTTACGAAGCCCATCTGACGAAAGAGACAGAGACAAGCAGAAAATGAATGTCAAAACTGACAGTTAATGTTACAAAATATAGTGATGTTAAAATCTTCTGGATTGTTGGGGTGCGTCATATTTCTTCTAAACGATCGACATTTCGACTCCTCAGCTGGGATCATGTTCAGGATCTTGATGTGTCCACTGTTGTTTGAACACTGTCAGAGACCATTGACGCATTCCGTTGTAAACGAGAGTTTTCCAGCGCCGTTTACTGCAGAAGTGGGATTATTGGGAAAAATTCCTGTGGCTAACATTGCTGGGCCATCGTCATTGGTTAGAAAGTCATTTCTCCCACATTTTGTTGGAGAAGAGTTATTGGTTACATTTCCTCTTGCTGGTGTTGGTGGGCCACTGTCATTGGCTATAAGCGAAACAGGCAGAGCAAGAGAGGGAGAATGTTCACCCAAAGTAATATTGTCTACAGAGATGGCTTTCGGGTAGTTGTTTGTATTGCTCGCACTCCACAGAGACGTGTTCACTTCCTCGACGGTGGGGACTTACAGCCGTGCTCTCTGCTGAAGTAACACGCATTCTTAGAAATTTCAATTGCTTCTCGGACTTTTCTTCTACAAATGTTGGTTTCATTACCCATCACACACAAGTTATTGTAGACAATATCAGGACCACAGTTCTCGTGACATTGCGCAACTACCGATTTCAAATAGTGTCTTAGCCGCGTGTGGCGTCCGTTTTCCTTATTGCATTCCTTAACAGTCCTTCCCGTTTCGTTTGTATAAATTTTTCCGCAGCTACAGGTCATTTCATTGACCCGCGTAGTGTGGCTGCGACAAGGTGTATATGGGCCAAACAAACGATTTTTATAGATGTCCGTCCTACTGCTCGGACGATGGACTTCAGCTGATGGTATATATGAAAAAAAGTACCACCACAACTGTATCCTGAGAATGTCTTTCTTTGTTTCATACGACTAGTTTCGGAGGCACATTACCGACACCCTCAGGCTCCACTTCTGCCAAAAGAGTATTTGAATTCCTTGACGCATTTATTGTGGACTCCTCGTTGCTAGTACACGTGGGCTAGCTTTCCTAAGGAGTTTCCAGTCGACGCCCTGTTGTTTGTGGACACCGTTAGTGTAGAGTAGAGGCTCCTGAGGAATGCTAGGAAATTTGGAAATTTGTGGTAAGGACTATGGGACCAAACTGGCGAGGTCATCGGTCCTTAGGCTTAAGCACTACTTAATCTAACTTAAACTAACTTACCCTAAGGACAACACACACACACACACACACACACACACTCACACACACACACACATGCCCGAGGGAGGACTCGAACCTCCGACGGGTGAGAGCCGCGCGAACCGTGACAAGACGCCCTAGACCGCACCGTTACCCCGCGCGGCAGGAAAGTTACCCCACGTGTTCTAGTAACGAGGCCTCCACAATAAATGCACCAAGGTATTCTAGCTCTCTGAGGATGGCATCAATGTTCCGCTGAAACTAGTCGTGTGAGACAATAAAGAAATTCTCAAGATACAGCTGTGATGGTACTTTTTCTCATATACTTGTTGCTTTAAATTAGAGAATATTCATTATTTCATACGGGGTGTTGCCACCTTTTCCGTTTATGACAGCTTGAAATGTAGTGGAGACACTTTCAGTGAAGCATCTGAATGTATGTGATGGGATGGCTGCCCATGCTTCCCCAAGAGCCGAAAGCAGAGAGGGTGGAGACGTTGAATGTTGGGGTCTGATGCAAAGTCGACTTTCTAACTCATATCAAAGGTGTTCCACTGGGTTCACATCGGGGCTCTGTGGAAGTCAGTACATTGCTGGAATTTTACTGTCCATGAACCATACAGCTCAGGAATTTTACTGCCCACAAACCATTGCCACACAGATGCTGCTTTACGATGGGAAGCACTGTCATGCTCATACAGCCATCGTCTCCGAACCGTTCCTCTACTGCACGCAGTACACAATGACGCTAAATGGGTTCATACCCTTCCACCTTTTGCATTTGCACATGCACAATATGGGGACCAAACCACAAGCACGAAAGACACCCCCAAACTGTAAAAGCATCACCTCTGCGCTTCAGTGTTGGCACTACACGTGATGGCAGTTAATGTCCTCCAGGCATTCGCCAAACACATACCCTTACATAGGATTGCTAGGTCGTACAGGGTGACTCATGTTCTTCAGACCACCTAACTTCCGGTGGTGTAAAAAAATTGTTCAAATGGCTCTGAGCACTATGGGACTTAACATCTATGGTCATCAGTCCCCTAGAACTTAGAACTACTTAAACCTAACTAACCTAAGGACATCACACAACACCCAGTCATCACGAGGCAGAGAAAATCCCTGACCCCGCCGGGAATCGAACCCGGGAACCCGGTCGTGGGAATCAGGTGGTGTAAAGAGCAACGCTATTTGTGTGTGTGTGTATGTGTGTAAAGAGCAATTGCTCTTTACACCACCTAAAGTTAAGTGGTCTAAAGAGCAACGCCACAAACATACACAATATATATACAGGGTGTTACAAAAAGGTACGGCCAAACTTTCAGGAAACATTCCTTACAAGTAAATAAAGAAAAGATGTTACGTGGACATGTGTCCGGAAACGCTTAATTTCCATGTTAGAGCTCATTTTAGTTTCATCAGTATGTACTGTACTTCCTCGATTCACCGCCAGTTGGCCCAATTGAAGGAAGGTAATGTTGACTTCGGTGCTTGTGTTGACATGCGACTCATTACTCTACAGTACTAGCATCAAGCACATCAGTACGTAGCATCAACAGGTTAGTGGAAGGTTTACAAATGCGGAGATGGCAGATGCCCATTTAATGTATGGATTAGCACGAGGCAATAGCCGTGGCACGGTACGTTTGTATCGAGACAGATTTCCAGAACAAAGATGTCCCGACAGGAAGACGTTCGAAGCAACTGATGGGCGTCTTAGGGAGCACGGAACATTCTACCCTATGACTCGCGACTGGGGAAGACCTAGAACGACGAGGACACCTGCAATGGACTAGGCAATTCTTCGTGCAGTTGACTATAACCCTAATGTCAGCGTCAGAGAAGTTGCTACTGTACAAGGTAACGTTGGCCACGACACCGTATGGAGAGTGCTACGGGAGAACCAGTTACTGATTGGCCTCCACGGGTACACTTCTGCGAATGATTCATCCAACAATGTGTCAATTCTCATTTCAGTGCAAATGTTCTCTTTACGGATGAGGCTTCATTCCAACGTGATCAAATTGTAAATTTTCACAATCATCATGTGTGGGCTGACGAGAATCCGCACGCAATTATGCAATCACGTCATCAACACAGATTTTCTGTGAACGTTTGGGTAGGCACTGTTGGTGATGTCTTAATTGGGCCCCATGTTCTTCCACCTACGCTCAATGGAGCACGTTATCATGATTTCATACGGGATACTCTACCCGTGCTGCTAGAACATGTGCCTTTACAAGTACAACACAACATGTGGTTGATGCACGATGGAGCTCCTGCACATTTCAGTCGAAGTGTTCGTACGCTTCTCAACAACAGACTCGGTGATCGATGGATTGGAAGAGGTGGACCAATTTCATGGCCTCCGCGCTCTCCTGACCTCAACCCTCTTGACTTTCATTTATGGGGGCATTTGAAATCTCATGTCTACGCAACCCGGTACCAAATGTAGAGACTCTTCGTGCTCGTATTGTGGACGGCTGTGATACAATACGCCATTCTCCAGGGCTGCATCAGCGCATCAGGGATTCCATGCGACGGAGGGTGGATGCATGTATCCTTGCTAACGGAGGACATTTTGAACATTTCCTGTAACAAAGTGTTTGAAGTCACGCTGGTACGTTCTGTTGCTGTGTGTTTCCATTCCATGATTAATGTGATTTGAAGAGAAGTAATAAAATGAGCTCTAACATGGAAAGTAATCGTTTCCGGACACATGTCCACATAACATATTTTCTTTCTTTGTGGGTGAGGAATGTTTCCTGAAAGTTTGGCCGTACCTTTTTGTAACACCCTATATATATACACTCCTGGAAATTGAAATAAGAACACCGTGAATTCATTGTCCCAGGAAGGGGAAACTTTATTGACACATTCCTGGGGTCAGATACATCACATGATCACACCGACAGAACCACAGGCATATAGACACAGGCAACAGAGCATGCACAATGTCGGCACTAGTACAGCGTATATCCACCTTTCGCAGCAATGCAGGCTGCTATTCTCCCATGGAGACGATCGTAGAGATGCTGGATGTAGTCCTGTGGAACTGCTTGCCATGCCATTTCCACCTGGCGCCTCAGTTGGACCAGCGTTCGTGCTGGACGTGCAGACCGCGTGAGATGACGCTTCATCCAGTCCCAAATATGCTCAATGGGGGACAGATCCGGAGATCTTGCTGGCCAGGGTAGTTGACTTACACCTTCTAGAGCACGTTGGGTGGCACGGGATACATGCGGACGTGCATTGTCCTGTTGGAACAGCACGTTCCCTTGCCGGTCTAGGAATGGTAGAACGATGGGTTCGATGACGGTTTGGATGTACCGTGCACTATTCAGTGTCCCCTCGACGATCACCAGTGGTGTACGGCCAGTGTAGGAGATCGCTCCCGACACCATGAGGCCGGGTGTTGGCCCTGTGTGCCTCGGTCGTATGCAGTCCTCATTGTGGCGCTCACCTGCACGGCGCCAAACACGCATACGACCATCATTGGCACCAAGGCAGAAGCGACTCTCATCGCTGAAGACGACACGTCTCCATTCGTCCCTCCATTCACGCCTGTCGCGACACCACTGGAGGCGGGCTGCACGATGTTGGGGCGTGAGCGGAAGACCGCCTAACGGTGTGCGGGACCGTAGCCCAGCTTCATGGAGACGGTTGCGAATGGTCCTTGCCGATACCCCAGGAGCAACAGTGTCCCTAATTTGCTGGGAAGTGGCGGTGCGGTCCCCTACGGCACTGCGTAGGATCCTACGGTCTTGGCGTGCATCCGTGCGTCGCTGCGGTCCGGTCCCGGGTCGACGGGCACGTGCACCTTCCGCCGACCACTGGCGACAACATCGATGTACTGTGGAGACCTCACGCCCCACGTGTTGAGCAATTCGGCGGTACGTCCACCCGGCCTCCCGCATGCCCACTATACGCCCTCGCTCAAAGTCCGTCAACTGCACATACGGTTCACGTCCACGCTGTCGCGGCATGCTACCAGTGTTAAAGACTGCGATGGAGCTCCGTATGCCACGGCAAACTGGCTGACACTGACGGCGGCGGTGCACAAATGCTGCGCAGCTAGCGCCATTCGACGGCCAACACCGCGGTTCCTGGTGTGTCCGCTGTGACGTGCGTGTGATCATTGCTTGTACAGCCCTCTCGCAGTGTCCGGAGCAAGTATGGTGGGTCTGACACACCGGTGTCAATGTGTTCTTTTTTCCATTTCCAGGAGTGTATATGAGTGGGAGGTGGGGTGGGGGATAGGTGTAAAGAGCAATGTGTGTGTGTATCTGTGTGTGTGTCTCATGTCCTTCTATTACCTTACGTTTTCTAAAAAAAATCTGTCTGAAATCTTATGGGACTTAACTGCTAGGGTCATCAGTCCCTAAGCTTACACACTACTTGACCTAAATTATCCTAGGGACAAACACGCCCACCCCTGCCCGAGGGAGGACTCGAACCTCCGCCGGGACCAGCTGCACAGTCAATGACTACGTTTTCCATTACAGTCCCACAGGCGTGAATTTTATCGCTTGTGAAGCCTGCCTGCAACACCCCTGACTGAACAATTTATTGGATGGCACCTGATGATGATGGATCTATGAAGCCTCCGAAGGTATTTGGGCAATAAACAGAAATAATATCCATAACTGAAGCAGCTATCGTGATCCTCAGTTGCTGATGTTCTCCTAATCAGACTTTGGTGACTTAATTTTGTCACACTACATTACTCTTGTTGTACTTTTGCTTCATCTTCTAACTTCTTTTCAAAACACTATCTATTCCGTTAAACTGATCTTCCGAGATATTTGCCTTCTCTGATACAATTAATTACAATGTCATCTGCAAACCTGAAAGTTTTTTTATTTCTTCTCTGTGTGCGTTAATACCTTATCCAGATTTCTCCTTGGTTTCCTTTAATGCGTCAGAATGGCAGCCGCAGCTGCAGCCGGCGCTGCCGCTATTAGCACAGGTGACCGAGGGGGCAGCAGTTGTTTGTCAGCCCTGTGAGCCGGCCTTTTAACGGCTACGCTGCGCCCGTGGCAGCTGAGGCAGCGAGTCCTGCTACCCAGCTGGCGCAGTGCTCTACTATTTGGACTACATGTTGCTCATTGTTTATGACCGGTAGCAATGGTGGTCCCTCTGAAGAGGAGAGTCGTTCCCTGCAGCCTGGGAACCGATACACATCACAAGTAGCAGAGACAACAGCAACGCACTCCACAAAGTCCAAGGAACTGGCAGGGTGTGCCCACGGACAGAGAAGCGATGGAGTACGTTGTGGAATATGGTAGACAGTAACTTGTGTTACTGCTATTCATAATCTGTTTCAATTACATATAGTGTATGCTACTGACAGGTAGGAGAGAAAGAAGCTGTAGGGCAATAATAGTGGTAGGCATAGTTAGATTTGGGAGTAGGTGTAGTTTTACTAATAGTAGGAGAATTATGGTGATAGGAAGCAGTATTGAGTAGGGTGTAACAATAAATATTATATTATGAGTTGCTGCTGTATAAGAAAATATTTGCTGTTGATGATAATAATTTGTGCAAGAATTAATACGGCCTATATTTAAATGGATAGGTAAACGACAATGTAATAAATAAATTCTTAATCACTTATTTTCTGTAGTTGCGCAGTTAAACTTCTGTGGCTAGAGCCTATATTTGGTCGCATAATAACGATTGAATTTACAAACGCCGGCCGAAGTGGCCGTGCGGTTAAAGGCGCTGCAGTCTGGAACCGCAAGACCGCTACGGTCGCAGGTTCGAATCCTGCCTCGGGCATGGATGTTTGTGATGTCCTTAGTTAGGTTTAACTAGCTCTAAGTTCTAGGGGACTAATGACCTCAGCAGTTGAGTCCCATAGTGCTCAGAGCCATTTGAACCATTTTTTGAATTTACAAACTGTCACCAAAACAACACTGTCAAAATAAACCAGATGTGCAAGCATTCAACTCACAAGTCGAAGTTTAGCGTACATACCAAGCGTGTTTGCTATCATGTTTGTTCGTTGTACATTCGTGCTATAGGAAAGGGTTCCCTTTCCACCGTTGTACCTCTCGCTTTATATTAAACGACCATACACTATGTAGAAATCTCTAGCAGTACTTGCACCACAGCAAAGTGTAGGTTTAATGTTATAGAAAAAGAATAGCGATAAGGTCAATGATAACCTAAGGAATGGCGACTGGTCGATGAACCTACGTGATGCTCTCGATAACATTCAAAAGAGTGCGACCGGCGAACTGTAAGTGATTCGAATTGAGGCCATCCAGCAGTGATGTGATATCTCGGAACAACGTGTGCTCTGCTAAAGAAACTGATTTGGAGTAAATAACACTGAAATGTATATCTCAAATAAAATTGTTCGAAAGGTGTCAGTCTCGTCTCTTGCTCTTTACCTTGAAGTCTTCCAAGCTTCATGAACATCTGTTCAACTTTGATGATGCAAAGGTCATTCACATGCTCGTTTGGCGATCCTGATTTTCGTCAGTAGATGACATTATCAGCGTTTCATGGTTGTCTAATAATACACTTTGCAAAAACAGCGGCCGGCCGGTGTGGCCGTGCGGCTCTAGGCGCTTCAGTCTGGAACCGCGAGACCGCTACGGTCGCAGGTTCAAATCCTGCCTCGAGCATGGATGTGTGTGATGTCCTTAGGTTAGTTAGGTTTAAGTAGTTGTAAGGTCTAGGAGACTGATGACCTCAGATGTTAAGCTCCATAGTGCTCACAGCCATTTGAACCATTTGTACGTTCGGCGCAGCTGCTTCGCCTGTCTACAATGCGATTTTGTAAATGTCTCAATGGCAACGCCTCTTCAAAGCTCTACAAAGGACAATCGTTTTCGTCTACAGTCATTTGTGTTTCACCGTTGAAAGCTGTCAAAAGCGCTGTTAAGTGTCAGGGATGTCCTTAAGCCGAATCGACTGTGCGAGTGTCTCAGTAGTAAAGAAAAAATGTATTATAGCTTCATGCATGATGCGGCAGATTTTAACGCATTTCAGGGTTTTAACGTCTTATCATCTGAACTATGTGTCATCCAGTCATATACTCGTATTGTTCTACGCATACTAAGCGGCACTTCAGCATACCGTCACCGTAATATGTTACGAATACAGTTAGTAGCAAAGTAGTAATCAATTTGAGCGTCATGAATAATACGGCAGTTTTTCACACATCTCAGTGTTTATGACGTCATATTTCCTGATCTAAGTGTCATACAACAATACACATTCAGGTAAAAAAACTGGTGGGAAACCTGCTAATATCGGCTAAGCACAGCAACGCGACGTAGCATGGACTCAACAAGTCGTTGGAAGTTCTCTGCCGAGCCGTCCATAATTGTGAAATTGTTGTCGGTGCAGGATTTTGTGAACGAACTGACCTCTCGATTATGTGCCATAAATGCTCGACGAGATTCATGTCGGGTCATCTGGGTGACCAAATCATTCTCTCGAAGTGTTCTGAATGTTCTTCAAACTCGTGGAGAACAACTTTGGCCCGGTGACATAGCGTGCTGCCATCCATAAAAATTCCAATCTGGTCTGGAGACATGAAGTCCATGAATGGGTGTAGATGGTCTCCACATTGCCAACATAAACCATTTCCAATCAATGATAGGTTCAATTGGACCGGAGGACCCAGTTCATACCATGTAAACGCAGCCCTCACCATTGTGGAGCCACCACCAGCTTGCACAGTGTCTTGTTGGCAAAGTGGGTCCATGGCTTCGTGGGGTCTGCGCCACAATCGAACTCAACCATCAGCTCTTACCAACTGAAATCGGGACTCATCTGGCCAGGCCACGCTTTTACAGTTGTCTGGGGTCCATCCGCTATGGCCATGAGCCCTGGAGAGATGATGTCATGCTGTTAGCAAATGAACTAGCGTTCGTTGTTTGCTGCCTTAGCTCATTGACGCCAAATTTCCCCACGCCTTCCTAACGGATGCGTTGATCGTTCGTCTAACATTGATTTCTGCTGTTATTTCACGCTATGTTGCTTGTCTGTTAGCACTGACAACTCTATGCAAACGCCGCTGCTCTCAGTCGTTAGGCGAAGGCCGTCGGCCTCAGGGTTGTCCATGGCAAGACATTTGCTATTCTCGGCTCACTCCTGACTTTATGCATCTCGGAATACTGAATTCTCTAACTATTTCCGAAATGGAGTACCCCTTGCGTTTAGCTCCAACTACTATCCCGCGTCCAAAGTCTGTTACTTCCCGTCGGGTGCCTATAATCACGTCGGAAGCCTTTTCACATGAGTCATCTGAGTACAAACGACAGATCCGTTACCTGCCTATGTGGATATCGCAATCACATCACTTTTCTCACCTCACTGTAATTTTGTAGATTCATTTAGAGGTATATGTGGATACCGTCTGCAAAATGTGTTGCGAATAAAGTTAGTTGAAGAGAAGTAATAACTTTAAACGTCATGAATAAAGCCGCAGATTTTCATACATCTCATTGTTTACGTATAATGTCATATTTCCTGAGCTATATCTGGTACCATTATATACGTTTGTAGCAGCATTTAGCGTCATATGTAGATACCGCCTTTCAAATTTAGTATCATGGAAGTAATAGATTTAAAGGTAAAATATGATGCGCCATTTTTTCACGCGTTTCATAGTTTATGACGTCATATCTCCCGCACTATGATAGGCAGGGGATTCTTACCGTCATAACGAATGTTGTCAAACAGTAGGGGATATATGTACCAGTTCTTGTCGAAATTTGTCCAGTGGTTTACGATACTTCACTACAAACACAGTTCATCTTCCGTTCTCGTTTCTAACAGTAAATAGGCAAAATGAAAACTCCAGATCTGCTGGGTTTGTCAGATAATGCTTAAACAAAACACGAGTGAAACATCCTCTTTGAAAAAATTAATGAATGACTGTGCTGGTAAACCCCTTACGTTATTTGATTTTCAAACAGCTGAACAGAACTGAACGTACTCGGACATTTCTCTCTTTATTTATTCTGATCAACACTAAACTGACACACAATATTTTTAGCGCAACGCAATCTGACTTTCAATAATCCCTACAAAAGAATGACCCTGACTAACAATAACCTATACCTTTCATGAATCACTTACCTCACAAAAATCTTCGTTACTCGAACTACTGCAATACAGCGAGTGCCAATACTGCCAGCTAAATAAAAGATTCTAACTACTGATCGGCAGAGTTAGCAAATGAAAGATTTTGATAGAGAACAAACAATGTATTTACCTTAATAATGTTCAAAAGTCATCATATATACATCAGTTCATGATATTCAGTATTAAAAATTTACTCTTTCTGATGGACACACGTCCAGATCGTTCGCTCTCAATATTCTGCCATCTCTCTCCCCACATCCACCACTGTTGGTGGCTCACCTCCAACTGCGCAACGCTACGCGCTGTTCACATCCAACTGCCCAACATCACAATAGCAAATATTCTAACAATGCAAGAGATTCTTCTTTAAAAACACTGTTTCGTAAGTTTTAAAAAATGTACTTTCCTAATAGTATCCCGAGTAAAAAAGATACGAAATCAGCATGTACACAGATAAATCACTTCTCCTCGTTTTTTCTTCTTTTTTTTTACGAAATGAAGAGGCAAAGGAGAACATCAGATAATAATGGAATACAATTTCTGTCTTGTGGACTCACTATGTAGATACACACATACATAAATTTTACAATATTTATGTTTTTTTTTTCTTATCCAACAACAACTAACACATTACAAAAATCTCTTGCATCAAAACAGAAGGGCTGGCAACCACACGAAGCATGATATAGTTCACCATGTGTGCCTGCGTGTGCACGCACACATACACCACATACGCACACACACACACACACACACACACACACAAAAAGTGCGCTCACACGCGTCTGGGGAAGAAGGATGAAGGGAGAGACAGATCCGCGGCAGGCTGTTGCACATACAAGAAGCTGTTGGCGTGACAGAGCGGCCGCAAAAGCGGCCGGGCTCATAAGAAGGAGGAGAGGAGAGAGCACCTCGACGCGAACCGCTGGCGCGCGCGATGAAGAGATAGGGAGGAGGGGTGGCGGTGGGCGGCGCGCGGGGGCGGGGCGGCGCGCCGCGGAGGCGGAGAGACAAAAGAGCACATCTGTATGAAGGCCATCCATCACGCGCACTGCCGCCGCGCCGCCGCGCCTGATAAGGCGTAGGCCGCAGCTCGCGAGTGATTTACTCGCCACCTCAGCTGCCGCCGGCGCGGCCTGCCCGCAAAAAGGCCAGCTCACGGGGTTGACAAACAACTGCTGCCCCGCCGGTCACCTGTGCTAATAGCGGCAGCGCCGGCTGCGGCTGCCACCCTGACACCGAGGGGCGCTCCGGCTCCTGTTCCTCTACTCAACACTAGCCATTTCTGTCATCCAGTAGTGGAACGACAAGGAAGGATTTTCTCTTTGTACGTTCTCTCTAATATGTCCTGCACTCCAACTCTCTTTACACTTTTAGTTCATCTCCTCCTCCTCCTCCTTCTCTTTCCCTGCTTCGTCCTATTGTCTGTCCATCTGCTCCATGTCTTCATACTAATCTTGCGCCATTCTCCCACTTTCTAACTCGAGCTCTATCTGCCGTTCAAATACGTGCTCCACTTCATCTGCACTCTCCCATTCTACTTCTACTTCATAACTCACCAGTACATACACTACTGGCCATTAAAATTGCTACATCAAGAAGAAACGCACATGATAAAAGGGTATTCATTGGACAAATATATTATACTAGAACTGACATGTGATTACATTTTCACCCAATTTGGGTGCATAGATCCTGAGAAATCAGTACCCAGAACAACCACCTCTGGCCGTAATAACGGCCTTGATACGCCTGGGCATTGAGTCAATCAGAGCTTGCATGGCGTGTACAGATACAGTTGCCCATGCAGCTTCAACACGATACCACAGTTCATCAAGAGTTATGACTGGTGTATTGTGACGAGCCAGTTGCTCGGCCACCATTGACCAGACGTTTTCAATTGATGAGAGACCTGGAGAATGTGCTGGCCAGGGCAGCAGTCGAACATTTTCTGTATCCAGGAAGGCCCGTATAGGACCTGCAACATGCGGTCGTGCATTATCCTGCAGAAATGTAGGGTTTCGCAGGGATCGAATGAAGGGTACAGCCACGGGTCGTAACTGTGGTGTCACCGCCAGACACCACACTTGCTAGGTGGTAGCCTTTAAATCGGCCGCGGTCCGTTAGTATACATCGGACCCGCGTGTCGCCTCTATCAGAGATTGCAGACTGAGCGCCGCCACACGGCAGGTCTAGAGAGACTTCCTAGCACTCGCCCCAGTTGTACAACCGACTTTGCTAGCGATGGTTCACTGACAAAATACGCTCTCAATTGCCGAGACGATAGTTAGCATAGCCTTCAGCTACGTCATTTGCTGCAACCTAGCAAGGCGCCATTATCAGTTACTATTGATTTTGTAAATAATGTGCAGACAAGAGCTATGTTCAACATTAATGGATTAAAGTTAAGTATTCCACCAGTTACCTCCTTTTTTCTGAAGTCCAAATTCCTTGTCCTGTTCCAGACCTCACGCCAGCCTGCATGAGCTTAAACGCGTGCCTTTCGGTTCCTCTAAAATTCGTGGGTTGGCTCTCCTGCCAATCCACAACATTTTGGCGACGAGGCCAAACCGCGCTCGTACCTATACTGCCCTGATTTACTTGTGTAATGGCTTCGCCACCATCTCCAGATGTACTGTCCGAATTTTATCGCTTACAGAATCAGCAGACGCAGGCCTTACTGGATGCCCTTGGACAGCTCATCCTGGGTCAACGTGCGATGCAAAACGATGCGGCAGCCGCCGCTCCACCACTAACGCAGCCACAACATGCAGTTGCACCAACTCTTCGTCCTTTTGATGCTGCACTGGAAAGCTGGACGGAGTGGTCAAACCAATTTGGATTCCATCTCACCGCCTACAGATTCAAGGTAACGAGTGGCAGCCAGTTTTGTTGTCCTCCGTTGGGGTACACACGTACCGTGTGATAGTCAAATAATTTCACCGACGCGTCGTAGCAACTCTGTCCTACGATGAAATTTTGTCTGCATTAGATGCATATTTCAAAGAATCAGTCAATGTCGTTGCAAAAAGGTATACCTTCTTTCGTACAGCACGTACGGCAGGTGAGACTAATCGGGAGTGGGTTGCAACTTTGCAAGGCCTTAACTAGGGATTGTGCTTTTGAGTGTGAATGTGGACTCCCTTATTCAGATACTATGGTATGTGATGCAATTGCACAGAACGTTTCTGATGTTCGTATAAGGGAACAGATTTTGAAACTAGTCAATCCCTCCCTTCAACAAGTGATGGACATATTGGATCGGCAGGACACACTTGACCTTGCTCAGGAATCATTTGAAACTGCACCAGCCGTGTGTCACGTTAACCGGCCCGCCGGGCGTGCTGCATGGAGAAGTAAACAGCCCTTGCGCCCGGCCGCGCAGCTGACACCCGGCTCTCAGCCACGTGTGCCGCACAGGCAAGCAAATGCAGTGCTAAAATCATGCCCGCGGTGCGCTACTAGACATTCGCGTGAGAACTGCCCGTCACGCCGAGCTATTTGCTTATTCTGTAATAAAAAAGGACATGTTCAGAGTGTTTGCCAGAAAAAGTTCAGATCGGACACTCACAACCATTCCGGGCCCTTTGCTTCGCGCCGAATTCGAACCAAGGATACTCAGGCTCGTGAAACATCGCCCATGGAAATTCATATAGTTCATTCCACTCCGCCCAGTGCCACTCTCTCTAACAGTGACTGTGTTCGTCCCACAAATAGTGTGCGTCGACGTCGCCAGAAATCCCATCAAGTCGCAAATGATTTTGTACCAGTGTCAGTTCACGTTGCACGAGACAGTCGCTGTTGTCGTCAACAGGACAATAAACTTTTTGTCGACTTGGACATTAACGGCAAAGTGATACCATTCCAGCTGGATACCGGAGCTGCAGTTTCACTGATTAATCAAGACACGTACAAACAGCTGGGCACACCTCCGTTGTGTGCCGCAAATGTTAAGCTAACTACATATTCAGGTCACGGGCTCCCTGTGTTAGGACAGTGCAGCCTTCTTGCACCATACAAAGGACAAACAAAACTTGTGTCATTTTACGTCCTTCGTTCTTCATCTGCAGTGAACTTGTTTGGTTTCGATTTATTTCAGTTGTTTAACTTGTCTACAGTAAATCAGGTCCTATCAGTGAACCAGACTGTGCCTTCAGACAGTGTTTCTCGTCTATGTGAAGAATTTGCAGACATTTTTGCACCGGGCCTTGGTTGCACTAAGAACTATAAACCACATTTGGAACTGCAAGTAAACGCGCAACCTAAATTTTTCAGAGCGCGCCATGTTCCCCACGCATTGCGTGATGAGGTCGCAAAAACATTACACGATTTGGAATCACAAGGTGTGATTGAACGTGTGCAGGCCTCTTTCTGGGCATCACCCTTAGTAATTTTGCCAAAATCTTCTGGAAAATTGAGACTTTGTGTGGACTTAAAGGCAACAGTGAATCCACAACTAGTGATTGCAACTTTTCCTTTACGCCGCCCGGAAGATCTTTTTGACAAACTGTGCCCGGGTACATATTTTTCGAAGTTGGACCTAGCAGATGCGTACTTGCAAATACCGGTGGACGACCAATCCCAGCGCGTTTTGGTGGTTAACACGCATATTGGTTTGTATCGATTCAAACGACTGCCATTCGGGTGTGCATCCGCCCCTGCATTGTTTCAGCAGTATCTGCAAACTGTTTGTTCGTCGGTCCCTACTGCAGCAACCTATCTGGACGATATTGTGATCTCCGGAAAGACGGAAGAAGAACATTTAGCCAATCTCAGAACATTATTTCAGGTCTTGCGACAAAATGGTCTTCGCTTGCGGAAGGACAAATGTGTGTTTTTTGCTCGTGACTTGCCCTACCTGGGACATGTACTCAATGCCCAAGGCATACATCCCAGTCCCGAGCACCTCCGTGCCATACAAGACTTGCCTTCGCCGCAGAATTTGAAGCAGCTACAGAGTGTGCTCGGAAAAATCAACTATTATCATAAATATGTTCGCCACGCCTCTTCCATTTCAGCCTCGCTTCATCACTCACGCCGTAAAGGTGTTCCGTTTGTCTGGACGACGAAATGCGAACGCGCGTTTCGCCAGTTGAAATCGGCGTTGCTTTCCAATACTTGCCTTACGCCATTCGATCCCCAGAAACCCATTTTGTTGATGGTGGATGCATCGGATTTCGGGATCGGTGCTGTGCTTGCGCACAAAGTTGGATCGCACTATCGCCCTATTGCCTTTGCGTCCAAATTGCTCTCGTCTGCGCAAAGACATTATTCACAGATTGAGAAAGAAGCATTGGCTCTCGTATTTGGTGTTACAAAGTTTCATGAGTTCTTGTATGATCGTTACTTTACCAGCATCACAGAGCACAAACCTTTGACATTGCTTTTTCATCCGAACAAGCCTGTACCTCCACGTACAGCGCAGAAATTCATTCGCTGGTGTATTTTCCTCTCGCAGTACCGCTACGATATCTTGTATCGGTCCACTGCTAAGCACGGAAACGCCGATGCGTTGTCCCGTTTGCCTGTTGCTAAGGATGGAGCATTCGATTCTTCCGAACTGGCTTGCATGTTCATTGATGCGGAAACCGATGACGTGGTCGAATCCTTTCCGATTGATTTTCGTCGTGTAGCTACTGCCACAGCTGCTGACCCTGTCCTTGCTACTGTTCTGCGTTTTGTTGCTACGCAATGGCCCCTGTCAAAGTCACGGATCGGGCATCCGTTGGTTCGCCGATTTTTTTTTTTTACTCACAAGGGGAGACTTTTTGTACGACGTGGTGTTTTGCTGTTGCGTTCTGATAATGATCGGTCCAGGGTCGTGGTCCCACGTTCGTTACAGTCCTCTGTCTTACAGCTTCTCCACCAAGGACAGTGGGGTATAGTGAGAACGAAACAACTTGCTTGTCAGCACTGTACTTGGTTCGGAATCGATGCTGCGATTACGAATATGTGCTCTTCTTGCATGGCGTGTGACGAACAACAATCCGCACCACCACGGAAATTCTTTGCATGGCCAAAAGCCACTTCCCCTTGGCAACGCTTACACATCGTTTTTGCTGGTCCATTCTAGAATGCTCGATGGTTGGTTGTGGTAGATTCATTCAGTAATTTTCCTTTTGTTGTCCGGATGTCTTCCACGACGTCATCTGCCACCATCCAAGCGTTATCTGCTATCTTTTGCATTGAAGGTCTTCCACAGACTATTGTTTCCGATAATGGCCCACAATTCATGTCCGCAGAATTTCAGTCATTCTGCAAGGCCAATGGTATTCAACATCTGACGTCCGCGCCGTTTCCACCACAGTCAAACGGTGCCGCTGAACGATTGGTCAGGACTTTCAAGTCACAGATATTGAAGTTGAAAGAGTCTCATTCTCGGGAGGACGCGTTGTTGATCTTTTTGTCCTCGTATCGCTCTCAGCCCCGGGATGGTCGCTCGCCGGCCTAGTTGCTCCACGGTCGTCATAATCGAACCTTGATGTCTTTGCTCCATCCGCCGCATCAGGTTCCTGTGCAGCGGCAGACACCTGCTTTTGCCCCAGGCGACGTTGTCTACTATCGTCACTACCGAGGTTCACGGTGTTGGCTTGAAGGGCGCATTCTTCGCTCCCTCGGCCGCGCTATGTATCTGGTTTTGGGGGCCTCTGGTGAGGTGCGTCGGCATCTCAATCAGCTGCGCCTCTGTCGTCGCAGGGGATCTGCCGCTCCCCATCTGCTTTCAGCGACGGTGCCGTCCGGTCAGCGCCCTGGGGACCCATCTACTGGCTCGCCTCAGCCCCAGGTGTTACCGACGCTGCCTTTCATTTTGCCCCATGCCGACGTGCCGACGCCACCGCCGCCGCCGCCTGTTCTCCCGCCGGCGACGCCCGCAGTGGACGCGTCGCTGCAACCGCCGGGCGCCTCCCTGGGTCACGCGCTGCCGATCGCTTCCCGTGACATGGAAATCTTGCCCGCTCCGGACCATATGTCGTCTTCGCCCGTCGGGTGCCCCGGCCCGATGCAGGTCGACCCTTCGGCCCCTCCTGTCTCTCTGCGGGCGCATACACCGCATGTTGGCGTGCACCCTGGAGCAGGTATTCAGGCGTTTCCTAGCTCCACGCGGACCGAATGGCAGGGTGCGGGTGGCACAGCCTCGCCTGTTTTTAGGCTCCCCACCTCATCGCATACGTCAACATGGGGTCCTCCCCTCGGCGGGCGGACGCCTAATAACACAACCACCCGCCGATTTGCGGGGGAGGAATGTGGTGTCACCGCTAGACACCACACTTGCTAGGTGGTAGCCTTTAAATCGGCCGCGGTCCGTTAGTATACGTCGGACCCGCGTGTCGCCTCTATCAGAGATTGCAGACCGAGCGCCGCCACACGGCAGGTCTAGAGAGACTTCCTAGCACTCGCCCCAGTTGTACAACCGACTTTGCTAGCGATGGTTCACTGACAAAATACGCTCTCATTTGCCGAGACGATAGTTAGCATAGCCTTCAGCTACATCATTTGCTACGACCTAGCAAGGCTCCATTATCAGTTACTATTGATTTTGTAAATAATATGCAGACAAGAGCTACGTTCAACATAAGTATTCCACCAGTTACCTCCTTTTTTCTGAAGTCTAGATTACTTGTCCTTGTTCCAGACCTCACGCCAGCCTGCATGAGCTTAAACGCGTGCCTTTCGGCTTCCTCTAAAATTCGTGGGTTGGCTCTCCTGCCAATCCACAACAGTAACACATCTGAAATGTAACGTCCAATGTTCTAATTGCCGTCAATGATAACAAGAGGTGACCGAGACTTGTAACCAATGGCACCCCATACCATCACGCGGGGTATACGCCAGTATGGCGATGACGAATACACACTTCCAGTGTGCGTTCACCGCGATGTTGCCAAACACGGATGCGACCATCATGATGCTGTAAACAGAACCTGGATTCATCCGAAAAAATGACGTTTTGCCATTCGTGCACCCAGGTTCGTCGTTGAGTACACCATCGCAGGCGCTCCTGTCTGTGATGCAGCGTCAGGGGTAACCGCAGCCATGGTCTCCGAGCTGATAGTCCATGCTGCTGCAAACGTCGTCGAACTGTTCGTGCTGATGGTTGTTGTCTTGCAAACGTCTCCATCTGTTGACTCACGAATCGAGACTTGGCTCCACGATCCGTTATAGTCATGCGGATAAGATGCCTGTCATCTTGACTGCTAGTGATACGAGGCCGTTGGGATCCAGCACGGCGTTTCGTATTACCCTCCTGAACCCACCGATTCCATATTCTGCTGACAGTCATTGTATCTCGACCAACGCGAGCAGCAATGTCGTGATACGGTAAACCGCAATCGCGATAGGCTACAATCCGACCTTTTATCATTGTTGGAAATGTGATGGTACGTATTTCTCCTCCTTACACGAGGCATCACAACAACGTTTCACCAGGCAACGCCGGTCAACTGCTGTTTGTGTATGAGAAATCGGCTGGAAACTTTCCTCATGTCAGCACGTTGTAGGTATCACCACCGGCGCCAACCTGGTGTGAATGCTGTGTACAGCTAATCATTTGCGTATCATAGCATCTTCTTCCTGTCGGTTAAATTTCACATCTGTAGCACGTCATCTTCATGGTGTAGCAATTTTAATGGCCAGTAGTTTATTTAAGGGGGGACGTTCATGAAACATGTACACTATTTAAAGGTTGCATCAAATCATTTTGAAATTCAGATTCTATACCATGCCTTACATGTTACTGTTAAATTCCTTGGATTATATCTATTAAACTTTCTTTACGAAATTAGAAATTTTATTTTCAAAAAAATGATATATCTACCTTTTTCTCGTAAGTTATTATAGGGATTTCTACAAAATTTACTCTGTTTAATCTCTTTGCACATAGTAAGATCTCTCATGATATTTTTTGCAGTGTATCGAATACGATTTTTTTTTTAATTTCGTCTGTTCTCTTTTAAAAGAACGAACATGCCGACAGGGATGGTAGAAATTAAAGTGGCTGGCTGACTTCCGAACCTAATTACACAGGTTCATTTGAACCTGTATGCTGATCTTCTACTGTCTTCGCCGTGGGCAGTTCGAACCCTATCTCTTCTAGCAGGGGTTTCTGATTGTTAATTAAAGGGTTGTAGGAGGCAAGAGGAGAATTACGCAGACCTGAAGTCGGACAGATCTGTTAAAATCTTACGCGTATTTCCATAAAGCCATACACGGAAATACGAGGTAGCGTGTTAGAATGAAACTATCGGATTACACACATAGCAATATCACAAATGTGATACAGATAACGTCTTGCAGGGAACAACTAGGAATACAAAAAGCGTTCTGTTAACTCGTTCAGCCCTTGATCAGAGGGAGATTGTATACACTGAGAAATAAGTTGCGATTATTATCCAAGAGAAAGAATAAACTTAGGCCCAGACAGGGGCAGTAGAGCAAGCATGGTTAAAGGTCTCTGTTGGATTCCTTTCATGTTAATTTCTTAAATCTGTTGTCATTTACGGCATAAATTCCTCTTCTAAATTTACTGTGGCGTTTCTGACTATCTGGGAGGAAACTGAGTAGTGGAACGTGTTACTTTTACACATAAACAAGAACGATCTGTCACACTACTACACTTTAAAACACAGTTTATATGTAATTCATGTCACACAGTCTCATACAGAACCTACATCCGCTTTCTTTTATATACTGTATATGATAAGATACTGTCATCCTCCTTCCCTTCTGTGTGAGAGGATGAATGAGCAAATGAGTTTCTAGTTGCATGCTTGATGGTAGAGAACTGTAGGACCAACGTCGGAACAGGTAGCTACACTTTCTAGAAGCAAAGAGGTTTCTATTCTTAGTATGGTCCTGTCCGTCCCTTGTCATTTTGGTATAGGAAGCTGCCCCTCTGGCCACTTCCGTTTTTATTTGGGAGGCACCCCTCAGGAGGGACCCACGGCAGTCTGTCCACGGCGAGCGTCTGAAGTGGTAAGATCTCCGGCTAAGCGCGTATCTGCTAAGTCCGTAGGACAATGGATTTCTTAAGTTCAGCCTAACTGCAAATTTAATCACCTTTATTTCAGGTTTAGCTATAAAATATCTAATGTTATCTTAAATTGCAACGCAGTGTGATTCGAGTGTACAGTTCAGAATATTCCAGTAGTTGCTTTGTCACTACTTTGTGAGTAAGGTGGAACCACGTGTTGATCAGTAACTCTAACTAAGATCATCAATCTTAAATGCGAATGTGCGTGAGATTATAACGTCTCGTCTTGACAATATTTTTCAATATGGCAACTTTTCTTTATGTTCAACCCACGTGGGGTGTACTTTGTGAGACCAGTACCACGTGCTTATGCAATTGTTTGACCCATTAGGTTAATAGTAAGACGATAGTAACCAGTTCGAGGTTTTTCTTTTGTAAATTGCGTTTCGATGTAATTTGTTTTAATTATCAAAATTATTGTGGAGTTACACTCTTTGTGTAAACCAAGTTGACCACGTGAAGCATGTGGTGTAAGCATCAAAGTAGCCCTCAGCTATTCTTTTCGGGAAGATTTCACAGAGTGTTAGTATGAATTTAGTATACCTGTGTGTGGTAATTTCATGACGGACAGGATTGCGCTATGAACGTAACTTCTTTGGGTGAAAATTGAATCGGTTGGTTACGGTTAATTTCCTCTTGCATATGTTTCAACGTTCTTCGTGTGTTATTTTATGAATGCAGTGTTGTATGCAGTCTCCCAATCTTGGCTCCATATTTGATGTGTTCCGTAAGATTACAATCCCACATTTTCACAATCCTAAATAAGGCACCAGTTTAGTTGTGAATCAAGTTTAATATGCTGAAATTTCAATGATCAATGTTAAAATAGATTTCCAAATATAAACTTATTTAATTCTTTTTATTTAAATTCTCTTTTATATATATATATATATATATATATATATATATATATATATATATATATATATATATATATATATATATATATATCACCGGTTGTCGTATGACTATTAAAAGATTATAATTAATGTTAGTCTGGTTGGGAATTTGGTAAGCTAGACTGGATACCTGGTGAAACAGTTGCGCAGTAATGCAAGGTTAACTTCCCCAGACAGCTCACAGCTTTTAACCCACTTTTATTGTCTATCAGCACCGCTTTCATAGCAAATTAAAGCAACAACATTACAATGGTTTGCTTTATAGCTCCTTCCGATCGAAAAGCAGACCGGTTAATTTGTGATGATTCACGACAGAAATAATCGCGGTTGCGTCACCTTTAATGCGCAACACTTGGAACCACAGTTGTAAGGTCCACGGCTTCTACTAAGAACAGCAGACAAGCACAAAGACGTACAAACTGGAAGTAGCTTGTTTGTATGTTGGAAGCGCTATAGACTGTGTTAATATCGCTGACAGCGCTGTGCTCCCTCAGCAAGAGATTCTGTGGTTGGACGGACTAGCAGTTAGCGAATGGATAGAGAAATCTATGGACATGTTTTCCTTACTGGAGACTCTGTGTTGGCAGGACATGTGTTCTAAAGTGAGACGCAAGGAAATGTGTAATAATGAATGTATGGTTGATAATGTTTGGGTAGTGGGATTATTGACAACTATATAATTTTTGGAAATGCCACATGAATAAGGTAAAATTTTCTAAATACAATGTTTGCTCTTCAACAAAATATTTCTTTTGCTAACCATATGGCATCTAGTAGTTAGAGTCTATAGTAGTTAGAATGTTTTTATTTAGCTGGCTGTAACTACTGCTTTCTGTAATTGCTGTAGTTCATGGAATGAAGATTTTCTGTGAGGTAAGGACTTATAAAAAGAATGGGGGTTTCCACTATCAGGGTTCGTGATTGAAATGAGTTTAGGCAATTAGCAGAGTTGGAGGTAGTTTCATATTTCTTTAGTTTCATATTTTTTGGATTTGTATTACTGTTAGGATTTCTTGCAATTCAGGGGCATTCTTTTGTGGTAATTATTGGAAGTCATGTTGTCAATGTCAGTCAGATTGCGTTGGGCTTGTATATATTGTGGGTAATAAAGAAACACGTTAAGTTTGAGTTGCCTTTGTAAGGGAAAATTCGGTAGGTCAATGTATAATAAAAATAATTAAATACTTAGTTTTAACTATGAATATAAATTTACCTAACTTCAAGTCGTTTGTCATAAGATATCCTAATATGATGAAGAGTTATTTAAAACAACTAGAATAAAAAATGTGGCCAGATATACAAGAAAAAGGTAAAGCCCTTCATCTAATTAACTACGGGGCAGCCAATAGAGACGACGAACTATACATCCCTAGAGTTCCTGAAGGCTGATTCCAGCAAAGTGCACAGGCATTGTGCAACTTGCCGACGTTTTCTTCTTCTGTCCATATAAAAGTGTTGTGAAATTTATCACAGATAGAATTATAGTATCTTCTGACAATGACATTAACATAAGGCTTGGAGTCCACTTCCTACACCTTCAATCGTCTGCGTATTTCCAGTTCTCTCCAACATAGCCAAATTTACGGTTTTTCAATATGGCTACACTAAAGACTTCCCCACTGTATTTCAAACACCTTTGGAGTATAGTTTCGATTAAGCATTACTGGAAGATTTTTCCCACGGAAACTGTGACCAATCTTGTAAGGCTTCCTATCCTCATTGCGTATGCTCAGCTCACAAAAATTTATTATAATTCAAATGGTCAAGATGAATAGGGCACTGAAATGAAATATTGCTCTTTTCAGATTTAGTTTACTACAAAGCCAACATGTGGATTCCCAGAATTAGAATCCAGGTAAAATTACAAAAAAAAGAAAAAAACGCGAAGTGAAATAAACGGTGGCAGGTGATGTTGATGGCTGGCAAAGTTATTACAGGAAAGGGGGTAAAGCTAAAATGATGTCTCCCTCAAGGTAACAGCAACAACGCCTTCTTACTGTATATGAGGTACTGAGTGCCATTGTGTACCGCATTCTGACTCTCAATACGACATGGGTTGGTTGAAATAGAGGGCTGCACGTCAGATGGACTCGCTGTAGGAAGACTAAGTATTCAGACAAAGATTGCTGATGGACCCAGGCTGCCGAAACGCTAACAACTGAACTGCCCAACAGGTGATATGGAGACTAGCCTCAGGTGCACACCTGTAAACGGCACAACCGGCGTACCCTCGCTCTGAAATGAGCAGAGAATCACTGCTGTCTCTTCGAAAAACCAAGACTGTTCTCTGCAGTAGCTCTCCACCAGTTTTCTGAGCGTACAGCGCACCTTGCCCGTACTGCCCAGACCATCCTTTATGGTGGACAGCCACTAAAATCTCTCCTCTCCTCCCTCCACGACACCAAAGCCACATGTAGTCGCCAAAAATTGTCCCCTCCAATGGCCAAGCTGGTTGTACAAATTGCGGCAATAGCCTACACCGCACCAAAAAATGGTTCAAATGGCTCTGAGCACTATGGGACTTAACATCTATGGTCATCAGTCCCCTAGAACTTAGAACTACTTAAACCTAACTAACCTAAGGACAGCACACAACACCCAGCCATCACGAGGCAGAGAAAATCCCTGACCCCGCCGGGAATCGAACCCGGGAACCCGGGCGTGGGAAGCGAGAACGCTACCGCACGACCACGAGATGCGGGCACACCGCACCAGAACTCCCACCTAGACAAGGCATAGCGGTATTCTTCTAATGAGAAAGTTTGCCACAAAAATCTATGCTCTCCCCCGCTAAACATGGCGCCAGAGAATTGCATGTGCATTCCATGCGTGTGGCGGACAATGCTCTCCTTCACAGAGCAATCATAAAGCTCAGTGCCCCCCTGTCGGTCACATACCCAAGGTGGACAATACGCTTCTGGAATGCAGGTCGCTGGCAATTGTCCTGCTGAAGACTGGGCTGCCCGTGTGGTAAACTTTATGGCAAGAGGCCACCGCCTGTGCTCACAAGCAAAGCGGTCACCCTTTTGTAGAAGTCTGGATGCTTTCCTGGTACAACCTACGGCATTTTCTTTGACTTTGAGGCCACATCTCCCTGCCATCCTCGCTGACATAAAAAAATGTCTAATGCCACAACTTTTATTGCTAGTGGCAGACAAACTCTTTCAATCCCTATCATACCTACAATTACTTGTCCTGATGGTTCGCTACATAGCTGAGACGGTTGCAGTGCCTCTGCAGGGATTTCGTAATTAACAATGGGAGGAAGCTGGCGTGCCCAGTGGGTTGCCTCCTTTCAACCTGCTGTCAATAAATACGCACACTGCGAGAATTGTCCATGACCATGCTGTCATTGCTGACGTGCATAATTTTTGCCTCCGGTCGCTTCGCCAAGTAAGTTGCATGGGGGCTTAATTATATAATAAAAATAATTTTTTAGTAGCTGTGTGTCCGGTTACGAAATCTCGCAACCGGTTGGCTCTGACTAGTATTAGTACACAATCTGACTACATAAAATAACAATAAAGAATGCAAGGAAATTTCCGTTAACACAACTGATTAATTAAGTCCCCTGCAACTATAAAAGCTACGAAACAACAAAGCACAAGTGTAACTGTTCTGTGTGTGGAAGTGTGATTCAATGTACACGTATCTGGCACGGTTGTTCCTCAGTATGGCAAGATATTTTAAACACCATTTGCAATGAAGTAATTAAATAACCAGAAATACTATAATTGCACATAGAAACCAGAATTACAGTCTAATACATGAGCACGAGCCAGATGCTTTGTTGACTGAACCTGTGACCAAGAGGCATTGTTATTTAGGAAATTTGAAATAAAAAATTTTTTGTTACCTTCATATATATTGACGAAAAATACACTGTGATCATTGCAACATCTTCCATCTGAACATTACACCAACTGAACACCATCTGCTGTCTCGCCGAGCAGAACAACAACTGCACACGACATGCTCTTAATTAGTACTGCTCTCGGCATCCTCTCAACAAGCACTGCCCACGGCAACCTATGAACTAGTACTGCTCTTGACATTCTCTGAACAACTACTGCTCCAGTGGAGGCGGCGGAATAATACTCTTTGGCGCAATCTCTGGCGCTGTGAATCAGTGTAGCCACCTTTCAAAGTAAGGTCTGTTATAGAGTGTTTCATGTTATATTACCGACTATTTGTCTCAAATAATCCATTTGTCTAATAAATCATTCAGAATTACAGTCTTCCCATTCTAACTTTGACGACTGATATCCTCTGTTCTAACAGTATATAACAGCTACAACCCACGTTCTCTAGCTGGTCAGATTCCAGAAAGTGCATATTAGTTTGAATGCGATTGTAATGTGAAGGGTCATTTCTTCGAACTGCGTGTCATTTATGATGCTCATAATTCCCTACACTTTTTTCTTCAGTTTTCGATTTAAATAGTCGTGCGATCGTAAGTCCCAAATTGGTATCACATTTGAATCCCTCAGATAATAGAATCAAAATGAAAACTATCCATGACGCTCATGTGGGTGGAACACCTATGTACACGTGAGCAGCAAGCAGCACTTGGCAGTTTTACTGGTTCCATTATGTTTATTCTTATTACTCTGATTTTATATTAGTCATGGGACAGGTTTTGGGGAAAATCTTCACGTAATAATATGCCCTGGTCGAGTGGTGAATGTGTGCTGCAGCCGCATCATTCTGCTACCACAAACTAGTGCGCTGTTGCAAGGGATTTTCTTCAGTAGTTCATCCAAGGTATTCCTCAGAAAGTTCAAATATCATGTACCATTCAAACGATCTGGTAAGATTTGTGGTCCAATGTGGCGATCGCCAAGACTTCCTTTCCAAATATTCACTGAGAATCTCAGTCGATAAACTCTCATACATGTTGCTCGTGCATTTGCAATAGCCGAGTAATGGCTTTGGAATCTTTATTACACCTTTCCGTATTTTGTTTTTTTACACCAAACGTTCAAACTTTCATCCTTTACAATCTCCTCAATTTTTAAAACGTCGTTCTATTACACCCTGTGTATTACTTACAGCACCCGTATTTGCTTATGGCGGTGACACAAAAAAAAGAAAGCACAAAGAAAGGTACAACATGTCGATGAAGGTGCTTTTAAGTATTTTCAGGAGAAGCAAGATTTATTGAAATAAAAACAGGCAAATGTAGAAGAACTTGACGCAGATATTGCTTTGGCCCAAAGTTCGCTTCCAGATGTGAAGGCAATGACGGCACATCAGAAAAAGACGTTCAGAACAGGCATTTTAAATTTAAGTAGCGCACTTCTGCAATGATATGCCCCAGACAGTCCTCTCGTCAGTGAAACCTACTCAGACAGCGGCTTGTTGCTTATGTCAAACACGGCCCTCAAGGGCTGACAGATAATGAAACTGGACTTTGTAACTGCTGTCACTTGAGTGAGTTCGTCATTTTCAGACATAAATGAAAGTATAGAGTGTTTCATATGATGAAAACATAGTTTATAAGAAAACATTTGTGTCAACATTACTCGTAAGTAAAGTACATAAACAATCTTCTCGTAAAATTGTGGAAATATGAAGTTAACGCCTCACAACTGAATATTATTATGACTATGAATGTTTAGTGAATGCAATATCTATCCCGAAATGGGACAGGAGAGCGTTTTACGAAGTGTGTGCAAAGATATAACCTAATAAATTGTGGAGTTTTTCGTTGCGTTGTGATTTAATGCTCATTTGATTCCCTGTGGTGGTATTGGCGCATAGATGTATTGAGAATGTCCTACCACTGGTCCGTATACCGTTGTATAACGCATGCATAGCCTGGATGATAACATCAACCTTGGAAGGGTTGGAATACAATGACGTACTTAAAGCTGTGAATGTAAATGTTAACATACCAAAGACGCATACACTGATTTTCGTCGCCTTGTTAATCTGGTGTATAATATTCCTCGTCCGTTTGCTAACTGATTCCATGAGGCAGATTTCATTATATTTGTGTGAAGGGGGGTCGCCTTCTCTGCCACGAAATAATGAGCCTTTTACGTGTCACCTGGTAATGCGGTGGGACCTTGTTGCAAAGTTCGACCAAAATTATTCTTTGAAAAGTTCGTCTTATTACAAATAATCCATCTACGTCTGAGACGCCTAAGAACATTACTGAGAAAAAGAGCATTTGTAGTTCACACAAACATATCCCAAACGTAGGAGTGTTTTTGACCTCGCGTCTTTACCATCCACACTACCGACACAGTTGGGCGGGATCCATATTACGTAGCAGCGGTGAGTTATTTCCTTCAAAAATGGTTCAAATGGCTCTGAGCACTATGGGACTTAACATCTGTGGTCATCAGTCCCCTAGAACTTAGAACTACTTAAACCTAACTAACCTAAAGACATCACACACATCCATGCCCGCGGCAGGATTTGAACCTGCGACCGTAACGGTCACGCGGTTCCAAACTGTAGCGCCTAGAACCGCACGGCCACAACGGCCGGCTTATTTCCTTCAATCTGGCTGCAGAACAGATAAACATAGATTCACGAAGCAAATTTTTCCATATAACTTGTGATGTTTCATACATAGTTGTATAACTTGTGATGTTTCATAATTAGTTGATCAAACTGTGGAATGTTCGTTCAGAAAATAGAATGAGAGGGCTTTGAATGAGCATTCACTGGCACGGTGCCTGTTTTACAGCACATAGCAACAAATAATGATTATTTATTCTTGCTTTTATGAAAAAAATTTAAACAAATGCCTGCTTTAAAAACATAGACTATTTTCTAATCGTCTTACTTAATAATGTCTCTTCTGGACAAATAGGCTGCCTCCACTTCATTATTATCCTCTAAATGCTGCCCTTCACCTTCATTCACACAGTACAGAAATATTTGTGAGACATTACGTAAAAATTCAGGAAGCGGTTACGATACATGTTCAGTTATCTCGTTATGTGGAATAATCCACCGGCCGGAGTGGCCGAGCGGTTCTAGGCTCTACAGTCTGGAACCGCGCTGCTGCTACGGTCGCAAGTTCGAATCCTGCCTCGGGCATGGATTTGTGTGGTGTCCTTAGGTTAGTTAGGTTTAAGTAGTTCTAAGTTCTAGGGGCTGATGACCTCAGAAGTTAAGTCCCATAGTGCTCAGAGCCATTTGCACCATTTGGAATAATCCATATTTATTCCCTGTTTTCAGCCCCCATCTTCTTCGCTGCTGCAAGAGATCCAGTGCATCACTGTCGATGTTTGATGAGGGTGACATACTCTGGTCATATTCGTTGCACGTCTGTCCAGCGTTTCTGTGACAGCACCACTTCAGTGTGCCTTGCTCACCTCCCGCCCGCGACACTCCAGTACCACGTCGCCGGCACGCAGGCATCATGCAACGCGATTCCTGTGTGCACTGCGCTTTGCACACCACGTGGAATTATTCTGCCTTATCTGGCTCTCAGTTCTTCCAAACAAACGTCGATCATGAGTGGTCAACTTCTTCTAGCAGTATCATATCTCCTATCTCAGCTTCGCCTACACCAGATGCGTCCAACCGTTCAGCTTATCTGGACCACATTGGAAGAAGCGAGAGGAAGAAGCGAGAGGAAAAAATTAGGAAAGGTCGGAGGTATGTAATTAACAAAAAATGGTTCAGATGGCTCTGAGCACTAGGGGACTTAACTTCTAAGATCATCAGTCCCCTAGAACTCAGAACTACTTAAACATAACTAACCTAAGGACATCACACACATCCATGCCCGAGGCAGGATTCGAACCTGCACCATAGCAGCAGCGCGATTCCGGACTGAAGCGCCTAGAACCTCTCGGTCACAAATGGCCGGCTAGTTTCAGAGGTGATCGAAGTGAATGCAATTCTCAGGGAGATCTCAAAAAATGACTCTAAGCACTATGGGACTCAACTTCTGAGGTCATTAGTCCCCTAGAACTTAGAACTAGTTAAACCTAACTAACCTAAGGACATCACACACATCCATGCTCGAGGCAGGATTCGAACCTGCGACCGTTGTGGTCTCGCGGTTCGAGACTGCAGCGCCTAGAACCGCACGGTCACTTCGGCCGGCCAGGGAGATCTCAACGCCGGCCTGTGTGGCCGAGCGGTTCTAGGCGCTTCAGTCCGGAACCGCGCGACTGCTACGGTTGCAGATTCGAATCCTGCCTCGGGCATGGATGTGTATGATGTTCTTAGGTTAGTTAGGTTTAAGTAGTTCTAAGTTCTAGGGGACTAATGACCTCAGATGTTAAGTCCCATAGTGCTCAGAGCCATTTTTTTGTTAGTCTGCAAGCTGTCGCATGAAGAAAGTGAATTGAATTAAAGCTCATCTCTTCGTGTAGATCATGTACTTTGCTAGAAATTGCACACAAAAATAAAGAGTTTTCTTGAAAGTCCATTACAGAGACGTTCACGTCCATTATAGAATTATGGTATCGTAAAATAGCAGACACTGGCAGTAATTGCAATCCTCATGAAGATATCTACCTTCTACCCACTTGTAGCGATCAGAACTACGGTGAAAAAGGTTCTTTACCACAAGTGCACAGAATAGCACAGAATTTCCTTGCATTTCCATAATTTAATTTCTTTATACATCTCTAAATCTCTGGTTTCGAAGTTGCAGCTGAAGTAACAGTACGATAACGGGTCAGCACGTCTGATGGGTTGGCCTGTTGTCATAAAACGCATGGTCGGCAATGTTAAGAACACCATTGACTAATGAGAGAAAAGCATCGTCTGGCAGGAGTTTCAGATTGAAAATATTCAGTTTACCCAAACTTCACATAAACGGAAATTTTTGAATTTTTTTTTTTTCGTGTGGTAGATGATTACGTTTTGGGCCGCATTGGTACTTGCTTTGGACCGCATGCACCCCTGCGGGCCGCGGGTTGGACACCCCTGATCTACGCCTCTTCGCTTTCTATAACACAGTTTTTCTGTTGAACATATTTGGATTTTATTGGAAGATTCGAAGAATTGGCTGATAAAAGTGATTGGTAGCATCTCCATGGTATTTATCTTATCTGACCTCTCCAAACATTTCCTCACAGCACAACACGTCTCCTTGCGAGAACTCTCACAGCACCCTCTGAGCTGCCACAAATTTCGCGTTCAGCTTGTGCCATAGTCCTCGAGAGGTTACTCTCTATAATGAGCTATCCCCCACACACATTACCTTACAAGCAGTACGGTGTTCTTCGACAAGTATGATACCCCTCTCACTGACGACGAGGTAGTGTCCTCTTGTCAGGTTATTCGTAGTTTAGCTTGCAGGGTGCTTCTATACAGCTCAGCTAGTTTACTTATTTCCGCTAGAATACGCTACCGTAACATCAGTTCTAGCGTTCTGCAGAATACGCTTGTGCAGAAATTAGATACATTACTGAAAGCCCTTTCGAACAGCTAAATATGCAGTACGTGGGATCACTGTGCACCGTAACTTGTCAGAAATAGGCATCTCTACTAGAGATACAAAATCTACGGAAAAGATACGTACTGTGCACGTCCAATTTTCCGGTAAACATTTATTCAAAGCAGTTTTCCACGCGTACAATTTTTCAGTGCACCAATTATCACTGCACCATACAGTTTGCGGCACTTGAAGATGAACATATAAGATCATGTAACAAGATAATGAAATTTTCGAAATAAAGCGAGGCTCTAAATGACACTGCCTGCTTGTCAAAAAACAAATTTTGTCTGTTTTTATGGTTAATGAAGTACAGTTTAACCACGGTTATTACGTGATTCTTTAACTAAACTTAAATTTTTAGCTACGGTTCATCAGCCTGTATTTGAGGCAGATGAAAAGAAATTTACATGACAAGACCACTTAGTTGTATCGATCCAACTAACCCATGAACCAAAGGACAGCTGCGAGCTGTGTAATAACAAAGATGTTGTAGGGAAGTTCTGTGCCTGAGCAGTATTTACAGTCGTACACCACATGTATTCACGATGAAGGACGAGTGATGAAAACGATTGTATCCTGATGAAAATGTATTGTGTGGTTATAATAAAAGTGCTGCAACTCAAGGAGGTTCAGTGTGAGCTATAATTATCATATGGCAGCGAAACGTGATAGATACGCTAAAGCGTTAATCCAGAACCGATTTATGCTGGGAAAAAAATAATTGCAGTTTCGACCACCAGGTACTAATTTAGCACTCTACACTGGATGACGGTATGTCTTCAGCGCTGTCATTTGACAAGCCATAACGTGAGGTAACAGTATGGCTATCGACAAAAGGAGCAGTGCCATTTTAGTGAAACTGTTTTTTGTAAACGACGGCACATACAGTGCTACTGCGTTGAGAGAGTACGCAAACTGAGATATCTGAAGAGAGGACCGATGTCCTTAAGTGATTTAAAGATTATGAAACGAAATTCAAAAACATGGGTAAGCTTGGAGTGACACCTGGAAGGGGAAGGCGTGCTATCCCATTCGAACTTACTGACGAAGTTTCTGTTGATGTAACAGACCATGCAGCACGTGCCCCGGTTAGTGCTATTGCTCGTACAGTGTCACGAGAATTACCCATGCTCCGGTCAACAGTAGGGAGAGTTCTGTGCTCTATTTTGCACTAGTATCCGTACAAGATCCAGACGGCGCAGCAGCTGAAACCTGGTGACCCGCAGCAACGTTCTGAATTGGCTCTTCGGTTTCCGGCACGGATCGAAGTTGATGACCTGTCGCCGGACAATATTCTATGGTGTAACGAGACACATTTTACACTACAGGGTACAGGAATAGACAGGCCGGTCGACTTTCGGGGACTGTTAAATCGTGTACGAAGAACCATTGTGCTCGCTGTACGTGACTGTGTGATGTGCATTCAAAGTACCTTTCCTCGAAGTCCGTTCTTTGAAGAGAATACACTCAGAGGGTCTGTCAGGTGTACCGTGACATGTGCATGTTGTCGAGACTCCCTTTTACTGCAGGCGACTCGTGCTTCTGAAAAGCGCAACTATGTGGAAACCACTATTTTCATGCAAGATGGGGCAACACCAAATCGCTCATTCAGTGAAAGATATGCTTAATGCAGTCTTCCACGAATGTCTTATTTCGGGAGGTTTTTGAGATGAATGGGCTGCAGGATCACCTGATATGAACCCATGTGACTTCTTGCTCTGGGGATACCTAAGAGAAAGCGTTTACCAGAGACACGGTCGGTCTCTACCTGATCGGAAGGCCAGAATACAGGAATACATCGCTCAAATTCCACCGGAGCAACTGTTGATCACGTCGTCTTGCGGATGCATCATCTTGCCGACGTCTCCGATTCTCAATCTTAACAAATTGTGTCGGCAGTCGTTAGTAAAAAAACCAACATTATGCCTTTCTCACTTGTTTAACCTATCCCGCCCAGTTCCCGTTCCTAACCCATTACATAAGGAAATATTTCTATACGACTTTCTTGCATTCAGAGCGCCAGATTTGCAACTGGTGACCAAAATTAGAACTTTTTTGTCCAGCGTAAATCGGTTCCGCATTAACGCATTAGCATATCTACCAAGTTTCGCTGCCATATGATAATTACATCCCACAATGGACCTCTGCTAGTATCTGCAATTTTAATTACAACCACCTGGTATAACTGTAGTTCGTCAACAAATGCTTTATTGGCAAGTGATTTATTCTTGAATTAACGTCTTAATGTGTTGATATTTATATGTTTATGTATATCAATTGTGAAAGAGGTAAATAGTTAACATTGAGATGTAGAGGGCTAACGTCGTTGTGACGAGATATATGTATAATGTAGTCGCAGACCAACTTGTAGACTATTTCCATATGATGAAGTATCAAATTGTTAAAACATGGTTTCATTTCATTCAGGCTGTCTAAATTGTAGCAATATCACTTCTAGCAACAATCTTAAAGGCATATACTCGTTTGAAGAAAGGTCTTCAATACCGATAGCCTAGAAAAATTAAGTTCTTCCCAAAATTCTTTCAATTCAGTAAGTTATCTGACATGTTTTAACCTGTTTCCTACCGTACAGGTTTAGTGCAGATGTAGATGACAGATGAAGAAAGTCACTTATAATCTTACTCCGTGTTCAGTTTGTGCACAAACATGATGCTTTATTGGGGTACGTAATGAACGACTCTTAGCGAATTTGGCTTAGATTCCCAATTGGAAATCAAGATACTGTGCTTCAACGGAAGAATTGACCAAATCATTGCCGAAGTTTCCAAGAACATCCAAATCTTATTCAATATACTAATGTTTTCAAGCATAAGATTCAAGGTTTCATCTCCTTTTCAGATGATAACAGATACGGTATTTATATATTCGTACTGGGTATGTACAGAATGCGGCATTGTTGATTTCACGAAACTGAGATGTAATATAAAAATTGAAAGTGATATAAATGAGCATATTGAATGCAGCTGTGATTTATTTAAACTCTGCTTATTCCTGTATTTTAACAACGTCGGAACACTGCTTTGTATAAGCTACTGTGCAAGATATAAGAAAAACTTGGTAGAATATATTGCTGGGAAAGAGAAAAATTTTTTTCTTGACTGAAAGTGATCTTTTTAAAATACACCGTCTGACAAATAAAGTGGAGCACATCGGAGGGGAAGAGGAAACAAAATGGAAGCTCGCGTGTTGAAAATGTGTGTGGTGTGGTATCAGCTATCACAAAATTCAGGCAAATGTACAATGAACTGGGCAGTATGAGCCCACTTCTCAGTAAGACGTTGCACCGCCTCTGACTGAATGCAAGCACTGATTCGGTTAGGAAGGGTTTCGTTTAGCCGTTGTATCATTTTCTGAGGCAAACTGGTCCACAGCTGTTGTAAACGGTCCTTGATATCCTGTGTAGTGGCACTGAGACAATTGACGTTCGACTTCGTCCTTCACATCGCGGGACGTACGGGATCTTGATGGCAGCAGGAACACCTCAACATCACGCAAACACTTCATAGAGACATGTGCCATGTGTGCACGAGTATTGCCTTGTTGAAAAATGGCACCGCGATACAGTCCCAGGAAGGGTAACACATGAGGATGCAGGAAGTTTGTGCCACACCGTTTCTCTCAATCACTACCAGCCATAATCTGAAATCGTACCCGACAGTTCTCCACATCGTGACGCCACCCTAATCAAAACATTGGAAGAATGGGACGTCTGCCAGGTCGTCACTATACTCGTCGATAATTGTCTTCCGTGATGGTGCAGAACTGCGAATCATCTTTGCGCTGCCATTCATCACCACTCCATGTTTCTTCACCATGGCACTACTCCAAACATAGGCGTTTGTGTTGTGATGTTAACGACAGCCTGTTCATGGGACAGTAATTCCTTAGTTTGGCTGTTGTTAGGCTCCGACTAATGGTGTGGGATGACACAGAATGTTGAGGGAGTCCATCACTGGTTCTCGCATGTCAGGCGCAGATCTTAATGGGGTTACGATGTGCTTGGTGAACAGCACGGCGATCCTTCCTAGTGGTGATCAAACGTCACGGGCTCGAACCTTGGCGATTATGTCTGTTCCCATATTCCCATGCAGTCCGACACTGGGTCACTGTCACACCCTGCTGCTCCACAAATATCGATATTACCCCATGCGATCAGCCTCCCAAATGGAGAACCACAACGAGGCCCCATTGAGACTTTCAGTGCTGTAATGCTATCTCACGTGTGTATGCCCCACCTACCCACCCTTCACAGTTATCACTAAACATTTGACGCTGTTCACGCTCCTTGCATATCCTGTCAAGCATAGTGACAAACCTAACACGAACAACACTAGTGCTCTCTGCTCGCTGTCCTTCCTGTCACAGAGAATTTCATCTCTAATTGTTTACATTTCCATTGTTGGTGTATACATGTACGAAGTCACACTGTGACATCCCATCATGTTTCCTGGGTGCATTACTTCTTTTGTCAGGCAGTGTAATTGATAGAAAATTTTTCTGTACAGGATTTGAATATTGTGATTCCTGTAATTTACTGCGTGAATAAAATACTCATAGAATACTTTATACGTTGGGTAATGACTAGTTTGTGACATAGGTATTAGATCTGTATAGTAACGATTGTGTTGGTTTGATTTGTTTCTGAGGAGACCATTAATAGGTTTCTCATTATTATACTGTTTACTGCTTTCTTATTAATATAAATGACACAAATATTGTGCTAATCACTAATGCTATGGCTACTACCCCACATTTCTCGAATCAACAACCATTTACTTTTTTCTGTTTTCAGTTCCCTAACATCTGCTAGTTTTAATTTAGCTTACTTAGTCTTCTATTTACATTTTCCAGCTTCTCCGTGACATCCAGCTCCAAACATACTACTATCCTATTCGTAAACATTAATCTTATAAGTCCACTTCACGATTGCCTATTTATCTGCGGTTGAAGTGCGAAACTAGTCAGTTTCGTTAATTCTCTCCCTTAGAAAGGATCGATACTGGTTTTTTTCTTTTAAAAAATTCCATGTCGTATAGATATAATGTCTTGTCACTTTAAAAAAATTAAATGTCGCGTGGCTAGGGCCTCCCGTCGGGTAGACCGTTCGCCTGGTGCAGGTCTTTCGATTTGACGCCACTTCGGCGACCTGCGCGTCGATGGGGATGAAATGATGATGATTAGGACAACACAACACCCAGTCCCTGAGCGGAGATAATCTCCGACCCAGCCGGGAATCGAACCCGGGCTCTTAGGATTGACATTCTGTCACGCTGACCACTCTTTTCTTTTTTTTTTTTTAATCTCATTTTGTTCGCGTTTGATCGTTGCATCTGCTCGGGGCGGACGTCGTAAGACATCCGTTTAAGTTCGTTGTTGATCGATTAGCTCAGTTTTTTTTTATTACAGAGGGGTGCTAACCCTCTGACCGAACATGCTGAGCTACCGTGCCGGCAAAAATTCCGTTCCGGTACCCCCAGCTACCGGGGGCGGACATGTCTTGTCACTGATACTTGGTTACTCGGTCTTCTACATCCATATATGATCGATCATTGCTGCTTCTCCACCTTCTACTGTCAATTTAATCTTCCAAAATGAAAGGATATCCTGAAGATCTATATCGCCTTGTAACTTCCCTCAAAATACCGTTGGTAAGACGGCGAGATAAGGACTATTTCTTGGAAATGAAGTCTTTTGGTGACTACAGAGTTTAACGTTATTTTAAGATTGAACAATGGTAGCGACTGAGGCGCAGATCTTCGAGCGCAGTATTGTAGGAAACGGTAAGTATTAGGCTGTTATACTGTGGAAACCTGCTACGTATTGCACACACAGAAACAAACATGCAGTCTCCAACAACAAAAATATGGCATGCCTTTCACAGTGCAGCTACTCGAAATGCAAGATGTGACTGCTGCGATATGACAAGTCTGCCTTTACGATTAGGGTGAAGAAAAGTGATGTCTGTAACTGTAGAGCAGTGTCAGATAGACCGAGGTGTTTTCGCCCTTAGCTTGCACATTAGAACAGGTTTGATTGGTTCGGCACGTCATTCCGCTTGTTGAGTCAATGCGAATGGAAAAGAACAAGAACGCGAGGTGACAGGTAGGCGACAACAGCCGCAGCAGGAACCACCCAGCTGGTGCGTAGGCCGGGTAACAGGATACCACTCAAGCTTAGACGGCAGCAGATGACACGTCTTCATTTTCTTCGGGCGTCCAGAGTGGACAGTTGCTCCAACGAACGTGCAAAAATATATAGACGAAACCGCAGGCAAAATATTCAGACAAAAGCAGTCAAATAAGCATCAAACAGTCAGCGAATGGAACTGCTAAACGTGAAATTTTTGGGATTTATGATGTAGATGGTATAATTATTGTCTATAACTGTTGAGAGGCCAACGTGTTTAACGTTTTCAAATGGTTCAAACGGCTCTAAGCACTATGAGACTTAACATCTGAGGTCATCAGTCCCCTAGACTTAGAACTACTTAAACCTAACTAACCTACGGACATCACACACATCCATGCTCGAGGCAGGATTCGAACCTGTGACCGTAGCAGCGGCACGATTCAGGACTGAAGCGTCTGAAACCGCTCGGCCACAGCGGCCGGTGTTTAACGTTTTACAGCCCCTGATTACTACATTATTAACCTATTCAAATTATGAAATGATTCAGTACCGCCACATTAGTTTTCTGATTTACCCTTATGCTCTTCAGCGTTCTCCTGTTGCACCACATTTCAAATGCTTCTATTATCTTCTTGTCGGAATATCTTATCGTCCACCTTTCACTTCCGCACACGGCAATACTATTGAGCTATGAAATAATAATACTGTCGAGTCGCAAATCGTTTAAGCGTCCAATGGCGTCCATTGTATTTCAGCAACCGTACTGTCACTTGACAGCTGCCAGATATAAACTGAGATCACGATCTGGAGCCAGTGAGGTACCGATGATGCAGGGCATTCCTAAATGATGAAAAATGTTTCGATAGCAAAATGATTACTAGATGCGCAAAGTAGAATTGTAGTTTATCTTCACTGATGGTCAACGTTTAAGAAACAATAGAAGCACAAGTGAAACAGACAGTAGCGCTAAGCTGTGCACAAGACATACGAGTAGATTGGGATCTGGTTAATGTTACTGCTCTTCACGAAATCCTGGTAGCGGTCGTCAAGTGAAAGTTTGCTATTATTAGAAAAGGTGTACGTATGTTAGTGAACTTATGTATGTGTCGGGTGCCACAACTTCAGATACTGGTTGCTCAAAGCCCAGTTATTGTATAGGTAATTCATCATTACCATAAACACATCATCTTGAGTGCTGCTGCGGCCCATACTAGCTTGAAATGAGGCAAAACTGTAACCGCATTCGTAATTTATACTCCGGAATCGGCGCAACGATTTCGACTGCGTCTCAGTCTACACCATGGGGCTCTCCATTCTGGTAAAATACTTTCTCATTCGCCGAAATACTTATGAGAAATTAACAAACACATAGATCAAGAAGATAGTGAGATACGGGGTGTACGCACTTAGGATAATTGGTAACACGTGGCCTCAGTCTCATGAAAAATTAACATTACCTGGTTTTATAATTCATTTATATTGACGTAGACATCCACTTCTTATCAGTCCTTGCTTAAATAATGTGAATTAATGATGTACTTTTCTTCGTACACTTTAAATTATTATATTTTATTTTGTTTAAAAGGGTTTCTTCCTATTGTTCTACAATTATCGTGTTTCTGTGTTGTTTTAATTTGCCAGGAAGTTTTATATCAGCGCCCACTCCGCTGCACAGTGAAAATTTCATTCTGTAAACATCGCGCAGGCTGTGGCTAAGCCATGTCTGCGCAATACCCTCTCTTCCTAGAGTGCTAGTCTTGCAAGGTTCGCAGGTGAGCTTCTATGAAGTTCGGAAGGTAGGAGACGAGGTAATGGCGGACGGAAAGCTGTGAAGAGGGGTCGTGAGTCGTGTTTGGGTAGCTCATTCGGTAGTGCATTTGTCCCTGAAACGCAAAAGGCCCGAGATCGAGTATCTGTCCGGCACACAGTTTTAATCTGCCAGAAAGTTTCATAGCAGTGCACACTCCGCTGCAGAGTGGAAATTTCATTCTGGAAATGAAATATTATTAGTGAGCAAATAAAACAGTGAAAAAGAAAGATGTGCTCCTTATTCACATAATGTGAAAGGCGGGAAGCAATTCCGCCTTCTTCTTTTCATTCAGGATGATGATTTCAATGAGAGGATAGTAGGAGGCACGATCTTACAATATCAGGTTTGGAGAGTAGATATGACTGCAGTGACTATATGTGCTGACATCTTGGGAACTTTTTGTCTTAATTAGCGTTTTCACATTTAACCTTGAGTTTGCATGTTCTTTGATTTTCTGAGAGTCTGGGAAATGCACGCAACACCAGACTAAGGGCAGCTGATGTGGGACTGGTAGAAAAATCATGGTGTGGTACGCGGAGATGACTCAGATTTTCGCAGAAAAGGCGCTGCGGCAGGTCGCTAGGTGGGAGCTGTGCGTTGTCGAGTGAAAGTTGTGTAGTCAGGCAGCCTCCAGCTTACGAGCACTAATGTCCTGCTTTATGCCATTTCTCCAATTTGGCCAGGGAAGAAGAGCTGTTGGGTGAGAGAAAGAGCTTGTATCAGGAGAAGACCAGTGCTTTCCCATGTTCAGGATACTGCTATCACGAGATAACAATCTCCAACTTGCGAAAAACAAAGAGGCATCAGAATTAGTGGCAGTAAGGAAAGAACATGGGGCAGAGCAGTCTGCTCCTTTCTGATCACAAGAAAGACTTCGACAAGGGTGTCGATGTTGAACGCACCTCTGCAGGCTGCTGTCTTCATTGCAACAGCAAATCAAGGGTCCAGTGTTTGAGCCTGACGAAGCGTGATTCTAGCGTTGCACTTCAAACAGCCAAAGATGGAGCCAACACACTGTTCGTCTTCCGCTGATAATTTGTGGTGAGCAGAATAGCAGCACCAGCATGTTAGGACAATTCGTTGTCATAATTCATTCTGAGCATTGCAATTATCTGTTCTACGTCCATCAGATTACTGGTAGATGTATGTGTATTTTCAATTTTGCGTTCAGCCAAGCGGTCTCTGCAATAAAGTATGAGCTATTTCAGAACGTCAGCGGCATTTATAGTTGCCCTTTCCAACTCTTGCAGTCACTTCGCCGCAGCAAGATTCGCTTTTGATAATAAATTTCAGCTATCAGTCGTCCTTTTTAACTTTTTTATTGGCAGATCTAGATTTCAGCTAGAAACTAGCCATTCTCAATGCATTATCATTTTTTGTCAATGCATGTAATGCCTGTTGGTCGTGCTTCATCCACAGTTCAACAGGCATTACATGCATTGATCAAAAATGATATTGCTTTGAGAATGGCTACTTTCTAGCTGAAATCTAGATCTGCCAATAAGAAAGTTAAAAAGGACGACTGATAGCTGAAATCTATTATTTATAAGTCAACATAATACTCGCTGAGTGCAACAGCTTTCTGAATGGAAGGTAACCTGATGAAGATTCGCTTTGTTTGGAGATCGATATTTTTATATTTTTAAGTTTTTTTTATTGTCAGAGTGTCATATGTGTTTCCATTTTTGTGTTTTATTTGAATAAATAAATCTTGCTTCTGTTAATACTTGAATATTTTCATTTTTATGTTATGCACACTACCAGGGTCTTACCATTTCATTCCGTTTATTAATCCGTTTGCGTACAGTAACTTCGCTTGTATATTGAAGAAGTTTTTCTGTATTGTAATCAATTTTTTGATGTGGGGTTTTACAAATGGTCACATGCTTGAAGCTAGATTTTATGTTGCAACCTAAGATGGAAAACTTTTCAAAGATGCATAATTGACAGCTGTTGTATATAATCAGACTACTGAAACGACAACGTAAGCTGAAGACCCAACTAACACTTGAATAATACTAAATAATGGAAGATATTACTAAGTTAATTAACAACATTAGTAAAACGAAGAGGAGCTCGTATTTGCTGACAAGGTCACAGGTTATCGGAACGAACACAGAGGGAACTCGCGTGCTAAGAACAGAAACCAAAATCAATCAAAATCAGATCGTGATAAAATGAGCTCACTGTGGCTCGAGTGCAAACGTTTTAAGCTTCATTTGCTGATATCACAGTGTTCGAACTAGATGCGTGTAGATTATCCGTATGAACCACCACATGCTACATTCTGGTGTACAATCTGTTGTGTCGATTCCCTAAGGTCTCGACACAATGAGTGGCTAGGTGCACGCGAAACTAACGCAGACGGGCGTAAATTCTGAAACAGGAGACTGGATGAAAACTATAAAGAAAAGAAGAGAGATTTTAATATACTTAACTTTAATGTAGTCTTGTTCTTGTTGAAATACATCTCTTGCATAGTAGTAAGCAATTAGCAATGATACACATGGCGCCTTGCTAGGTAGTAGCGATGGACTAGCTGAAGGCTATTTAATCTGTCTCTCGGCAAATGAGAGGAAGACGTGATACGTCTTGTCGCAAGCTATGTCGTCCGTACAACTGGGGCGAGGTCATGTCCGTGTCTTGTGACCTGCCATGTGGTGGCGCTAGGATTGCGAGTACACAGTGGCGACACGCGGGTCCGACATGTACTACAGGACCGCGGCCGATTTAAGTTACCACCTAGCAAGTGTGGTGTCTAGCGGTGACACCACACAATCTATACAACAGTGAATGACCCACGTGCCATTTTGTGTGTTCTACTCAGTTCTCCTTCCGCCCTCGGATGGAGTTCCTTGATGTCGTGTCCCACCAGCAAGCTCTGACTATATTCTCAGCTTTGCAAGATCCATGGCGTGGCGGTCGATCTCAGCAGGAGACTGCGGATGGCCTGCAGCCATCTTTCAAGGTATTGTAGTTGAAAGGAAAAAATACTCGGAAGACCCTCTGACTAAATACATGCTATGTAAAGGCAGAGCCAAGATGGTGATGTTGGATGTTGGATAATACAAAGATGAAGAGCAATTGCTTAATATCAAAATTTGCACCAACACAGTCGTAGAAGAAGTGAAATAATTCTCCTTTGTAGTTAACGCCACTATTCAACATAACTGAAGCAATACAGATGTTAGAAACGCAAATGTGAAGGCAAAGAAAGATATCCTTAATATAAGAGACCTAATGAGCTTCATTATTAAAAATAAAAATAATCGAGGAAAAATTTGCTTAAACTGTATGTCTTGGATCAAATTGTATGGAAGTGAAACGTGAAATGCGAAAAATTACAGAACGTAGGAACTGGAAGCAAATAAGGTGTGGTGCAGTTGAGAAGTGTGAAAAATTTAGTGGACATACAAATTACAAAAGGAAACAGTAATAAAAAGAATAGGCGAGGAAGGAATTAATTGAAAATCCATCACCAGCAGATAGGGATGTTTATTTGGACATTTACTATATCATCCAGGAACTGTGAACAATGAGCAACGAGGAGCAGTAGAGAGAAAACATTTTGGGTGTAGTAAACGCGTAGGGAGAAAAAGCTAACCGTGCCAAGAAGATATGGAGGACAATATTGGTGCAGCCAAAAGTTCGATTCTTTTAAAAAAATGGCAAATTCTAATTGCTCTGGAACTATGTGAATGTCAAATGATACTGACTGTGGGACGATATCTCGGGCCGCATACGTACTGATCTTATTAACCGGTAATTTACACAAATTAGTACGTAATGAGACCCCAGTGGACTAGGTATAATAAAGACGGGATAAATCGGCTGCCGGTCTCCCAAGTAATGATCGTTAAAAGTCGGCACCATTCGAACACTTCGTGTCGAATGTTGTCTGTTTCAGATTGCTGCCATCCTCAGCGAACCCAAAGACGAGGCACTCTAACTGCCTGACGAGGTGGTGTTACGCTGTCTGTGTAAGCTGGTGATCAGTTAACACTGACTACCGGCGATGTAAATCTTGCAGTTTCTTTCAATGCCGGGAATTTGTATGTTATTTCAAAATTTTTTTTAATGCATTACACTAGCGAACAGGTAACTGTGATACTATCCTCTTATAAAAGGTTGAAACTACTTTTACATTACGTATATATTAACTGTTACATATCTCTTTCACACTCTAATATTTGTGTGATATACTTTAATAAAGGCTTCTTAGAAATCGATGTTTTGCACACGCTATATCGGCATATAGTGTCTTTCCTCACAGTGTCTGACGGTTAAAAAAATGAAGAAATGGTTCAAATGTCTCTGAGCACTATGGCACTTAACTTCAGAGGTCATCCTTCCCCTAGAACTTAGAACTACTTAAACCTAACTAACCTAAGGACGGCACACACATCCATGCCCGAGGCAGGATTCGAACCCTAGACCGGAGCGGTCGCGCGGTTCCAGACTGTAGCGCCTAGAACCGCTCGGCCACAGCGGCCGGCAAATGAGGAAGCACCAGGAGAGAACACGACATGTCTGAGAACTCTAACGAAATCAAAACGAGAGACAGTTACTTCAAGTTTGAAAATTCTTCTTGCGCAAAGTCAGGGCTACCATCTGAATCGTCGATATCGTCATCTTCACTGTCATTATGAACAAAATCTCGCTCCAATGCGCAAAAGATTTCGTCGTCTGTAAGACAACCTGAACCAATATCTTGCGTTTCTTTCTGTAAACAACGAACAGCTGCCGCTCTCCAGCAGGTTGGCTTCAGACAACAGGTGACTGATTTAGGAACTACGTGTCCCTCGCAACGCAATGAAGACAGATCGATCTCCTCAATATACGTATTTATAAGCGGCAGAAATTGTACTGTGTCAGAGACGGGATCGGCAGTCTAGTTTTCCCATACCGTCATGGTACTTGCAATCACCGTTCCACGTTGCCTCCGTTTGAAATTTATACTAAAATAGCTGAACGGTACGAAGCATATACGTCAGTGAGTTGTTAACACTGAAAGTCAAACAAGAAAACACTGCACTTCTGACATCCTCTAATCCCTTTGCCACTGAGGTAAGCGGCCATCTTTTCTTAGCCCACCGCCGAATTCGCCAACGTCAGTTAAAATCAAGCACACATAAAAATATTACTTTCTCTGTATGTATTTTGTCTGTTGCCGAGCTGGAAAAGTATATTTTCAAGAAGCTCCTAACGTTAGTTGACGTTTATGGATTTGGCGGTTGGTTACTAGATGCATACTGTTATAAAATACAGCTGAAAACCAAGGACCGCACGAATACTTGATTGGGGCCGCAGTTCGACGACCACTGCGTCAGATAAAGCAAGGATTTATTTAAGGGCTACCCACCAAAGTGATGATATAAGGGACCGGGAGGTACACCTAAAGAACATCCTGAGAATACGAGAAACGTCACAGTTACCGCAGCATCCGGGACGTCTGTGAGAAGCGTATCGATGATGGGGCAACTCTGCGGTACTCTACAGTAGCGCTCGTGAGCTGTCGACTTTGAGCAATGGGGAGGTTAGGCAGTGCTGCCGCAGCCGCTACAGGCAGGCAGTTATGTACTACGAGACACCGACAAATAAATCTCGCAGCGAACGGGGGCGCTCGTGAGGGATAAATAGTAGCGGGAGAGCTCGGCGCCGTGACGTATGGAGTCCCACCAGTCCCGCGCAGAGCACCTCGCCGTATCTGCGGCGACAATCGTGCGGAGCCGTGCCGTGCTGAGGTGCTGCCGAGATGAATAGCCCAGATGGACGCAGGCGATAGGCGGGGATCCGCGCCCCCGGCACTTTGCACAACAGTCCGCATTAATCAGCGGCGTGGCGCGCAGCGGTGACACCGCCGGCGCAGCGGTGACACCGCCGGCGCCGGGGGCAATTAGCGGGGGCGCTGAGATTGCGAAACCACCCCCTCCCCCGCTCTGTCTATTAACTGGCTCATTAGCTACGGCAGCCACGCCGGGTGACTTCTGCCAGACGGTGTACTGTTTATCTGTTCTGTGTGGAGTTGCAGTTGCAAGTTGGGGATGGAAAAAGCTCTGATGAATGGAAGTTTCCAAAGGTACGGCGTAAAATTCGATTCACACGTCTCCAGGTCCGTCATTACATCTGAAATCATCAAGGAAACTTATCCTCGCCAGCAGACAGGTTCTTAGTACTTTGTGTATGAAAAACAGAAGCAAATATATTTGGAAAATTATTTAAATTTTGTTCCATTGCCTTCATATTAGGGGAAGGCCGCTATTGAAGGGCCGACTCCTTCGATGTGCTGGCTAGATTTCTCTGTGGGTGTTGACTATATGCGCATAGTATCGGTTACGGAATGCACCCCGTCTTGCCAGAAAATTCGCCAACTTAGCTGTGAGTTGTTCCACAAAGATAATGAATAATAGTGAAAAAAGGTAGGATTGGCACAATATTTTTGCAGTTGACTGGTAATAATGATTCAAACATCTTACTGCCGGCCGCTGTGACCGAGCAGTTCTAGGCGCTGTAGTCCGGAACTTCGCTGCTGCTACGATCGCAGGTTCGAATCCTGCCTCGGGAGTGGATGTGTGTGATGCCCTTAGGTTAGTTAGGTTTAAGTACTTCTAAGTCTAGGCGACTGATGACCTCAGATGTTAAATCCCATTGTGCTTAGAGACATTTGAACCATTTTTTTTTCAAACATCTTACTTATAAGGGATAGTGATTAAATTTCTCCAGCCCTCACCGGTAAGTACGAGCAGTTTCTACTACTTTTTCATGTCCACTGTGGACGGAGACGAGGTATTGTTACGCGATGTAGTGCCATTTGCCTTGAATGAACCATGTCGAATTTCGTCTAAACTTACACCTAGACAGGCCACTATGAAATAAAGTTAAGTAACGATATTCATTACATGTTTTTTCATAGTTTGTAAGAATATTGATAATTCGTCAAACGTTCATTTCTTTCACCTTGTTAGGTCACATTTTTACTTACAGCCACCTCGGCTCCGATTACATGTTACTGGGTTTCAAATGACACACACACACACACACACACACATATATATATATATATATATATATAGGGTGCTCCATTGATTGTGACCGGGCCAAATATCTCATTAAATAAGCATCAAACGAAAAAACTACAAAGAACGTTACTTGTCCCGCTGCCATAGGTCAAACTGATATCAACTGCGTTTTTTAAAATAGGAACCCCTATTTTTAGTACATATTGGTGTAGTATGTAAAAAAATATGAATGTTTTAGTTGGACCACTTTTTTCGCTTTGTGATAGATGGCGCTGTAATACTCATAAACATATAAGTACGTGGTATCACGTAACATTCCGCCTGTGCGGACGGTATTTGCTTCATGATACGTTACCCGTGATTAAAATGGACCGTTTACCAATTGCGGAAAAGGTCGATATCGTGTTGATGTATGGCCATTGTGATCAAAATGCCCAACGGGTGCGTGCTATGTATGCTGCTCGGTTTCCTGGACATCATTATCCACGTTTCCGGACTGTTCGCCGGATAGTTACGTTATTTAAGGAAACAGGAAGTGTTCAACCACGACCTGCAACAAATGATGATGCCCAAGTAGGTGTTTTATAGCTGCTGTCGCGGTTGATCCGCACATCAGTAGCAGACAAATTGCGCGAGAATCGGGAATCTCAAAAACGTCGGTGTTGAGAATGCTACATAACATCGATTGCACCCTTACCTTATTTCTAAGTGCCAGGAAATGCATGGCGACGACTTTGAAAGTCGTGTACAGTTCTGCCACTGGGCACAAGAGAAATTACGGGACGATGAAAGATTTTTAGGAGGCGTTCGATTTAGCGACGAAGCGTCATTCACCAACAGCGGTAACGTAAACTGGCATAATATGCACTATTGGACAACGGAAAATCCACGATCGCTGCGACAAGTGGAACATCAGCGACCTTGGCCGGTTAATGTATGGTGCGGCATTATGGAACGAAGGATAATTGGCCCCCATTTTATCGGTGGCAATCTAAATGGTGCAATGTATGCTGATTTCCTACGGAATGTTCTACCGATGTTACTACAAGCTGTTTCACTGGATGACAGAATGGCGATGTACTTCCAACATGATGTATGTCCGGCACATAGCTCGCGTGCTGTTGAAGCGGTATTGAATAGCATATTTCATGACATGTGGATTGGTCGTCGAAGCACCATACCATGGCCCGCACGTTCACCGTATCTGACGTCCCCGGATTTCTTTCTGTGGGGAAAGTTGAGGGATATTTGCCATCGTGATCCACCGACAACGCCTGACAACATGCGTCAGATCACTGTCAATGCATGTCCGAACATTACGGAAGGCGAACTACTCGCTATTGAGAGGAACGTCGTTACACGTATTGCCAAATGTATTGAGGTTGACGGACATAATTTTAAGCATTTATTGCATTAATGCGGTATTTACAGGTAATCACGCTGTAACAGCATGCGTTCTCAGAAATGATAAGTTCACAAAGGTACATGTATCACATTGGAACAAGCGAAATAAAATGTTCAAACGTACCTACGTTCTGTATTTTAATTTAAAAAACCTACATGTTACCAACTGTTCGTCTAAAATTGTAAATGTTTGTGACTATTACAGCGCCATCTATTACAAAGCGAAAAAAGTGGTCCAACTAAAACATTCATATTTCTTTATGTACTACACGAATATTTAATAAAAAATGGGGGTTCCTATTTAAAAAAACGCAGTTGATGTCCGTTTGACCTATGGCAGCACCATCTAGCGGGCCAACCATAGCGCCATCTGGTTTCCCCCTTCAAGCTAGACGAGTTTCGGCCTTTGTAGATTTTTCGTTTGACGTTTATTTCGTGACATTTTTGCCCCTGTCACGATCATTGGACCACCCTGTATCCAGTTGCTTTGTTTGGGTCGATGAGACACCTTTTTATTTTTCGAATATTTCATTAAGAGTGAATATTTGTGACTTCTGAGCCTACTACAGTGAAATGCAAAAGATAAGGTTCTAGTTACGCCGAGAGTAAAATATTTATTACAATATCTGACGATTTAATTACACATTTTCTCCGGTGGCCCATTGATAGCGACCTTCCCCTGTTCCTGTAAGACTATAATTGCCGACAGAAGTATTTATTTACTTCTCACTATAGGCCAGTATCGTCTTCAGAGGAATTTTCTGATGGTCCCAAATTAAAACACTAATAAGACATTGCTCTCGTATTCACGAAAATAATTTAGACTACATTTTTACACAAATATCCGTCATAGAAAGCTTGCTAATGCACAAATGGGCCTTTAATTCGCCTCCTAAACTAAATTTATTTTTGCCACGCTACCAGGATGCGGTAGATAGGAATGGCAACAAAATAACAAAAGTTCTATCATTATTCGACATACATTATCATCCAGAGCACTCTTTTCATTACGCATTATCGCTTAGACATTACAACAAAGTGAGACGCCAAACAAGTGAGACTACCAGATGCTTGCACTGTTGCGTTTCACAGAACTGAGCTTTACATTTTCTTTCAAAAATGATCGAAGTTAATTTATCTTATTTAAATGCCTTCCTGAAACCTACCTACTGTGGCTTACGATCATGAGAATGTACCACCCAACCTATAACATTTTTAACTCGTAACTAAATAGATATGCTCAGTATCTATATTTCTCTCATTACTCTCATAACAGTTCGGCAGCGGTGAAGCAAGCTAACATACACTTGTACTAATCTGCATCTATCTGAATAAAATACAACAACTAAACCAAACCATAATTTACACAGAACAATCAGAAATGCATCAAAATTTATCACTTTGTATTAAGTATGATTTCTATTCCCACTTATCCTGACAATATCTAAGCTTTTATTCTCCCATATACATTAGCCAGAACACACATGGCCAAACACATCATATCAAAACCTACCACAGAGAAAATATATCTAAAAACACATAAAATCTTCAAATTCAGTATCATTATGCATCCACATCCTAATACACATTACACAATACCCGACAAGCATGTTACTGAGCACCAGCTACAGTGTGCCGTGTCTACCGCACTTGGCACGAAATGTACAAGCCCTCGGAGGAGGAGATTAGTGTTTAACGTCCCGTCGACAACGAGGTCATTAGAGACGGAGCACAAACTCGTATCAGGGAAGGATGGGGAAGGAAATCGACCGTGCCCTTTCAAAGGAACCATCCCAGCATTTGCCTGAAGTGATCTAGGGAAATCACGGAAAACCTAAATCAGGATGGCCGGACGGGGGATTGAACCGTCGTCCTCCCGAATGCGGGTCCAGTGTGCTAACCACTGGGCCACAAGTCCTTGCTCCACAAAGACAGCTACCTCTAAATCCAAATAAAATTTCTTCGAAATTATTCTACACGACTCTGAGCTCAGCTAAACACTCAAAAAATACCGAAACTGAATTTTCGTTACAACCACGGGCTGCGATACATTGAACACCACCACATTGCAAAGAAAACTGCAAAAATATGAAAACTGGCCCTGAATCGCTACTTCGACAAAGTTTCCACACGTTTAATACACATCTAAAGTCCGCAGCTAAATTAGAAATTTGACACTGTAAGCCGCGAACACAAAAAAGCACAGTATTCGCACCAAACACATGTACAGCTACCACACAAATAAAATATTGTTAAATTTGATAAAAAAACCACATAACCATGCATCAGAATGAAACATTATATTTCCGCTTTTTCTTATTCGACATTCAGCTTAACTTTACCCATACACAAAGCTCCCAGCTTAGGGCCTCCACCACATTTATTTACCAAGTCCTAACTAGCTAAACGATCAAAATTATGAATATTACACCATCTTCTGATATTTCCCTGTAAACATTGACTTTAATAAACAAGTTTCTACCCTCATCGACGGTGGTGCAGCTCATTTTGCTAAAGCATTGTCTTACCAAACGGAAATCCTGCGTGGAGACGACTGCACACATCAGCTTCCGGCGACATTGACGAACAATCCCAACTGGATGCGAACGAACCCTGTTTCAGAAACTGAGGGCGGAGAATAGCCCTTACTGGCTGACCAGCTTAACTCCCTCTAGACTATGCATACAGCCCGAAGCCTCTGCTAGCCTGTTCGCTCAACTTTCCTTATCTTTGTAAGCCACCAACTTCTATACATCTTTGGTTAGTCATCTGCTAGCTGTATAAACACGTACTTTCTTTCATTCATTCATACACCTGTCAGGAGGTAAGGGACGGAATGAGATAAAATAAAACACTGTATCCAGACATTTCCTCAGTCTAATACCCGCCGTGTAATGAACTATAGCTTTCTAGCTTGCCATTTTGCTACCAAAATTGTCATCATACAAAATTGCTTGCAAATATTTAAATGGAGCGTACTTCCAGTACCGCTTCTAACAGGGTTAGCTTGAAGTTCAATCTTTTTGTTCCTGCATATACCCAGAAAACATGGTCGGATGTCAATGTGAGTTCGTACACATACATTCTATGGACAGGTAAGAAAATGATTAGAGGTACAATTTTCAGTAACAAGTAGAGTGGCTACGAGACTGCATTAGCGTTCAGAGGTGTTACCAGGCGTGGTAGGGTATGTAAGGACCATGAACAGCGTCAGATGTTAAGTAATCACTGTGAAGGACAGGGTGATAACGCATACTAGTACGAGACAGCATTATCAGGAACCCAGACAGAGTTCCACTTGGACGGCTGGTCGAATCGCACAATATTCAGATTTGCGTAGCTTTCGGATGTGACCTTGGCCCGTTGTTGGACTGCATAGGAACGTGAGGTCAGGTATATGCGTCGTCTAAGTTCCGCTAGACCAAGTATGACCGCCCAACGGAGGATCGCCACATTGTGCACTGATAAATCGAAACCCTCACACATCTGCGCCTGCCATCTGAGAATAAGTAATGGACCCGCTTCAATATTTTGTGGCATCTCGCATCACTGGTCGGAAACTAATAGCAGCGAGACAAAGGAATTACCGTCCCATGCGTAGGCTGCCGTTAACAAAACATACGCCGGCCGGAGTGGCCGTGCGGTTCTGGACGCTACAGTCTGGAACAGAGCCACCGCTGCGGACGCAGGTTCGAATCCTGTCTCGAGCATGGATGTGTGTGATGTCTTAGGTTAGTTAGGTTTAATTAGTTCTAAGTTCTAGGCGACTGATGACCTCAGAAGTTAAGTCGCATAGTGCTCAAAGCCATTTGAGCCAACAAAACATAAATAGCACCGTTTGGTGGGGTGTCGTGACCGATGAGCATGGAATACTGACGAATGGCGTCGCGTTGTGTTCATCGATGAGTCGTAACGCGGCAGTACCTCGCACGACCATCGCCAGCGAGGAAGGCGGTGATCCGGGGAGAGGTCTCATTCCTCCAGTGTTTTGAAGGAGCGTTACTCCTGGCATCGTGTTGTGTGGAGCCATGGGGTATGACTCAGGTCACGGCTGGTAGTGACTAAGGAAACTCTGACGGCACAACTGTGCATCGTAAACATTATGCATCCTCATGTATTATCTCCCAAGCGACAATATTGTGGTGCCAGTTTTCAACAGGAAATTACACATCTACACATGCCACATGTCTCCGTGTCTGCATGATGCTGAGGTACTTCTGTAGCTGACAACATTCCCAAATCTCTTCCTGACAGAACATGTGCGACCAGCTCGGACGTCAATTCCGTCCCAGTGCGGGTACCCAGGATATCAGGAACAGTGACAACAGATGTAGGTCAACTTGCCTCACAAGAAGATACAACTACTTTGTGACAACCTCATCAACGTAATCAGTGGATGCATCCAGACCTGAGGGGACCCAACGCCACACCGATAAGTAAGCTTATTCTGTTTAGTTCTTTGTAAATATGACTTGATTTTGTAGTCATTCTGATAACATCAGATACCCTCCCAAAACATGATGTTTTATTTCCGGAAAGCGTGTGTTTGTTTCCCATTACAAGCAAAATGATTTTCTAAACGGATTTGTACGTTTCCATGCGACAGAGCGATCTCAAATTAGCCTTTTACTCAGCTTAGCTATATGTATTAACAGGGACAGTAAACCACGAGGAATAACCAGTAAGTACTCCAGCAGCGGCTGACCAGCGCTGCTGCATGGCCGTCGCAGGCAGCGCAAGCTAGGGCGGTGCTGTCACTTGTAGAGAGGAGTGAGTACTTAATATTTTGCACAGGAACACATGTCCGGATACATACTGTTTCCTTACTATAGCCTTTTGAAAACATGTTTCCTAGGGAGGTTTGCAACAGGGTAGTCATGATGGCGGCTGCTTACGTCAGATTTGGTGATGTCATTTGACGTCCATTATTAGAGGTGGTATGTAGTGTTGGAGGTGGTGTGGATGTAGTTGCTGGTCATCCACACCATACCAGACGGTGCTAGGAGCAAGATACATTGTTCGCACAATTGCTCGAGTACTCGTTGACGGGTTCTCTTCAAAGTGATGCAGTACGGCCTCTTCCAGTTTGGGTGTGCGGCGTCTCCTTCGGGCACCACGCTCACTCCTGCTGACGGAGAATCTACCCCTTTCCCAAAGGCGTTGCGTAATTGTGGCGAAAAGGGTATGCGATGGACAATGTGCATAACGGCCCTGATAGTGGCGACTAGTAGTTATTTTATTACCATGAGCTCCGCATACAGAAGGATCATGTCGGTGTAGTCTGCAGACGTGTATCCAGCGATGTTGCTCAAACTCTTACAGACATGTGAATGACGTTCGATCAAGGTCAGAGACGTAGGAAAGAAGTTTAATGACATCGGTCAGTTCAATGTAAGCACCTCCCACCACGACTACACTGCTGCAAAACCACCTAGCAAACATGTTTTCAATCGGCTGTAGCACGGAAACCCTACAAGTTTGTAACGGGAATTTCCGAACACCCTTTAGTCACAAGCGGGCCATTAACCATGTGCTAATTCTGTTCTGCTGGAACAGTTTTAGAAAAGAGAATGTTCGCGACGCCACTGCGGCGGGACGGGGTCGTTCGTCTGCTTTTTTTTTTTTTTTTTTACCTCGATAGGATTCTTACCGATGCCCCTTCACTCTGTGGTAGCAGATACGTGCTAGGCAGTGTAAAGCAGTGTTGATGAAACCACCACCTAATACCTACCACACAGAGGCCGCGGAACTCTAGTTGAAAGACAGTTCCTGAAAGTTCATGATTAAAAAATCGGAATCTTCAGTCTACTTACAGGAAAGTGTTTAAAATTAGATTAACTCTGCTTTTTATTCATATTGAAACACGTGAAATGGCTATCAAGTCCGTATTTAATATGGTATAATGTTATCATTCAAAATTCATTGTGTGTATAACAAATATTCACTCGAAAAACAGCCAGAATTTTAGTAAGAACGACCCGACTAATTTTCACGTTCTACCAGTCACATACCCACAATTATTCGTGAGTTAAACGTTCTGTCGTTTCAGTGGTATTTTTCGTAAGAGGTGCTCGGCAAAATATTCCGTACAAAGCACGAAATACACCACGCGGAGTTCTTACTACGACCAGCAAGTTCACACGCTCTTATCTCTCAAACTATTTAATTTAGAAACACCAAACTTTCATTAAATTGCTCGTAACTCCAGTCGCTTCAGTCACGATATGTTCGAACTGAATTAGCTTACTATTTCCTCATCTTACAGAGTATATCTAAAGGAGTGATCTGACATCGTGTTATCTGTAGACCGGCTAGCAAGCCATTCGTCTCGAGGTACTTTCCTATATGCCCACTCCTCTTTTCGAGCGGCAACAGCTTAATTCTGATTGGCTGTTGATCTAAACGATCAATCAGAACGTTCCTTCCAGAACATTCTCGCGGCAAATCTTGCCTTATCCAGTGACTAATTTGATAGTAATTAATGTCAACAAAACTTCAAATTCTTGTATTTTGTTTAATCAAAATAAATGAAGTGTGAAATATTCTTCAAATTGATAAGTAAACTTATTCCGCCTCTAACTTCCATTCTGGCTGCTTTTATACAAAAACAAGCACACACCAGCATACGTCACCTGAATCGTATGTACAAGGTTTATGAAATATTAAATTTTAACATATGTCCCACATATACTCTCTCAGTCATTCTCACGCACTCACACGGCAAAATTTAATCAAATAATAATTTTGACCGATTTTTGTCTTACGTAATGCACAGTGAATAAAGTTTTAAAAAGAAAATTCTAATTAATTGATTTTTATGCGCCGGCCAGTGTGGCCGAGCGGTTCTAGGCGCGTCAGTCTGGAACCGCGCGCCCGCTACGGTCGCAGGTTCGAATCCTGCCTCGGGCATGGATGTATGTGATGTCCTTAGGTTAGTTAGGTTTAAGTAGTTCTAAGTTCTAGGGGACTAATGACCTCAGATGTTAAGTCCCATAGTGCTCAGAGCCATTTGAACCATTTTTGATTTTTATGCACTGATAACTTTGAGATGGCTTCAAATGATAATGAAATTAAATCTGTGTTTTTTCCTAAATTAATTTTATAAAACAAGAGTAGGTTTTAGGACTTTTAGGTAATTATCTTCGTCTCCAAAACTATAACAAATAAAAACCTGAAATTTTGACACCACCATTTCATTAATAAAAAACTGCTGTGTACCAAATTTGAACTAAATCGGATAATAACTAATATGGATTATTTAGATTCGTAGAGGGCATGACTCTTCGTATCGACTGAATGTTACACTGTGCAGTTCTCACGGCAGGCAGCGTCAGCTGTGCTGTGAGCAAAGCGAAAAGAAAAACATAGCCATCCTGCAGCCACCATACTAGACGGCTGCGTGCCTTACTGCAACAAATGTCATCTCGTAATAACTTGCTGCGTTACAGCAACGCAGCCGCCCAAAGCCAAGATGCTAGTTACAGATTTGCATTGGGATGTGACTCGCGTGAAATGTCGGTTTCACGAGAGTCACATCCCAATACAAATCTGTAACTCAACCATCTTTGTGACGTGCTTATAATTATGTATTATTTATATTTTAGGATAACTAATCAGTAAAAAACGCAGCACATATTGTAATGATTCTAAACCTGTAACGGTACCCTTTGAATAAAGGAACTTAAAATAAATTTGTGGCTGGTTGCTATCTCAACACCATCAACATTTGCCTTCAAATAACATGCACAGTCTCCAGTCATGTCATCATATAACAAAATCGCATCGTTATTAATTGAATTCTAGATGGAAAAATTTCCTGCTCTGGAACATAATATTTATAATCAACTTATGGAGATAACAGCGTGGGATATATCTCTTCGGACGCACTGTAGCCAAATATGTGTGACAAAATATTGCGAAAAATAATTTTTGGTAACAAACAGTAACGTTTCAAGAAGAGTCGTTCACGGTAGTAGTGGTACATATCTTGTCGATCGTTCGTGACATCAGCGAGAAAAACTGATAACTGTTACTGACGTCACAATAGTGATTCGTGTCGTCCGCGGGCACAAATAAGAAAAACTTCGACAAGGAGACTCGCAGAAGTAAAGTAGAGCTGTACTGTGTGACTGGTATTTGATGTAACCTTACAGACCATATTCACCGATGTCGTATTGTAAAGGATTACTAAGCACTCACATCCGAGTTATTCGGTTCTATGGAGGGATACACGATTTAACTGCGCCACAGAAGCCTACTACACTGCCAGAAATTCATTCCTGCTTTTCGAACGTTTGAAAGGAGAATAAATGCTCAAAGGATGAACACACTTGTGAAAAGACGTATTTATACGGTCGACGTTTAAGACGTATAGAAGCTTACTGTGTATCAATGGAACAGCTAAAGCTCTAAAATGTGTATTATTAAATACAAGCTGTAAAATAACGGGCGGGGGTAGGGTGCGGCCACCCCTTATCTCCGCGTATGGCTGGAGTGCCCTTGGTTTCTAGTAGCATTTGGTTTATTTCTGGGGTCTCCCAAACTCTGGGAATCCTGGTGCTGTCACGGAACGCCTTATTTATTTTGAAGATCAGTATTTTTTTTAAAGGAGAAAGCCTTGTTTCACTCAGTGATTATTTTTGTTTTCAGTATTAACTAATAACACAGAAATCATAAGAAAGTTTTTAAAAAATTAGTATCTTTAAAACCTAAAAAAAAGAAACAGCCACGTTATCAGAAGCTTTTCGCAGAGGTCCACGGAACACAGTTTTTGGAAGCCCCGGTTTATTTGAGTCCATGACCGATTCTGACTTCACATTTCATATTTACGTCAATGTTACAACAATGTAATGACCTTTGGTGAGACAAAACTAATAACACAGACCAACATATCAGTTACAGTTCATGTTATTAATAGTGGTTACAGGTTAGGAGTAACTAGTTTCTCAAGATGCAGAAATCTGCTTTTTAAGCTAGTAATTCGAGTTTCGCCTGGCATGGTTCACGGAAAATGGGTTTCTCGAGTCACAATTAGTTCGCAAAGATACTTGAGATATTACTTAATTAATACTTAATAATAATATTTCAGAGCCAGTAGTATCATCGTAATTAATATTTATTCGTTTTTTGAGTATTTCATAACCAGTAGTATTACCATAGTACAGTGTTCCCCTCTACTGGAGTAGGAACGAATATTAAAGAAACTTAAATGTTTTGTATATTTCTCGTATGTTCGTCGGAGTCACTTCGTTGGTTCTCTATGATATTTCGGTAAGCAGATATGTTGCCATCTTTAGTTGCTTCATGACGACTATTACCCAGCACTTTTTTTTTACTTTTTCATTTTTTATTTCTCTTCTTCCTCTTTTCAAGAATTTGTAGTAAAGTTATTCTGTTCTGCATTTTCATTTCTGTTTTCTGCTGATACCTGTTGTTGCACTGTTCTTGTCGGTTTCCTACATAACTTGGCCGTTACCCCCTCCACCACTCTACTCTTGTTCTTGTCCGTGCAGCCGCCGCGTCGGGGGTTGGCGGTGAAGACCTGCAAACTGCTATCAGTCTCCGCGCAACCGGCCAATGGATGTGGACTTCACTATGAGGGAACGCTTTGGTTTTTCTCGTTAACTCATGGGCAAGAAATTCGACAACAATCTGAAGAAACTTTTCATGCTTGTGTCCACCTCAACAGACTTCCTGTTCGATAGAAATTATTGTGAATAGACGAACCATGGAGTGTCCTCTGTCACCGGTTATAGTAAATTCGTTCATGCAAGGTTTCGCAAAGTAGACCCTCGTACAAGCTCAGTTAAGGCCAACCTATTTCTACCGTTACCTGGATGACATATGAGGCGGTTGACCTCATGGACGGGACAGCTTGGATGAATTTCTGAATTTCTCCATCAGATAAACTCGCTCCACCTATCATGACCATGGAAGTGGAACAGGGAGCGATCTATCTGTGACCAAGAGAACCTTCCAACAGAACTGAAGCTACAGTAGACAATATTCCAAAAGAATGAATACAGCAACAAGCAGATGTGGAGTGTGTTTAGACGTACCTAGGCAACAGGAGGAAGATCAAGCGGTGCCCCTTTGACGGTAATGCCTCCAAAAAAGACAGCAGAATATTAGAGTGACACTATTTCAACTGTATAACTATATTTCGTCCAAATCATAAGACCTCGACACTAGTAGGTTCAGTAAAGGATGATGTAGGCCTTCGCAAACCAGGTGTCTAGCAGATTCCATGCCTTGTGGCAATGCATGCACTGGGGAAACTGTACACACGGCAGATATGAGGTGCCATCAACGTAGATGGTGAACTGAATTACCCTAGACCACCAAATTAGTTGTGACCGTTCATAGTACAATATCTGACAATACTGTAGATTACAATAAAACCAAAATACTTAGGCAGTCGTCCTACTTCTGGAATTGTGTGACTGAAGAGGCCATTAAAATTACGATACAGGATGGTGTACTCAACAAAAACAAGTGCCTGCAATTGAGCCAGGCGTGGAACCCTGCATGCAGTCCGGGATAAACGAAATATTTCCGAAACGGTCTTGTCCGCATCCGGGTACCTGGGGACCACAGTTCGCAGACCTCTAACACGTCCACCCATCGCGGTAGCTGCACGGATAGCGACGGGGTCCGAGGTTCAAATGGCTCTGAGCACTATGGGACTCAACATCTGAGGTCATCAGTCCCCTAGAACTTAGAACTACTTAAACCTAACTAACTTAAGGACTTCACACACATCCATGCCCGAGGCAGGATTCGAACCTGCGACCGTAGCAGTCACGCGGTTCCAGACTGAAGCGCCTAGAACCGCACGCCCACACCGGCCGGCCGGGGTCCGAGGTTGAGGCGTGAGGGAAGTGGAGACTAACGTATATCGGACGCCAACCCGAGCAGAGCTGCAATCATCACGAACAACATAAAGATGACAACAATCAAATAAGCAAAATATTAACAATTTGCGACTGCTGTTATGGATTCTAAAATTTTTGCTCGTCTGCTGTGAAATTTATTCATCACAAATTTTTGCAGCTCACTTTTCCTTCGAAAAAATTTATAAATAAAAGTTTATGAATGATCTATGTGGAATTAACGGATTGGAAACTTTACTATACTAGAGGTTCTAACAGTAGTTTACTTTGGTTCGTGGGTAAAACAACTCTCACTGTGTTAGTCCATCCATAGAAAGAGTAAAACTTTTCTGTTACCCAAGAAATGTTCGAGCTATCAGAAGAAATGTCTTCCCACCTTTATCCGACGCGATATAAATTCAGCGTTGTGAAGATGTTAAACAACGTGCACTGAATCTAAAGTCTGACTGTCTAACTTCGAATTTTGTCACAGAATAAATATTTCTCTCATGTTTTTAATGATTCTCGTTGTCACAGTACAACTATCAGTTTAATAAGTCACAGTTGCAAAATACTAACGCGAATTCTTTACAGACGAATGGAAAAAGTGGTAGAAGCGGACCTCGGGGAAGATCAGTTTGGATTCCGTAGAAATGTTGGAACACGTGAGGCAATCCTAACCTTACGACTTATCTTAGAAGAAAGATTAAGAAAAGGCAAACCTACGTTTATAGCATTTGTAGACTTAGAGAAAGCTTTTGACAATGTTGACTGGAATACTCTCTTTCACATTCTAAAGGTGGCAGGGGTAAAATACAGGGAGCGAAAGGCTATTTACAGTTTGTACAGAAACCAGATGGCAGTTATAAGAGTCGAGGGGCATGAAAGGGAAGCAGTGGTTGGGAAAGGAGTGAGACAGGGTTGTAGCCTCTCCCCGATGTTATTCAATCTTTATATTGAGCAAGCAGTAAAGGAAACAAAAGAAAAATTCGGAGTAGGTATTAAAATTCATGGAGAAGAAGTAAAAACTTGGAGGTTCGCCGATGACATTGTAATTCTGTCAGAGACAGCAAAGGACTTGGAAGAGCTGTTGAACGGAATGGACAGTGTCTTGAAAGGATGATATAAAATGAACATCAACAAAAGCAAAACGAGGATAATGGAATGTAGTCAAATTAAATCGGGTGATGCTGAGGGAATTAGATTAGGAAATGAGACACTTAGAGTAGTAAAGGAGTTTTGCTATTTAGGGAGTAAAATAACTGATGATGGTCGAAGTAGAGAGGATATAAAATGTAGACTGGCAATTGCAAGGAAATCGTTTCTGAAGAAGAAAAATTTGTTAACATCGAGTATAGATTTAAGTGTCAGGAAGTCGTTTCTGAAAGTATTTGTATGGAGTGTAGCCATGTATGGAAGTGAAACATGGACGATAAAGAGTTCAGACAGGAGGAGAATAGAAGCTTTCGAAATGTGGTGCTACAGAAGAATGCTGAAGATTAGATGGGTAGATCACATAACTAATGAGGAGGTATTGAATAGAATTGGGGAGAAGAGGAGTTTGTGGCACAACTTGACGAGAAGAAGGGACCGGTTGGTAGGACATGTTCTGAGGCATCAAGGAATCACAAATTTAGCATTGGAGGGCAGCGTGGAGGGTAAAAATCGTAGAGGGAGACCAAGAGATGAATACACTAAGCAGATTCAGAAGGATGTAGGTTGCAGTAGGTACTGGGAGATGAAGAAGCTTGCACAGGATAGAGTAACATGGCGAGCTGCATCAAACCAGTCTCAGGACTGAAGACCACAACAACAAACAACATGGATAGCTATAGGTCAGAAATACACCCCTTCTCTCTGTGTAATACACAGACGTTCTGCGCCATTCGGTTTCCACATCTGGCCTTGGTATGAATGCTTCGGAAACGTGAGCGGACTTCGACGAGAAGATTCACAGACTAAGAGATCATAAATATGCAAGACGTACGATATTCCCACATGCGAAGATTCTACCTGCCGTAGTTTTCTGCAATTATTACATGGGTAATGCCGTTCATTACCCTTAGACGAAATGGAAGAAGATGTACAGCATATTATTTTCAGTGGTATTTTTCGTACTCCCACGTGTTTCATTTGTCACCGGACAACAGACACTCGATTTCAACCGTAAACTGCCTTCAGAAATGAGTCCCAACACTTTCTCGCTCTGTTGTTCATTCTCTGTACCAACTTACTGTTCCCTTCTTCACTTTCTTTTTCGCGATGTTGGGCACCTCATCTCTATCTTGTACTGTGCTTGCTCCCATAATTTTAAACAGCATTACTATTAACGAAAGTTTTAAAAGTAAGAAAATAAAAAACGATATTTCTAGCGAGAGGTTATATCTTGAAACTGTCTATGCTGACGACCTGCCACTTACGCAGCTTTTACAACTGTCTGCATATGTATTTCTGTCATGTGACTATTACAAACGGTGTCAGTGTTCAGTGCGTTGTGATGGATAGAGCTAAGTGGTTGCCCAGTCAGCGCGATAACTCTCTTGACGTCAAACAGGATTAAGACCTGTTGCTCGTTACTGGGTTACCTTGGGTGAAATTGTGCGGGAACGAAGACAAATAACTAGGGGGTCAACCAGTGACGAAGTTCCACTGAGACACGAAAACAAAAATTAATATTCTTGGGATCGCTATTTTGTAGCCTCATCGTAGTGATAACGGGCTAGTAACTGCTTCTTTCACTGAGTCATGATTAAATAAGCACGATACACCAAAAGACAGGAAAAACTTTTGCGCGGTAACCGTCGTTCTTATTTGCGTTGCTGGCCTGTTCTGTTTGCCTGCTACGTTGTTTAGTGCGCATACTACTATCAGACAGTATTCTTATTTCCCCTATTGGATGCTGTGGTTGAATGTGAGTGATAATATTTCGTGTAGGTACGACCCTGATTTTTTAATTATAGATAAAACACTAGTGCACGAAACGGATAACAAAACACACGCACACAAAACCCACGTACTCAGTACCGGGGCCGGTAACCAAAAGCATTTCTTTCAGGCCTATGCCCATATTTCTACTGGATTATCAAAAGGGGGAATGCTAGTTGACTTGAATTTATTTATTAAGGTAATAAGGAGGTTCTTACTATTACATTTATGGATTTGAGCTTTGGGAGACGAGAGGTAATTGTGTGAAAATTCCAAATGTGCTTTTTTCTCTTTTAAGTGACTGAAATTTTATTACAGATTTAGATGTTGTAATTGAACATAATCTAGATTCACAGGTCCATATTACACACATCGAAAAGGTTTCGCATCACCTCGGTTCCGAGAGTTTTGGAACCTGTACAGAAGATTGGAATAGACATCAACGTAAACATCATTTCCGCCATTTTTATTGCTCATGAAAGCCATACATTCCATGTTATACCACCATACAGCGAGGCCTTCAGAGGTGGTGGTCCAGACTGCTGTACACACCGGTACCTCTAATACCCAGTAGGACGTCCTCTTGCATTGATCCATACCTGTATTCGTCGTGACATACTATCCCTCAGAGTGGTTGGTGGGCCACGTCGTCCACAAGCAGCCCTTTTCAATCTATCCCAGGCATAGGGTTCATGTGTGGAGAACATGCTGGCCACTCTAGTAAAGCGGTGTTTTTATCCTGAAGGAAGTCATTCACAAGATGTACACGATGGGGGCGCAAACTGTCGTCCATGAAGACGAATGTCTCGCCAATATCCCTCCGAAATGGTTGCACTATCGGTCGGATGATGGCATCCAAGTATCGTACAGCCGTTACGGTGCCTTCCATGACCACCAGCAGTGTACGTTGGTCCCACATAATGCCACCCCTAAACAGCAGAGAACCTCCACCATCCTGCACTTGCTGGACAATGTGTCTAAGGCGTTCAGCCTGACCGGGTTGCCTCCAAACACGTCTCCGATGATTTTGTGGTTGAAGGCATATGCGACAGTCATCGGTGAAGGGAAGGCGAAGCCAATCCTGAGCAGTCCATTCGGCATGTTGGTGGGGCAATCTGTGCCGCGCTGTATGGTGTCGTGGTTGCAAAGATGGACGTCGCCATGGACTTCGGAAGTGAAGTTGCGCATCATGCAGCCTACTGGGCACAATTTGAGTTGTAACACGACGTCCTGTGGTTGCACGAAAAGCATAATTCAACATGGTGGCGTTGCTGTCAGGGTTCCTCCGTAGGTAGCGGTCATCCACTGCAGTGGTGGCCCTTGGGCGGCCTGAGCGAGGCATGTCATCGACAGTTCCTGACTCTCTGCATCTCCTCCATGTCCGAACAACATCGCTTTCGTTCACTCCGAGACGCCTGGACACTTCTCTTGTGGAGAGCCCTTCCTGGCACAAAGAAACAATGCGGACGCTATCGAACCGCGGTTTTGAGCGTCTAGGCATGGCTGAAGTTGCGAGATCCCCTCGCTTCTAAACTGATACTGTTATTACTCAGCTCATATGTGACGTACAGTATAACTGGTCAGCATTTCCACCCGGAATTTGCGAGTGTAAGTCGGACCTTCCTCGATCCGCCTTGGTGGGTCGTGTCGTCGGATTTCCTCCTACCCGTGCGCGGTGCAGCTCTCGTAAATGTCGTCCCGTGCAGATTCTTCATTGGCGCATTGGATGTCGGTGGAAGTTAATTATCTGAAATTGCTGTCGATCAACTTTGGGGTATCTATTTTTTCGAAATTAACATTCAGAATGCCGTAATATCACTTTTATTCCTATTAGATCACTAATGAAACACTCATGTCACAAACTACTCGTAACTGAGAGCATGGCTACCATCGAACAAGACAGGAAGAGCTCTTAACGCCGACTGCCGACTTTGGCGCGCAGTCCGTTTCTCTTACTAGTTTCGTCACAGTTCGTGGATTTCCGATCAAGTTCGTAATTAATTTGTTGCATTTGTTAATGAACGGGTGTGAATTTTAAGGATGCAAAATTATGATAAATAGTTTTAAACATCCAGAGGCTCCTCCTAGTATTCATGTTGTCATAAATGACTTTAATTATTAAATATAAACAAACAAAATCGGTGACTTTGGCGCCAAGATGGCGGTACTTCCCGTCATGTATATTTCCCAGGCTGACGCTTGTTGCTACGGTCCAGCGCCGAGCCCCACCCCAATACGCGCGACATATGGTCGCTTCGTCACCTAGCCAGCCAGCGTTGGAAATGCTCTCCGACTCATGGCCGGCTACGTACTACAGCTCTTCCTGACTATCGTGAATACATCAATAAGAGACAATAATTTATTAAAACTGGTAAAAATATCTTCCTCACGTAAGAGGCACCTTACAAAGTGCAGACAACACGAGCCGTGTACCTCCTTCTTGGTGGAATGACTGGAACTGATTGGCTGTGGACCCCCTCCGTCTAATAGGTGCTGCTCATGCATGATTGTTTATGTCTTTGGGCGGGTTTAGTGACATTCTGAAGAGTCAAAGGAACTGGGTCTGTGATAAAATATCCACGTCAGTCTTCAGGAGTTCTGGGAACCAGGGTGATGCAAAACTTTGTTTGATGTGTGTGTTATCGGTGCTGACAAGTATTGAAATCGCTAATTGGTCTCGTATTATCAGCCGATGAATTGTCTCACTATAGGGAGGTTGAAGGGAATTCATTATCACACACCAGTCACAACCCCTCCAAACGTCGCCATGCTTAAGCACCCCACGAAGAACTACGCGAAATGCCGCTACTACATAAATTATTCCACAAGCGCGACCGTGCAGAACTGGGATGCTACCCACAGAGATGCTTGAGCACACAGTTTTCAATTACGTCCGTGAGACGAGCGAAAGAGGGGAAGTCGGTTGTCGAATTGTATCTGCTATGATATATTGCATTTCACGTCTTATCACCTTCCAGATGGAGAGCCGGCACGGTAGTTCAGCGTGTTCGGTCAGAGGGTTAGCTACTCTCTGCAATAAAGAAACTGAGTGAACGGATCAACGAAGAACTTAAACGGGTGTCATCGGACGTCCACCCCGAACAAATTCTACGAACAATAAAGGACAAAATGAGATCAACCAAAAAAATTGCGTCCTCTCCGGAGCACCTCCCGGCTACCCCATAACCACCACGCTACCGACCGGCCACCCCGGTCGTTGTTCGAAATGCCACGTTGCTATTGGCTGAAGGCCAACCTCCACCCTCTACACTCCTCAGAACCGATCTTCCCGAAATGCCTCAAGCAAACTCTGTGTTTAGCTTCCCTAGTTCCTCTTTTCAGAAGCCTACCGAATCTACTGAGTCCTTTTAAACAGCTTTTCACCTTTCTAAGCCCAACACATTCACACAGCATGCCGTCATAGATGCTGTAAAGGTAAAGAGAGGACGAGGAAGTGTGACACATTGAAAAGTAACCGAAATAAAAAACTTCTACATGTCCGTTAGCTGGGTTATTCATGAAACGTACTCACAGTACCGCTTCACTTTTGGCGGTAAGCTCGCGGCATCGGAGGTGTAAGTGAATTTCTCCGGGGTCAACAGCCATCATCCTTCGCTGCGTTCGCGACATGCGACCGCTCGCATCCTGAAAATTTTGGTTTGTGGTTTCACAGTATATGTTAATTGTACTACGATAACCTCTGAAACAAAATACCGATCACAGTAACTTAGCAAATAGTTACTTCTATTTCTCCTTTTTTTGGTGTGAAGACCATCTCTGTGCCATAGCCTGGTATTTACTTCAGATCCTGAATGCGACGCTCATATTAAGACCCTGCCGACAATACAGCTTGGGTCACCTTCAGCATTGTACCCCTGCAAGAAGTACAATGGCACTTACCGAGTACACAGTTTCAAACGCCTACAGTGATGAGCCAAAACATTATGTCCACTGTTTTTTAAAAGCATTGTTGGATTACGCAGCGATCAGATCAGTTAATTTGAAATAGTAATCAGTCTTGATCGCAATTTCTTTATTAAAAATCAGGTGTCAATGCTAAATGGTTTTGATCATATTTAGATCATGATGAAACCATGTCTATGAGAAAAAAAGTACTTAGAGGGTCGACTGGAACGCAGAAAAACTAATTATCCTTAGAGGGTTCTCTGGAATGCAGAAAAGTAATTTTCCTCTGGTATAACAAAAAATCATTCTCCTTTAAAAGTTTGTCCAGAATTCGAAGAAATAATTTCCTTAGATGTTTCTCTGGAATGCAAAAAGTAATTCTGCTTAGAGTATTATTTTTGCGTTCCAGATACATAATCTGATGATGGTCTAGAAATAATCGAAACCGATTACAATTGATATATGATCGTTTACTTCTAATTTTAAAAAGTTGAGACCCATACTGATTACTGTTTAGAATGACGGCCACTGCGCACCGTTAGACTGAATGCTGACTGGTGGATTTGCGGGCACAAGACGCGGTAAGGAAAGTACACCAAATTCGCCCGATCTGAACCTGATGGAACACATCTGGGGCACTATAGACCACCTGTTCGGCATGCACAAAACAGTGGCCCTTATTTCATGGGAATTGCGTCTCCTCTGCGTAGACACCTGGCACAACATACCTCTGGAAGTACCACATACCTCCGGAAATCCACCAAGGGCTCGCTGAATCCATGGCGAACGGAATCGCTGCTGTGTTGGGTTTTGAAGGCGGTCCATCACGCTATTGACAAGGTCGTATTAAAGTTTTATTTATGTCTCCCTTCCTCGATTACATACAGAACTGTTCGTGATTCTTCTAGAGTGCTGAGATGTAAGTTTGCCAAATAGCGAACGTTTGTTTTCCTTTATTTCCAGCCGGGCGAAGTAGCGCAGTGGTTAGCACACTGGACTCGCATTCGGGAGGACGTCGTTTCAATCCCGTCTCCGGCCATCCTGATTTAGGTTTTCCGTGATTTCCCTAAATCGCTTCAGGCAAATGCCGGGATGGTTCCTTTGAAAGGTCACGGCCGATTTCCTTCCCCATCCTTCCCTCACCCGAGATTGCGTTCCGTCTCTAATGACCTAGTTGTCGACGGGACATTGAACACTAATCGTCTCCTCCCTCCTTTATTTCCAGATTTAACATCTTCCGCCAAGTTCTCCGACATATTTGACAGTCGCCATTTCGTGAAAAAAAGTTCTCATGTTTTGATTTGGATTTGCACATTCACATTCAAAAAAATGGTTCAAATGGCTCTGAGCACAATGGGACTTAACATCTGTGGTCATCAGTCCCCTAGAACTTAGAACTACTTAAACCTAACTAACCTAAGGACATCACACACATCCATGCCCGAGGCAGGTTTCGAACCTGCGACCGTAGCAGTCGCGCAGTTCCGGACTGAGCGCCTAGAACCGCTAGACCGCCGCGGCACATTCACATTCAACTATCTATACCAAACACATTCAATAACGTACTTGTTTTTAATTCTCATTTTTTTATAAACACTTTTACGTGGGATAGTATCATACGCAGACAGTTGGGGTACACAAATTTCGTAATTACTCAGAAGAGTGACAAAATTTCAGTCCCTCCCCTAAGCAATTTTTTTTATAATTTTTTAATCTCTTATTTCGTTTCATCTGTCATGTAGGGAAATACTAGTAAATCTAATACTGCATCAAAAAACTGTAACACAGGTCAAACATGCACCGTTTGAGTCTTGTACTACTGTAATAAACGTGTCACATAGCTTAAAAGTGTAGGTGCAAATATGGAAATTTTTTTCCAGTGGAAAAAACAAAAGTCACACGGTTAAACGGAGTTAATAGGTTGCCAAACTCAATTTCTCTCATTTCCCTAGCTTTATCGCATTACCTTCGCATGAAAGTACAGTCTACCTCGTCAAATCTAACAACTTTCTCCTTTTGTCACTGTTACGTGCGAAACCGAAGCAGATGTAACGTGCAGTTTAAATACACAGTCCTTGCAAATGAACTGTATCTTCGAAACCCGTTGGACAGCAGTCAGAAAATAAAATTTGTAACAGATGACAAAATATTGTTAACTAATAATGCATAGTCTAGAAATGACAGTCAAGGACAGTCCACGACTGAATGTCTCTTAATAACACGACAGGAACTTCATAAGTAGGGAACTGCAGGGCAAGATGGAGTTCCGAAACCACTCAACAGTGATGTAAATGCCCGTAACAGTAAAACGTGCTGCCAAACTCATTAAATCTGGACTGTGGAGCATTGGATGGAATTGGTATGGTTGGATGAGTCTTTTTTTTTTTTTTTTTTTTTTTGCACTGTTTCCAACTTATCACTGATTTTAAGTCCCAAGAGAGAAACCAGTTGGGGGTTCGGCGACGATATGGACAGTCATATCGTGGTATTCCATGGGCTCCGTGGTTCCTGTGCGAGGTCGCATTACTGCAAAGGGTTATGTGACCATCGTGGCTGGTCAGGTCTATCCCATGGTACAACGTTTGATCCCCAATGGTGATGCTGTGTTACAAGACAATACGGCCACTGTTCACACAGCTCGCATCGTCCATGACTCGTTTTATGAGCACGAAGATGGGTTGTCGCATCTACCCTGGTCACCACAGTCGTCACATCTGAGTACTATTGACCCTGTCTGTTCTACTTTGGAGGGAACGGAATGTGACTGAAATCTACTTCCATCATCCTTACCTTAACTTGTCACAATTTTGCAGGAAATATAACTATAAGACTGTCTTCTAAACCCTACAGCCCTGTACATATCCATTCCCACACGACTGGTATCTCTTTCGACTGCCAACAATTTTCCTACACCGTATTAAGCATGGTGATGTGTTAAGTTTTTGGTCTTTCCATACTTTTGCCCACCCCCTGTGTCATGCCCCAGCTGCAATACAGTCTCTGCGTCTCCCTCAAGGTCTTACTGTGATTCATGAACTACACTACTGGCCATTAAAATTGCTACACCACGAAGATGAGGTGCTACAGACGCGATATTTTATCGACAGGAAGAATATGCTGTGATATGCAAATGATTAGCTTTTCAGAGCATTCACACAAGGTTGGCGCAGGTGGCGACACCCACACCGTGCTGACATGAGGAGTTTCCAACCGATTTCTCATACACAAACAGCAGTTGACCGGCGTTGCCTGGTGAAACGTTGTTGTGATGCCGTGTGTAAGGAGGAGAAATGAGAACCATCACGTTTCCTACTTTGATAAAGGTCGGATTGTAGCCTATCGCGATTGCCGTTTATCGTATCACGACATTACTACTCGAGTTGGTCGAGATCCAATGACTGTTAGCAGAATATGAAATCGGTGGGTTCACAAGGGTAATACGGAACGCCGTGCTGGATCCCAACGGCCTCGTATCACTAGCAGTCGAAACGACAGGCATCTTATCCGCATGGCTGTAACGGATCGTGCAGCCACGTCTCGATCTCTGAGTCAACAGATGGGGACGTTTGCTACACAACAACCATCTGCACGAACTGTTCGACGACGTTTGCAGCAGCATGGACTATCAGCTCGGAGACCATGGCTGCGGTTACCCTTGACGCTGCATCACAGACAGGAACGCCTGAGATGGTGTGCTCAACGACGAACCTGGGTGCACGAATGGCAAAACGTCATTTTTTCGGATGAATCCAGGTTCTGTTTACAGCATCATCATGGCCACATCCGTGTTTGGCGACATCGCGATGAACGCACATTGGAAGCGTGTATTCGTCATCGCCATACTGGCGTGTCACCCGGCGTGATGGTATGGCGTGCCATTGGTTACACGTCTCGGTCACCTCTTGTTCGCATTAACGGCATTTTTAACAGTGTACGCTAAATTTCAGATGTGTTACGACCCGTGGCTCTACCCTTCATTCGATTCCTGCGAAACCCTATATTTCAGCAGGATAATGCACGACCCCATGTTGCAGGTCCTGTACGGGCCTTTCTGGATACAGAAAATGTTTGACTGCTGCCCTGGCCAGCACATTCTCCAGATCTCTCACCAATTGAAAACGTCTGGTCAATGGTGGCCGAGCAACTGGCTCGTCACAATACGCCAGTCACTACTCTTGACGAACTGTGGTATCGCATTGAAGCTGCGTGGGCAGCTGTACCTGTACACGCCATCCAAGCTCTGTTTGACTCAATGCCCAGGCGTATCAAGACCGTTATTACGGCCAGAGGTGGTTGTTCTGGGTACTGATTTCTGAGGATCTATGCACCCAAATCGCGTGAATTTTAGTTCTTGTGTAATATATTTGTCCAATGAATACCCGTTTATCATCAGCATTTCTTCTTGATGTAGCAATTTTAATGGCCAGTTGTGTACTTTCCACTGTTCTTTGTTTTTGTGGAACTGTTCCACACATTAAGTCAGGCAGCCGCTGCATTTGTCAGTATGACGCCGCTCTTTCGAGCAGTGGCCGTGATATGAAAATTAAGTTTAGCAGCGTTATAGCCTTGGTGTTAGGAGCAGATAACGCTACAATGTGAAATCCTCTTGAAACTCGTGACTGAAGGTTATCGATTTATCAGAGGCTTGTCCGAGACTGATACACGAATTTCTTAATAGCCACTCAGAGAAAAGTGTTATCACATAGCTCAGGACACAATAGGACGATCTTTTTTGGTTTTACAAGATGATTAAAATTAAATTTCGTGTGACTAGGGCCTTCCGTCGGGTAGACCGTTCGCCGAAAGCAAGTCTTTCGATTTGACGCCACTTCGGCGACTTGTGCGTCGATACATGATGATAATATGTAAGTATCTCGTCCTCGAAGGACGACCACATGAGAGATGTAACCGGTAATTAAGTACAAATAGGTTTTGTGACAGTAAATTATTGGTTATGCTTTTGACAATTCAGTGGTTCACACTACAGACTGTCGGAGGAAAATTACAAAGTTACATCAGTGAGGAGCACAAGCGCCTGTTTCCGACATCAATACAAGTGAAAGGTATGCAATGTTTCGTCTTTGGTTGGTAATAGAAAAATGTCGTTACAAACAGCACTGCTAAAGTCAGAAACAGTAGTTATACAGCAGTAACGTGCAACCACAGAGAAAGGAGAACCGAACAGATGCGATATACCACTACTTGTTGCATCTTCTCTCGTCTATACATGAGGTGCTGCACTCTTTCTTAACTTTTTACAAAGGTGTCACAGATATCATAGATGTAACAGGGTATTATACAAGTACATTTGATAATAAGGAATTAAAATAATGGACATTATTGTTAATTAATAGACTAATATTATTAATGAAGAATAGTATTAGAAACTAGATGGAATTTCGTAACAGACAAAGATAATGAAGTGTAATACGGGACAATGCAATGATCAAAACTTAAATCAGTAAAGATTGCCCATGAATGGGAACTTATACCTCATCATATAGCAGAAACATGATTAATTTATGCTCCTCATGTACCATGAAAGAAACGTCTGCATTAGTGTGCAGGAAGTTATACTTAGGTGACGACCCGAGGTTTAGACCATACGTGTAGGATATTCATGTATTAACAGCATTTAAAAGGTCATACCACGAATAGCTGCTGCTAGAAAAGCGTAGCGATAAATACACTCTAATTATAAAATGTACATGGAAGGGAGTTATGCATGTTTTGTAGTTACTATAGGCACAAAGAAACGTAAATGGCATTATTATTGTTATTATTCAAGCCAGAAACGTCTATCGGCTAGCAGATACTAATTGTATAACTATGTTGCTAATTGCAGGGAAGAGTTAGTACCAATTAGTGAATCTAGGGAGAGTGCAATGATCTCCAATGGTCTTCCCGTTAGAGAATGAAAAGCAAATATGGCATCATCTAAAGATATTAAACCGATATGCGATTCCCACACTGACAGTGAGAAAATGATTCTATCGATACTTCAGAAATATCAAGTAGGTCCTACTACGCAAACCTTTCTTTAGAAGAGCCATTATTGCAGCTTAGATAAACCGACTTCTCTAGTAGGTAATCGATTTCATTACAGTACCATTCTCTCCACTAGTGTGGACAAGAAGAGAATAGAAGCTTTCGAAATGTGGTGCTACAGAAGAATGCTGAAGATAAGGTGGGTAGATCACGTAACTAATGAGGAGGTATTGTATAGGATTGGGGAGAAGAGAAGTTTGTGGCACAACTTGACTAGAAGAAGGGATCGGTTGGTAGGACATGTTTTGAGGCATCAAGGGATCACAAATTTAGCATTGTAGGGCAGCGTGGAGGGTAAAAATCGTAGAGGGAGACCAAGAGATGAATACACTAAGCAGATTCAGAAGGATGTAGGTTGCAGTAGGTACTGGGAGATGAAGAAGCTTGCACATGATAGAGTAGCATGGAGAGCTGCATCAAACCAGTCTCAGGACTGAAGACCACAACAACAACAACAACAACACCATTCTCTCACTCAGGCCATGCAGTTTGTCGAGAAAGTTTGTATTCCATACGTACAACACATTAATTCCACTATTGTTTATAGAATGGAAGAGAAACTGGATTCACAGTTTTCCTGTTTTTTAGGAAGAAGACTGAATGGAACTCCACTTCACTAGGCATGGACACTCGATTATGGCAGAAATGGTGTCATCATGAGCTGGGTAAGATATACGAGAGTCGGAATATTGCAGGCTTCATTAGGATTGGGTTGTTTTGAGGGAGGAGACCAGACAGCGAGGTCATCGGCCTCAGCGGATTAGGGAAGGGCGGGGAAGGAAGTCGGCCGTGCCCTTCCAAAGGAACTATCCCGGCATTTGTCTGCAGAGATTTAGGGAAATCACGGAAAACCTAAATCAGGATGGCCGGACGCGGAATTGAAACGTCGTCTTCATTAGGAACAAACATTTGACAATAGATCACATCATTCGACTGGACATCCGAAGATGGTCTACAAAAGTGGGCGATCGTAAGAAGACCGCTCGGCAGTTCTAGAATACTTGGAAGGGACTGATACCGCTAGGACCTGTTCCAGATAAGCATATTGTTTGATTGTCGGCAGAGAGCAAGACAAAAAAATCACGTGGAGGGCGAACCCTAAAACCCGACGACACAAGCAAGGTGATTCAAAATGAAAGTATGGATTTCAGTTGTTTATCACAGACAAACTGTGAAAGATAGAAACACATTGTCCACGTCACTGGACAGAGGAAGATTCAAAGCTTTATGTTCGCACAGAGAATACACCACACACGAAACATGAGCACCATGCGTTGCTCGGGACACATGGAAACGGTAGTCCATTTCATTCCACAAACAAATCAACAGGTCCCATTTTAATGAATCGACAGTTTTAACAATTCGATTTATCATATCTTGAAGAGTAGCTACCGTAGGTGGGACACTCTGTCTGTTATGTACCCCCACAGAAAAAAAATGCAAGATGTGAGGTCAGGTGACATAAGCTGCCAAAGATGAGGACCATGCGTTGCTCGAGAAATATCGGATCGTTAGTCCATTTCATTTCACAAACAAATCAAATTCCAACACACAAAATGATTTCTCATGTGGTTCTGTCACAATGTTGCTACAAAGAAACAACAGCGCAGCTGTGTCAAAAACTTTGAACCTTCCTCTATCCAGTCACATGCACAATGAGTTTCTATCTTTTATCGAGATGACCCACTGGAAACAAATCTCCTCTCCTCCATGACAACGCAAGGCCTCACAGAAGTCTGCGCACCCAAAAGGAGCTCACAAAACTTCATTCAACTGTTCTCCCTCATCCATCCTAAAACCCGGATCTCGCACCTTCCGACTCCCATCCGCTTAGTCTAATGAATCAGCGGCAAGCAGTATGCAGATGATGGGAAGGCTACTAATGCAACAAGACGTTCGCTCCAAAGTCGACCAGCAGAGTGGTATCGTGAGGGTGTTTAAACCCTCCCAGTAGGGTAACGTAAAGCCGTCGCATTGAACGGAGATTGTGTTGGAAAATAGTGTTTTCTAGCCAAAAGAGTGAGGGATAATATGGTATACTGGAATCCTGGTTAAAACCAATCTGCTTTGAGAAAAAAATGTGTTCCAGTTCTTATTGAACGCCCCTCATACATCAGCGTTGGAGCATTACACGACCTACTACATCGACAGCGCTCCAAAGTGACTAGTGTGTGTTCTTTTAAAGTGACTGACTAATATTTTGTCCTTTGAGTTTATGTTTCGATACAATTTCCGTATCTGATTCATTAGAGTTCTCTTAAAAACGCTGATGAACAGAACTGATAGCTACCAGTACAGCTTTCAATGCATGCTACAAACTGTTTCGGGCATTCTTTGGAGCTACATCTGGACGAAATATACATTTAGTCGAAAATCGAACCTTTGTTTGTCGACTGGACGAACAACTTCAAAGTTGTATACTTTTTGCATGTACATCGTCCGGCAGCGGAGCGCGTCCTGCGTGACCCTGCGGTGTGGACCCACAGCTGCACGGCTGTGCGCGCAGAATCACTGGAGAGTGTCCGTTCGCCGTGCAGCGCGCAGCAGTTTCCTCCGCCTCCACCTCCGGCGCCGAGACCGCCCTAGGGCCACTGGCCCTGCGCCGCCGCCGCCGCCGCCGCCGCCGCCGCCAATGGATTGGATCGGCCCCCAGGGAGCGACAAAGCGGCGGCTCGGGCACCTCTGCGTAGCTGGGCCAGATTCGGCGACCACTCGCAGCAAAGCTGGCCCCAGCGACCACGTAGTCTTACCAGCGACTTACGTACTGCAGGGAACGATAGACGAGTCGTTACGTCATAATTCTACCCACCTTGCATCAGTGCTAAGCTGTAAGAGCAATTTGTATGTAACTACCTCAGTACTCGGCGTTTCACAGATGTTTATTTATTACAGTCTTCCATTAGTTCCCTTCCTTCCCCCCTCTCTGTCCAGTTCCTCCTTCACCACCTCTCTGTCCAACTCCTCCTCCCCTCTCTCTATCAATCTGTTCCTCTCCCCCCTGTCCCTCTGTTGACCTGCTCCTTGTCCCTTTGTCCATCTCTTCCCCCCCCCCATCTAATTCCATCCCTTTCTCCCCCCCCCTCTGTCCATCTCTTCCTCCCCTCTCCCTGTTCATCTCCACCTCTTTCCATTCTCTATCAATCCCTCCCCTCCTCTCTCTTTGTTCATCTCCTCCTCTTTCATTTCTCTGCCCTTTCCTCCTCCCCCTCGTCTCTTCATCTCCTCTTCCCCATCTCCATGCCTATCTCTTCCTCTCTCTGTCTCAGTCCATCTCCTCCTCTTTCCTTTCTCCCCCCCCCCCTTTCTTCTTCTCCCTCCACGTTACTTAGCTCACACCACTAGGAGGCTGGTGGTTTTACCTCCACAATATTTCTTTCCAGATTGTAACTATTATAGGTATTAAATTTGGTTGAAATCGTTCTTGGTCTTTAGGATGAGCCTTTACCACGTGTTTTGCCCACATACGCACATGTCAGATATATTTAACACATAATTAACGTATTTCACACTTATTTGTAAACATATATCACCTGTATCTGTAGCGCATTTCACCCTGCAGTTTCGTCGGTTATTCGTACATTATCGGCTACACTGCTTCTCACTCCAGCTCCCACCCCTTTGGCACATAACTGGCTCTTATCCTCTCAGCGATGATTTCCAGACACTTACTGACGTCTGTAACAAGCCTGGTTGAAATCGGTCCATTGATTTTGGAAGAGATGTTAAACAAAGTAATTCATATATACATATATCCATTTTTGTAATATCTACAGACATCTGTAAACCTAGAGACCCCCCCCCCCCCTCGATGCCATCGTGCAGATTCTTCGTATTTCCAACAAAAACATACTATTATTGTAACACTTCACATAGTCAACCTCGTGGACACGTGATCTTAATTTTCCACATAAAATTTATTTCTCAATTCAATAAACTTTACCAACAGCCGTATACTTTAGGTTGTTTTATTTTATTTCAAACGCAACCACTGTGGGCAGTTCATTTTGCCATCTTCAGGCCCATGCGCATTTTTTCAATTCAACGAGCTTATCGTATAGCGCCAAAACAATGGATACCGTGAATCCCAATCGTCGTGCAACTGACTCATACATTTACAGCACCCATCCAAGAAGTTCCGAGGCTGGATTTTTCCTGGCATATAAGTGACGTCAGCGCAGTATCTTTAGTGTCAGTTTGAAAAGGGACCGTAAGCCACAGTTATAATCAGCTGTAAGCAGGCAGTGTTAAATAGTGGGCGTGCGGCCACAGTGCGTCAATGTTGATGTACTACAAGATGCAATGGAGCAATATCTCTATATCAAGTTTTCAAGACATTCTCCAAAAGTTCTGAAGAAGAGTAAACTGTGTGTACATTTTTTTCGGCACATCTTGACTCCCGGACGCAATCAGCTGTGCAAGGACGCCTGCTGCGACTTGACTGAAATTCAAAACGCAAACAATTCTTTTCTAGAAAAAATCATCACGGGTGACGAGACTTGGTGTTATCAATGTGAACCTACCAACACACTGCAAAGTGCAGAAATTCACATCAAGGATCAACGCTTTGACGTTCATGCCGGTGTAACGTGTTAGTTGAACAACATCCCAACTAAACTGACTGTTGCACGTGGTTCTATGAACGTTCTGTGTGCTGTAGTCAAGTCGGGAATGGTGGGATGCTGTGGATGGGGGTGGAGGGAAGATTACGTACAAACCCTGAAGCGTTAATAGCACCATTTTAACTTTAATTTTTAATTAACCCGGTCTCGAAACATTATGGACTGGTGTCATTAAAACTACTGTCAAAGCAGTTTTAATAGCGCAGTGCGTTTTTGTGCTACAGTTGACGACTCACTGTAACGAGATTTTCGTGATATTAAGATGATTCTCTGAGCAACTGAATCCGACCTTCATTTCCTAAATGTGCGAGCAAGACAAATTTTGTGCTCACAGGTATAGTACTTAACTTATTGCAGCAAATAAAAATTTCTATCAACACGCTTAACATCAGGTATTGTATCCCGGATTTTCCACCAAGCCGCAGCATCGATATGGCGTCTGAGATACTGCAGCTAGCACGTAATAACAGCACATCGGGTCCCCGCAGAGGACGTAAGCAGAGGATGCAACGAACATCCCTTCTGGCAGAGTTATGTACTGAAATACGCGTATAGCCACTTGCCTGTTGTCTCTGGAAGCCTTTGAGGTTTCCCTAATCACTCCATTCATATGCTAGGGTGGTTTCTTTGGAAGGGGCACTGTCAATTTCCTTCTCATTCTTTTGAAATCCGAGTTTGTGTTCCGTTTCTAACGACCTAGCTGTCGACGGAATGTTTAAGTTTCCTTCCTTTTTTGAAGACTTCAGGTTGCTCACAGTGTCTGACTATTACTTGTTGTGTCGGTATTCGCTTTGGACTTATTTTGCACACTTAAGACGATCCTACTGTGTTTTCCACTCTCGTTTCTTGCCAGTTGTGAAAGGTTGGTGCTAACATCTCTGTAAGACGCACATCATTACACCTGTGGCTGCGACATTTAGTTGTCACATGATTGACCTAAGTCACCGAAAACTAGCTTGAGACTAAGTAAATAATGATTTCAAAGCATCAGAGAACTGTATCCTTCGCTGATATCATTGTCAAATCATTACGGTCCTTATTTATGAACGCACGAGAAGCCTTTTACTCAGAACTGGGACGCTGTTACATACCGATACGTTCTATAGTGTTGAATGGAACATGACATGCTTGTTGAAAATGAAGTCTCATGCCGTATTTTCCAGTGCATGAATAACTGAAAATTCAACAGCGAGCGAAATCAGTTAAGTGTGAATGGAAAAAGTTTTTCTTACAAATTTACATAAGATGCAGCATGATGTAGAAGGCATCACTTCTTCATGGAAATTTAATGGTTCACGAGATTCGAGAGTGAGAAAGATAATTTGTACTAGTTGTCTCGTATTTGTTACATTCAAATAGATAAACTGGAAATGTTTGTCACCATTAAACTGTAGGAACTGAGCTATTATTAGTACTACTGCATCTAATCTTCTAACCATCATGTTTCATTCGTACATAAGCTAAGTAACCTTCAGCGGCGCGGTATAAAGTGCAGATCGTACGAGAGGCTTCCAATAAGTAATGCACATTTTTCCTGAAAGCAGGCTGGTTTTATTCGGGATTGCAATACACCTTATTATTGCTCACACTTTCGCCTGCAAAATTTCATTTTTCAACATAATCTCCGTTGAGTGCGACGGCCTTACACTGTCTTATTGCGGGGTTATATGTCCGCGTTGTATCACTCTACTCTTCGTCGTCGTCGTCTAACCTCCTCATCATCCACACACAGCTTCCCACGGAGCACATCTTTCATTGGGCCGGACAGATGGAAACAGGAAGGTGCAAGATCCGGGCTGTGGGGTGGATGATGAACCCAGCTGGCAAACACCTCTGAGTACCCCAACTGGTGGACGAGCATATGAGCACTACTAACAGAGACGTCCATTTGTGCAGCGAGTTGTGAACCTTGGATCAACAGGAATGAGAGAGTCTGCACGTTCCCACATTGCTGGAATCACAGCGATGTGTGGCGGGTTGGCACGAGGGAGATATGACAGGTTTGTGCAACCTTGTTGCGATGATGACAGACGCCTCGTCCAACGACTCAGCGTGATTTTGTTCGCTACCAGGTGTCACTGGACATTCTACAAGCAGCTATGAATATCTCCGATGCCCTGGTTTTCCACCAAAAGAAACTCAATGACAGCTCTCTCCTTGGAACGTACCTCCGTTACAGACGCCATTTTGAAAGCTATAGGGGCGCCACTTATCGGAACTTCATGAAACTGCAGGGGTCGAAGCAGCAATATTCCACTATGACCCACAAAAATTCTTCACTTTTTCGAGAGAAACTTGGTGAGAAAACAGTGTTGCATAACTTATTGAACGCCCCTGGTAAAATGAAATTGTTAATTATATCGTACAGAGGCGAACAGCGACGGGTGACGGAATATCTCGTTTACGTCCCGCGGTCAAAGTTTTGTAAGCTCGTTTTAGAAGTATGCTTAGTCTCAGGCTCACTGGTTATCAAAGGTGCAGGTGATGACAGCGGAACTAACAGTGCATGACCCTTTGCGATTAAGCTGTCGACTGATATAACGTTCACGATTACGTCACGCCTAACAACGTTCGAACCCGTCTAGTTTCTGTAACATGTACGAACGCAAAATTTAGTTCCCTTCATTACCAACAACTTATGCGAGTTAGGGTGATACCGGGTGGACAATATATTTCTAGGTTCTGACAAGATACGAAAAGTAGCTTTTCTAATCGTATGTGCACAGCGTGCCAGTTTTAGGCATGTTCTTGAGAATCTAATTTTCCTATCGTTAATAAGGTGGGCATTTCTTCCTTGTGACAATCTTAATTATATGTACTCTATCTTTTGAAATTGTGAACGCTTTAAACACGTTTCTTACTACCAGACGTCCTGATAGTGAGCGAGTTTGTGGGAATAAAGATAACTTGCCGTGTGTAATAAACATTTCTTCTGCTAAGAGACTGCAGTGCCCTACAGAGCATCGAAGAGGGATCGATCTCATTTTAATGTGAAAGCTGTTACAACTTTTGAAAGCACATCGTAGATGGATAAAAATGAGAAAAATAGTAAGATTAGAGTTCAACGTCGCATTGACAGCACTGCCATTAGAGACGGAGCACTAGCCCGGATTATGAAAGCACTTGGGAGGAAATAGGCCGTGGCCTTTTGAAGGAATCTTCCCGGGGTTTTTCTGTAATGATTTAGAGAAGTCACAGCTAACCTAAGTCTGGATGGCCCGAAGCGTATTTGAACTGCGGTCATTTCGAATTCGAGTCCAGTTTGCTAAGCACTGCGCCACATCGCACGGTGATGGACATACTGAGTCAAGATGAAACTTATGTCTCATGTCATAGCGACATAAGTGGAACAGATTTATCGGGAAATATGACTGATGCATTATATGAGTAATACTGTCATGTAACGTGTTGAAATGTCATACGTATTTCAAGTGTTGCGAATTAGGTTTCAGTTCACATGCTTGCTTTTAGCGTAAAAAATGCGGATTTGATTTATCTCTCCAGAAAAATAGTGGCCAATATTTTAGTTTACAGTGTCTTGGGAAACTACAGAAATGGCCTTAGCCTAAAAAGGTGCAGTAGAAACAGAGGAAAGTAGACCTAAAAACAATCGGGCTGTACTTCCGAACTGTCGTATCTGTGGTGGAAAAGAACCAGAGCTCCAGGCGCTAATAAGAAGCACTGAACCTCAAATCTTTATAGGTGCCGAAAGCTGGCCTAGGCCAGAAATAAGTCCAGCCGTAATTTTTACAAAGGACCTAAACGTGTTCAGAAAGGATGGTCTAATTACGGTTGCTGGTGGAGTGGTTTACTGCTTTCAGATGTAGTTTACTTTGTAGTGAAATCGACGTAGATTGTTCTTGTGAGTTACTTTGGATGGACGTTACACTTGACAACCGGAATAAATTAATAATTGGTTCCTTTTAGGGATCCTCCGTCTCAGTTGCTGAACAGTTCGAAGAAAACTTGAGAGTCAATCCAGATAGGTACAGCGTGACAATTATTGAACTATATGAAATAAAATCGCCATAACTTCTGAACAGTTTGAATTAGGAAGTTCAAACTGCACGTTGGCCTAGGGGCATGATGGGAATTATTAGTTTGGTTCAGCGACGAATCCCCCTCTCATTTGGATGGGTCCTTCAATAAACAAAACTGGCGCATTTGGGGGCTGAGAATACGAATTTCGCACTCGAGGAGTCTTTTGACCCTCAACGGGTGACTGTGTCATGTGCAGTGTCCTGTCATGAAATAATCGGTGCGATATTTCGTGATGGCACAATGACCACCGGACGGTACGTGAAGATTTTGGAAGATATTTCGTCCCCTTTATCCAAAGTGGCCCTGATTTGGACATGATGTGGTTCATGCAAGACGGAGCTCCAACCCATCGAAGCAGCAGAGTGTTTAATGTCCAGGAGGAACACTTTGGGAACCGATTCTGACTCTTGGGGTACCCAGAGGCCACTGGAGTGGGCCTCGATTGGCCGCTCTATTCTCCGGATCCGAACACATGCGACTCCTTTTTGTGAGGCTATATTAAAGACAAGGTAAACGGCAATAGCCCCAAAACCCTTGATGAACTGAAAAAAAAAAACATTCAGGAGATCATCAACAGCGTCAGTGTTCCGACACTTCAGCGTGTGATCCAGAATTTCGCTATTCGTTTGCGCCACATCATCGCCAATGATGGCAGGAATAGCAAACATGTCATGACCTAAATCCGATTACCTGTAGTGACCTTTACATGCTGAATTAAGTGTGAGCACGCCGTAGTTTGTAACTAATTTACGTTTTTTTCATATAGTTTAATAATTTTCACCCTGTACCTTTCTTATACAGAAACAGTTGGTGGTCATTTCAATCTACCCTCGATATGTTAGCGAAAATAAAGTCGGAGATAAGCTTAAAACGCCATCCGAAATCGTTCCAAATGCGCTCTCAGAAAATTATTGTGACATTTAATTCATGAGCCCACTCAAAGTGTAGATGTTTGCGAAAACACACTTCATCTCTCAGCAACAAACAATCCTGAAAAAATAGGGAGCATCACGACGTATACAGAGATCAATGACCACAACTTTGTTGTAGCGAAACTGTATATCGTAACACTCAAACCTACCAAAAATACACGCAAACTACTCTATTAAAAAAAAAAAAAAGCAGATAAAATTTCGCTTGAGGCCTTCGTAAGAAACAGTCTCCACATCTTCTGATCTGAATATGTAGGCGTATTCCAGCGCGGTTTAAATTCGAAGAAATAATAACGACGGCTACTGAAAGTCATACACCAAATAAATTAATAACAGATAGTACTCCCCTATGATACACAAAACAGGTCAGAACACTGCTGCAACGAGAAAAGCATGTTAAACTTAAAATATGAAAAATCCTCAAGATTAGCGAATTTTTACGGAAGCTAGAAATATATTGCGAATTTCAGTGCGAGATGCTTTTAATAGTTCTTACAACGAAACTCTGTCTCGAAATTTAAGAGAAATACGAAGAGATTCTGATCGTATTTAAAGTACAGCAACGAGAAGAAATAATGAATACCTTGACCGTGCGATGACCACGATGATGTTACTGATGATAGTGCCACCAAAGTAGAGTTACTAAGTATGGTTTTCCGAAATTCCTTCACCAAAGAAGACGAAGCAAATATTCCAGAATTCGAATCAAGATCGACTGCCAACATGAGTAACTCAGAAGTCGATATACGCGATGTAATAAAGCAGCTTAAATTAATTAATTAAGGGAAGGCCTCCGGTCCTGATTGTATGCGTCAGGTTCCTCTCAGAGTATGCTGATACAATCAGTTCATACTTAGCAATCATATATAGCCGATCACTCGTTGGAAGATACGTACCTAAAGACTGGAAAGATGCACAAGACACACAAATACCCAAGAAAATAAATAACAGTAATCCGCTGAATTACAGGCACATATCGCTTAAGTCTATTTGCATTAGGATGTTGGAATGTATACTGCGTTCGAACATAATTACTTATCTCGAAGAAAACGATGTATTGACAAACAGCCAAAACGGATTCAGAAAATAGCGTTGTTGTGAAACACAGTTAGCTCTTTATTCTCACGAAGTAATGGGTGCTATGGACAGGGGACATAAAACTGATTCAACGTTTTTAGATTTCCAAAAGGTTTTTGACACGTACCTCAGAAGCGACTTTAATCAAATTGCGTGCCTGTTGCCTATCGTCTTAGTTGCGCGACTGTATTCGTAATGTCTTGTCAGAAAGGTCACAGTTGTGCGAGTGCATTTGTGATTTCCTGTCAGAAAGGTGACAGCTCATAGTAACTGACGCGAAGTCATCGAGTAACACAGAAGTAATATCTGGCGTTCCACAAGGAAGTGTTGCGGGTATTCTGCTGTCCCTGATCTAAATAAACAATTTAGGAGAGGATCTGAGTAACGCTTTTACATTATTTGCAGATAATGCTGTCATTTACCGTCTTCTAAAATCATCAGATAATCTGAACAGATTGTAAAACGATTTAGACACGATATCTGTATGGTGCGACAAATAACAATCGACTAACTAATGAAAAGTGTGAAGCCATGCACATGAGTACTACGAGGATCCGCAAAATTTTGGTTACATGAGAAATCACTCAAAGCTAAAGGCAGTAAATTCAACTAAAGCTAAGGGATTACAATTAGGAATAATTTAAGCTGGAATCATCGCTTGGATGATGTTGAGAGTAAAGCAAACCACAGACTACGATTTGTTGCCAGAACATGAGAAAATGCAACAGGTCTATTAAAGCGACTGCCTACACTACGTTTGCACATCCTCTTCTGGAGTACTGCTGCGCGGTAAGGGACCTGCATCAGATAGGATTGACAGAGTACATCGAAAAAGTTTAAAGAAGGGCAGCTCGTTTTGTACTATCGCGAAGTAGTGGAGAGAGCGCAACGGATACGACACGTGAATTAGGGTGACAATTATAAAACAAAATTATTTACTAGTCCTAGTATCGCAGAAACGTAATGCTGTTCTCCAAAAGTAATCTGTCAGAAATTTCTTCCTCAAGTTACGGCCAACATCCCATACCAGCAGACATCTTTTTGCCAGATATGATCTCTTTGCCCGTGCTAGCCTGCTTTTTATGTTCTTCTTTTCTTGTACTTCATATGCTGTTTGTCTTCCAGTATAGCGGAATCCCTTAATCAAATCTACTTCGTGAAGCCAAATTTTAATGTTTTTTCGACAATTTAAAAATGTCACTGCTCCTCAGAACTGTTCCTAAAACCAAATAAAAAATTGGTGCCAAACATGTCAGCGCACATTTTCAAACGCTACCTGTGCAAAAAGCACTTGTAGACAGGAAACTCCACATTCGGCATAGAGGCTGCAGGGTAGTTATTCCCATAACAAACTAAGCTATAATACAAGCATTTCAAGAGTAACTTTTGTAAAAGTTTTGATAGATTTTTTTGAAAAAAAAAGCGTCCTTCATTTGACTGGAGATTTGTATTAATTTATTTCACACAATCATGATTTCGGCTTTGTAGCCATTCTCAAGTATGATTAAATGTCTAAATGACATGATCGACTTTTTTGGGTGATTGTGGGCAAATTAACTTAAAAGCGTCAAAAATGATGTCCTCAAGGTTGTCAAAACTTTTCTTTTATTCAGTCGCACACAAAACTACATCACTGAATAAGACCCGTACTTCTAGGATCTGGTTTTGCAGAACTACGACGACCTACCCATAGTTCTAGCACGACAGAACAACACCAGCTGTGTGCATCGTCATCCATAAGTATAAATAGCATCACCCCACCGAGGAATGATACGTATTACTGCGCCAAACTGCCATTTTTACACGGTTCTGAAAGTTTTGAGTTTTGATGCCTGCACAAACACTAGGCTAATAAGTACAATTATGCTCGTAAACTAAGACCATCATATCAAACACAACTTCATCACACAGTAAAATATTATAAAACAAAATAGAGTCTCTGCTATCGAAACATTAACCCCGATAATTGCATATCGTTCTCTCAATGCTTGGGAGAAATTTCCTGAGCAGAACGGGGTTTCCTAGGATGGAAATGTAAACTCTTTTTTTTTGCCTGTTTCAAGTGTATAGTGCATTAGGCCTCTTTCTATAGGTACGTGACGTATGAGCTTTAAAAAAATTGTTCTAAATTTTTTTCCGAACATTACCAACATTGTCTGCAGAACAGGACATCGTAAGTCAAGTAAAAAGTGTGATGTGCAAGAACGAATCAGTATTCACAAACTGACAGTGGCATTGTGCAAGAATGAATCACTATTCACAAAATGACAGGGGCAGTTACAGATGACTTTGAAGCTAACTGTTGCTTTACAGCCTGTCTTACACGAACATTGAACCTGAACAATGAACTATCATATTAAAGTAAAAAATTAAAAAAAATACTTATTTAAAAATTTTTATTACGTTGATTAGAGTTTATTTAGAGTTTAGTTTGATATTTAAATCTCTCTTTATCCTATGGTTAAAGTGCATAGGTATTATGAATGATGATTCGCTATTGTTGAAGCGAACAGATACCAAAACTTGCTATAAATCGCCTTGCTGTGTCCCGAAGATCTCATGATTCAGCAGCGACTTTCGCTAAAATTTCCTGGGTCCCTGTAAATCAGAAATATGCATTCCTTGTCCTCACAGAATCAACGGAGCCTATACAGATGCAAGTCCTGTTCTGCGATCATATTTCGATGATCTTTACGGAACCGTAGGATTTCATAAATCAGTAAAACTGTCAATAATGTTTCCTAATGAGTAAATGACAGTGCGTGCAGATTCCTCCGCTCAAGCATCCAGCAAACATCATTCCGAAATTTCTATAGATGAACTCTATGGCCACAACAGTAAATCAGTCACTGTTTAAAGAAATAAATTATTTTATACCTCCCTCACTAAGAAAATATGTTCTTGAGTCGTTTACATCAGTCAGGGAACGAAATTTTAACTAACTGATACTATTTGCGTCGTTGAAACTGAATTAACACTCGAAAACCTTTAATGGCTGCCGGTAATAATATTCTTATTACACAAACTGAGACGAATACCGATACTCATACTCTCTCATAAAACCCTAAGACAAAAGTAGGTCTCTTCACCACATGAATATCCCAAGGGAAGTTAATCTACACGGAGTAGCGCTAGAGATCTAAGAGCGTCGAGTTCTCTCGCAGGAGAGTTCTGTTTCTTGGCGTTACGACTAGTAACACCTGACAATGAAACCAGTAAGTGGAGATTGTTAGGCATTCTGGATACTTTACCAAAGACAAAGCCTTAAACAACGAACAACAGACAAAAGCTCAACGCTTGCTCTCAACTGTGCCGCACTACGAGCAGAGTATGGGCATGTTACGAGTGCAGATAAGTCAGTCATCGGGACTGTTGTCCCCAAAACCAGTGAAAGGACTGCTATTCCACTTTAGAAACATGTTGGTCTGGTTTATCCAAAGACACAAAACCAATGTGGCTGCTCCGCAATATGGCCACCAGTGTTTTCGATTACCCAAGCCACCCTACCGTGGTAGGGTAATGTTTCCGCTGCCGTTGTTGTGGCATTCAGCCGAGGCAGTGCAGCTCTCCACGCTACACTAGCTTGTGTCAGACTCTTCATTTCCGAATAATACTGCATCCCACAGCCATTTGAATCTGCTTACTGTATTCATGCCTTGGTTTCCCTATACAGTTTTTATCCCACACACTTCCCTCCATTACCGAACTGATAATTTCTTCATATGTCCTATCAACCGATCTCTTCTTATTGTCAAGTTGTGTTCTAAAGCTTTTTTTCCCCAATCCTGTTCAGTACCTCCATGTTAGTGACTAGATCTGTCCATCAGATTTTCAGCATTCTTCTGAAGCACCACATTTCAAAAGCCTCTTCTCTGTTCTTGTCTCAACTACTTAATCTCCACATTTCACGATAGTACAACCCTACATTCAAGATAAAGACCTCCAGAAAAGATATATATTTATGTTTTTATATTTAAATTTATATTAGATTTTAACAAATTCCTCTTGTTTCCAAGTTTTTTACTTGATGTTGCTAGTCAGTTTTTTACATCATTTCTACTTCGGCCATCATCAGTTATTTTGCGGCACAAATGGGAAAACTCATCTACTACTTGCAGTATCTCATTTACAAATCTATTTCTCTCAGCATCACCTGACTTAATTCGATTACAGTCCATAACCGTTGTTTTGTTTTCGTTGTTGTTCATCTTATGTCGTCCTTTCAAGATTGTCCTCTGCGTTCAACTGCACTTCAAGGAACTTTACTATCAGAATTACAATATCACCGGACAAACTGACAGTTTTTATTTCTTCTCCCTAAACTTTAATTCCCTCTCCAAATTTGTCATTGGTTTCTTTTAGTGATTGCTCGGTGTACAGACTGAATAACATCGGGGATAACCTATAGCCCTGCCTCACTCCCTTCTCAACCACTGCTTCCACTTCATGCACTTCGACACTCATAAATATAGCCTGGTTTCTTTAGAAGCTGCAAATAACATTTCGCTCCCTGTATTTTATTCCCGCTACCTGCAATATTTAAAAGAGTTTAGTACAGTCAATATTGTCAAAAATCTCCTCCAAAAGTACAAATGCTATAAACGTGGGATTACCTTCCTTCAGCCTGTCTTCTAGGATAGGTCGTATGCTCAATATTGCCTCTCGTGTTCTTACATTTCTCCACAACTCAAATTCGTCTCCCACGATGAAGGTTTCCACCAGTTTCTCCATTCTATCGTAAATAACTCGTGTTAGAATCTTGCAAGTATAATTTATTTAACTGATGGTTCGGTAATATTGACACGTGTCAGCACTTGCGTTCTCTGAGAATGGGATAAGTACATCCTTTTTGAGGTGTGAGGGTATTTCGCCTGTCTCATATTTTACAAAAGATAGAACAATTTTGGCATGGTTCGCTCTCCCAAGGATCTCAGTAATTCTCAGGAAATGTTGTCTATTCCAGAGGCCTTGTTTCGATTTAAGTCTTCCAGTGTCTCTCCTGTGCGCTATACAGCTTATACATTTCTGTACAGTAAATGGCATAACTCCACTGATAAATATAGTCCATGAACGGAAGCCTGTTGCTAAGGCAGAATACTCAACATTTCTGGGTGTGTACACTGATGAGAAATTGAATTGGAAGAAACACATCGATGATCTGCTGAAACGGTTAGGTACAGCTACTTATAGTATTAGGGTTATTGCAAATGTTGGTGATAAACATATCAGTAAATTAGCCTACATGCCTATTTTCGTTCACTGCTTTCATATGGCATCATATTTTGAGGCAATTCGTCATTAAGAGAAAAAATATTCATTGCACAAAAGCGTGTAATCAGAATAATAGCTGGAACCCACCCAAGATCACATTGCAGGCATTCATTTAAGGAACTCGGGATTTTCACAATACCTTCGCAACACATATATTCACTTATGAAATTTGTCATTAATAACCTATCACAGTTCAAAAATAACAGCGAAGTGCATAGCTACAACACTACAAGAACCGATGATATTCAGTATTCTGGATTAAATCTCACTATGGCACAGAAAGGGGTGAATCATGCTGCCACAAAAATCTTTGGTCATTTGCCAAATAGTATTAAAAATCTGACAGACAGCGGACCAACATTTAAAAGAAAATTAAAAGAATTTCTGAATGACAACTCCTACTCAATAGAGGAATTCTTAGATATGAAGTAGTAACTGTAAAAAAAGAATTAATTAATTAATTATCTTGTGTAAAGAAAACTTACGTTAAAGTGACACATTCCACATCGTTACGAAATGTCGTATCCACGATCTATGGAACAAGGATTAATGTATTTATGTATGTGCAGGGTGAGTCAGAAAGAAGGGTACATGCTTTGAGGGGTGACAGTATTGGTGATTCTGAGCGAAAAAATTCAGATGGACACATGCTTTTTATCAGCCGTATCTGACATACATCCCTCTGAAAATCACGGATGTCAGTCGTCCTGAAAGAACATAATAGGTTGCGTTGCCAAAGCAATATCCTCAAAGTATTCTGGGAACACATTAATGCGTTCATCTAAAACAACTGGTCCGATGAGTTGATCATCAAAAATAGCACACCACACGTTCACTGAGGTTTGTCGTTGAAAATTTGTTTCCACAGTAGAGTGCTGATTTTTATCTGCATACACGTGAGAGTTGAACATGTCATCGATGCCGTTGCGGGTAAATATTGACTCATCAGTGAACAGAATGCGAGGAACACAGCGTTCCGTACGGATGTACCCATTTCAGCAACAAAGGAGCTGTCTACAAGAGCTGCAAAATGCATTGCAGTTGACGGTGGACTTTTTAAACGTGTTTTGTGAGGAAATATACACAAGTAAAGAAAACATTAAATCACAATGTTTCATTACTCTCTCCTATGTTTATAGTATTCTCCGTTGTTTTCATTAGTTTCCTGGGAAACTGTTAAGAAGAGTAGAGATGTTCATATTATAGTTTTTTCAGAATCACGAATGCTGTGTCTCACCTCAAAACATTTACCTTCCTTCCTTGTATATTATTACGTTACTGCCAGGAGTTGATTCATCGGACACCCCCGTACATTTAGAGCGTGGTCCCAGCAGCGGCTTCATTATGTCTTCCCTCACACTCAGCTCCGTTGACCTCTCGTGTTTTCCACAGGACATCCTGCGGCTAAGAAATTCGGTCGGGGCGTACTGGTCGGCGCGGCGTGCAGACAGCCACTGACTGACGGCTGGGCGGTCCCCCTTTTGTGCGGCCCGACAGCCGATCAGCAATCACGGCCCGCCTCCCGGAATCCTGCGCACCATCAGCTGCTTTGCATTTAAACAAGATATTTCTTCATCTACTACACATGTCGAATAGTAATTACATTCGAGGCGGAAATTTTTCATTTCGATGTTCTCGCTACGGCGCACACGACACGCAGTATTTGTTTACTGGTCTGTGGTTATCTGATAGGGCCCGGCGGTTTTTCATGTTACGTCAGTCACCGACACGGCATATTACTGCGAATTTTTTTGTATTGTTTGTAAGTCAAACACTGTTACAGGGCTCAGTAACGCTTTCTCTTTTGGAATTCCCATGCAACATGGGTCGCACAAAATTATTCTCCATCATTAAGTGATAATGATATAAACGAAGTACAGTTTGCTGCTTCGAAAAGGTGTGCAGCTGCATGGGCAGAATTAGGTGCTGGTACAGCTTACATCTGTACAACTGTTTTGCGTGTATTACATCGTAAAGTCACGCAGACTAAGGAGGATTGTCTTCCATCTATACCTTTATTAGAAGAGAATATTTATAGAACACTGTATCTTCTAGTACTGTTCTCCTTTTTACCTAACGACTTGAGGGGTAAAACGAAATTTTCTGAGGGATAAAAACTAAATGATTCGATTCTGTTTCAGTCACGAAACTAAATTGGTTTCAACAGATCATTACTATAATAATAATTTTCTAAGACTCTAAGAATAATTATATAAGTTATCAGTAATTACTTTTTCTCAATTAGTAGCATTAATGTGGTGGAGATTACAGGTTCCTCACATTGTCCACCGACTACACACTTAGTTGTGCTTTGCCCGCACATCGCTGATGATGAAGGTGAGACATATACCTAACAAACGCTAAATATCTCAAGAAAATGTCTTCTCCAATTTGTAGAGAGTGCAGGCTGTGGTCCAGAAATTGCTTCATTACTTACTTCGGAACAGATAAATGAAATAATTGACAGCACGACACAGCAGTAACTACATAGTGCTCTACACAGAATTATTATTATTATTATTATTGTTGTTGTTGTTACTATTGGTATTAGTGGCTCTGTTCCGACACAAAGCATTAACAGCCTCAAACCTTCCAATTTCTGCCAGTACAGAAGTATGGTGCGCAGCAATCAAGTGATTTGCGAACAGTAAGTATAGTGCACACATTTTAACTTGGTTGGCTTTAAATGTGATTGCAGTGCGCATGTCAAGCAAGTGTCGCAATGGAGAGAAGGAATGCAGAGGAAGTAAGTGATGTTTCATAACAAGTGTACACACTCTCTGTGGATAGTTGGCTTTCTTATCTGAGAATGAACTGAGACGCAACCAGAATCCCTTTGTCATTCATTTGAAAACACACACACACACACACAAACACAAACTAAATATCATTCATATTTCATCATTTTAGACATAAAAGTGTTCTGAGAAAAGTCTTTTATTCTACAGTTTAGTTACATGTTTAAGTTGGTGGTATGTGGGGGAAGGGGGGCGAAACGGTCCTCAGGTGGGGGCAGAGCGGGGTTACTAGCTAATGTCTAATTGCACTCAGGGGTAATTGTATAAGAAAGGTTGGAAATCACTGATGTAGACAAATTATCCATCCCTTAGCGTCTCACGGAGTTGGTTAGGGCCGACAGATAGGCAGCAGGCTCTGTCACCCCTTGCCACGCGTTTTGTGTCAGCGTCTTCAATGAACTGCACACGCTTATAGGCGTTTGCTACATCACAAACGGTTCCCATATTGAGCACCAGCCGTAATGTGAGTTAGTTGGATAGATGTTCTATCCACTGATACGTGTCTTTAGAGTTTTCACGCATTCGTGTGTATAGCACAAACAAGACATCGTAAGATACACACCTATTACACTCGCTTACACCTAGCCACGAGGGGTAGCCGCGTGGTCTGGGCGTCTTGTCACGGTCAACGCGGCTCCCTCCGTCGGAGGTTCGAGTCCTCTCTCGGGCATGGGTGTGTGTGTTGTCCTTAGCGTAAGTTAGTTATATTAGTAGTGCGTGAGCTTAGGGACCGATGATCTCAGAAGTTGGTCCCAGAAGACCTCACCTCAAATCTTCAGTCACACCCAACAGATGCACTCAAGACAGAATGCTCATACACCATAGGAAGACGGACCGCAGTCGCGCGGAGGAAGAAAACTCTGTCCAGTTACGTGGCTGAATCAACTCCTCGAGCACTGCCACCCAATGATGCCATACTACTGTATACAAAAAAAACTAAACTAAACTCCTTCCTAACAGGCCATGAAGGCCCAACGGACCGACCGGCCGCCGTGTCATCCTCAGCCCATAGGCGTCACTGGATGACGATATGGAGGGGCATGTGCTCAGCACACCGCTCTCCCGGCCGTATGTCAGTTTCCGAGACCGGAGCCGCTACTTCTCAATCAAGCAGTTCCTCAGTTTGCCTCACAAGGGCTGAGGGCACCCCGCATGCCAACAGCGCTCGGCAGACCGGATGGTGACCCATCCAAGTGCTAGCCCAGCCCATCAGCGCTTAACTTCGGTGATCTGACGGGAACCGGTGTTACTACTGCGGCAAGGCCGTTGGCTATACTACTGTTTACTATTATGTCGAAACATCTTTGGATGGATAAAGAGAAGAAATGGTGTTTTGATCGAGACTGAAAATTCATCATGTTCACGGACTTTTGCGTACCCCGACCATCAAAATTATGTGAGGCTGAGGGCCTCACTCCTTCTGCGCGCCACCCGCTCTTGTACGTAACTCTAGACATCCTTCATCTCGACGACGTTCAAAGACGCCCTCCCCTGACAGTGACGCAGAGCGTCGCGAGGTGGAGCCCGCCGGGTGCCCGGGCCGCCGGGGCTATCTCCGCCGTATATCTGTAAATTAGCTCCGCAGCCAGTCGAGGGTGAGCAACGATGATAAATGGCGCTATAAATTTGAGGGCGGCGCGCCGCTGCGCGCCTCCGCCGGACCCACCGCCGAGAATGAAAAAGGGCGCAGACGTACGCACGCTGGCACACGCGGCCACACGTGCGTGGCGCGCGGGAACATCGCGGCCCGACAATGGCGCAGATTGTGACCGGGCGATAGCCAGGCGTCGCTCCGACAATGCTCTACATCATTCCCCGGCAACTGGAAGGAGCGGCCGGGCAAAGAGGCGCATGAATATATTCATAGGTGGAGATGGGCCCGCTGTATGTAAATAACGTGTCAAAAGCTCTTATGAGTACATAACCTCTCCATTATTCCCCGGCGGGGCGCAGACGGAGAAACGCGGATAATGGGAGGCACACCAATCTGAATTCATAAGCACCGGTGATAGCGCAGCATGGTGCCGGCACCTCGTCGGCGTCTGCAGCGTCTCTGCCACTGGCGTGCTGCCTCCTGCGGCGCAGAGGTCAAGGTGCTTTGTGAACCTGTGTTGATCTGTCACTCGCGTCCCAAAACTCAGCCATCTCTGAAGCTTATCTTCGTCCTCCGATTCTTCTCCCCTCCCACTGACCCCTTTCCCCTTCCTCGCGAATGGGTTCAACAGTTTGTGTGGCGGCGAGTAAGTGACTTCACTGGTTTAAAGTTTTGATGCCCTCCGCCACACACCGTTGGGTGGCTTGCGGAGCATAAATGTAGATGTAGAGAGCCTCGCAACTAATTTGGTGGTCAGCCAGAAAGCGAAGGGAAACATACTGACCTCAGTTTCCAGTCTGCACGGCCACATTCCGGTCCAGCCCACTGAAAGAAAAGTGTCTGTTTCCCATTTCTTTGCAGGATCAGTACTATGACTTCAGTAAAAGTTTAAAGTTCCGTTATGTTCAATTGAAAACAAGTTTTTCTAATCTAACAGCACCTTTAGCAGTTCAGAGGCGACCTCTACGGTAACTTCCTACCAGATTGTTTTTCGCCCTGACTAACATCACTCAATTGAAAGTTCGCAATAAATGTTCAAAAATTAATGCTCGCCATAAAAGTGGAAATAAATTCACCACTTGCCACGTGGAATTGAATTTCACACGGACGGCACACTAACAGTTATTTTACCGAATTCTAAACGATCCAGGACGGTGTACAGTCCTCGCGAGTTCACTATCCGTTTTCACTGCAAAATACGCGCTTGTCACAGCTCGGCTCTGACGTCATCCGAGGCAGAGCGCGACCAGACGTTTAACTGGCGTGGACCTCACAGTGTCCGAGAGCGAAGTGAACCTTCCTACTGCTTCAGAGGCTGTATTTATAAGGTACCGGTGCGGACTGGCCAGAAAACATCTGTTGTCTCTATTTGCATACGGCGGCAGTCTACAAACGACCGCTATCTCGGGCACATAATCTTTAATAATATAGTTACCAATTACTTCAGAAACTTCTTAATTTTTGCTGGTTTGCAGATAAGCAGTTTGAAAGCACGTAGGAAGTTTCAGCTCGCTAGAATGAAAACTTTGCTTAACAGAATTTATTTAGTGGAACTAAAGGTAGATTGTTACCTCTGAACCATACCTTTGCTAAGACTTATATCAGTTGCTATTTATGTTACAAGTCTTAAACTTGGTGTAGCTCTATTGTTTGATACATTTGATCATCTGGTTTAACCAAAATCCTCTATCATTAAAAGTTCAAGTAGTTAATCTACAACACTTAGGTACATTTTAGTTACAAAATTAGTTTTTATTCAATTACTCAAAAACTAGAAGAGGTAGATTAACGTGGACTCTCTGTTATTATTTTTGGGGTGTACTGAAGCATAAAACAAATTTTCAAGTTTCTAAGTCCATTATTTAGCGCCTCTAATTTTTCCGAGAAAAGTGGATTCTGGCGTTAAATTTTGTTTTATGGCTTTGGAAACTAACATCACTTATTTATAACTTCTAACTGAACCTTCTGACCAAATTCTGGCTTCCTAGCGTCATTATTTAGCTCCTCTGATTTTTCTCTTAAAACGGCATTTTTCCGTAAACTATTAAGTTTAGAACATCAAGACTTGGTATTTGGAACATTATCACACTAAACTATAATTTAACAAAGTTTTAAACATAAATTTAGATTTTTAATTTCATACTAAATTGTGGTGCAATACTTGTGCGCTACATGCAGACGCGTTAAGGTGACGTGGCGCTACTACCAGTGACCTGGGTTAAGTCCCGGCGCACTCGCTCGCCTCTGTATCTCACACATGATACAGCGCTTGGTTTGCTTCAAGTTGTATTTTATTTTACGTCTTGCTCCGCAGCACCAAACTGAGGAGCAAATCTCCAAGGTCATGGACTGTGTTAGCACACGAAATTACAACATAAAAGTAATAACAGATACAATAAAACATTTATGAGCCCAAAAAAGACAAGCCATAAGCTTATGTAAACGCAATCAGCAATATAACACGAAAATTAACTTAATTTTAAAGGAATTCCTAGACAGAATAGAGGGAGTGACCCATAAGGAAACTCTTCAGCTTCGATTTGAAAGCTCGTGGATTACTGCTAAGATTTTTTTTTATTCTTGTGGTAGCTTATTGAAAATGGATGCAGAAGTGTATTGCATACCTTTCCGCACAAGAGTCAATGACGTGCGATCCAAATGTGATTGGATTTCTGCCTAGCATTAACTGAGTGAAAGCTGCTAATTCTTGGGAATATGCTGATATTGTTAACGAGAAACGAAAGTAAAGAATATATATGTTAAGAGACCAATGTCAGAGCACCCAGAACAGTGAACAGGGGTCGACAAGACTTCCGCGAACTTACACTAGTTGTTGCCCGAACCGCCCGCTTATGAGTCAAAACTATCCTTTCAGACTAGAAAGCGAATGATAATAAAGTAGGCTACTTTTCGTGTCGAACTACCACTTCTCAGATACAGTTCGAATAATAAAAATGGCAGCATTAAGTCTTTGAACAAGATCCTGAACGTGGGCTTTCCACGACGGATTACTATCCGAAGACCAAGAAAGTAGAACTGTTCCGTTTCATTAAACATATGCCCATCCTGTGAAATTAAAAGTTCGGGTTTTGTTGAATTTTGTGTTAGAAAACCTAATAGCTGAGTTTTAGTGTGATGTAGTGTTTATTTACTTTCAACAAGCCATGGACTTATGTTATAGACTGCACTATTTGAATCAGTGTCAATGTTGCACGCAACATCCTTTACTACCAAGCTAGTGTCATCAGCAAAGAGAAATATTTTAGTTACCTGTAATACTAGAGGGCATATCATCTATATAAATGAGGAACAGGAGTGGCCCCAACAGTGATCCCTGTCTATGTTTATTAGATGTGTTATCTTCACTATAAACATCCTGCCACTCTTATTCCTTAATCACTCTTCGTCGCTTCGAAATACATATGTGCTGTGTTTCTGCTAATCTCACCTCATTTGACTGTTCCCCACTCAGATCCTACATCATAGCCATTATCAATATTGTGGATAATGACCTTATGTTATCTGTTGTTAAAGTAAAGGTGAACCACTTCTGAGCTACGCCCCGTGATCCTTAATGGTCCAACTGGAGGAATATTTTGTGATCAACACTATCAAACATCTTAGTTAAATCGTAAAAGATGACTAGCATTCGATAACTTTTGTTTAATGTATCCAGTACGTCACAGAGAAAAAAGAATATAGCATTTTCAGTTGTTAAAAACTTCTAAAACCGATCTGTATATTTGATAGCAAATTATGTGAAATAAAATGATCAATTATCCTTACACACACAGCCTTTTTAACAACTTTAGCAAACACTGATGGCATAGAAATAGTCCTAAATTTGTCTACATTGATCCTTTTTCCTTTTTTTATAAAGCGGAGTTACTACTGAGTACCTTAACGTTCAGGAAACTGACCATTACAAATATTGCTAAGTACAGGGCAAATATGTACAGCACAGTTCTTTAATATTCTGCTAGGCACGCCATCATATCCAAGAGAGTCCTTAGCCTTCAGTGATTTAATTAATGACTCATTCCCCCCGTTGTCAGTATCACAAAAGAGTATTTCAGACATCAGTCTCGAAAAGCGAGTTATATGATCCACTGTAGAAACTAAGTTTTTATTTAATTCACCAGCAGTGTTCAGAAAATGACTGTTAAATACTGTAGATATATCTGATTTATCAGTAACAGAAATATTTTTACTACGAACTAACATTCCATCGTCTACCTCGTGCTGCTGACCAGACACTTCCTTCATGTCTGACCATATGGTTTTAATTTTATCCTGTGAATTAGCTCTAGTAATTACGCACCACATACTCTTTGCCTTTGTAACAACATGTTAAGCACTTTAGAATACTGTTTGTAATGAGCTACTGTAGCTTGCTTGTGACCACTTCTAACAATTTGATATAATTCCCACTTTGTTCTACATGATATCCTTACCCCAATAGCCGCCCAGAATGGCCGAACGGTTCTAGGCGCTACAGTCTGGAACCGCGCGACCGCTACGGTCAAAGGTTCGAATCCTCCCTCGGGCATGGATGTGTGTGATGTCCTTAGGTTAGTTAGGTTTAAGTAGTTCTAAGTTATAGGGGACTTATGACCTCAGCAGTTGAGTCCCATAGTGCTCAGAGCCATTTGAACCATTTTTTACCCCAAGCTGCCTTTCATTGTTAGTACCCTGTTTAGAACGTTCTAAAGGAAAGCAACTTTCAAAGAGCACGAGAAATGTATGAAGGAAAGCGTTATATGTGTTAAAGGCACTATAAACATCCTGCCACTCTTGTTCCGTAATCGTTCTTCGTCGCTTCAAAATATGTATGTGCTGTGTTTCTGCTAATCTTACCTGATTTGTTTACCTGCGTATGTCGTACCTGATTTGCATTAAACACACAAACTGATGAAATGCGAAAAAAACATCGTATTCATAGATGTCTGACAAGTGTACATCATTTGAGTATAGTATATATTTAATACACTCTTTTTATATATGCTTGGCTACTAATACAGTGCGATAAAAATGAAAAGTATAAGGCTCAAGCATATTTTAACGGATTTATCGATATCGGAGTATTAAAATGAATTTACTACAAACAGAGATTTTAGAAGAGCAGGAAATGAGCTAAGCCGAATCTTTACAAATTGGTGGAGGACAGATTCTCTCTCTCTCTTTCTGTTTCTCTCCCTCTCTCTTACACAATGGCTTAAACGATTACCAAGTTTCCTCATGCTTAATTTGGGGTCGATCACCTGAATAAATTTTGGGAAACGATAAAAGCCATCGGAGCCAAATAATTGATACAATGGTATTCGAAGGGATGCTTGCAGTCTCGGCGAGCCCCTGGACTCTGCAAACCACAAAGTATGGCCGGAACGGGGAAGCAGACCAGTGCGTCCTATTAGTCGTGTGTTTGCTGAGCAGATGCGGAAACATGGGCCTAACATGGAAGCATGTCGATGTTGCTTCAAAGATCTTATTGTGCTAGTGTTCGATAAGTCAATCCAGAGGAAATAAGTTACCATGCTAAAAATTATCTGTGAAATGCAATGACTTGTGAAATGGTGAATGGAGACGAAGGAGACTGATTCCGAATTTTTTATGTGTATACACAATTCCAGTATTGTTATATGCTAAAATCGGTCTACAAACCTGGAAATAAAAGTTACACAGGAAGCTTCTGCGCCGTATTGAACAAAGCAGTCTCTGTAATACAGCAGATGAGTGATGAAAGGTAGTTAAAATCTCGTAGTCAATGGATGAAAAATTAAAGTTTAATGTCTGTGACGGAGTACTAACTGCGATAGAAAAGCAGTAGGGAAGTGTGTTTCCATTGCGTGGTGAACCATATGGATCACATAAGCCCAGTTACAGGTGAGACAAACTAGACATCCTATTCAGATGGACAGAAGGTGGATCGTTAAAGGACTTCCATTTGCCGTAAGCCCACAAGATAAATCTCTATAGGGTGACTGTTGTCAACATCCATCTGAAACTATTGGCGCCTTTCGAACATTTGTACACGGGCATGTGTTGTGTCCGATAGAGACAGTCTTTCAAAGCAACTGCTGCATCTAGAATCTATGTTCAAGGGCAATAGATATTTCGTTCATCATTTTCATACCGCTTCATTAAGAAGTATTAGCGACTAGCTACAAGATGCAGAAGATAAAACGTGCTACATACGTCCAAGATATTCCTTCCATATGTTAGCAGTATTTAGTGAACATTGGATCTACGTCCGCGGAAAGCTGCGGTCTATGCATCACTTTGCTAATGTTGCAAGGCTCAATACAGGAAGAGAGTGTCATGTATTACCGTCACACATCTGTCGCGATCCAACAAGCCGGCATCAGCTTAGCAGAGGTTGCCAATTGGATAGGATGCGTAATCCATTCGTGTCTTTCCTTTTCACTCACATACAGTATGTAAACCTTACCCTCAATGGAAGCCTGATACGGCAGTGCAGTAAGACTGTAAGAAAGCGCCAAAGCGCCATAGCAGGAGCGTACATCGACAAAGGATTGTCATACTACCTGGTGAGTGTGAATGCACCAGCATGATTATTTTGACCAACAACAAGTCTCAGAACTCATTTAAAGACGGTGCTGAACTACCAGACGATATACTGTAGCTAGATATCGATGTCGACATTGTGCAGTCCCGACGCATTATTAAATTACGTTCATTATTAACAAATATTACACTGAATATTTAATTAATTACACAACGTCAGTAGAAAAACGATGAGAAAGGAACTGGCTATCGCTTATTCAAAAGCACAGTCTTGGCGAGCGTTTGCAGTATTTTAAGGAAATCATAGAAAATATGAATTTCAATAGAAGGAAAGCGATTTGATGCCAGTTTTCCGTAATTCGCGTCACTTTGCTACTTCACACACTATTAACTACTCGTTCAGCTTACATCAACAATATTCCCAACCTACAGCACCAGTTTCAGATGATTCTGTCCCGGCGTAACGTCATGCGCCGGCAATTCGGCCAGGAACGCTACAGCAGAGAGGGCTGTGAGACTACGTCAGCCAATAGCATGCTGATGGATCCCTCTCTAGGACGACACAGAGACAGGAGCGGCCTCTACACGAAGAGAATATAAGCGGCGCGCCATTGAAGTCGAGTCGACCTACGGACGCTACAGCAGTGACAAACTGCCTATTGGCTTCTGTGTCGGGTTCGTCGGCCGACGTTCATCTGATGATTTTACTGACGTTTCGCCAGCACGAGTGGCTGTCATTGTCAAAGCTTCACCCTCCATTGCCGGTTGTGAACTACAGTCGTGCTCGCGACTGCAGACTGTATGTACCTGGCACGCCAACGTCCGAGGGCTTCTCCTCGGTCATTTCTGGTGCGGTTCTCCTCTTGCTACCTGCGACGGTTGTTCGCTGCAGTGCGGTAAGCCAGGATCCGTTTACCTTAAGTCTTTCCTCCTTCTTGTAGAAGCTGTTCGCATATTTTTGTATTTCTACAGCTTCTCTGAACAAGCGGGTGTGATAGTGCTTCTCCACAGCCAGAACTTCCGTGTCAGCGAATTTTATTACGTGGTCGGTCTCACTCAGAGCGTGCTCTGTCACGGCCGATTTCTCCACCTGCCCCAACCTACAATGTCGCTTATGTTCTTCGATCCTGGTGTTTATTGATCGTCCAGTCATTCCGACGTAAACTTTTCCGCATGTGCATGGTATACGGTATATTACCGAGATTTCAAGTGGGTCCCTTTCCTCCTTTCCCGATCTAAGACACGCTTTGATCTTCCTTGTCGGTTTGAAAAACATCTTTACGCCGTGTTTGCGCAATATACGGCCGATTTGTCCCGCCACTCTGGGAATGTATGGCAGAAAGGTCATACCCGATATTTCTTTCTCTGATTCCTTACTCCACCGAGTGTTTGGCTCTATTACACTACTAATATAGTCTGTTGAGTATCCATTGTTCCTCAGAACACTTTCCAGGTGTTGCATTTCGCGTCTAAGGGGCTGCGGCTCATATTCGTCCTGCTCGCGCTACGAGCATATTAATCATGCCTCTTTTCTGGCTCGGGTGGTGGTTTGGCAGTTTGTGCAGGTATCGGCCACAGTGTGTCGGTTTTCGATACACGCTGTGTCCCAGGGTTTCGCCAGCCCTTGTGACCAGCACATCTAGAAATAGCAGTTTTTTGTCCTCTTCTACTTTCATGGTAAATTTTATGTTGGCATGGAGGCTGTTCAACTGTCTTAGAAGTCACCGATCTGTTCTTCACCATGGCTCCACAGAAAAGTAGCCCTCGGACGTTGGCGCGCCAGGTACATATAGTCTGCAGCCGCGAGCTCTGCTCCAGTTCACCACCGGCAGTGGTGGCTGAAGCTTTGACAATGCCAGTCACTCGTGCTGGCGAAACGTGAGTAAAATCGTCAGATGAAAGTCGGCCGAAGAACCTGAGACAGAAGCCAATAGGTAGTTTGTCAACAAGTGGCCTTAACAATTTTGTACTACAACAGTGATTTAGAAACCTGTATTGGGTCACTTGTATTACGAATTGTATATACTGAAGAGCTTGCTTATGTTGATTTGTCGCCCGTTGCTTACGACACGTCCATATCTCACAAAGTATTGTGATCATTTCCTTTTGTAATAAACTCCATTAATACGATTTGTTTGAATTGTTGTCTAGCGGTTCGAGAAAGCAGCTTTCGTAGGCACCCTGTATTAGGTAGAACACAACACTAACACCCAGTATCAGAGAGCGTGCAGATGTAAAGAGGTTTAGTGCGTGGTTTTACAATATCATTTGCCTTTAGCGGGAGTGCAATGGAAATGTGGATTGACTTAAACTGGTAGAACCTAGAAGAGAGAACTCTAAAGTATCGTGAAAACCCACTCCGAAACTCCCAAGAAAAATTTTCCTAGGAAATTATGAATCTTTTTCTGCACCGAACATACATTTCCTGTAGAGATAAACTTAAAGTATTAGAGGATTCCATTTTCATCAATCTTCTGCCTGATTTGACGCTGTCTGCCACGACTTACTTTCGTGTTAGGAAACTTTCATCCCTCAGTAGCATCTGCATCCAACGTCCTCAATTATTTGTTGAATATACTTCAAACTCTGTCGTCCCTTCAGTTTTTACCGTCTACAGCTCCCTCAAGTACCATGGAAGTTGTTCCCTGATGTCTTAACCCAAGTCCTATCATACCGTTCCTTCTTCTGGTCAATGTTTTCCACATTCCGTGGAAATCTTCCTTATTTTTTATGTTATCAGTCTAAATAATTTTCAACGTCTTTTCGTTGCACTATATTCAGTCTTTTCGATTCCATTATTTTCAGATTTGGCCGCAGTCCATGATTCCTTCTATATAATCCTGTGCTCCGAACATACATCCTCAGAGATTTCTTCCTCGAATTAAGGTCTATGTTTGATACCAATAGACCTTTTGGCTAGGAACGCTCTCTTTGTCTGTGCTGGTTTGCTTTTTATATCAGACCTGCTACGTCCGTCAAGTGTTGTGTAGCTGTCAGGGTGGCAGAATGCGTTCGACTGCTTCGTGGTCCACAATTATAGTGTTAATTTTATCGCTAATCTCATTTCTGATTTTCCTCATTACTCTTGTCTTTCTTCGATTTACTGTCAGTATTTTGTGCTCATAACACTGTTCACTCCTTTCATAAGTAGTCAAAATCCCCTTGTTCTATACGTGTATGAAACGGAAAGAAAGTTTGTTACTGTTACTGTCAAAAATAAGTTCTCTCATGCACATAATATTGACTCGCTGAGTGTTGACGTTGTCGGTATTAGGTTTGAAAGTAAACGAATATGATTTATCCCTCCATCTACTTTGAATCTCTTATGAGATGATTTTCTTTAAACTAGGATGTGAGATCTACACAGAGGAAAGGAGTCTTCCCGCCGATATAAACCATACAGTGCTTAATGCAATGTCTGCAGCACTATGCTTATTAAGGCGTCTCACTGTTGTTAGCAGAGGAGTCTCATTATGTCAGCTTGTGGCGAAACAAGCGCTGTATCATTTGAGAGATACAGAGGCGAGTGAGTGCGCCGGGACTTACCCCAGTTTACTGCTAGCAGCGCCACGTCATCACATCGCGTGGCACACAAATGTTGCACCATAAATTAAGAATGAAATTAAAAGGTGAAGTTGCATTTCCAAACTTAGTCAGCAAGTGATTTGGTATATTAGTGTTTAAACTGTCAAACCTCAGATTGATCGGGTGAATGTTTTTCCCGAAATACATCATCTTAAGAAGAAAATAAGTGACTCTAAATAATAAAGTTAGGAACCCAAAAATTTGTAATAATGTGCAGATTAATGTCAAAATTAATAGGTACAAGTCTCAAGGTGATTAAAGCAATATTTTGGTTAGAATCCACGTTTTTAAGAAAAGTTTGAGGCGCTACATATTAGACTTAGAAATATGAATATTTGTATGAGGCTTTAGGTTAGTATAAAAACATTAATTATGTAATCCCATTGAGCTATCTCTAATAGTTTTCGAGTAATTTTCTGAAAACTTTATTTCGAACAAAAATGTCCTTATTTTTAGCAGATTGGGTATCTGCTATATTAATACTAGAAGGTATTGGTTACAGCAGGTGATGAAACCTATTAAACAATAGACCTATAGCAAGTTTCACGGCCTGGATGTAAATAACAACAAATACAGGGTATCTTAAAGTTGTTGTTCAGAGGTCATGTTCTACTTTCAGTTCCGTTCTAAAAATTCTAGACGGCAAAGTTTACATGTAGGTGAGCTAAAACTTTTTTTTGATTTTACAAACTTAACTACATTCATACAAAAATTATTAATGTTCTAAATTGACTTATGACATTGTTATAAAATATTATGGGTCTGAGAAAGCGGCTATTTAAAAATAGAGAGATTTATTATTAATATTAACGTAATTAATATTACGATTTGGTGCGTGTGAAACTTCACCAAATATATCTATCAATTTGAACTCAAAATCTTCATTCATAATCATAGTCCTGATTATGCTGAGCAAATAGAGAATATAAACATTTCTATCAGTGGGCTGGACAAGAATGTGGGCTTGCAGAATGGGAACTATGGTCAGTATGTTCTCCATCGCTTTCTGGCACAGAAATAGTTTCCAGGGTCTCTCAAAAACGGCGAACAGTGTTCCAGTTTCCTACTACTTACGATTTGTGATTGATTACTATGACAATTAATTATTATTATTATTAACCCGCCGCCCCACAAGACGACGAAAAATAAATTTGTGAAGGAAGCGTTGACCACAAAGATGGGGACTGAAGATCAAGCAAAATTACTAACGGCTGAGCATTGTAGTCTGGTAAGCGGTTTTCCAATCCACATAACGAGTCATGTATCGCTCGGTTAACCTCATAAGTCATTATGGGCTTCTTAAATATGGGAGGCACGTTTCAAATATAAAATAAGCTCAGGAACGATACGGTATACAGATGTTTTTGTGTTACACTGAAGTGAAATTAGCGCAGTCGTTCGTACTGATAACTCTCTGTAGATCTTAGAAGAAACACCTACCTGAAGATTATATTTACTGTTACTAAGTCTCTAACAGTTGGGGATTTTCGAAGTATATAAGCCACATTGAATGCTTTGGTTTCATACAGCTTTTAAGTGGTAATGTGTACAGTTCTACCCTCGTATGAAGTCCGTAATGTAACCGGTAATACACGCGTGAGTCTAAGTTAGGCACGCTGAAGGACATCCAGAGCCACTACTTTTTGAGCACCATATACTTTGCAGATATCGTGTAACTCCACGGGCGTCTATTTGTAGAAGACCGAGGCCCCACTAGTTATTACGGGGAATGAGTTACGGCCGACAAGCCCCGATATGCAGTCACTGCGCTATCGTCTCGTAAATTTTGAATTCAGGAGCCGCAGATAGCGTTATCGAGATTACTGACGTCACATCCGGGCGCGCTGGCCCATTCTCCTGCTAATTGCGAAGTTCTGTCCGGCCGATAGCATCTACAATTGTTTGCCGCTGTAATTTAAAACACTACCTCGACGTTAAGTCCACCCATACAAACAGGCGCCCGCGCGAGTAATTTGCGGCTGTTCCTACCCCGTTACTCATTCGAGTTTTCGCTCCCAAGACAAACTTATCTGCGTTACGGGCAGGGATGTTAAGGGCGGCGCTAATGAGCATTTCTGCGAGATTCTATCTGGAGACAGCCGCTGCGCGTCCCCATCGCTGAGATAGACATCGCCGTTGATTAATCGACGAAAGTCCAATTCGTTACGGGCGCCATTCCTCCGTCGTCTGTGTTGCGTCGGAACACGTACTTCCGGCTTCACCCAAATTGCTTCCGGACTTCCTGGCCTCGCGAGGTGTTTGTAATTGCTGGACTTGGAGACTGCCACTCATAGCGCAAAACACAGTAACGATAGTAATGAAACATTGCTATTTCGCAAGATATCTGTTTTCTGCCTCTCCCATAGGTGTGGCTGTTGCGAGAATACGTTTCTTCGTGGTCTCGTGCAAGCCGGAAGTGGCAATCCCGAGTCCCACTTTGCGCACAAGTATCTGTTCTATTTGTGGTGTTTTTCTGTTAGTGGGGTTAGCCATATTTCGTATCTTACAGGCTGACGAAAACATTGGTCCGACAGCTGAGCATCAAATTAGCCTTAATGCTGTGTAACTGTTGCTAAACGTACTGATGAGGATTTTCGTATACATAAAAGCCCCATATGAAAGAAATGAAATGCTAGGAACCCAAATGTTCCGACATCCCATCGTTCTGAGATCACGGACATATCTAAATACGCTCAGCATCTACATCTATATTCTGCAAGCCAACTTACGGTGTGTAGCGGAGGGTACTTTTGGTAGCCTAATAATTATCCCTCCACTCTCCCATGCGCAAATGGTGTGTGGGAAGAGCGAGGGCTGTCCAGAAAGCCAATTTCGATCGGTCGCGAAATGGAAACCACTGGGAAAATGCGGTAAAGTTTTGCACAGATGTGTTGGGAAGTGTCTCTAGTATACCCGTCGATCGTGTTGCGTCGCTCTTTTCAGTTTCGAGTGAACAGTGAGCGCATAAAGATGCGTAGGGATTAGCGTCTCCCACCAAGTACGAGGGCCTGATTAGAGATTTCGCCTGTGCCATGCAGCCCCCATAACACAACTGTCGAGCAGTTCCTTCTTCATGCCAATTCTCGGCCGCACACTGCAGGGGCAATGAAGACATTCCTGCAGCGTTTCCGATGAGAAGTGTTTGATCACCCACAATACAGTCCGTAATTGGCTCCTCCTGAGTCTCATATCTTCTCACAAGAACTGCTGGCTATGAAGACAAACTTTTTCCACAGAGCAGTACAGATAACTGGCCGAAAGCACAGGCGGCTGCTTTCTGTGACGAGCATGTTGGAAAGTTGATACAACACTACGACAAAACTCGAAGTTGGATCGGCGACTATGTAGAGAAGTAGGTGGAAGGTGTAACTAACTGTTGCACTTAAAACGTCTTTGGTTTTGACTGTGGTTTCCATTTCGCGTCCGATCGGAACTTACTTTCTAGACAACCCTCATATATTCATAATCGTCATGGCATCAGGCTTGCTGGTCTGGTGGTAATGAGCATGCCAATCCGCCGTCCTATTGAGCGACTTGCAGCAAGTCATTGAGCCACTGAATCTCACATGACCTCTGCCATGGTCTATGCGCTGTAAACCGAAGTCATTAAACGTGTGGTGTGGGATAGTGAACCATTAGCTCATAGGCCCGTTTTTCGTAGACGGTACACTGAACGCGCACAGCTATCGCAGCCTCCTAACAGACCATTTTCCATGGATGCTAGAAGACGTTCCTCTGCAGACTTGGAGGGACCTGTGGTGCCAACATGATGGCTGTGCATCCAATAGTGCACGAAATACGAGGGCTGTCCAGAAAGTAAGTTACGATCGGTCGCGAAACGGAAACCACAGTCAAAACCAGAAACATTTTATTTGCAACAGTTAGGTACACCTTCCACCTACTTCTCTACATAGTCACCGCTCCAACTTCGAGTTTTGTCGTAGTGTTGTATCAACTTTCCAACATGCTCGTCACAGAAAGCAGCCGCCTGTGCTTTCGGCCAGTTATCTGTACTGCTCTGTGGAAAAAGTTTGTCTTCATAGCCAGCAGTTCTTGTGAGAAGATATGAGACTCAGGAGGAGCCAATTACGGACTGTATTGTGGGTGATCAAACACTTCTCATCGGAAACGCTGCAGGAATGTCTTCATTGCCCCTGCAGTGTGCGGCCGAGAATTGGCATGAAGAAGGAACTGCTCGACAGTTGTGTTATGGGGGCTGCATGGCACAGGCGAAATCTCTAACCGGGCCCTCATGGTTGGCGGAAGACGCTATTCCCTACGCATCTTTACGTGCTCACTGTTCACTCAAAACTGAAAAGAGCGTCGCGACACGATTGACGGGTATACTAGAGACACTGACCAACACATCTGTGTGAAGCTTTACCGGATTTTCCCAGTGGTTTCCGTTTCACGACCGATCGTAACTTACTTTCTGGACAGCCCTAGTACTACAGCATGTCTTCAGGAATTGTTTGCAAATCGTTGGATTGGACGCAGAGGACGTGCACATTGGCCGGCTCGTTTCCCGGATTTGGAGAATGCAGACTTTTTACTGTAGGGAAAGCTGAAGGACACTGTCAACGAGGACATACCAAATACCAGTTACACCTGATGATATGTAACGACGTGTCACAGCTGCCTCCTTGGACATCTCTGCAGAAATGCTAGCAGGTGTTGAAAGTTATCTAAATAAATAAAAATAGAGACTGAAGTTGTCTAAATAAATAAAAATATGTCTGAAGCACTCTGACGTAATGAAACTTGTACTGTCGCAATGCGATAGACAAACTGCACAGTAACAATAATTAATTGTCGTAATGAAAAGGGCAGTCGTTCAGACTGTAAAGAATTTTGAACGGTATAAACTGCCTGAATAATTAACTTGGACATGAAACCTAGAGTAACTGGCTTTCCAAAATTTGATCACAAAAACTGTCTCTGAATAACATAAGTTGGCCCTGATTGAATAAATAAAAAAATCATAATCTTTTCTCCTTACCTTTATTCTGCGCAAATCTGTATAACGCGTTGTAGTACTGCTGTCTTGCGCGCCGCTATACTAAAGCTGCAAATCACTGTATCTACAAAGAGACACTCGAGAAGTGCAATGAGTTCTCTGTTAGTTGGAAATCGAACAGTTTATCGAATATAGTCGTTTAGATGATCCATTAAAAAGAACTGTAAGAGAAAGGTTGGTAAGAAAATGAAATACGCGCAAAATGACTATGTCTTTTTATTTTATTTTTAATTTTAATTTTTTTAATTTTTTTATTTTTTTTAAATTTTTTTTTTTTTTGTATACTGAGAAAAGGTGCACAAGGCAGATTTTAAATTTAATGGACTTCTTACTATCCCAAACGATACACTTTCCTATCTCTCAAATCTAACAACTTTCACTACAATAACCAAGTTAGTTCAATGGCGCAGCAATAGTGAAAAAAAGTAACATCATTATTGTATTTACCTGACATTCCATTAGATCTCTTCCTTCACAAACTGGTTTCATAAGCATGTCGATTGAACAAAATGATATACTGAGACATTAAATTTGATCATAATATTTCCATAGTTCCCTCACTAACAGTGCTTAATATTATCAGCTTAAATAACACAGCTGAACTTCAACTCCCTGACTCGACCAAAGCTAAACAGAGTCTCCTCCGCTGCACCCCCGCGCATCTCAAAGATACTCACTTAACTTCTGCGATACAGCTTACAACATCACTGCTCACTCACAATCGATTCAGATACCAAAAATTCAGATACTAAAATTATACATGACACCCATCAGTGTGCAGCAGTCGTTCCATACCAGACTGGAAGGTGTACTGCCGCTGCCGGTTGTCATTTTGAACGCAACCTGTGAGAGTCAATTGTCTCGTTACTGGTCAAAATCCATGTAACTAGTGTATCCTCTTGTGTTGATCTTTGGTGTGTGCTGCCATAGGTATTCTACAAGTATCAGTATGGGAATGTCCCAAAATGCGATATCTCGTAAACGACTCGCACTAGAATCATGCAGCAAACAGCAATTACATTATAATTTCCCCTACTTTTAGTTTGTTAACGTGAACAGGCATTTTTCCATTTAAAAAACTGTATTATTGCACAAAAATAACCTTTCTACGTATTGTTACAGTCTGGTTATTTGTTAACAATCCGACCCCCTGACTACCATTCCATTCTGTGAAAACCGCACGTCAATAGAACTTTCCATTTCCGCAGTATTTGCGGTGAAAATTTTAGGTGATTCACCCTGTATATTATGTTTCCGTTCTCCGAAGTCATAACACGTGAGCGTAAGCCATGTTAAATAATTCAGCAACTGACTAACGTCTGTGATGTAGCCCTATAATTATGTGCATCTGTTCAAATATCTTTCTTGAAAACTATATGACCTGAGCGTATTTACTATCACCTGGTCCTATCTTGGCTCCAGAGCCCTCTGATAAACTGCTCAATTCGGTTTGGAAGCATTATCTGACATGTAATAGACTATTTATGATGAAAATTTTGTACATGGCAGCACGCTCAGAGACCGTGAATAGTTACAATTAAAAGAGAAACAGCCGTCGGTCACTAATTTTTAACGAATTAACCGGGTTTCAACACTGCTAGGAGTGTCTTCCTATGAATTTAAATCAAAGAATGGTCTATAACATGGTCACAGAATTATGACTAAAAACGTATGATACAAATTATAAGTACGGAATCATCGTGAAAGACTGGCAGTACTTATATGTCATTTATAAAATAATAAATATGCCAAAAGGGCATTAGTCACAAAGTCTCAAATAATGCCCTTTTGGCATATTTATTATTTTATAAATGACATATAAGTACTGCTAGTCTTTCACGAAGATTCCGTACTAATAATTTGTATCATACGTTTTTAGTCATAATTCTGTGACCATGTTATAGACCATTCTTTGATTTAAATTCTGAGGAAGACACTCCTTGCTTTGTTGAAACCCGGTTAATTCGTTAAAAATTAGTGACTGAGAGCTGTTTTTCTTTGTAACTATTTATGAGGATAAAGATGCATGTATGTTCTGACACAATTATCTCGAAATTCTCATTACCATAGTAACCCATCTTGGAATTTTGTAGGATTTTCCTTCCTCGTCACCAAAGTTTTCCGGTATTTGAAATCGTTTCGGATAGTTATCTAATGGGGTTTCGATTAGATTGTCACGAATTACCGAAAACACTTTTCGATCCCCTATTATGTTGGCCATCCTATACATACATACGGCTTAATACCTTCCAAGCCTATAGTGAATTAACTAAAACGTAAGTAACGGAGAGACAACGGCGTATTTATCAACAGAGTCCAGCAGACGTGATAACGTGGCCAGTACTGTCATAACTCCCGCAAACAACTTTATCGGTGTGCATGCTGCGAGAATTAAAATTAACAGGAAACGTGCACAAAGCGAAAGCGAAATAAAATTAACAGAAAACACGTTCCACATTGCTGCATTATTTTTAATATTTTCTTTGAATGTAGAGTATCCCCCCCGCCATGAACCATGGACCTTGCCGTTGGTGGGGAGGCTTGCGTGCCTCAGCGATACAGATAGCCGTACCGTAGGTACAACCACAACGGAGGGGTATCTGTTGAGAGGCCAGACAAACGTGTGGTTCCTGAAGAGGGGCAGCAGCCTTTTCAGTAGTTGCAAGGGCAACAGTCTGGATGATTGACTGATCTGGCCTTGAAACAATAACCAAAACGGCCTTGCTGTGCTGGTACTGCGAACGGCAGAAAGCAAGGAGAAACTACAGCCGTAATTTTTCCCGAGGACATGCAGCTTTACTGTATGATTAAATGATGATGGCGTCCTCTTGGGTAAAATATTCCGGAGGTAAAATAGTCCCCCATTCGGATCTCCGGGCGGGGACTACTCAAGAGGATGTCGTTAACAGGAGAAAGAAAACTGGCGTTCTACGGATCGGAGCGTGGAATGTCAGGTCCCTTAATCGGGCAGGTAGGTTAGAAAATTTGAAAAGGGAAATGGATAGGTTAAAGTTAAATATAGTGGGAATTAGTGAAGTTCGGTGGCAGGAGGAACAAGACTTCTGGTCAGGTGACTACAGGGTTATCAACACAAAGTCAAATAGGGGTAATGCAGGAGTAGGTTTAATAATGAATAGGAAAATAGGAATGCGGGTACGCTACTACAAACAGCATAGTGAACGCATTATTGTGGCCAAGATAGATACGAAGCCCACACCTACTACAGTAGTACAAGTTTATGTGCCAACTAGCTCTGCAGATGACGAAGAAATTGAAGAAATGTATGATGAAATAAAAGAAATTATTCAGATAGTGAAGGGAGACGAAAATTTAATAGTCATGGGTGACTGGAATTCGAGTGTAGGAAAAGGGAGAGAAGGAAATGTAGTAGGTGAATATGGATTGGGGCTAAGAAATGAAAGAGGAAGCCGCCTGGTAGAATTTTGCACAGAGCACAACTTAATCATAGCTAACACTTGGTTTAAGAATCATGATAGAAGGTTGTATACATGGAAGAACCCTGGAGATACTAAAAGGTATCAGATAGATTATATAATGGTAAGACAGAGATTTAGGAACCAGGTTTTAAATTGTAAGACATTTCCAGGTGCAGATGTGGACTCTGACCACAATCTATTGGTTATGACCTGTAGATTAAAACTGAAGAAACTGCAAAAAGGTGGGAATTTAAGGAGATCGGACCTGGATAAACTGAAAGAACCAGAGGTTGTACAGAGTTTCAGGGAGAGCATAAGGGAATAATTGACAGGAATGGGGGAAAGAAATACAGTAGAAGAAGAATGGGTAGCTTTGAGGGATGAAGTAGTGAAGGCAGCAGTAGGTAAAAAGACAAGGGCTAGTAGAAATCCTTGGGTAACAGAAGAAATATTGAATTTAATTGATGAAAGGAGAAAATATAAAAATGCAGTAAATGAAGCAGGCAAAAAGGAATACAAACGTCTCAAAAATGAGATCGACAGGAAGTGCAAAATGGCTAAGCAGGGATGGCTAGAGGACAAATGTAAGGATGTAGAGGCTTATCTCACTAGGGGTAAGATAGATACTGCCTACAGGAAAATTAAAGAGACCTTTGGAGATAAGAGAACCACTTGTATGAACATCAAAAGCTCAGATGGAAACCCAGTTCTAAGCAAAGAAGGGAAAGCAGAAAGGTGGAAGGAGTATATAGAGGGTCTATACAAGGGCGATGTACTTGAGGACAATATTATGGAAATGGAAGAGGATGTAGATGAAGATGAAATGGGAGATACGATACTGCGTGAAGAGTTTGACAGAGCACTGAAAGACCTGAGTCGAAACAAGGCCCCCGGAGTAGACAACATTCCATTGGAACCACTGACGGCCTTGGGAGAGCCAGTCCTGACAAAACTCTACCATCTGGTGAGCAAGATGTATGAAACAGGCGAAATACCCTCAGACTTCAAGAAGAATATAATAATTCCAATCCCAAAGAAAGCAGGTGTTGACAGATGTGAGAATTACAGAACAATCAGTTTAATAAGCCACAGCTGCAAAATACTAACACGAATTCTTTACAGACGAATGGAAAAACTAGTAGAAGCCGGCCTCGGGGAAGATCAGTTTGGATTCCGTAGAAATACTGGAACACGTGAGGCAATACTGACCTTACGACTTATCTTAGAAGAAAGATTAAGGAAAGGCAAACCTACGTTTCTAGCACTTGTAGACTTAGAGAAAGCTTTTGACAATGTTGACTGGAATACTCTCTTTCAAATTCTAAAGGTGGCAGGGGTAAAATACAGGGAGCGAAAGGCTATTTACAATTTGTACAGAAACCAGATGGCAGTTATAAGAGTCGTGGGACATGAAAGGGAAGCAGTGGTTGGGAAGGGAGTAAGACAGGTTTGTAGCCTCTCCCCGATGTTATTCAATCTGTATATTGAGAAGCAGTAAAGGAAACAAAAGAAAAATTCGGAGTAGGTATTAAAATCCATGGAGAAGAAATAAAAACTTTGAAGTTCGCCGATGACATTGTAATTCTGTCAGAGACAGCAAAGGACTTGGAAGAGCAGTTGCATGGAATGGATGGTGTCTTGAAGGGAGGATATAAGATGAACATCAACAAAAGCAAAACGAGGATAATGGAATGTAGTCGAATTAAGTCGGGTGATGTTGAGGGTATTAGATTAGGAAATGAGACACTTAAAGTAGTAAAGGAGTTTTGCTATTTGGGGAGCAAAATAACTGATGATGGTCGAAGTAGAGAGGGTATAAAATGTAGACTGGCAATGGCAAGGAAATCGTTTCTGAAGAAGAGAAATTTGTTAACATCGAGTATAGATTTAAGTGTCAGGAAGTCATTTCTGAAAGTATTTGTATGGAGTATAGCCATGTATGGAAGTGAAACATGGACGGTAAATAGTTTGGACAAGAAGAGAATAGAAGCTTTCGAAATGTGGTGCTACAGAAGAATGCTGAAGATTAGATGGGTAGATCACATAACCAATGAGGAAGTATTCAATAGGATTGGGGAGAAGAGAAGTTTGTGGCACAACTTGACTAGAAGAAGGGATCGGTTAGTAGGACATGTTCTGAGGCATCAAGGGATCACTAATTTAGTATTGGAGGGCAGCGTGGAGGGTAAAAATCGTAGGGGGAGACCAAGAGATGCATACACTAAGCAGATTGAGAAGGATGTAGGTTGCAGTAGGTACTGGGAGATGAAGAAGCTTGCACAGGATAGAGCAGCATGGAGAGCTGCATCAAACCAGTCTCAGGACTGAAGACCACAACAACAACAACATGTAGAGTATCGAGGCCTTACAAATCAAAAACATTCTTGAGGTTCCGGGAGCGTCACTACCTTTGAAACGAAACTCAGTTTTTGTCAAGCAGTCCAAGTACTGGTGGTGGTTTGCATTCTCACACGCCCACATTGTTGGTTATTATGTTATTGTGACGCCACAGTAACCCAAGAGCCATACTTGTCCGTTTGACGTATATGCGTCCTCTTCAGTTTCTCATGAAATGAATCTCATGTCTTGATGTAACTAAATCCTGAGTTTACTTATATTTCTTGCATGGCTGCAGCGTCCATTCTTCTTTATATACCTAGCGTTTCTTTGGTATTGTCCATTGACTTTATTTTGATGGACCCTTTTATCTTAACAGTGGCACGTTTTCTAGAAAATTCTTTGCAGTGATTTCTTCGTAACTCCTCTTTGTGGCGGGTGGCCAGTGACACCAAGTTCAATTCCAAATGCGAAATGTTAGTGATTGTCGTAATATGTCCAATATTACTCCAGTAATGGAGACATTGATAGCAATCCATTCCATGGTTGGAGATGTGAAAACCGACAGCCATCTTGGTTGTTTTCCACAGTTTGATGCTATGACATTGTGTTGCGATTATTTTTTCTCTCTCCTTCTTTCATATCAATATCTGTCCTTAACGCCACACTCGTAACAGGACATTCAAGGCACATTACTTATAGTCAAAGGCACTGTTATAGGTTTGCCCATACTGTGTTTATGGGAGACTAATTAAAATTCGTCTGGTTATAGGTGTATCGTGGGGACACGGAAGCAAAGTTTTTGGTGCAGTTGTTTAGAACTTTCGAACAGGTAACACTATATACAAGATACTGGAAGCCTGATGAGGACTGCCCCCGAAGCAATGAAGTCTGGAGTTTAACGTCTCATCGACGACAAGGCATTAGGGACATAGTGTAAGTTGTGACTGAAGGATAGGGAAAGAAAAAAACCGTGTATGCCCAGTAGTTTGGTGAAACAAAGTATCAGTTCCGAAACATCGCCAAATCCTTGTCGGATCGTGCACAGCTCTTTGCCAGTAAATACGACTTCTTTACTCTCTTTCTTAATTCCAGCTCGAATCTCCGTGGAACTGAATTGTTTAAGATGTTCTTAAAGTAGTTTAGTCAGGTAGAAAATGTAATCTTAGTTAATAAAACAGACTCTCGCCCATAAAGACCTAACTCTACTTAAATGCTGCAACACACATTATTAATGCGTTACAATTATATTTATGTTTAGCCGTGAAGGGGTGTTCTAAACTATAGGCCTTAGCTTGCAATCATTCACAATTAAAGATAGCTGTGTGAACAGGGGACTTACCGTCGGGAAACATTGCTTCACAATAGGACATCAAACAATGTACAATGGGAAGGACCTGATCAGCCAAAATGGTCAAATAATTCTTGGCAGTAATGCGACCTTGCAAAATAACTATGGTGCGCACGGAATACCACCTTATGGCTGCTCAAATCATTACCGAACAACCGTCATGTTTCACTCTTGGGACGTAAACTCGGCCAAAAGCTGGAAACAGTGTGAAGCAAGACTCACCCGACGAAACATTTTTCCATTGCTCCACAGTGTAGGTTTTATGGCTTTGGCACCACGTTTTTCTGTTAAGGGCATTTGCATCACTGATGTGTGTTTCTGGAATTCCAGCTCGCCCTGAATTTCTCTGATTATGGAGCTGGCTTCGTGTTTCTTGGTGCTGACATTCATTTATGTTGTGACTTTTGCAGCTGTCGTCCGCTTATTTTTCGTCACAGGCTTCTTCAATGATCGTCCGTCATGTTCATTTAACACACGCTTTCGTCTGCTGTGTGACTTAGCGGATGATGTCTTTCCGCATTCCCTGCATACGGCATACATCTTCGATACATTGCCTCTTGACGCACTAAAAACTTTGGCTCCCATTGTTACAGAAGCATAAACCATACGATCTCCAACAATTTGCCCACATTCCAATTTACTTAGCGCCCACCTAATGCACTCATAACCACGCAGAACATTGTTGTGGCCGCGACTGACACTTGCAAAGTATATATTGAGGACGCTGCACAGGTGCCGTTCGTGCTCACATACAACAGCGCAACCAGCTGGTTTCCATCACCTATCATCAAGCACACATTTCTCGCAGTTCTCCACATTTTTTCTACCCCTGTAAACTATCATTTATACAATAACATCGTCGGCGAACAGCCTTATAGAGCCGCTGATACTATGGGATAAATTTTTCGTGTATATTGAGCACATTAGAAGTCCTATTAGGCTTCCTTGTGAGAAACTCGATGTTGCTTCTATGTCTGTAAATCAGTCGGCTTAAAATAAAACGTACTGGATTCTATTAGTCGAATATACCTCGACTGAATCATATATCTGCGAAGATACACCTCATGATCATATCTTGATTACTAGTAGACGATGTGGTACAGTGTTTGGATATCTATGAAGATGAAATCCGTGTTGTCGTTTTCATCTACTGTTTGCAAGAGCCGGCCGGAGTGGCGGTTCTAGGCGCTACAGTCTGGAACTGCGCGACCGCTACGGTCGCAGGTTCGAATCCTGCCTCGGGTATGGATGTGTATGATGTCCTAAGGTTAGTTAGGTTTAAGTAGTTCTAAGTTATAGGGGACTGATGACCTCAGAAGTCAAGTGCCGTAGTGCTCAGAGCCATTTGAACCATTTTTTTTTTGTTTGCAAGATACCGTGTCCTGTAGGGCGCAAGGCCAACGTAATGTATGGCCGATTGCTCCAAAGAATTGTATTAAATTTCAGCCTAATGCGTAGCTCTTCAGTGTAAATGGCTAAGGAAGCTGCATATTACACTGGTAATGCTTCTGGAACAGGTAAGACGCTGAAATTATTTCGAACTGAGATACAAATATGTTATGACTTCACATCATGAGATGATGAGAACAGGATTGGAATTTAAACCACAACACGGACAGAGAAATTCCTGTGATGAAGATTTTTTTCACCTTGGTTAGCCATTAGTGCCTCCATGTGTGAGCTGAGTAACATGAGACTTTTATGACTACCATTCCAAACAATAACACATAGCTCTAAAGAAACATTTCACACCTGTCGATAAACAGACACGATCACCTGTCTTCACATCAGGAGAGGTTTTTGGTATCTTTATCGGAGCTGGTCCGACGCACTTCCCAGTGTCATTACATTATCTTCTAGTTACATTTTAGGACGAGATTAATGAGAAAACACGAAACAGGGTACCTTTCATCCCTTCTTTTCCAAGTCACGTAAAATGCCTGCATGTGACACCGACTATAACTCAATGCCAAGCGGCGGTGAAAGTCGCCAGATAATATCTCCCGGACATTAAGATGAAACGACAGGCGTCAGCGCCGTCCATTGTACACCTGTCAGACCGGTGCTTGTCGCTGTCAAGCGTCGCCTAGCACTGCCGACTGGAAGGGAAACAGGAAAAGAAAACGAAAAAAAAGTAGAACTAACCACACGGGGCCCACCTGTCTTGTCTCACGGGACGTGGCCACACGATACACTGTATCACCTTCCACCACGAGGAGGCTACAAGCACACCGCCGACGATTACCGCCACCTCTCGCCGGCCGCTGAAATTGGGCTGAGATGTCCGGGAACGGACCCATTATGCATCGCACGGCACCACCAATTTTGCTCAATTAGCTCTTTTAAGAACGACCCGACAGGTCCCCACCCTCTGTCGGCCAGATACAATCTGCCCACGGCGACAGGCCCCCAATTTTTCTGCATATAATCTCTGTAAATAAACATCACTGACGCCGTCCAATCGTTCGGTTTTTTCCTCTAGAAAAGCATGACTTCCTCCACCTGTTGGGATCCCAACGGCAGCTCCTTAATGTGTAATTTGCGGCGCATAATGGAGGCGCGGTGTTTGGCGAGGGCCGTCCCTGCGCGTTACTTTTGATGGCGACGAAGCCGCCGCGTGTGTTTTCACGCATTTTTAATGCGGCCCGTAATTGCGGCAGCTGTCGGCTGCCTCGTTATAGCCACCGCCGGGCAGGTCCTCCGATCGCTTCGTAAAGGGGCGATTATCGCACCCTCTCCGTTCTTTCGTCCGTCCAGCAGTTTGTAGGCGACGTTCACTCGACGGCCGTGTTTAAGAGCTTCCTGGGTGTCTTTAATGGTACTGGCGATACAAACAGGCCGACCTAAGCTGTAGAGGCGAGATGATTTCTTGCCACCAGGATAGCTTTTAGTACTGTTCTGCTCCACCTCACAGTAAGTACATTGACGGAAAAAGCAACACCAAATAAATAACGACATTTAGGGAACACATTTCTCCAGGTAACACTGTAAGATCACAGGTTAATCTAAGCACGGTATAAGCCATTGCAAAAGTTAAATTCTGGTATACTAAAAACGTGAGATGGAGTTCCATGATTGCTGCACTTGGTCGGTCAGTACAGGGACGGTTAATGCTGTTTACGGATGACGCTGGAGTTTGCCGGCGATGATGTCCCATATGAGCTGGATTGGAGACAGATCTGGTGATTGGGAAGGCCAAGGAACATGTCGACACTCTGTACAGCATGTTGCGTTGCAGCAGCGGTGTTTTTACGAGTGGAAAACACCCGATGGAATAATGTTCATGAATGGCATCACAGCTGGTCGAATCACCAGAGCGACGCACAAATTTGCAGTCGGGGTGTGTGGGATAACCACGATAGTCTGCGAGGTGCCGGGGCTAGCAGTGTATTTAACATTAAATTCTTCTAGAATCTTCATATCGAAATGATGCTCTAAGCCCCCCCCCCCCCCCCTTTCCTAACTCCGACTTTTGCTGTTGCACATGGATTAAGAAGAAACGCGAACTGACTGTAATCGACCCTGCAAGTGGAGTAGAAAAGAGTTTGGCACCCGCAATAATTTAATTTGATAGAAATTAATTAAATAAAGGAAAGTTTCATTAACGTAGTGAGAAATGAAACGGTTGCTTTACCGATCCACAGAATGAAAGTTCTGTCCAAAATAACAATATGATTTATTATGACTTAGCTCAAAATAATAAACAAAACACACGAAACATTTACAATACGTCATATTGGATACTCAAATGAATGCTGTGAAGGTGAAGTTGTCCATAAACTAGCTTGTGACGTTTATGACCAAGTGGTATGTGGAGCCAATTCCTTGCAACTCAAATCTTAAGAGAAACACCCAGCCAACCCAACATTAATTGCTGCTACAGTAGTCAGAACTCAGACAATGAACATCCAAGACAGAACCACGTAAGAAAAGAAGGGAACAGGCACGCTCTGCTGAGCTCTGATTATCACAGAGCAAAATTCCCTAATCTGCCGGTGCTGCGGACATACATTAACAAGCTGTCTTCTTAACTGCAAGGACACGATCTGGCGTACCGGAGGCGATGGCTGGTTGCTTCGACGTCCCGTCGTGGTGATGATAATGTCGCGAGTATAGCCCGAAACAAATTATCCCGGTCTGGTTGTTCCAGACTAAAGACTTCCTAGCAACACAAATGCGCCTCTGAGGGAGACGAAGAAGGCTCGCTACACAATCACTGACGGGACAGTGATTGATTTTAACAAGCGAAGTCACGCAGTAACTCCGACACAGTCAACTTTAGCCAAAACTGCTCAATACGGACAACATAGGCCGTCTGTACGCAGAACGCTCAATTGCCAAATGTACTCGGAAAGTTACGTTGAAGTCGGAACTTCAGCAACTTCGTCAAATAGTAACAATTAAATGAAAGTATATTAGACAGCCAACGGAAGGAAGGTTGTCCAAAGCAGCGAGAGCTCCGTCTTGTAACCTACTCCGACCGACAGGCGAGAGCCGACCCTCTCAAGAGCACCCGTACAAGCCGAACACAGAACATTCCCGCCCCCACGACAGTGGTCGTGGTTAAACGTTCCAATCAGCAACTCGAAAACCGGCAGAAAATTCCCCTCTATTGCCGACGCAGTAATATTCCACCAATGGAGATACTTGTCGCCAATCTCTTCGCCGATTTTGCTACATCACGGAGCTATTCCCTGAGCAAGCCAATCACAGTTACGATTTTGCAGAAAACGCTGGAATTTGCCCGCCAAGACTGCCTAGGAACACAAGTCATTCCCACGCCTCGCTGGTAGCCCGCCAGAAAGTGTTTTCACTAAGTTTCTGCGAAGTAACGGAATCTCTAGCCCAGCCGCTCCGTCAGGCCCCTCTGGGCGTGTCGCCCCCGCTCTTATGACAATTTCGGCGTCTGGGAAGCATCCACTCGAGTCCCTCACACCCGTCGGCTTAACCCTTTCAAGAAACAGCAGAACCCGCCTGTCACCGGACAACCCGGGTGACGAGAGACGCTGCGTGGGAAGTCCGCTCGTGAAGGAATAGCGACTTTTCACTGCATGCAATTAGAGAGGAAAATCGAATTACTCAGAGTAAGATAGAAATATGAGAGAGGGCTCGTGCCACCTCTCAAGTCCTCCTGTTATACGAAATCACATTCCAGACCACAACCCCAGGTGTAGATTCAGTGTGTCAAGGACACAGACAGGATTGTTGCAGGCCCTCAATTGGCCTCCTCCTAACCTACACACCTCCAACACTGGCACCGAGGCAGAACGATCTTTCATCAGAGAACAAAACGGACCTCCAATGAGCTCTCGCTTGACACCTCTGAAGTCGCAAATGGCGGTGGTTTGTGGTCAATGGAATGCACGCTACAGGGCATCTGACTCGGAGCTGTCTATGAAGTAAGTGATTTCTAACAATATGTTGTGTCACTGTGGTGCTAACAGCTGCTTAGATTGCTGCTGCAGAGGCACTACGATGCCCCAGAGCCATGTGCGGTCTCCTTGCGACCGTACATTCTCGTGACCACCGCTGCCAGCAATCATGTACACTGGCTACATGCCCGCCAAGTCGTTCTGTAATACCGTAGAAGAAACATCCAACTTCTCGTTGCCCTATTACAGGACCTCGTCCAAACTAAGTGAGCTGTCGATTATGGCGCCTTTGTTACGTTAAAAACGTCCTTGATTAACATCAGCTCACCAGATCCAATCTCAAACTAATACTCACAACCGCTTCAGCGCTTACTTAAAGCAAGCCTGATTAGCACCCTAATAGTGGCGTTATTAGCGCCACTCTTATGCGATTAAAGCTAGACGTCAACTTTCAGATGTAGAAACATGTTGCGCAACTCTTTCTTGGTGTTGAGATTTCTTTCCCTTCAGTGTGTAATACAATAACGGAAATGAGAAATGTTACACACCAGGTCGATATTTATCTTACATTGTGGAGTCGTTCATCACATAATAGATATTAAACGATTGCAGCTTCATTCGTTTTGGAGCAGCTGTCCCTCATCAATCTCAGTATGAGGAGTGAGTCCCACAGCAACAAGTTCTCTCTTGCGTTTGTTGTGGCATGGAAGTAAACTACCTAGATGTGCCATCATGAGAAGTGGCTAGCCATACATGGAACACATTCTGTGTCAGTTGATGAAAATTCCTTCTTTGTTGGGGTCTGATATTAACGTATACGTCTTCCCATGACATCCCAGACATTATCTATGGATGACATACGAGGGGACCAGGCAGACCAGTCAAGGATCCATACATTCCTCAGGGTCTTGCATTCATCATTGACATTCCATCTTTCATAGTTGAATGGTGGGGACCATCTTACATCTTACTTTGCCATTTGGTACTCTGGTCACGAAATTCGGTACTCTGGTCACGAAGGGTGGGCCACAAGATTCATCACTCTTGACACATAATGGTGAGCCTTGCTTCAACAATTACCAAACCAGACCTATTATCATATTCAATGGCCCACCAAATTATCCACGAGCGTCACCAACCCAAAATTATTGGGAGAGGCGACTCACTAGATACGGCGTAGGTCAAGGGTGTGTAAACGGGAGATCCTCTTGAAAAAAGTTGAAAATTAGGGCCTTTTTGGAACACTGTGGATGACTCAGATTGTATATTTCACCGGCAGTTAAAACTCCTAAAACGTGCCAGTTTAAGCCAAAATCACTTACACAGTTCATCGTATAGTCATCCAAATACATTCCTGCTGTTGTCAAAACTGGATATAAATATTCCAGCAACACTTTTCAAGTCTATTTGATCCAACAGCAACTTTCATACCCTGCAGACTGCTACTTAATGCTAAGTCACTGTTGGACATATGTAGTTCTTCCGTCGTCTTAGAGCAGTAAAACAAGCATTCTACTTTGCTGCTCGAAGCTGGAAGCTGGGCACACAGGTGTAAGTCTTACCAGTGCTTCAACATTAGGAAATAAATCTCGAAATTGATTTACTGCACGTTAGTAAATCCTACATACCATTACTTCTTACTGCACAAGAGTTTTTAGTATGTTCAATTAATTAAGTTTGGATACGTTCGTTCAACGGTGTGAAGACTCAAACAATTTAAATAGCCCCCACGCCCCTGGCGGTAACGCGTTTGCTTGAATCGCTGCTTGATGTGATCTTTCACCAGGGCGTACACGGACAGGATGACGTCGACATAGTCACAAACATAAGCGTGACTTTTGGTGAATACCACAGAATACCACTCAGTGTCTCAGTTGCGTGGTTTAGACCCTAAGTCTAAATAATGCAAGTCTCTTTTGTCTGTGGCGTCATGCCAGCGGTAAGCGACGCATGGCAATTCAAGATTTGAATCCATCTTCCAGCAATCAGAACTTGAAAGTTCGTCGCAGCTCGGTGCTTGTAACCTCTGCCCATATATATCAGTCTTTGTCATCCATTCTATTCGTCAGAGTCGTCCCAACAATCCTGCGATCTTCTCCATGGTGTATCATTCTGGAGAATACATGCGTGCTCTTCTTGGCACACTGTTGTTTTGGATTTGTTTTAGATCCATTTCGCCAGCAAGCGTTCTGTAGTTACCGCACTGCTGCCAAATGTTGTGCCATCTGTATGATGATCCATGACCACTAATGCCAAAAATTCGACATTTCTCAAAGTCCTTATGCTGGCGATAAGCTGCACATTTTCTTCCTCTGGGTGTAATATGTTGTGATCCTCACCTGAAAACTTTCAATAATGTTAGACATATTGCACTCACACCGTTCTTAATCTGTAGGAAAGCCTTTCTTCTTCTGTGCTGAGAGTAAGCCCGCATCAGGATGAAAATCATCCAACACGTCGCACAGGCACAGAAATATCAGTATCAGTTCTGTAGCTTCCTGTCAAGGTGTTCTATCGGCGTACATGCTTAAGTAACGTCAGAACCATGAGGCCGTCGATTCCCCGAAAACTGAAACATGCAATAGTCATTCAAAACCTTTTCACATGGTATTTGTAGATTTCGAAAAGACCATCGATCGAATGAACAGAAAACTCCCACGATAGATTCTTCAAGTCCGTGGGCACACGAAATACACTAGAAACCACATTGATGCATTATTAAAGAATCCTGGAATAGTGACTGACCTGGTAAAATAAAGTGGTGAACAGACAATTACGAATCAGTGTGTTCGAGAACTTTACCAACACATTGGCGGGGTACGATGCAGTAGTTTCACTGGGAAGCCTTTACACAAACTCCATACAGTCCCGATCACTTCCCATGCGATTTACATATTTTTGAAGCCCTGAAGAAGGAAATACATCCCATCGATTTGCTTCGGACGTAGTGGTGCGCGCCTGCGTATAAGCATGATTCCATGGGAAGCCGCAAACATTTTTCCATGAACGCACTGACCGTCTTATTTCACAGTGGGATAAATGTATTAATAGTTATGGCGATTCCTTTTGAAAAAATAAACAGTTTACTTACTTATCTTCCACATGTCTCGTTCTCATTTGACTGCCTCTTGTTCTTCTAATTCCGTCCGCAGCTCGTGGTCGTGCGGTAGCGTTCTCGCTTCCCGCGCCCGGGTTCCCGGGTTCGATTCCCGGCGGGGTCAGGGATTTTCTCTGCCTCGTGATGACTGGGTGTTGTGTGAAGTCCTTAGGTTAGTTAAGTTTAAGTAGTTCTAAGTTCTAGGGACTGATGACCATAGATGTTTAGTCCCATAGTGCTCAGAGCCATTTGAACCATTTTCTTCCAATTCCCAGTATGGTCGAGTAAATATTGACTCAGTGATCTCTTTTGTCTACAGTCTGCAGTTTGTCTGTAATCTAGCAAAAAATATCACACCAGTAATTCGAGGCTATGATCTGCTTTGGGTATAACTGAGATTTCGTAATGGTCTCACTTCATATCTCCTAATAATGATTATCCCAGGTATTTATAGGTATTAACATAAAGTGGTGGACTTTAAAGATTATTAAGTAATCATTAGTGGCAAATTACTACATTTTTACGTTCCGTGAAACGAGTAACATTACATTTCTCCTCCCTCTTTTGGTTTTGGGGTTCTTAATCAATTCTGAAATGAACATAAAGGAAATCGCGAATTCGAAAGAGACATTTACCTTCGTATATAGTACTATCATTGTTTCGGGTCCCAGAAGAAAACAGATTAAGCCAAATCACATTGCAAACTGTTTAAGACGTCTTACTTTTATTAATACATTACTATTGTTTTTCGACGTTTCTGTGGAGGAATCTTGTTCCGACCCAGTGTATGTCTTCCACGGACAAGTGAAGCGTCATTTCTTTGGTGTATGCTGGAATGCTGGTACGAGTTCCGTGTGCATCAGTTGTTTTCCGCAATTATGTGTGTGTGAGGGGCACTGGCGGAGAGGAGGGGGGGGGATAGTTACTTCAGAATGTGGAATTCAATGATGGAGCCGGCATGTTTGACAAATATAAACACAGGAGCATTAATTTGCTTATTTTGTCTCCGTGTTTGCGTGCTTATTTGTGTGTGTGTGTGTGTGTGTGTGTGTGTGTGTGTGTGTGTGTGTGTACATAGGCTATATTTTCTTTATTAACTGAAAATGTTCACATGTTCCAAATATTTTACGGTTGCAGACATTTCCTTTGTCATTCATTACCTTTTTCTCCTCTCTCATTTTGTTGTCGGTGTAAAATGAAAATTATCCTGCAACTTAAGTGTACATTTGTTGGTTATTTTTTGTAGCTATCTTGCTGTCAGTTATGCTTCATGACTTTGGACTCCTATCACTGGCAATTTGAATCTGCTGTACTGTTCCTGCCGATACGCATGGTCGTCCATGACGTGCTTCATCACACATACTGCCGGAACGCTTTTTGTTCACAAGCAGACGAATGTGTGCCCATCATGGGGTTGGTTTATGGAATATGCGGATAAATTCCGCTCTGGCGTCTGCATATGGCAATCTGAGTACCTGTGCGTAAACAATGGCAGAACATCTTGCACGAAGGTACCAGTATATACAGAGAAAAGAAAAACAAATTATCGTTTTCGTGGAAATGGATAGTGACTTTAGACACACTTTGCATTTCATCTTATTTAAATAAGACACGACACCCCTAGCAGGTGATTTATTACTCATTACTTGTTAATGAGAAATATCGAATATGACAATAGTGAGAAACTCAACATCGAAATTGGTAATCATGAAGTTAAGCAATTGTGCTATCTAGGAAGCAAAAATAACTCGTGACGACGAAGAAAGAAAACCATAAACAGCAGACTTGCAAAGGCAAAAAAGGCGTTCTTGGCCAAGGGAAGTCCACTGGCATCAAACGTAAGCCTTAATCATCATCATTTTCTTGGGCTTTTGTCCCACTGCAACGGGGGCTCACCCTGTTACTGTGGATTTGGCGATGTGAGTGTCAGAGGATGGTCGGATGCCCTTCCTGTCACCACTCTGTACCCCTCTGGGATGGAATTAGTGTACCCCAGCTGTCTGCATCTAGTGTAAGCCATGAAATAGTGCGAACGTTTCAAACGTGTGCAAGTCGTGTAAGTGAGGCGGGACATAGGGACCAGCCCGGTATTCACATAGTGGGATGTGTAAAACCGCCTAAAAACCACGTCAAGGCTGGTCGGCATACCGGCTCTCGTCGTTAATCCGCCGTGCGGATTCGATCCAGGGCCGGCGCGCCTCCCCGAGTGCAGGAAGCAGCGCATTAGCGCCCTTGCCTAACCTGGCGGTTAAACGTAGGCCTTAATATGAGGAAGAAATGTCTGAGAATGTGCGTTTGGAGCACAACTTTGGGTGGGAGTCAGTTATGGACAGTGGGAAAACCTGAACAGAAGAAAATCGAAGCATTTCGGAGATGATTCTACAGAAGCATGATGAAAATTGCGTGTACTGATAAGATAACAAACGAGAAGATTCTCTGCAGAATCGGCGAGGAAAGAAGTATAAGGAAAACCTATACAAGAAGAACAGGATGATGGGACATGTGTTAAGATAACAGGGAATAACCTCCATCGCACTAGAATGAGCTGTAGACGGTAAAAACTTTAGAGAAAGGCAGAGATTGGAATATATAAAAAAAATAGTTGAAAACGTAGGGGAGAGAAGAGTTCGTCGCGGGCCTCATCAAACGAACTGGAAGGTAATGAGAAAAAACACTAGGAGTTTAGATGATCAGCCCGTATGGCCGAGCGCGTTAAAACGGCACTTGCGCGATTCGGAGGGGCGAGCCTGCCCCGGATCGGGTCGGCCTCGTAGGTTAATGACGAGCGTTGTTGAACTGGTCAGTCTGGATGTGGCTTTTACGTGGTTTGCCACATTCCACTAGGTAAATACCGGGCTATTACCCACCTCAGATACATACTACGTAGACATTTAGAGAACATTCTCGCACTTGCACAAGACATTTACTCTAGACGCAGACAGATGGGGGTTTCTGTCCTGGTGGGAATGGTGGCCTCATAAAGGTCATCCGGCCACTAGTGGTCAGGATCATTGCCAACGCCCACGTAACGGTGATGACTCTCCAGAGAATGGCAAGGATGAAGAAGAGGAAGAATAAGAAGAGGTTATCACATATAGTTCTTTAAAATTCTTAAAGTTTTATGGATAGCAGACTAGAAGACTATACAGGGTGTTAAAAAAAGTGTCACATCTTCTTACAGGATGCAGCATTGGTCAAAAGTAGTAGAAATGTTCCATAACCATTATGTCAGGAGACCAATATCTGTTGATATCTGGGCAAATCTGTTATTTCATTCCCATCTTCTGTTATCTCATTCCCATCTGTCTTTAAAGTAGAAGCAGACACTATAGGCAGTGCCGCATGTAGTTACCAGGCATCCTAACGCACCTTTCAGCCCTTCTTTACAATGAAACCATGAAGTCTTTCAAACATATCTGATTCCATCTGGAATACGCTACGTCCATTGGTCACACGCTTCCGTAAAATCTGCGCTATGTCAATGGGGAGAGCACCAATGCCACGAAAAGTCTCCACAGCCATAAATGCAATGAATTCAGGTCCTGTAGACGGGGTGGGGGGGGGGGGCGGGGAAGGGGCATCCTAACCGGACCTCTTCAGCCTATCCATTGCATCGTCTGTTGGATTTGACGCACTATTGCACGATCCGCAGGAAACGCGTTGGTGGCCCGTCGTGCATAAACCAGTCTTTGTTTCCATACTAGGACAATGTTCTCCTATAGCCTTGAAATTCATCTCGCAGAAATCGGTGATACACAGTGATTTTAATCTGTCTGGTAAAGTGCATGGGCGGCCGGAGTGGCCGAGTGGTTCTAGGCGCTACAGTCCGGAACCGCGCGACCGCCACGGTCGCAGGTTCGAATCCTGCTTCGGTCATGGATGTGTGTGATGTCCTTAGGTTAGTTAGGTTTAAGTAGTTCTAAGTTCTAGGGGACTAATGACCTCAGGAGTTAAGTCCCATAGTGCTCAGAGCCATTTTTTTTAAAGTGCGTGAACCTACGTGTCTGTCACCGATAGTTGGTGCCCATACACTGATACTGAGGTGATCCTGATGCCTCGCATTTGTGATTTTTCGAGGATATGAGTCTGCCTTCACTTGGAAATTGTGCCAATTTATTATGCCATCTCTTGTGCATTTTTCCTCGGTCAAAGAGGCTACCATTACTCGTCACAAGTAAAGAGGTCTATATCTGAACAGGATTTTGTCACCGGGTATATAACTCTAGGAATTTTTTCTCTAGTTTTCCCCTGTGCTGCACTTTTTTAAAACATATTGTATATTGTCAGTTAAAACAATAACACACTCCGACAAAAGTACTGATTTCAAAGTTCGTCCAAGCCAGTTCTCAATACAAGCCAAGCAACTTGCTGCTATTCTCTCCGCTGAAACTATCGGCGCTGGAAAGACGCAGCGACGTAATGTGGTGAAGCATCATCGTGATGAGGGAGACTATTTTCCCCGCCGACTCTCACTCCCTCCCTCTCTGTCTGCCTATCTGTCTCTCTTTCTCTCCCTCTCTCTTTCTCTCTTTTATTCTCGCGAAAGCGTGATTGTTTTCATTTCGAGAGACGTGCTCATTGCCTAGTGCGTGAGCCCTGGCCTGCTCTCGTGGACGCAGCGCAGCGTAACGAAGTGAAGGAGACGGCGGCACTCAGGGGAGCGCCTTAAGCCGCCAACTGTGTTTGGGGAACGAGTTTGAGTCAACAGCTGCTGTACTTGTGTTTACCTGCAAGTGTACGCTTAGCTTTAGGCCGAGTTAAATAACGTGCGACAATATTTAACCACTAGCGACCGGAGCGGGCGCCTGCCACTGGAGGCCCGCACACACACACACACACACACACACACACACACACACACACACGAGGTAACACACATACGCAGGGATTCCTGAGCCGCGTGTTTTCTTTCCTTTGTGGCGGCGGAAGCTGAGCCCGGCTGCTCGCCTGTGTAAACGGCGCTCCGCCGGGGCTACACGGACACTCACTCCTGCCCTGCCAGGTCTCCTGCTGGCTGCCCCAAAAAGCAGGGGCAAAAAGCCGGGAAGAAAGTTTTCACTTCTGTAAATAATATCCTCAAACTTTGGAGGGTCGGTTCATACAGTAATGACAAATCACGTTTTATTACTGTGGACATCGAGGCCAATGATTGTTCGAATACACTAGTCGAGAGCAAGCATGGAAACAGCAGCAACCGCAAGATACCTTGGAGTAACCCTTCGGAGCGCTTTGAGAACTAATTGTAGGTAAGACAGTTACTAGGCTGAGATTTACTTGAGTAAGATCTAGAGAATACAAATCATCAACGAAAGAAGTGATTTACAAAACACTTTTAAGACGGTAACTGAGAATCACTGATCAGTCTGGGGCACTAACCAGGTTGAATTAACAAAAAAGAGAAAGAATATGAAACGAAGGGCTGAACGTTTCGCCATGGGATTGTTTAGTAAGCTCAAGAGTGTTGGAGATGCTAAACAAAATCCAGTTGTGGGCGCTACAAGAAAGGTTTTCTGAATCATAGAAAGTCTTATTGTTGAATGTTCTACGAACACGCAGGTATCATACACTCTGGACCAACGAAAATAGCGCACCCAGCGGGAATAAAGGTACAAACGCCAAATTTTGCAAGTAAGTAAAGTGAGATCCGAATTGCAAATGATCCAAGATTGGTGCCAGTGCGCCTACATACACCCCCAGCAGTGGCGTTGCAACCGGGCAGAGGGCTCTTTTTAAACGGTGCATAATTAATACACGCGATGATCACATCCCGACTCGAGGAGGACGTTAGTAGGCGCAGAATGCCAGGTAGACGTGTTAGACGGCAGTTCTCATAGTGAAGCCAGTTTGAGAGGGGCCTTATCATCGCCATGAGAACCTCACGCTGGTCGACACGCCGTATGGGACGCCAAGTCGATCCTTCAGAGTGTTCCTTCACGTGATGGGAGCAGTGATCACGAGATGACACCCACGTGGGACATACCTGGTCTGGAGCGACCAGGAGACGGCGAAGCGAGAGGATCGAAAGGTCGTGCCTCAAGCGACCAAGGATCCTACAGCGACTCACTCCATGATACAAGCAGACTTACGGCTGCCACTTGTTCCACAAAACACTTCCAGACGCCATGCGGACGCGAATTTGCAATCCAGGCGTCTTTGTCATGTGCTGCCGTTAACACCAAGACATCAGCGGCTCCGTCTACAGCGCTGCCTAGCCAGAACGGCCTGAACTGGCACAGAATGGCAAACGTGTTGTTTGGTGACAATCCCGATTCCTTTTACTGGTGGATGATAGCCGCCGTACGGACTTGGAGGCAGGTTGGTGAACGATACATTACCACCAACGCTGTCGCGCGCCACACCGCCTGCACCGCTGGCTTGAAGGTCGGGGAGGAGGGGGTGCATAGTCTACGATAGGCGATTCCCTCGAATTGTGGTACGTTGGACCTTAACGGGCCAGCGTTATGCCGATGATATTCTTCGGCCCCTAAGTGGGACCTTTCCTTTATGGTCTACCAGGGGCACTTTCGTAGCAAGATAATGCACGTCCGCGTAGGGCTCGAGTAACTCAAGACTTCCTACATCACGTTCCCACTCTTCGATGGCCGGTCTGTTCCCCCGACGTGTCCCCTACAGATCATGTGTGGGACCAGCTGAAACGCCAGAGGCGGACCTGCCACTCTGTGCATGATGCCGATGATATTCAAGATTCGTGGGGCCAGTCTGCTTCGGGGCAGCATCAGACGTCTAACAAACTCGATGCCGGACAGTGCTGCGGTATTTATTGCACAAAAAGGTGGTCCAACGTGGTATTGATACTGTACTGTATTTGCTTACTTGTTCTCACTCTATTTGTCTACTTGTCTGGATTTTGTTCAAATGGTTCAAATGGCTCTGAGCACTATGGGACTTAACATTTATGGTCATCAGTCCCCTAGAACTTAGAACTACTTAAACCTAACTAACCTAAGGACATCACACATCACCCAGTCATCACGAGGCAGAGAAAATCCCTGGCCCCGCGGGGAATCGAACCAGGGAACCTGGGCGCGGGAAGCGAGAACGCTACCACACGACCACGAGCTGCGGACCTGGATTTTGTGATCAAGTGATCTCTCATCTGTATCATTATGTCCACTAAATTTCATTTCGATCCAATGGTCTAAAAATGGCTCTGAGCACTATGGGACTTAACATCTGATGTCGTCAGTTCCCTAGAACTAAGGATTACTTAAACCTAACTAACCGAAGGACATCACACACATCCATGCCCGAAGCAGGATTCGAACCTGCGACCGTAGCGGTTGCGCGGTTCCAGACTGAGGCGCCTAGAACCGCTCAGCCACACTGGCCGGCTGATCCAATGGTCTCTCAGTTTTCCTGCGTGTATAATTTCCTCTCGCATGGAAGTGAAACATGGACGATAAATAGTTTGTACAAGAAGAGAATAGAAGCTTTCGAAATGTGGTGCAACAGAAGAATGCTGAAGATTAGATGGGTAGATCACATAACTAATAAGGAGGTATTGAATAGATTTGTGGAGAAAGGGAGTTTGTGGCACATCTTGACAAGAAGAAGGGACCGGTTGGTAGGACATGTTCTGAGGCATCAAGGGATCACAGATTTAGCTTTGGAGGGCAGCGTGGAGGGTAAAAGTCGTAGAGGGAGACCAAGAGATGAATACACTAAGCACATTCAGAAGAATGTAGGTTGCAGTAAGTACTGGGAGATGAAGAAGCTTTCACAGGATAGAGTAGCATGGAGAGCTGCATCAAACCATTATCGGGACTGAAGACCACAACAACAAATGTCTTCCGAAATGGCCATGGCGAAAGCTTTAGTGATAGTCGTTCTTTCCTCACATCATTTGCGAATGGAACAGGGATCGTTGGATGAGACAGTGGTGTAGAGGTACTCTCCACAAAACAATAAAAGCTGGCTTGAGGAGTATACAACTAGATGTACTCATTGGGGTAATACAAATATTATTACCACTGCCTCCTGCACATTAAAATGAGGGTAACGTACAAGCGACATAGGAACTGTGAATATAAATTGAGGGTCTCGACAGGCTACTTGATTCTGTAAGAAGTGAGCTGTAGATCGGAATATCACATACAAGCTAGGATGGAGCAAGGTGGCGCTGGTTAACACGATGGGCTCGCATTCGGAAGGACGACGGTTTAAATCCCTGCGCTGCCATCCAGATTTACGTTTTCCGTGATTTCCCAAAATCGCTTTTTCCAGCACTTTCATTCTTAACTTTCAAAGGGGAAGTTTCAAAGGAAATTGCCGTATTCTTACAAACGAACAATTCCCGCATTCACATTAAGTGATTTAGATAAACCACAGGAAACCTAAATCTTGATGGCCAAATGGGAAATTGAACTGAAATCCTTCTATGTATTAGTCTCGCGCAAACTCTCTGGGTCACTGCTTCCAGTCAGACACGATGTTTTAGTACCTCTGCAATTTTCGCGTTATAATGACTCAGCCTACAGCGCCTAGGTCATGGCGAAAGACCGCGATAAGTTTCGTCAAAAAAGACCAGCTCAGTGGCAGTGTTGCTGGAGACATCTTCTTGCTCTCCTGCAGAGAGCAAAAATCTTGAGGATCCCGCTCAGGCCCATGTAAAACAATATGCTGGAGCGTTTGAAACTACTGAACAGATGAATGTAGGAGCGTGTAGCGACTGGAAAAACGCCTACTTGTAACTGCTTAATTAGTTAAGTGTTTCGAATGGCACCATGCTTTAAAGTCAATAAATACACAGTCTGATGAAGATTATCCGGACACTCCCGTGCAAAAATGCCGACTAGATGTCACGAGAGGTGGACCCGCCAGTATAAAGGAAGGCAAGGGATGTTATGTTATAAGTAGCGAGGCAGTAACAGCAGAATGGCTTGGTCAGGATATCAGAAAGACTGCAAATGTCGACTAGTCGCTGGGTGTCACCTGACCAACAGATCCCTCAGGGACATTTAAAACCTTCTAAAGCTGCACATGTGGATTGTTGGCGATGTGTTCTGAAGTGAAAACGTGAAGGAACAATCACAGCTAAACCAAGACCAAGCAACTAGGACTGGCGGACAGAGACCGTAGAGTGTTGTGGAGGGTGGTTTTATTTTTAAAATTAACGGAAGTGGTCATTCGTCTGTAGTGAAGTGCTGCTAGCAATCCGTCAATCACAATGACTTAGCGCAGGGCGTTATAATCATGGTCGAGCAGCTCCTCATAAGCCACACATTTTTGTAGTCAATGCTATGCGACGCTTGTGGTGGCGCAAAGAGTGACGTCACAGAAAACGAGGGATTTGGAGGGATGAATCAGTCTGTATCCTGTGGCAATCGCATGAAAGGGTTTGGGTTTGGCGAATGCCTGGAGAAAATTATCTGCTATCATGCGTGGTGCCAACAGTGAAGCATGCAGTATGTGGTGTTGGGTATGGGGATGTTTCTCATGGTTAGGGAGCGGTCTCCTCATTGCGCTCAAGAAACGCATTTTATAGCATAGTGTATTGCTTATAATAGAGAAGCAGTGAGGAGACCATAATTATTTGTGTCAGAATGACAGTATACCCTGTCATCGGTGAGAGAATGATTGTTGGACAATAATATCGTATTCCTGGAATGGGCTGGCCTGCCTACAGTCCCGACCTCAACCCAATGGAGCACCTGTGCGATGTGCTGGAACGTCGATTTTGTTCTGTAAAAGAGCGGCTTACATCACTGCCTTCTCTGATTTCGGATCTAAAGGAGGAATGGGCTACCATGCCTCCACAGACATTGAGACACCTCATTGAATGGGTAGTCAGCAGAATTCAAGCAGCTATAAAGGCAGAGTGTGGACCCATCTCATATTAATGTCCACTAATAAGTTGTCCAGATACTTTTGATCAGATAGTGTGTGGTGAACAAACGAGCTACGTAATTAAACGTTTGGAACAGAACCTGAGTCAATGGCGTAGAGTTCACTTCACAGACGTGTGCAGGATTTGTCTGACGCTTCGTGATAACCGTGAGAGAATGACAAAATGGCCTCAGACATGCTACATAGCCCCACAATAAATATTTGAACTATATGTTCGTCTTTCGTGATAATACTGCACAAGAACACCGCGCTGCCTCATAAACAGCTTCCTCCATTAGGCAGCGAAAGCCTGAGGTACAGGTGCTATGAACCCAACTGTTTTTAAGACCAGTTGAAAGAGCACTGCGTGGCCGCCGCAGCCCTCCTTGCGCATTTAATGACCTCAGGGGGAGCGTCGCCATCGAAAAACTGGAGAGACATCAAGAACAACGTCTAGACGATCTTGATGGCAGCATGTCAAGGTGGATCCATGCACGTTACTGCGTGCAGATTGTAGCATCACGGTACTGAATGCTACCCAGCGGCAGATCATTATTTCATAAATGTACGAAGATATGGACTTTGTCTCAGACTCCCTTTGCTTTACTTATCGTTTTCTTTTTATTTCAATAGAAACTTACTTCTTTAACAACTATTCTGTCACTCCAATGAATCAAAGTCAGAAGGTGTGCACAATTCTTTTAGCTGCTTACTTAGTTATTCCTTTATAGTCGCCAAGCGCATTTGATTTTATGCATCAAAATGTCACCAATGATGTATTCCTAAATTAACAAAGTACATATTCATGCTTCTACCTTGATATTCTGAAAATATACATGTGACCAGTTTATTATCATTTATGCCTCCATTTTCACATGGGCATCGGTAGGTCTTCTCTCATCCTGAAGAACCAAAGAAACTGGTACACGTGCCTTATTTCGTATACGGCCTCCGCGAGCAAGCAGAAGTGTCCCAACACGACGTGGCATAGACTCAACTTATGTCTGAAGTAGCGCTGGAGAGAACTGACACCATGAAACCTGCAGTGAGTGTACGAGGAGGGGGGGGGGGGGGGAGAGATCTCTTTTGAACAACACGTTGCAAGCAATCCCAGATATGCTCAATAATGTTCATGTCTGGAGAGTTTGGTGCAAGCGGAAGTGTTTAAACTCAGAAGAGTGTTCCTGGAGCCACTCTGTAGCAATTCTGAACATGTGGAGTGTCGCATCGTCCTGTTGGAATTGCCCAAGTCCGTCATAATGCACAATGGATATGAATGGATGCAGGTGATCAGACGTGATGCTTACGTGTCACCTATCAGAAGTCCCATGTCACTCCAACTGTACTCGCCCCACAACATTACAGAGCCTCCGCCAGCTTGAACAGTTCCCAGGTGACATGCAGCGTCCATGGATTCATGAGGTTTTCGCCATACCCGTACATGTCCATCCGTTCGATACAATTTGAAACGAGACTCGTTCGACCAGGCGACATGTTTCCAGTCATCATCAGTCCCATGTCGGTGCTGACGGTCCCAGGTGAGGCGTAAACCTTTGTGTCGTGCAGTCGAACAAGGGTGCACGAGTGGGCTTTCGGCTTCATCAACTCTTGTTGATGGTCCAGCACTGGAATCTGCAGCAATTTGCGGAAGGGTAGCGCTTTGTCAAGTTGAACGATTGTCTTAGGTCGTCGTTAGTCCCGTTCTTGCAGGATCTTTTTCCGGCCGCAGCGATGTCGGAAATTTGATGTTTTACCAGATTCCTGATATTTAGGGCACCCTCGTGAAATGGTCGTATGTGAAAATCCCCATTTAATCGCTACCTCGGAGATGCTGTGTCCCATCGCTGGTAGCCGACTGCAATACCACGTTCAAACTCACTTATATCTTGATAACCTGCCATTGTAGCAGCAATAACCGATCTAACAACTCCACCAGACACTTGTTGTCTTATATAGGCGTTGCCGACCGTAGCGCCCTATACTGCCTGTTTACATATCTCTGTATTTGAGTACGCATGCCTATACCAGTTTCTTTGCTACTTCATTGTATGAAGATAGTCATTAGCAAATAAAAATATGTACTTATCTATCTTACAGTTAGTGAAAAATATGCTATAGTTAAGCAGACCAGAAACTAAGGGGTTCACCTCTGCTGCACATCGTTTCCTCTAACAAGTGAAAGCCAAGGAAAAAGACTTCTTTCCTTATAGTCTCGAATTACATTGTTATTATAGATCCTATTTGCATGTGTGAATGAAGCAGTAAACTGCTACATTAATTTATAGCTGTTAGTCACATGGATGCAGGTGAAAAGGAAGAACCGTACCACAAATATAACACTTGTGAAAGATTAAGTTCGGCTCGACAGATGTGGTTGAGCTTCAAACATTTACTTTTACTTGAGCAAGAAATACTTAGCACAGAAATCGGGGGGGGAGGGGGGGGGGAATTGTGTAATATATATCATCATGTTAACAGAAACGTTAATTTAGGAACATACTGTATTAATATCTTCTGATGGGGTGGTGTTGAAACAACGTAGAGAGAGAGAGCTGTAAGTAATGAGGAAACACAGTGGAATTTGAGGGTGTGTTATGTATCCTATAGGTTACAGCATGTCGACATGTGCTTAATATGGGCCATTTGTTTGCCCTTCCAATCACGTGCATAACAAAGGAAATTTAGGGCTCACGAACGATAGAAGTCTCGAAAAGAATATTAGAGGCTCCTTATGATACGCTATGTGTATGAGCTCTCAGTAGAAGACCTCCGTCAACGACGCTACACGAGGTCCAGTACCTTGTGGAGGATGCGGTCTACCCAACACGAACGCTATGCATTGGCTACTTCCGAAACTCAGTGACTCAGTGGTCCTTCTCTGTATTATTCTAAAAACTGCCCACAACAAAGAAGTAGGATGATGCCGTGTTTGGCACTATTTTCTGTTCCCATCCTAAATGACCTTATGCACAAAGAAATAAATCACTATTATTGGGTTGGTGCATAAGTTCGTAATGTTTTTCCTTAAGTTTAATACACACAACAGAGACTTTAGTTGTCGTTAATATGTCCTCCTTCACTATTTACGATAGTATGTCAACTGGAGTAACTTTTCATTCCGCGATTGTAGAAACCACATGGTTTTGAGGCGAAGAACTCGTCGAGCCGTATTCGCAGCACATTTTGATCTGGAAAGGTAGTTTGTTCCTTGAAAGTTGTTCGACAGAGAGCGGAAAACCTGAAAATCTGAGGGCGCTAAATCAAGTGAATAAGGTGGTTGCGGAAAGTCTTCCCAACCCGACTCCTGTATAGCGTTTTTTGTCAGTCTAGCAGAATGCGAGTGGGTGTAATCGTGGAGTAGCATCACTTTTCGCAGTCTTCTTGGTCTTTGCGCTTGGATTGCGTCTGCAAGACGTCTCAGTTGTTGAAAACAAATGTCAACAGTGATGGTTATACCTCCGGAAACAATTTGTAGCACATCTCACCGTCGCTGTTCCACCAGAGACATAACATTATCCTTTGTGGATGAGTGCAGGTATTTGTTCAGGGTGTTGACGCTTTCTTTGGGCTCAACAATTCCTTTCTTTTTCTTCTGGTAGTATAAAGATACCATTTCTCGTCATCAGTAACGATGCAGTGTAGGAATGGTCGGCGTTGTTCACAAGCCCTTTGATGATGAGCAAGCGGAGATTCACATATGCCCACCAGCTGAATGTCTAGATTTTGGCTTAGAGCGTGTGGTATCCATACACCTGATATTAAAACCTTCTCTTTTTCATTCAGATGTCGCACGATGGTGGAATGATCGCTGTTAATTACATTTGCCGGTTCTCGAGTACACTTACGTGGATCATTGTGGATTAATGCGTTTAAACGACCTTTATCAAAAGCCGAATGTCTTTCTGAAACGAGACAACTATTTTCTTGCCGTGCTCTGTCCTGTGGCATTATCCCCACACACCGCGCAAATGTTTCTGGTTGCCTCAATTGCTGTCACCCCTCTACTGAACTCAAACAGAAGAATATATCGGAAACGTTCTGATTTCTCCACTTGACACTCATTCATCTGGCTTCCACAACTTCACTCATTATCTTCAAATGACAAAAGGACAACACGTAAACTCAAACAGTATTAGTGACCTACAAATACAAAATGACAATTGATAAATAAACCTACAGCAATCGGAATACCAACATGCTAAACAAAAGCCATACAGCCTAATATAAGCAAGTTCAGACAATGCACATTTGTTTAACTTCCGTTACTTGGCTGGTCCTATTCACCAACTGCCTGCCAAAAGATGTATCCCACCGTTTCTTCCTTAGTACGAAGGAACTTATTCTAACGTCCACGGAATCTTGGTGAAATTTAATTGGTTGTAGTCATTGTTGCTGTGATCCGAAGATCGGTTTGTTGCAACTCTCCGTGTTCCTCTACCCTCTTCCTCTCCGAATAATTGCTGCAACTTACATCCTTTTAAAACTGTTTACTGTACTTGTCTCTTGGTGTCATTCTCTAATTCTCGCCTCCCCCCCCTCCCCCCCCCCCCCCACACACACACACACTTCCTTCCCTCCAATTCTAAATTGATGATCTCTTGTTGCGTCTCTCTTCTGTTAGTCAAATTATATTCCAATTTCTTTCCTCCCCATTACTGACCAGTACCTCCTTATTAGTTACGTGATCTACCCATCTAAGCTTCAGCTTTCGTCTGTAGCACCACACTTGAAAAACTTCTACTTTCTTCGTTTCTGAACTGTTTACCGTTCACGTTTCACTGTCAAAAAGACTACACTCGAAACAAGTACAAGCCTTCTTAACACTCACAGTGCCCCTAAACAGTAAATCCCTTCCTAAATTTATCCTTGGTTTCCTTTACTGCTTGCTCGATGTTAGACTTTATAACATCGGGGATAGGCTACAACCCTGTCTCACTCCCTCCTCAACCACTTCTCTTTCATGCCGCTCGACTCTTATAGCTGCCTTCTGGTTCCCGTACGAATTGTAAACAACCTTGCACCTCCTGTATTTTACCACTGTTACGTTTAGAATTTCAAAGAGTGTAGTCCAGTCAGCACAGTCAAAATCTTTCTCTAAGTCTACAAATGGCATAAACAGAGGTTTGCCATTTCTTAACCTGTCTTCTAAGAGAAGTCGTAGGCTTAGTATTGCCTAGATCCGGAGAAATCTAGGAACATACGAGGCAATACTGAAAGTAAATGTCTGTATATTAAAACGAATTAAAATCATTTTAAAGTTATGCAAAAATACTTACAGTCCTAAGGAACAGAAGGAAAAGCGTTTCGGAATAAGAGAAATTCATAGAAGTATGTTCTATCTTAGCAACTATGTGAAAGGCAGTCTTTTGTTTCCACACGTGTTTCGCTTCTTTCATTCATGAAACACCTTTATTGGTCTGTAATACATGCCTTTTATAAAAAAATAATAAATGCATTATGTAATAGTTACAAGTATGTTACATTTTCTCATGTTTTTCTCTTGTTTTTCAGGATACAAACAACTTTTGCAGCACAAGTTTCATGAGGCGAAATTATTCCTTCGGTGTTACTTACGATTTCGAATGTTGCTGGTGTTTACTCTGTCCCCACACTCTAAATGGCCGAATTCTAGCCCTTTATTTTCATCCACATTTAGTTCAACGCTTCACTTGCACTTTTCATTGTGTGTTGAGCTTGTGTGTTTACAGTGAGTAGTGTTGCCAACTGTCACTGTGTGTTAAACTTTCGTCTTTCGTTTGTGTTGTGAGTGTGGCTTGATATTTTTTAATTTGTTTTTGTATGTGTGCGTGTTTACGCCTGTATGAATGTGTCATTCGTTGATATCGAGTATAAATTCAAATGTTAGGAGATCTTTTTGAAGAAATTTGTGTGTTGTGTAGCCTTGTACAGAGGTGAAACATGGACAAAGGACAACGTACACAAGGAGATACTACTATATTTTGAAATTTGGAACTACAGAAGACTGCTGAAGCTTAGCGTGGTAGGTCGAACAGCTAATGCGGATGTTCTGGAGTGAAGTAGGGAGAAAAAGAATTTCTTCACAACTTGATTGAAAAAAGGAATCTGTTGCCAGGACATATCCTGAGACATCAAGGAATCGTCAATTTAGTAATGGAAATATATGTGAGGTTCAAAAATTGTAGACAAAAGCCATGACTTCAGTATAGCAAGCATGTTCAAATGGATGGAGGTAGATGAAGAGGCTTGGACAGAATAGTCTAACAAGGGGAGCTGCGTAAAATAAGTCTTTCGACTGAAGCCCACAATAACAACGATCTAATGAACTACATGACTAATTTTCTGGCACCTCTCGTCTTGAGAGTACAACCGAAAGCGTTGAGGCAAGTTTCTCACCTCACAATTTATCCACTTAACTAAATATGACATTTCACTTCAAATTAAGACTTCTTGCCTGTTGGCTGTACAGTTATATTAAAATTTCCAGTTTTTTGGGTGCCACATGACAGCTCAAACAACAAATGGAGCATCATCTCAAATATTCGCCAATTTATCGCTGAGTGTTCATGGTAATATTTGCCACTGTGGCACGCAGAAGCTTCGAGGGTCAGGTTATTGTTATGTTGTACACTGATCTACGTGTACTTGAAAATTTATTTAATTCAGCGAGAAGGATTTGCTATCAAGTTACCCAGAAGAAGGAAAAAATCTAATGCTATCATTATTACTGTGCAAACGATACAAACAACCTATCGTCGAAAGATTACAATAGCTGCTGAGAGACGCCTCGAACACTGGCTAGCCCCCATCCCCATCCCCCATCCCCCCCCCCCCCACCCCTCACACAAACACAAAGACGTAATGTTCCAGAACATTCCTTTCGGTAACGTAAGCCTTCAGAAATAATATGACATTTTAAAAAAATCTACTGTATGAACGTGTTCCAAAATTACACCATTCTCCCACTGCATCTCATCTTCTCTATATTTGTTCAGGCCCACTCATTTTATGTTGAATCGGTTAACCGCAGAAAGTATTTTGCAATTATTGACAGATTAGGCAATACTTAATTAACCAAATATTATATCTGGCTTTGTGTTAATGTTATTCATCGTCCGCTTTCAATATCTATCTGCAAATGTATTTTAGTAAACGTGTGGCATATATATTCTACTTGTTGATTCTTCAGATCAGTAGGTATAACGTCAATGTCTTTATTTTGAGACACAAGACAATGTTTAATCAACTCAAATTTACACAGAGATACAAGCACCAAAATCTTAAGTGAGGAAACAGAAAACGGAAACTTTTTTAACTGCTGACGTGTAATGACGGTTCGCTGACAATAACCTAATACAATTTTTCAAATTATATCAGACCGTCAGAAAGACCATGTGACTCAAAAAGAAAAAAAAGGATGACACAGTTTCAGCTATCTATATATGGTATACTGATTTGATCCTTAATAACATTTGTACTCGAACAGTACCTAACGTAATACCAGCTACTAACCTTTATGGAGAATGGAAATTATAGCTTAGAAATTGGTAGTGAATACGTTAAAAGCAGTGATCGTTCGTGTTGTAACACTTATTACTCTCAAATACCTACGCGCAATAGGGCGTAGAAGTACTGGACGTTTGATACTGTTGGATATCTAATGACCATTAATGCGAAGTATGACAGATGAGCGACTGAAGAAAGGCATCTTTATTAAATTATACTATACATAGCAATCTCGGTATTTTGGCAGTTAAGCACACAAGTTGTTGTGGGATTGTTTTATAGTTATATCGTTGTTCATTGTTAGTGAGTGGCAATAATATTTGTACTGTAGGGACAGGCTACGCTCTTTCGATATGTGAAGCACGTGTGATTGGCCTTAGATACACTTACGGTGGTCTTACCATATCTTTTACATGTTAATGAACAAATCTGCCACTTAAACAATTGATTTCTCTTTAATCGGTTGTACCAGCTAATGAAAGACCAGTATGGCTAATAATATCATTTATTAATGTACCGCACAAAGCGCCTTGAAGAAAAATATGTTTTCATATGATGTAGAATGATCCGGTTAAGTCAACTACTACTAAACGTACTTGTGGGAGTAAGAGTCATACGTAACTCATTTACTCACTTTGTAGCAGCACTTGACATATTTCCTTTCCCTTACACGGTTGAGATCACTAAGAGTAGGACTGTAACACAGTGGGGCGTAACATTACCTTTGGAGATGAGGAAATAGAGAAGTACAGAACCAGTGACAAGAAAAGACGTGAAGATTGTCATCAAAGAAACAAAAGAGTAGTGGTGTAGGAGGGGTAGGGAGGAGGGCTGAGGGAGATGAAAAGTCTCTGGCCTAGCGTGCCACGCTCTGCAAATCTGGCCCTGACGTTCGGCAAATGGAGTAATTAGTTTCCGATGTGCACAGGAAGTGTACGTTGTGTGCTCTGCCATCTAGCATAAGACTAAATCACTCTTTCGAGTCACGAATTAGGATTTTAACTTTGTAATTACTTATACAGCAAAAGCGACAAAAGAGCACTGTATATACAGTCTTTAGAAAAAAAGAAAAAACTAAGCTTATTTTGAAAAGAAAGAGTCGTTAATATTTAAAAAGCTGTCAGGCATATATCATTTTAGCTTGTGCATGTAGGCATTGTTTAAGCGCAAACTGGATAAAAATATGGAAACAGCACAAACTAAACACGTTACCATTCCTAAAATGGGGTAGGAAACACTTTGGCATTCAAAACAGATTCCTATCGTCTCTGAACGGATTAATACAAACTCCTATATTTTTCAAGGGAAACGTATACAACTCTAACCGCGGAGAAGTTCAGGTAAGATTGGTGGAAGTGAGTAGCTATCATGTACTCTTCTCTTCAAAGTACACCACAAAGGCTCAATGATATAAAGATCCGGTGACCGTGGATAGGATGGCCTGATCACTCAAAACAATCACATAACGCTTAGCAGCAAAGCGACCTGGCAGAGTAATCATGTGGCCCAGGAAATACCACGATCTGGCTGCCCAGATCAACACCAAATCCCCATGTTTCCCTCTTGAAAGTGAACTCATTCAGAAGTTGTATACAATGTGAACAAGACTCGGCTGACCAAACGACTTTCTACCATTGTTCCATAGTCCATGTTTTATGGCTTTCACACCATGTTTTCATATTACGGGCATCTGCATCACTGCCGAGTGGTTTTGGAATTCTAGCTCGCCCTGCAGTTCCTTACTTCTGCAACTCTCCTCGTGCTGTTTTGGTGCTGACAGGGTTCCAGTTGGACTAGTTACTATGGCTACTTCCCGTTCCCTTGACGTATGGAGCGCGGAAGAACGAGTTTTCATTTGTGCGCACTGTAACCGATCCAATATTGACTGCGATTCCTATGTGAGCTATTTGTAGCGGTAAGGTAATTCCCGCTATCAGGCCCAGAGGACAGCGTCATTCCGATCGGCCACGGCGTCATCCTTAGCTATTGGCGTCACGCGGATGCGGCATGGTGGGGCACGCGCTCATCACACAGTTGTCCCTACAGTTCTTCAAATCTTGGAGCCGCCACTTCTTATTCAAGTAGTTCCTCAACTCGCATCACGAGGCTGAGTGGACCCTGTCATAATTCCCCCACCTAGGAAAATCGCTGACAATACTGGGCTTTGCAGCCGGGTTCTCCACATGACTGTCAGACACGCTGACCATACAGCTACAGAGGCGGACGATACGTACGACGCTGTAGGATATTCCGAGATTCCTCATTTAAAACTGATTCTTTAAACTTTGTAAGTAGGCTTCGTACGAGTAATGTGAGTCGTCTTCAAGAGCCTGCCACTTTAATTTTTCCAGCATCTTCGTGACGCTCTCCCGCTCGTCAAACAAATATTAAACAACATGATTATGTGACTGGAGCCGTAATCCAGCTTAGGTGCTATGTCAGTCGAAGTAAGGAAGTCACAGAATTGAGTCAACTGAGCCGGCCGGAGTGGCCGTGCGGTTCTAGGCGCTACAGTCTGGAACCGAGCGACCGCTACGGTCGCAGGTTCGAATACTGCCTCGGGTATGGATGTGTGTGATGTCCTTAGGTTAGTTAGGTTTAATTAGTTCTACGTTCTAGGCGACTGATGACCTCAGAAGTTAAGTCACATAGCGCTCAGAGCCATTTGAACCATTTGAGTCAACTGATGTGAACGGATACTTAAAGGAAGGGAGGACGATTCGGATGCAATGTCCCGTCTGTGACAATGTCAGCAGAGACAAAATATTCTCGGAATGGACAAGGGGAAACCGCAACAGAAGAGAATCGAAGCGGTGTAGATGTGGTACTACAGAAACATGTTGAAAATTAGGTGGAGTTATAAGATAAGAAATGAGGAGGTTCTGTGCAGAATCGGTGGAGAATGGAACATCTGGAAAACACCGACGAAAAGAAGGAACCGGAGGATAGGACATGTGTTAAGATATTAGAGAATAACTTCTGTGATACTAGATGAAGCAGTAGAGGTTAAAAGCTATAGGGGAAGCCAGAGACTGGAATATATCTAACATACTACAATTGAGGACGTAGGGCGCCACTGCTACTCTGAAATGGTGAGGTTAACACAGGAGAGGAACTCGTGGCGATCCACATAATACCGGCCAGAACAATGAAAAAAAGAAAAAAAATCCAGCTGTTTCCGTTTGAAAGGGAACCACGTCGGTAGTCAGCTTAAGCGATTAGGGAAACAACACAAAATATAAACCATAATGTCTGGGAAGGGTTCTACTTCTATCCTTCCGAATGTGGGCACATGACAAAAAAAGAGGGGAATTTTCGTTTAGAGAGAAAGATGCGTTTCGCCACGTCAGCTGTGCAACACAAAGGTGAAATTTCTGCCACAACTGCAATTATCTGCACGTCTTTCATTCAAAGACTTCCAAATAATAATTTATTTCTTATATAATTCATTTTGTTAATCATATACACTTTCTTAAATTTATTATTCGATTTCCGTCAGTCAGAAGGCTCTAAGCACTATGAAACGTAACATCTGAGGCCATCAGTCCCCTAGACTTAGAACTGCTGAAACCTAACTAACCTAAGGACAACACATACATCCATGCCCGAGGCAGGATTCGAACCTGCGACCGTAGCAGCAACGCGGTTCCAGACAGAAGCGCCTAGAACCGCTCCGTCACTCAGGGTCAAGGGAAAATACAGTACAAGCCCCATATACCGCTATCCGATATACCGCAGATTCGGATACAGCACAGTATGAAGTATGTCTCCCAAAATAAAATTCATGAAAGATTTTAATCACTCTCAGTATATTTTATAAATTTAAAAGATCTTATTGTGGTCTGCAAGTAGCCTTTCTGCAGAAAAATTTTTAGCTGCAACCTCCCAGCTTTCTAAACAATAAGAAAAATAGAAGCACGTAATTAATGTCAACCTCTAGTTTGTCTTATCGACATATCAGAATTGTTGCTGGACAGAAGCTTTGTACACACATGTCACGGTTAACACTGTGACGAAGTCAACAAAGAGACAATGCGACAGTGCCTGGTAATAAGCGAAATGAACAATCATGTGGATCATAAATTATTCACTCATTGTCTAGATTTCTGTGTGCTTGTTACAATGTCACAGAAACGAAAAGCGTATTCTGTGAATGATGAACTAAAAATTATTGATCGTGTGAAGAATTGTGAAACTAAAATAAGTCTACCACGCGAGAGTGGTGAACTGAATGAACAATCAGGGTATCGGTGACAGAAGGGAATAAACCTAGAAATTTGGTAATCACAATTAAAAGTGAAATGAACAGTAAAAGGGTTAAACTAGGGAAAGGCAGTGAACATGACGAATGCCCTTATAGGTGATTTCCAAAAAAGAGAAATGAAGGTGTGTCACTTTACAGGTCACTTATTGAAGGCCAAGCTGAAAATTTTCACTTTGATTGACACGACAACAAAGATCTTATAGCTTCCGACAGATGGTTTTCAAGATGGAAATGTTGCCATGGAAGTCACCAAACGATCACTGAAGGAGAAGCAAGGTATTTCGACAGTAAATCTGCTGCACAGTTTTCTGAAATTCTGCACAAAGTAATGGTAGATGAAAATTTAAATGATCATCAAGTATATAACTGTGATGAAACGGTGCTTTATTATCGGTTGATTCCTATCAGAACCCTTGATACAAAAAAATAGTCATAAAATAAGACGGGTTTCAAAATGAATAAAGGCAGAATAACACTATAACACTCCTCTTTGCCACACATAAGTCGTGCAGGCTTAAGCTGAAACCCATCAACGCGGCAATACTCAGCTGAAATTTCCCTCAGAATTGTAGCTGGCTGTACTTCTTCTTGAGTACATCCGTGGTTTCAAAGTGTTTATATGAATATAGTTGTGTACGGATTTCTGTTTCAGTGACTGAGTTCTCTGTATGTCTGTGATTGTTGAAAGCTGCTTTGAGAACCGTCATATCTATCGTCTAGCATGATGTATTGGCAGTTAAGGTTACAGTTTTCAAGACAATTTGGGAAAAACTTTAACTACTGGTACTGAAACCTAGTTTGTCATCTGTTTCAATCCTATGATTTGAATGTAATTTTTTGTGCTTCAGCTCAGTCAGTACGAGACGATCTTAGCCATTTCGAGACACGGAGAAAGTGAAAGAACACACCAAGCAATGTGCCGCCCCACGTAGGTCCCCCAAACCACTGTATGTAAAGTAAGGAGTTCTCGTTTGCTTTTCTCCAGTGTTAGCCTTAATGCACAGTGGATAGTTCTGGGTACAAGAATATTACGGTCCACTTAGACATGAACTTCCCTAATATCGACGAACTGTGCATGACTCAAGAATGGGATTCTTGTAAAACGCATATTTTTTGGCGAGTATATTTCTTTTTCCTTTTTAGTTCAGAAAGAATGAACAACCTACAACAGCAACACAAGGAACTAACAAATAATTCGGTTGGTGACTTAAATAATCTCAGCTGGCCAGTCTAAGGTAAGGAAATGCCCAAGTTAATTCCGAAGAACGTCAAGAGACAAAGAGGAGACATAGCTTGACTCATGCGCCGTGACGCTTTGCAGCCAGCCTTGAATTGAGACGTGTAAGCAACGGCTACCAGTCAGAGACACTGCCACCAATCCTTCACTAAGTTCAGTTCAACCTCTATCACAATATCCGCTGCTCAGAAATGCTGTCCATTCACAATACACGAATGTACAAAGGTAAATTCATCGACCAAGCAACGACTCGTAATATAACGCGCCACAGCACTTCCAGAGAAGACAGGCGCACAATGTTCTCTTTTCCTCAAAGACCAACAAGGTAGCCTTGGGATGGCTACTGACACAATGGTCTTATTGTTTTGTTCTTAACCTGTGATGAAAAGATGATAAATGTACTCCTGCTGCTGGTGCAGCTAATACTTTTGTTTCATGTTGATAACAAATACAACACTCAAATGGATTTTTTATAGTTAATAACTGTAATTAATATAAACTATCATCCCAAGCTGTGTAGTACAATAAAAAAAATCGCACAAATTAATTTTCCAAAGAGAACATATGAAATCTCTTACTACATGTTTAATTTGGATTAGGTAATTATATCAGCAGCACTTCTAAGCAGATTAGCACTGCCATGACCTCTGTGTAAGAAAATGTAGTTCTGCTATGCTGAGATGTGGCCTGGCTAAACAGTCGGTGTCTAAGTTCACAATAGATCACGTCTTAACACAAGTAGCACCAATTGTAACCGTAAGAAGTCATTTTTTACGTCAAGAACAGTAACATTTTATCAAATTTAATCCCTGTACTACAGTCTCATTCACAAGTAAATGTGTTGCTAGATGCAACGAGGAAAACTAGAAGCCCAACAGGATACATAGACAGACTTCGACTCTTCCTTACTAAAAGAAACGCACATTCGCAAAATATAGCACAAGCAGCCACACTGATTACGGTACTGTATTCGTAATCAAGAGAAACAGAGTCAGATCACAGTCCAACCATCCTCGTTTGGTTTTAACGTTATTTCATGAGACTCTTCATCCGAATGTGAGGATGATTTATTCATCCACGGTATGGCCAATTCCGTCCCTCATTCTCTTCCTAACCAAGCTACTTCTTCGTATCTAAAATCATCAGTGTTAATAGAACGATGAAAATGTAGTTATTAGTGCAACACTTTCACTAGCGAAAAGTCAGATGATGTAAAAATACGTCGAATTCAGTGATTTGCATAGCGAGCATCTAATACTCAAATGGAAGACAGCAGTGGTATACAGATACACGCAAAGAAACATTGCCGTATAACACGATGTTGTGAACACCGCAGTGGCAGCTGCTGGACACGAAACTATTTAGTAAGCTACGCAAATCAGCGAAAGGTTCTTCTTTCTAGGTCTCACTGAGTTTACTGCACTCGACTTCGGTGACATGGCGCAAGTTAGTTGTGTTTACTCATGCGTTCAAGTTAGGAAGAAGGCAAATTCCTGCATAAGTAGTTACCAATTACGCAGCACTAAAGCGTTCCTGCTAACGGTTATTACCGATTCTTTTTAACGCCTTTTTGTGACGTCCAAAAGTGTGAGAACTCCCCTTAAGCAACTTTCAGAATTTCAAATTACAGCTTCATTACGCGGACGTTCGTGGAAGCTGCCTTTCACCATTACAGAACAGGCGAAACGAGCACCGACGTTGAATAATAACGACTTAATTGACATAATCTTGGTAGTTTTCATATAATTACACTCCTCCGGGCTGGACACTTCTCGTAAAATGACGTGGAAGTGAATTATACTTGTAATTCTTTTCCATTCATTCGGTGGCACTAGCGATTTTCTTTTTAACGGCAAGCGGAAGACACAGTTTATAAAAGACCCATTTCACCTGTTCTTTAGTAACACTGAATACCAGGTGTCTTAACTGAACTTGATCTTTTCCGAGAAACGAGAGAAGGAGTTTAACGCAGTACTGGTTGCTGCAGCTATGGGATCGAAGGAATTAACTCATCAGTCATAACGACTGATTAACATGATTTGAATGACAGCCATTAATTCGATTGTCGTGACCGAGTTAATTACCAATTTGCTAAGTAGAAAAAGCGCCTGTTACGCATGTTCATGTTTCTTTGTTGCTGCAAATAATGCTGTCATGGCCCAAAACAAAGTGATTAACGTCACTGTCCTTCGGAACGCGGAGGACGTCATATTCCGAACTGCAGAAATACTCCAGAACGTTCTTCATCTGGAAGAAAGTAGTCTATTTCCGGAAGCTACGCAACAAAAAATTTTTTATGTGATGTAGTTACTGAGAATGTCGAGAAACAGTACTTAAATTGGGTCGTTCATACAACCTTCCAAAAATAAACGCGGAAACATATACGTCAATTACTCTAAATCTGCTTTACTTTTGGACGTGTCAGTTCTTTCAAAATGAATATAATCGTTTGTCGTGCGACTACGAGATTACTATCGTTGTCAAGAAGCAAATTTTTGAATCGAGAGGAGCTACTAAACTTAGTATAAAACACATACATTGTCTGAAATCATAAGTGAAACAAATGAAAAATTTGTGTTGCAACGTGCTCCAATAAAATAAAGTTTACAAGAAGACAGTTGTGAATGTCCTGGTGGAGCTAAACCATCCAATAAAATGTTTTAATCACCTGTGCACATTAAAACTGGGTATCGGACAGGGATTCGAATCTTGGACCTTGTCATTCGTGGGGAAATAGTCTGCCGAATGAGCTATCCACGCACAGCTCACGATAGTCCGTCACTGCTTTACCTCTGCCAGTATCTGTCTTCTACTTCCCGAATTTCACAGTCGTTCTCCTGTGAGGGCGGGTCGTGAGTCGAAATTGTATCCTTCTGTCGGTAGGGCACTTGACTCGCGAAAGGCAAAGGTCTCGGATTCGAATTCCAATCCGATGCACGTTTTACTCTGTCAGGAAATTTTAAATCAACGCACAGAATGAAAATTCATTCTGGAATAAAGTAATTGGGAGCAAATAATCCCTCAAAGATATGTGACTGCAGTGGTCTTAAAATCTAAGAAGAAATCGCTTCATCAGTGAATGCAACGCTGTGGTTCAGGAAACAATTATGGAGTATACACAACGTTTACATCGCATACACATGAACATTGACATATCACAAATAAAACGTCAAATGTTGCCATTATACACAATATGTACTCAGGTGAACTTAAAATTAATGGAACAGATTTGTAAGTATGTATCTTGTGTGAGATTTGGTTACATTGTGAGTCCTTAGCGTGAACATGGTTATCTTGATTACACGTCAAACGTAAATTTAGTTTTCTTAATAATTCAGCTGTTGTTTGTGACATTGCCAAATAAGAGCTAACAATGGCCACTCATGCATTACAGTCCGCTATCATCCTGGTAAATCCCACTGTGAGAAATTCTGTATTGTGAAACTGAATGTGAAACACTACAATTCATTAAGTCGATTGTGGACGACGGACTGTAACTGTGATTTAAGTTGGCGGTTTATGCAGGTAATGACATGAAATCAGTCGGTTTCTGAATTTGATACTATATTTTATTCTTCTTAATTGCTTTTTTCTGTTTTCTCTACGGGGTCGGCATTGTTATATGGGTTTTGGAAATCTTAGCAGTCACAGTTGGTGGCCGGATGCCCTTTCTCATGCCAGAATCTGACACAATTTATTGTACCATAAATTAGTTTTCGAGCCACTGCAGGCTCATCATCAGATGGAAGTATTACGGGGACATTATTTTCTGGACAATGTACGGGTAGACGGTACGATCATGGTGCTGGCGAAAATAACGAAAATTTAGGGATACCTTAACGAAATCTGTATGAAACGAAAAGATCGTTTAGTTTCAGGATACTTACATAGCACTGTTTCTTGGTATCCATGACAATGTTCCGTGTAATACTTCCATCTTACAATAAGCCCGCGATGCCTCGAAAACTAGTGAATGCTACAACAATTTGTGAAGAATTAAAAAGCTAGGTTACTACAGTCGAGACGGTGAATCGAAGTACTTGAAAGAAATAACAGTTACTTTTCAGAGGTACGTGTCACAAGGTCACTTGAACCAGAAAGCAAAATTTTGTTGGCACAGAAATTCTGTTCTGCACATCCCAACACTCACTTCCTAGAAAATACTACTCCAAGATTTTTTCCTCCTACCTATTGTGCCGATGCAGGCGGCGACGCGTGAGCAGGTTCGGTCTCTTGTACAGTTTCTGTATAGTTAAGATATCGAAGGCCAATTGACGATTTTCGGCTCTTCTTTACTTTGTTAAAGTTGTGCTTCCTTCGTTGACACGTTGATTCAAGAAATATTTTGCTGAAATGGCCAAATAAATTACATTAGTATTTAAGGCGAAACTTTACGTTCAAAAATTTGCTGCGAGCTGACACGTTTTATTTCTGAACTGTAACATGAACGAGCTTGAAATCTATGCCCTACTATATTTCTTTCGTTATCAATGGATCTCACCTTTTAGGAATGCTTACTTTCGCCTTTGTGTTCTTGTAGTTCAGGATTCCGTTCGTAATAATAGATTACAATCTTTCATTCACAGGCTGAACGACAACTTCTTCGACACAAGTCTTTTAACAGTATTTCACAAAATGAATGCCATTACAAATATACTTTTTTCTACTCACAAACAGCAGTTTCAGTAACTGCTATGCCTAAACACTTTATATAGTTCTGTTGTTGCCAAAAATCACCGACGGTAACTAGTTTTCACTTACATATTTATCAGATCTCCTGTCTAAGCGACTGTACATCTTTGACCACAGATTCTACAGATGCTGTTAACAATATCACAGTTTAATATATACACAGCTACGACACTCTCTGGCGCGAAAGTTGTTACCGTTTCACAGCTGGAGTGGCACTAATATTCCAAGTGGTGAGAAAGTAGACAGTCACATGCGTTGTAAGGATAATTTTTGTTTTTAATTATTTTCTAGTTAACTGACGGAATAGTTGTTATATTTTTCCGTTCCATGCGGTCGTAAATTACCAAGAGATATGAATAATCGTGAAATACATGTAAAAACAGCTACAGCTTATCTATGAAGAAATACTTTCGAATATGTATATATCTGCAGCTTACTCCGCTGAAAGCAAGAGAGTATAAACACGTATTTCGTGCATGAGAAGTATATACACTCCTGGAAATGGAAAAAAGAACACAATGACACCGGTGTGTCAGACCCACCATACTTGCTCCGGACACTGCGAGAGGCCTGTACAAGCAATGATCACACGCACGGCACAGCGGACACACCAGGAACCGCGGTGTTGGCCGTCGAATGGCGCTAGCTGCGCAGCATTTGTGCACCGCCGCCGTCAGTGTCAGCCAGTTTGCCGTGGCATACGGAGCTCCATCGCAGTCTTTAACACTGGTAGCATGCCGCGACAGCGTGGACGTGAACCGTATGTGCAGTTGACGGACTTTGAGCGAGGGCGTATAGTGGGCATGCGGGAGGCCGGGTGGACGTACCGCCGAATTGCTCAACACGTGGGGCGTGAGGTCTCCACAGTACATCGATGTTGTCGCCAGTGGTCGGCGGAAGGTGCACGTGCCCGTCGACCTGGGACCGGACCGCAGCGACGCACGGATGCACGCCAAGACCGTAGGATCCTACGCAGTGCCGTAGGGGACCGCACCGCCACTTCCCAGCAAATTAGGGACACTGTTGCTCCTGGGGTATCGGCGAGGACCATTCGCAACCGTCTCCATGAAGCTGGGCTACGGTCCCGCACACCGTTAGGCCGTCTTCCGCTCACGCCCCAACATCGTGCAGCCCGCCTCCAGTGGTGTCGCGACAGGCGTGAATGGAGGGACGAATGGAGACGTGTCGTCTTCAGCGATGAGAGTCGCTTCTGCCTTGGTGCCAATGATGGTCGTATGCGTGTTTGGCGCCGTGCAGGTGAGCGCCACAATCAGGACTGCATACGACCGAGGCACACAGGGCCAACACCCGGCATCATGGTGTGGGGAGCGATCTCCTACACTGGCCGTACACCACTGGTGATCGTCGAGGGGACACTGAATAGTGCACGGTACATCCAAACCGTCATCGAACCCATCGTTCTACCATTCGTAGACCGGCAAGGGAACTTGCTGTTCCAACAGGACAATGCACGTCCGCATGTATCCCGTGCCACCCAACGTGCTCTAGAAGGTGTAAGTCAACTACCCTGGCCAGCAAGATCTCCGGATCTGTCCCCCATTGAGCATGTTTGGGACTGGATGAAGCGTCGTCTCACGCGGTCTGCACGTCCAGCACGAACGCTGGTCCAACTGAGGCGCCAGGTGGAAATGGCATGGCAAGCCGTTCCACAGGACTACATCCAGCATCTCTACGATCGTCTCCATGGGAGAATAGCAGCCTGCATTGCTGCGAAAGGTGGATATACACCGTACTAGTGCCGACATTGTGCATGCTCTGTTGCCTGTGTCTATGTGCCTGTGGTTCTGTCAGTGTGATCATGTGATGTATCTGACCCCAGGAATGTGTCAATAAAGTTTCCCCTTCCTGGGACAATGAATTCACGGTGTTCTTATTTCAATTTCCAGGAGTATACATCTGTTATCACCTGTTGCTATTATCATTGGCACTTTTCTTGTCACTAAAACAATTTTATATTGTCTAATGATTCGCCCATTCTTACACTTCACTCGGCTTCCTAATGCACGAATATTTTTGTAACTGTAATTACTTCTGCTTGAAAAGCGAATGTGTTGAAGATTAATGCCGTTTGTGTCTCAGATTCAGCAACAAATGTGGAATTGGGAAACAATTTTGTTTTTGACTATTTATTATTATGACTTTGGTGTTTTCGCTTAACCTACAGGTGTGGTGGCTACTTGGCTAGGTTAAATAATGTAGATATTGCATTCCATAAAGGTTTCCTACGTTCCGCATTCACTGATTTGGCTGAAGTGAATAAAATTTCTTTTTGTAGGGTTGATATACAATGTCTTTCTGCTAAAGGTCACGTCTTCTGGTGTTCACTAGACTTTTTTGTTGTTAAAAGAATACGGCATTATTCAGTAAATATCTGTACATTATAAGAGAAATGTGAATAAACCATCGTGTAACATACCGTTCATGCATGCCAGCGTTCGCCTACTTAAGTGGGTGGAAACGTGCTCGCTTCACATGCAAGCGAGCCCGGGTTTGATTCCCGGCCTGGCTGGGGAGTTTTTCCGCTCGGGGACTGGGTGTTGTGTTGCCTCATCGTCATTTCATCCTCATCGCCGGCCCGCAAAAGGCACAGCGTGTCGTCCACCGAAATAAGAATTGCACTTGGCAGCCGAATTTCCCCGGATGGGGCCTCCCGACCAACGACGCCATATGCTCATTTTTTTTACCTCTCAGCGCTCTTAGGTAACTAAATACCGACAACGGTGATGTCAACTTTCATTTATTGTCGATTTTTATGGCACTACATACACTCCATATCGTAAAAACTATGTTACAAATCAATATAAACGTTAGTATTCACACTCGTCCAGTATCGTATTCAGAAGTGTCGCTTGCTGGCCGCTTGGAGCGCTGCTATTGTTGTGGGTAATAGAAACGAGATGGAGTGTCGCAACCGTTATGTTAGACTGTGACAGTACAAAGTTTAACGTTTACAGTCTTCATCCCAGTTCTTCATCCGCACAGTTGGCATCCTTTTTATAGTCAGACGAATACAATAGTCTGTAAGACAACTCAGAATATTTTCCACGGAGTTATCTACAGCACACTGATGTAACACGGCAAATACTGTCGATTCTTTCGTAAGTTCTATTTCGAATCAATACTATAAAAGTATCCGATAATTCCGTTAGACGCTGCAGTCGAATATCGATATTACCCCTTCAATAAAGTCACATCGATCACGTTCCAGACACTCAGGCTCAGGAATTTGAGATTTCCGTAACTCGGTGTTGCTCTTTTGATAAAACAAAGATTGATTTATTGTCCTATTCTCCTCCAACGAAGTTATCACGCCCCCTCTAGCGACCACTTTCCATAAAGGCGTTACACTATACAAGTAATCTTCCACTCTTCCTTCTTCCCCAAAATGTCTTAACAACTAAGGATGAGCGCTATCGGATAAATGAGTTTTATGACGCCATTAATTCAAGTTTCCAAGGAATTTCACTGAGGCTTTTAACAAGGGGAGGCCGCCAATTGTGAAATTCAGATTCGATTCATATTGCGCATAATAAAAGCTCATGGCCAGAGGAGTAATGTGGCAAAGCACCAAGATGCACTTCTCAGCCGTTGTCGAGAAAATCGACAGTTAAAAGAAACCGTTGCGGTGAAATACTCTCTACGATTAATAATTTTCTATAGCGTCGTGGCGCAGCGGTAAGCGCTCGGGTTCGTAGTCCGAAGATCGCGGGGTCGAATCTCGCGCCATGCAATTTATTTTTATTATTAGTTTTTTGTAATTCATATATATACACTCCTAGAAATGGAAAAAAGAACACATTGACACCGGTGTGTCAGACCCACCATACTTGCTCCGGACACTGCGAGAGGGCTGTACAAGCAATGATCACACGCACGGCACAGCGGACACACCAGGAACCGCGGTGTTGGCCGTCGAATGGCGCTAGCTGCGCAGCATTTGTGCACCGCCGCCGTCAGTGTCAGCCAGTTTGCCGTGGCATACGGAGCTCCATCGCAGTCTTTAACACTGGTAGCATGCCGCGACAGCGTGGACGTGAACCGTATGTGCAGTTGACGGACTTTGAGCGAGGGCGTATAGTGGGCATGCGGGAGGCCGGGTGGACGTACCGCCGAATTGCTCAACACGTGGGGCGTGAGGTCTCCACAGTACATCGATGTTGTCGCCAGTGGTCGGCGGAAGGTGCACGTGCCCGTCGACCTGGGACCGGACCGCAGCGACGCACGGATGCACGCCAAGACCGTAGGATCCTACGCAGTGCCGTAGGGGACCGCACCGCCACTTCCCAGCAAATTAGGGACACTGTTGCTCCTGGGGTATCGGCGAGGACCATTCGCAACCGTCTCCATGAAGCTGGGCTACGGTCCCGCACACCGTTAGGCCGTCTTCCGCTCACGCCCCAACATCGTGCAGCCCGCCTCCAGTGGTGTCGCGACAGGCGTGAATGGAGGGACGAATGGAGACGTGTCGTCTTCAGCGATGAGAGTCGCTTCTGCCTTGGTGCCAATGATGGTCGTATGCGTGTTTGGCGCCGTGCAGGTGAGCGCCACAATCAGGACTGCATACGACCGAGGCATACAGGGCCAACACCCGGCATCATGGTGTGGGGAGCGATCTCCTACACTGGCCGTACACCACTGGTGATCGTCGAGGGGACACTGAATAGTGCACGGTACATCCAAACCGTCATCGAACCCATCGTTCTACCATTCGTAGACCGGCAAGGGAACTTGCTGTTCCAACAGGACAATGCACGTCCGCATGTATCCCGTGCCACCCAACGTGCTCTAGAAGGTGTAAGTCAACTACCCTGGCCAGCAAGATCTCCGGATCTGTCCCCCATTGAGCATGTTTGGGACTGGATGAAGCGTCGTCTCACGCGGTCTGCACGTCCAGCACGAACGCTGGTCCAACTGAGGCGCCAGGTGGAAATGGCATGGCAAGCCGTTCCACAGGACTACATCCAGCATCTCTACGATCGTCTCCATGGGAGAATAGCAGCCTGCATTGCTGCGAAAGGTGGATATACACCGTACTAGTGCCGACATTGTGCATGCTCTGTTGCCTGTGTCTATGTGCCTGTGGTTCTGTCAGTGTGATCATGTGATGTATCTGACCCCAGGAATGTGTCAATAAAGTTTCCCCTTCCTGGGACAATGAATTCACGGTGTTCTTATTTCAATTTCCAGGAGTGTATTTCAGGAAAATGCCGGGACCGTTCCTACTTTGGAGTCACGGCCAACTACCTGCCCCATCTTTGTCATTCCAAAACTGTAAGTCTGAAAATGTCTGTGTTTATGAATTCCTGTAACTTTTTGGTTCTTAAATTGTAATATCAATACTTGTCCAACGCCCTTGTGAAAGAAACTGTGGACACTTAAAACCGCTAACGCTACTACTGCTATTAATAATAATACTAATGATAATAATAATAGCTATTAGTATGAAGTGACTAGAGCCGAAGAAACTTGTTTCATAAATTCTTGCAGTTATCTTTCAGTACAATGAATCAAACAAATTTGTCTGTGATTGATATGTATAACATTCCCCACGTCTCTTCCGTCGGTCCCCTGCTTCACGTTATGCAGAATTTATTTTTAAATCTGGGTAAATGTATTAAATTTCAACTCTTAAGCTAAGTGTTGCTGGAGAAGGAGGGCACGAGTGAAACAGGTTAGTCTTAGTCGTCTTCATCCACATCAGTGCTATTTTAAGTGAGATTGTTCATCAATGTACATTAGCTACGGGCTTCACCCACTGATAGTGGCAACGTCAGTAAGGTAAAGTAATTCTGCATGAAAGTCACAGTGCTCTTCTCAGTAAAATGCGTCGTTAACGTCGATAAGGAAGGAAGCACTAACATCTCCAAACTACGCTAAGTAGATGGCAGCGTCTTTTTCCAGGTTCATTGTGAACAATAGTGACGAATTTCTGGAGTCGATCGTCGAGAGATTAAGGAACAAATAAAGAATAATAAACATGGATTCGATAATTCATGAACTCCTAACGTACCTCTGTACAATACATTCCCGTGGTCGACAGAGATCTCCATTACGGTCATCTGTGGGCTACACTGAATACTCAGCATTGTAACGACGAACCATAGATACCGGCTCACCCTCAGTGTGTAGCTGGGGACTATTGGCGACCGCCATATGGGAACGATTGTCCTTCTACGGCGACCCAAAGTCGAGCCACATTCGAACATTTTATAGTAGTACACCTTTTTCCTGCTAGATAAAGCTTCTTAAGCAATACGAAGATAATTTTGTAGATACATCACGATTCCACAAGTAACATCTAACATGGAGGCACCTTCACAACTTTGCCTCAGGTCACTCAATCGACCGAGTGGAGTAGTAGCGAGGATCGTCAACCTTTTTGACTTCTACGTATGGAGGATGTGAACGGATTCGCGTCTACAGTAATGGCAATATTTCCAGTTTTATGAATAAAAATCAATGTTTCTTTGGAAAAATTTTAGCACAGCTGTAAATGGGTAATTGATATTTCGGTTTTTTACTCGGTTATTAGCAGAAAGTAACCAAAAAAAAAAAACACTTCTTGACCAAAACCAAACAAATATTGAAAAATACCAGTTGTTTAGAAATAAAGTACGGGTATCGGCTTAACCGGCCAGTTTGTCCCATCGCTAGTACTCCCTGTATGCAAATGTATCTGTCTGTGCAACATTTTAAGATGCCACCGACAGATTTCTGTCTCTGGAGCTGGGAAGACTATTACGTGTATCGCACGACGTTATTATAATTCGAAGTTCAGACATAAGTTAATAGTAGAGATTTTAATGGAACAAAGACTATACATTGATTCCAAAGATATGTATACATTTTGTTATTTTATGCATATTTTCAAAGTATGTGTAGCCATTTTATTCAGTGATTAGACACTGAAGAGCCAAAGAAACTGGTACAGCTGCCTAATACCGTGTAGTGCCCACGCGAGCACGCAGACGTGCCGCAACACGACGTGGCATGGACTCGACTAACGTCTGAAGCAGTCCTGGAGGAAACCGGCACCATGAATCCTGCAGGGCTGTCCATAAATTCGTAAGAGTACGACAGGGTGGAGATTTTTTCTGAACAGCAGGTTGCAAGGCATCCAAGGTATGCTCAATAATGTTCATGTCTGGGGAGTTTGGTGGCCATCGGAAGTGTTTAAACTCAGAATAGTTTTCCTGGAGCCACACTGTAGCAATTCTGAACGTGTGGGGCATCGCACTGTCCTACGAGCATTTTCCAAGTCCGTCGGAATGCACAATGGACATGAATGGATGAAGGTGATCAGAAAGGATGCTTACGCACGGGTCACCTGTCAGAGTCGTATTAGACGCGTCAGCGGTCCATATCACTCGAACTGCACTCGCTCCACACCATTACAGAGCCTCCACCAGCTTGAACCGTCCCCTGCCGACATACAGGATCCATGGATTCATGAAGATGTCTCATTAACCCCTACGCGTCCATCCGCTCGACACGAATTTAAAACGAGACTCGTCCGACCAGGCAATATGTTTCCAGTCATCAACAGTCCAATTTCGGTGTTGCTGGGCCCAGGCGAGGCGTAAATCATTGTGTCGTGCAGTCGTCAAAGGTACACAAGTGGTCCGTCGGCTCCGAAAGCCCATATCAATTATATTTCTTTGAATGGTTAGCAAGCTGCCACTTTTTGATGACGCAGCATTGAAATTTTCAGCAATTTATGGAAGGGTTGCACTTCTGTCACAGCAAACGACTCCGTTCAGTCGTTGTTGGTCCCGTTCTCGCAGGATATTTTTCCGGCCGCAGCGATGTCCGAGGCTTGATATTTTACCGGACTCCTGATATTCAGGTACACTCGTTTATTTTATTTAGCGTATGGCTATACACGCAACATTAATACATCAAGTGTTAGACATTAAAATCTTATAACAATCATGAATATAATTTATGTTTATATTGATCAGTTAAAAGGTTATATCGAGGTTTGAGATCCATTCTAGCGCCGATGGGGATGCCTCCAGGAAGTCGGACCAGTTCCCTGCATATGCTCGCAAGGAGCATTCACCATGGATGTGTTGGATCGTCTGTCTAGGGGCACCGCAGTCGCATTCTGGTGACATCGCTCTTCCCCATTTGTGTAGTGAATCCGCACACCTGCCATGTCCAGTACGTATTCGATTTAATGCGGACCATGTTTTCCGTGTTAGTTCCATTCCAGAGATGTTGCAGCTATAGCTCTCAAACCAGGTCTGTAGTTGGTCATTTGTCTTTTGGTTCCAATCTAGTCTCCATTGTTTCATGTGGTCATAGTTATTATTTTGAAGCTGCTCAGCTGTGCGTATGGGTGGCTTTCTTGATTTCAATCGAGTGTGTCGCAGTTGTGAGAATTCTTCTTTAATTGGTAGTTCTGGTTTTGTCTCAATCTTTCTGAATTCGTGCAGTAGGGCCGCTTTTCTACGCAGATCCGGGGGCAGGATATTACATAGCACCGGTAACCAGTACGTGGGCGTTGATTTAACAGTTCCAGAAATCAACTTCATTGTGTTATTTAATTGCCTGTCAATAAGTTTGGTGTGACAGCTCTTAATCCAGACTGGAGCGCAGTACTCAGCCACAGAGAACACTAAGGCGATAGATGAGGTGCGTAATGTTTTTGCGTTAGCTCCCCAAGTAGTACCGCTAAGTTTTTGAATGATGTTATTCCGTGTTCCAATTTTTTCAGTGGTGTTCTCCAGATGTTTTCGGTAAGAAAGAGTGCGATCCAATGTTGTACCTAAGTACTTTGGAAACTTATTATGTTTGAGGTTGGTGTTTCCGAGTTTTATGTTAATAATTTCATTTGCCATTTTGTTATTAAGATGGAATGTAGATACTTCAGTTTTGTTAGGGTTTGGCTTGAGTCTCCATTTCTTGAAATAATTGTATAGTATTTCAACGTCATTATTAAGGACCTCCTCTGTATTGAAGAGATACTTGTCTCTGGTAGCCAGTGCTATGTCATCCGCATAGCAAAATTTTCTTGACTTTGTGTTTGGGAGATCTGCTATATAGAGGTTAAACAGAAGAGGGGCCAATACGGAGCCTTGCGGAAGCCCGTTGTTAATAAGTTTTGTTTTGCTTGTCTTTCCGTTTAGGGTGACCTGGAAGGTTCTGTTATTCAGCATATTATGTATTAAGGATGTTAAAATCCGGCAAGGAATCACTCTTAAGAGTTTGTAAATTATTCCATCTCTCCAAACAGTATCATATGCAGATGTTAAGTCTAGAAATACAGCACTTGTTTTCAATTTCTGTTGAAAGCCGGCCTCTATGTAGGATGTTAATGCCAGAACTTGGTCACAGCAACTACGGCCAGGTCTGAAGCCTGCCTGTTCTATAGGTAAGTTCTCCATAATAATGCCGCTAATTCGATTATGGACAAGTCGTTCGAGAAGTTTGAATGTACAGCTAAGAAGTGTTATTGGTCTGTAGCTTAGCGGTTGGTCTGCTGGTTTCCCTGGTTTCAGCAAAGCTATTATTCTTGCCTTTTTGAATTCTCTAGGGAGGTGGTTTGTAGTCAAAATGTTCGAAAAGAAATTTGCCAGCCATTTGACTACGTTCTTTCCAGCGTAGGTTAGAAATTCTGGATTTATGTTGTCAAAACCTGGGGCTTTGCCCGGTTTCATATCCTTGAGGGAAGTAATGACATCATCCTCAGTGAATGGTCTGGAAAGCTCTGATATATTTGGAGTATTCTTTTTTAGTGTTCTGAGTTCGCGCTTAATCATCCTGGTATGTGGTTTGTCTCTCGGAGCTCTTGACATTTCGACAATGTCATTTGCAATTTTCTCTGGTGTTATGGTTGGATTTTTCTGGGCTGGTCTTGTCGTACCTCCGAGTTTACGTAACAAACTCCGTGCCTTCCTACTTGATTGAGTGAAATTCATTCTTTCAGTTGCTTCAGTCATCGTTGTCTTCTTGCGGAATCTAGATTGTGGAGGAGGTCATCAGCTATTTCTTGGTCACCACTACTAGTAAAATCCTCATATAGCTGATGGCATTTTGCATCCCATCCTGGGATGTATTCTTTTCGAAACCCCCTAGGGATGTGTTTTTTAGCAGTGGTAATTATAGCTTTCCTGAAACGATCATAGCATTTAGGTAGTGACGGTATAAACCGGATGCATTTATCAAGGTCCGCTGAATACTTCTCCCAGTCAGCTTTTTGGAAATTCCATCTAGGTCGAAGGAAGGACCGTATCAGGGGTATGGTGACACCGATGTCTAAAATAACAGGCCTATGCTGGCTGTGTGGGAAATCTGTGGCAACCCTTCTATGTATAGGCACTGGTTTTCCCTCGTTATCGGTAGTTACAAAGCAGAGGTCCGGATTGTAGTCCCTGCGCCAGGCGGCCGAGTGGAATGTGCCCCTCTCCTTGGCATCGAATATAAGATGTAGATTGTTCTCGTCGGCCCATTCCACCAGCGCTTCTCCGTGTTCATTATTTTGGGTGTATCGCCACATTTCATGATGGCTATTAAAATCACCGGCATATAACGTTGGGTGTTCATGTGCGGGTAGTACAATACTTGGCCAGGTTTGGTTTGGTGGTTTGTAGACATTTATAAGTCTTATGTTGTCTACTTTTACATCAACAACATGGATGTTGAAAGATTGTATATCTCTAATTTGCTTTGCTGAATAGCGTAAGATTGTGACTTGAATTTGGTATGCTGAAATCGGGTGCTAATTAGACCATGAAAGCGGTTTAAAACTGTGAGCTGTCTTGTGAGGTTAACCGTGCGTTTACTGGGCCACTGTTTCACGACTGGGTAACTAGTCTAGGTTTACCACATTACCAATCAGACTATCATTGATTATAATCTTTTACAGTCATACAACAACCGGTAATATATCTATATAAAAAGGAGAATTTAAATAAAAAGAAAGAAATCAGTTTATATTTGCAAATTTATTTTAAAGATTGTTCATTGAAATTTCAGCATATTATACGTGAGTTATAACTGAGCTGGTGCCTTATTTACGATTGTGAGACTGTGAGATTGGAATATTACGGAACACATAAAATATGGAGTCAAGATTGGGAGACTGGATACAACACTGCATTCATAAAACAACACACAAAGAACATTGAAACGCATGCAAGAGAAAGTTAATCACTACAAACAGATTCAAATTTTTACCCAAAGAATTTCCGTTCGAAGCACAATCCTGTCCGTCATGTAATTACCACACACTGGTATACTAAATTCACATTAAATCTTTGTGAAATCTTCCCAAGAAGAATAGCTGATGGCTACTTTGGTGATTACACCACATGCTCCACGTGGTCAACTTGATTTACAGAAAGCGTATAACTCCACAATAATTTAGATAATAAAAATACATTCGATCGAAAAGCAAATTACAAAAGAAAAACCTCGAACTGGTTACTAACGTCTTACTACTAACCTGATGGGTCAAACAGTTATATAAGCACGTGGTACTGGTCTCACAAAGTACACGCCACGTGGGTTGAACATAAAGAAAAGTTGGTATATTCAAAATCTTTTCAAGACGATACGTTATAATCACACAAGCATTTGCCTTTAAGACTGATCTTACTTAGAGTTACTGACCAACACGTGGTTCCACTTTACTCACAAAGTAGTAACAAAGCAACTACCGCAAATTAATCTGAACTGGACACGAGAATTACACTCCGCTGCAATTAAAGACAACCTTAGCTATTTTAAAGCTAACCCGAAATAAAATGATTAAATTCTCAGTTAACCTGAACTTAACAAATCCATTGTCCTATGGACTTAACAGACACGCGCTTGGCCGGAGATCTTACCACTTCAGACGCTCGCTACCGCCAGACTGCTACTGCTGGACTGCCCCGCGCTACTACTGAACTCCAACTGCTTACTCTCCAGCTGCCAGACTCCTACTGAACTACCCAGCGTGCTCCCGAGAGTCGCTCACAAAGACCAACGGAAGGCGCCAGAGGGGCAGCTTCCTATACCAACATGACAGGGGACGGACCGGACCATACTAAGAATGGAAACCTCTCTGCTTTTAGGAACCGTAGCTACCTGTTTCAACGTTGGTCCTACTGTTCTCTAGCAGACAGCCTTGTCTGCTACCCTCAAGCATGCAGCTACAAACACATTTGATCATTCATCCTCTCACACAGAAGGGAAGGGGGATGACAGTATCTTATCATACACAGTATATAAAAGAAAGCGGATGTAGGTTCCGTATGAGACTGTGTGACATGAATTACATATAAGAATTACATATAAACTGTGCTTTAAAGTGTAGTAGTGTGAGAGATCGTTCTTGTTTACGTGTAAAAGTAACACGTTCCACTACTCAGTCTCCTCCCAGATAGTCAGAAACGCCACAGTAAATTTAGAAGAGGAATTTATTCCTTAAAAGACAACAAATTTGAGAAATTAAACATGAAAGGAATCCAACAGAGACCTTTCATAACCCCAACGCTCCGGGAAAAGACTGTGCAGGGAATTTTCTGGCCATGCTAGGACATTCCCAAGCAGGCTTCTCACACCCTACTTAAACCAAAAGTGTAGAGAAAAAGGCAAAAGGTCACCAGCTACTTGCTAAAACACAATAATTTCAAACATCTTTACAATCTACCAATTTCAAAGAGAGAAAAAAAACACACACTCTGTGACACCTATTTAAAAGATCATGTAGACCTAAATCGGTCAGCAAGTAAAAACAATGGTTCCTGTGTCATTAATATGAAAACAATTTCTGGTTGTTACCCTTATGGAGTTCACCAGTATTTGCTCATTGCAAGAGCCAACTGATCACAGGCAAATTTATGACTGTTTATTAACAAGCAAAATTTATGAAAATAGCAAAGGTGCCACAGCAATTAAAAAAAAAACATGAAATAACATCAGTCTTATAAAGCAGAACTTTACAATGCACAATTCGCAAAAGCAAAAAAAAATATAAGAGAAAAAACATGTTTTACAAAGTGGTTATCGCAAAAAAAAATTCTATATCTTATAAAACTAATAATCTGTAGAATTAACCTAACTATGTGGCACTAATTTAATCACTCTACAATATTTCAGTTAGCAAACAATGAGCACTGTGTCATTATACTGAAAGTACAATAATTGTGTGATTGTTACCCTTAAGGGGTTCCTCACAATAAATATGCCCCATGCAAAGGCTAATCGATCACAGTCCAATGAGAATGAATAGCTATCTGACTCATAAAGGAAGCAGTGCCAAAGCAATGAATTTTCGAAACAAAATATCACAGATCTAATACCTAACACAAGAACAAACATTGATCAATAAAACAGTACAATAGTCAACATCTAAAACAAAACACCAATAAATAAAACACCTGCAAAATACAATAGTCAAAGTTTTTAAAAAAATATAGAACACCTGCAAAATACAAGAGTCAAAGTTTAATAAAGACCAATAAATCGAGTCCCTGCAAAACACACGAGTCAAAGTTTCTGTGACAGAAACACACGTATATGCATTGAACTAAGAACCGTATAATCACTGTTCACTGATACACTCACTAGTTCCACTGTTCCGTGGCACAATATAAGGGGAGGGGGAGGGGGTTCGTCGCCGCAGCTGTCAGTAGGGATTTTTGTCCATCTGTTGCGTGCGATCCCGCCGTCTCTGCCCTCTCATGAAGTTTCTCTTGTGTCACGAACATCTCGATTTTGTTCCCTGTTTGTATTGTCAAATTCGTGCAGTATCCTCGATTGACATGCCAGGTTGATATTCCTGGGCAAGGATGACACTTCAATGGCTCTTCTTCGTGTCACCCTTAGCGACCAGAGAACATCTAACCATGAATTACTGTCGCTTGACAGTAGGCATCCGTCAGGAAATGTCGATAGGCGTCGTTGACGTCTGCAAGTTTCTTTGGACAGTACCTGTCAAAAGGCTCCACGCCCCTTGTGTTGTTTCTCCGCGGCCGTCTCGTCACGGTCGCGTGCGTGTGGTGCGTTGCCAGGAGATGGATTTCCGCGCGGTGGACCGCTCGCCCATCTCAGGTCATTCCCTTCAGCTAGGGTCGCGCGGGGCGGCCGCCCATTAGCTGCAGGTATACGGGAAAGTGTTTGCGGCGTAGGGTCTTTTGTTGTCGGCCGCGCTCCCGAAGTGGCCTGGCTGACAGCGTGTCCCGCTGGGAAACCCGCCAGTTTACAACTAGCTGGCTGCTCCCGCTGTCTCTTAAGAGTTTTGCCGGTTCGCTTTCACGTTCTCAACTGCATTCACAGAAATTTTTTTATCATCCTTATGTGATTACACAATGTCATACATAATACCACTTAGTATTGTCTTTCACAATTTTTAAGAACAAAGTTATATGAATCGACAATATAAAATTAAAAGTTAAATGACTTGACAATATAAAAAAATAAAAGTGAAATGACTTTACAATGTAAAAATAAAAATTAAATGAACTGACAATATAATATTTAAATCCACATCACTAATGTGGTTCACTTGTGTTTTAATAAATCAAATGCCACTTATTAATTCACTAAAATGAATAGGGTTATGCCTTGCGCAAGTATAGGTTAGGAGAGCATAGGGTTCGCATGTTATTTACACACACACACACACACATGCACACCTGTTGTCTATTCTACAAACTAACTACCCCTAAACATGCATTACTCAATATTCTACTTCTATCCACTACTAATTATCCAACAAGCTACTTCAATGCTATTTCAACACCGTGTATATACCACTACAACATTTTTTTTACTTCGTACTCTTCTTGACGCTCGCTGCCTACGTCTTGTCACATGATAAATATGGAGAAACTTTCCTTAAACATACACAGTAAAAAAAAAACAATGGTTATTTACACGCAAAAACATTTATACCAGTTCTCACACCTGAAAAGAGACTCGCAATTATACATTTGTCATACTCATAGATTCACACATAAAACAGTAAGAAAATTTCATCTAAAATTACGTTATTACAAGACTTAATCACACAGATGGCTCTGAGAAGGTAAAATATTTTAATTATACAGGTTATATTACATTTTCTTACCCATTTTGCTTCGATTTCGTTCCTTCTTTACGTTACCTTTCGCCTTCAAATCAGTTATTTCTCCTGTGGTGGTTATTCTGGATTCATTTCTCATGAATGGCAAAATTGTGGTCACCTCTATTCTGTAAAACAGTATCATCTTAACATTGAACTTACAACAGACACAAAAGATCTGAATCCTCCTGTAGTATAAATGACAAATGTTTTGCTTCATCCTTATTACCTTAAACCAAGCTTTCCTTCGTTCCCATAATCAAAATTATTTAATCATCCTCTACCTTCAGGAGGGAAATTTCCTCAGTACAAATCCTATAGGCTGCAGTGCATCCCGCACCAGCGAAAACAATAAGCTGCAATGCTCACAGCATCAGCAAAACACATAAACGTCGCTTTTCTAGGACAAGTATTAACGCAGAATAATTTTTCAGGCTTTGGCTCAACATCAATCAAGATTACAAAAAGGATCCATATTTCCGTTCCATTCTCCATTTGCTGAAAAAAAAAAACTTCTCATATTTGACTACCACAATAATATTTTAGAACCACGTAAATTACACAAACCACAATTCTTCTTTCACGTTGAAGGGAATCAATATACTTACGAAATCCACAGACATCACTTTACGTACTCAGCTATAAAGAACAAAAAAAGACATATATCATTATTAACATATCATCGCATATTGGGAAGCCAATGGTCTAAACAATCGTATTATCGCATCCGGTTTTCAAGATTCCAAACTTACTCATTCCTTTCTCAGAGTTCTCCTATCTTAAAATATTCATACAGCACGCATACTATAGTAAGAGATCCTCATTTATACTGACAGATATAGGATAGTAATAGGTAGATAGTAGCACTGAAAGCAGAAAATCGGAAATAAGGCTACTAACAGCTGGGGACCTGGGTTTGCCAGACCCATAATATCCACAGATCGGATATTCCCCTGAGTTCTTGCAATTTCAGCAACGATCTTGCTTCTCTCAGGAGCGACTCTTTTCAATTGACACAAAAAATAGCATTTCACTTGTTCACAAGGAAACCTTTTATCTTTACGTTTGAATCAAACTAAATCCTAATTGCACAAGGAAAGAAAACAAATTAACAACATCACTTCAATCAATCACATAAAAATATCTTTATCATTATTTTTACTAACATATTATTCAAAATTCATACGCCACAAATTTAAACTAATCAATTCATTCTCCTCTCTATAAATCCTATGTACTCATTTGCCATGTCGCTCATTTGTTCCGATTGGCGCCTTCTGGGCTGATCATTTGTCATTGCCGGTTTCGTTCATTCCCATTTGTTGGATTATGTCTGGGGTTGGCCGGCCGAATTTCGACATCATGTGGGGCTCCGCCTACAATTCTACTCCCACCGTGTTCATCGTAGTAACGATGCTGGTTGCCGTACCTGTTGCGCTCACGATCTTGTCCCCATCCTCTATCATTTCTGTTGCTCCATCTGTGTTCGCGACTGTTACCCCAGTTTCTATACGGCCTGTCTCGATTATTGTTTCGTTCGCGTCGCGACGACCAGTCACGCCGTTGATTAGTAATACGGCCACGACTGCGATCGCGCTGCTGAGCCCCGTAATAACTTTGTGCCTGATTAGGCGGGCATTCTGGTGTATTGTATTCCAACTCTTGGAGAAGCGTTTTAAACGTTTCCACGTCCTCTTTGCATCGTCCCGCAAGAATGACGTGCCGCAAGTGCATCGGCAATTTGGTGATGCATATCCTAATTAGTTCCGCAGGTCCGTATGGGTCGTATACAAATTGATTTTCCTGCAGCATGTGATCGAATAGGCGTGCAGGGCTGCCGAAACCAGGCTGGTTCAGCTCGTGAATCGCTAAACTGTTGTCCGCTATTGTGTTGCTAACGGACGTGGGACAATGCGTTTCCGCGTCCTGGACCCTCGAGAGTACCTGGCATTCTTCTCTCAGCGGTTGGAAATTCCTAAGTGGCCGTTCTTCGCTTTCTTTAGATTCGGCCTCGCGACTCAGCTCGCTCTGTTCTACGGCTTGCAGACGGTCATCGATTTGTTCAAATGTACGGCCTAATTCTTGGATCGATTTTTCTGATTTCTGCATCATTCGTTCGCCTGGCTCTCGGATCGATATTTCAAATGTATGCGTCATTTGTTCGCCTAGCTCGCGGATCGATTTTTCAAATGTATGCGTCATTTGTTCGCCTAGCTCGCGGATCGATTTTTCAAATTTTTCTGATTTCTGCGTCATTTGTTCGCCTAGCTCGCGGATCGATTTCTCAGATTTTTCTGATTTCTGCGTCATTTGTTCGCCTAGCTCGCGGATCGATTTTTCGGATGATTCTTTTTGTTCTCGGAACAATTCTTTATTTTGTTGCAATAAGGCTTTCATGAATTCCGCCAAATCAATTTGGTTAGTTGGAGGCGAATTAATTTCTGGCTCTGATGTGAGCCCGTTCGTGCTGTTTTGCATTTCGTCTGAAGTATTCCCCATTGCATTTTCGGAACCGCCCGACGCGTTAATATTGGAAATCAAATTATCCCCTTGGTCCATGTTGCTTAAGTTGTCGGACCGCTTACTTTTAGCTTGGTTACGTGTCAGCATTAGTGCAATTTACACCCAGTACGTAACACACTAATCACAATAAATGTGTCCCCCAAAAATTACGACAGTCACAAGAAAGATACCCAACCTAGTACGCAATTTTTCATACGCAAAACAAATTTTTATCTTTGTTCGAAACCGTGGAATTTACAAGCGAAGAGAAAAAAAAAACAACACACATATATAGAACAAACAAATATAGAAAACAAAACAAGACAAACAACACAACGCCGATCAACAACGCCGTGAATCTTTTGAACGTCTGCTCGGAAACAACGCAAAAGTTGTTTGAGCGCTGTAGGGAAAAAAATTAAGATTATTCAACGCTTGCAATCTAACGTCTCAGAGATTCCAGAGTCTAGCGGAATCACAGAACAGGGTCGCCATGTGAAAGATTGTAACTCTAACTTGCTTTGCTGAATAGCGTAAGATTGTGACTTGAATTTGGTATGCTGAAATCGGGTGCTAATTAGACCATGAAAGCGGTTTAAAACTGTGAGCTGTCTTGTGAGGTTAACCGTGCGTTTACTGGGCCACTGTTTCACGACTGGGTAACTAGTCTAGGTTTACCACATTACCAATCAGACTATCATTGATTATAATCTTTTACAGTCATACAACAACCGGTAATATATCTATATAAAAAGGAGAATTTAAATAAAAAGAAAGAAATCAGTTTATATTTGCAAATTTATTTTAAAGATTGTTCATTGAAATTTCAGCATATTATACGTGAGTTATAACTGAGCTGGTGCCTTATTTACGATTGTGAGACTGTGAGATTGGAATATTACGGAACACATAAAATATGGAGTCAAGATTGGGAGACTGGATACAACACTGCATTCATAAAACAACACACAAAGAACATTGAAACGCATGCAAGAGAAAGTTAATCACTACAAACAGATTCAAATTTTTACCCAAAGAATTTCCGTTCGAAGCACAATCCTGTCCGTCATGTAATTACCACACACTGGTATACTAAATTCACATTAAATCTTTGTGAAATCTTCCCAAGAAGAATAGCTGATGGCTACTTTGGTGATTACACCACATGCTCCACGTGGTCAACTTGATTTACAGAAAGCGTATAACTCCACAATAATTTAGATAATAAAAATACATTCGATCGAAAAGCAAATTACAAAAGAAAAACCTCGAACTGGTTACTAACGTCTTACTACTAACCTGATGGGTCAAACAGTTATATAAGCACGTGGTACTGGTCTCACAAAGTACACGCCACGTGGGTTGAACATAAAGAAAAGTTGGTATATTCAAAATCTTTTCAAGACGATACGTTATAATCACACAAGCATTTGCCTTTAAGACTGATCTTACTTAGAGTTACTGACCAACACGTGGTTCCACTTTACTCACAAAGTAGTAACAAAGCAACTACCGCAAATTAATCTGAACTGGACACGAGAATTACACTCCGCTGCAATTAAAGACAACCTTAGCTATTTTAAAGCTAACCCGAAATAAAATGATTAAATTCTCAGTTAACCTGAACTTAACAAATCCATTGTCCTATGGACTTAACAGACACGCGCTTGGCCGGAGATCTTACCACTTCAGACGCTCGCTACCGCCAGACTGCTACTGCTGGACTGCCCCGCGCTACTACTGAACTCCAACTGCTTACTCTCCAGCTGCCAGACTCCTACTGAACTACCCAGCGTGCTCCCGAGAGTCGCTCACAAAGACCAACGGAAGGCGCCAGAGGGGCAGCTTCCTATACCAACATGACAGGGGACGGACCGGACCATACTAAGAATGGAAACCTCTCTGCTTTTAGGAACCGTAGCTACCTGTTTCAACGTTGGTCCTACTGTTCTCTAGCAGACAGCCTTGTCTGCTACCCTCAAGCATGCAGCTACAAACACATTTGATCATTCATCCTCTCACACAGAAGGGAAGGGGGATGACAGTATCTTATCATACACAGTATATAAAAGAAAGCGGATGTAGGTTCCGTATGAGACTGTGTGACATGAATTACATATAAGAATTACATATAAACTGTGCTTTAAAGTGTAGTAGTGTGAGAGATCGTTCTTGTTTACGTGTAAAAGTAACACGTTCCACTACTCAGTCTCCTCCCAGATAGTCAGAAACGCCACAGTAAATTTAGAAGAGGAATTTATTCCTTAAAAGACAACAAATTTGAGAAATTAAACATGAAAGGAATCCAACAGAGACCTTTCAATGTTGTTTTCTGTGCTTGTGGACAGCAGATGTGCATGGTCAATATCGGATCGGGCATATGTGGCGGTGCCATAGGTGTGATGATATGTTGCGCCTATTTGTTGGAAGCCTTGAATACGTCCTCTTCTTTGTAAGTCTTCCTGCGAGTCGGTATGTGTTTCCTGAAGGAGTACCACATCGATGCTATTGTCCAATAGAAACTTTGAAAGATATTCAGATTTGGATCGACTAATTTCCTCAATATTTAGCTGGCAGATCCGGACTGATGGTCCCAATCTTCTAGTCGGATGGTTCCCAAAGGAATTATTCGTTTGGTCGCTTCGTTGCATGTTTGAATTACCAGGAGATCCCAAAGGATAGTCTGGTAGCCAAGTTTGTAGACTATTTAGCCGCGATGTAATCACGGTGCCCGGGGTGCACCACGTGGAGGCTAGTCTACTACGCACCCCGGTACACTCGTTAAATGGTCGTAGGGGAAAATCCCCACTTCATCACTACCGCGTATGTGCTGTGTAACACGGCTCGCACGCCGACTATAACACCTTTTTTTTCTTTATTGTTATTTTAAACCTGTACAACAGGCAGGCTGTCAGCAGCATTCTACGCCGCTCTTCAGCCAGAGGATACACAAAGAGAAGAAACACTGAGAAGACACATAAGTTACAGAACGGTGGGCAACAAAACAGTAGACACATAAAGACAAACACGGAGCCGTTCACACTCGACGATAATCCAAACTGCAAACTGTTGATACGACGCACAAACACTGAAGAAGACGATGGAACTGATGAACGATGGAGTGTGACGGTGAACACTGAACACTAAACATGACGGCACACACGAAACACTGATGGCGGTGATCTCCGGCGCGCGAATGTCCACTTAGCGTGTGCGAGTCCGGGGACCTGCCAAGAGGGGAAGACTATAACACCACGTTCAAGCTCACATAAATCTTGATAACTTGCCATTGTAGCAGCAGTAACCGATCTAACAACTGCGCCACACACTTGTTGTCTTATATAGGAGTTGCCGACTGCAGCACCGTATTCTGCCTGTTTACATTACTGGCCATTAAAATTGCTACACCACGAAAATGACGTGCTAGAGACGCGAAATTTAACCGACAGGAAGAAGATGTTGTGATATGCAAGTGATTAGCTTTTCATAGCATTCACACAAGGTTGGCGCCGGTGCCGACACCTACAACGTGCTGACATGAGGAAAATGTCCAACCGATTTCTCATACACAAACAGCAGTTGGCCGGCGTTGCCTGGTGAAACGTTGTTGTGATGCGTCGTGTAAGGAGGAGAAATGCATACCATCACGTTTCCAACTTTGATAAAGGTCGGAATGTAACCTATCGCGATTGCGGTTTATCGTATCGCGACATTGCTCCTCGCGTTGGTCAAGATCCAAATGACTGTTAGCAAAATGTGGAATAGGTGGGTTCAGGAGGGTAATGCGGAACGCCGTGCTGGATCCCAACGGCCTCGTATCACTAGCAGTCGAGGTGATAGGCATCTTATCCGCATGGTTGTAACGGATCATGCAGCCATGTCTCGATCCCTGAGTCAACAGATGGGGACGTTTGCAAGACAACAACCATCTGTACGAACAGTTCGACAACGTTTGCAGCAGCATAGACTATCAGCTCGGAGACCATGGCTGCGGTTACCCTTGAAGCTGCATCACAGACAGGAGCGCCTGCGATGGTGTACTCAACGACGAACCTGGGTGCACGAATGGCAAAACGTCGTTTTTTCGGATGAATCCAGATTCTGTTTACAGCATTATGATGGTCGCATCCGTGTTTGGCGACATCGCGGTGAACGCACATTGGAAGCGCGTATTCGTCACCGCCATACGGGCGTATCACCCGGCGTGGTGGTATGGGGTGCCATTGGTTACACGTCTCGGTCACCTCTTGTTCACATTGACGGCACTTTGAACAGTGGACGTCACATTTCAGATGTGTTACGATCCGTGGCTCTACCCTTCATTCGATCGCTGCGAAACCCTACATTTCAGCAGGATAATGCACGACCACATGTTGCAGGTCCTGTATGGGCCTCTCTGGATACTGAAAATGTTCGACTGCGGCGCTGGCCGGCACATTCTCCAGATCTCTCACCAACTGAAAACTTCTGGTCAATGGTGGAAGAATGGCTCCGAGCACTATGGGACTTAACTGCTGAGGTCATCAGTCCCCTAGAACTTAGAAGTACTTAAACCTAACCAAGCTAACGACATCAGACACATCCATGCCCGAGGCAGGATCCGAACCTGCGACCGTAGCGGTTGCGCGGTTCCACACTGTAGCGCCTAGAAGCGCTTGGCCACACCGGCCGGCAATGGTGGAAGAGCAACTGGCTCATCACAATACGCAAGTCACTACTCTTGATGAACTGTGGTATCGTGTTGAAGCTGCATGGGCAGCTGTACCTGTATACGACATCCAAGCTGTGTTTGACACAATGCCCAGGCGTAGCAAGGCCGTTATTACGGCCAGAGGTGGTTGTTCTGGATGCTGATTCCTCAGGATCTATGCACCCAAATTGCGTGAAAATGTAATAACATGTCATTTCTAGTATAATATATTTGTCCAATGAATACCCGTTTGTCATCTGCTTTTCTTCTTGGTGTAGCAATTTTAATGGCCAGTAGTGTACATATCTCTGTATTTGAACACACTTACCTACACCAGTCTCTTTGGCGATGCAATGTAGATTTGGAGTGTTTATACTAAGCCATGCTACATCGTAGCAACTACGGATACATCAGCACGTAAGCTACCTTTCAAATCCTCTAGTGACTTCATCAGTGGGACGAAAGACCCGTACCTTCCTTCCATCTAATGTGACTGATTTAGTTTGAATGAAATTCTAATAAAGATTTACGGCTATTTCTCTTTCCATAGCTGAGAAACTCATATTCGTTATCTGTTATTGCACCCTTTACTCTCGCTTAATTACCTCTTTCGTCCTTGAATGCGTGCATCAGCTGGCGTAGATGTTACGCCATCGACAAAGCATATGCACATGTGAGCACCGGAAGCGACAATTATTTTAATTGAGGTAATAAGCGAGGAGGGTGTGCGGACGCAGAAGAACACGTGCTCTTTAGCGGACGGCTGTCAGCGCGGCCATCTGATAGCGCGGGAACAGCGCGCCGTGACGGGCCGCGTAATTTGGGGCGCATTCCCGGACGCCGTGTTCCCGTGTGACGCGCGCCTCGCTCCCTAATGACGTCTAAATTCAGGCCAGGAACCCGGCGCTCCGCACCTGCACCAGATACGCAGCCGACACAAATCAGTCAGGGCCCTCTGCCACCTGGTAATGACATCGCAAGCGGAGCCACCAACGTCCGCTCGCTACAGTAATGACGTTCGTACAGCACTGAGCTCAACAACATGAGCCACAATCGTGTTTGGAGCACTATTTTTTGCACTATGGGGCAAAGTGAAGAGGCATTAGGGAAAGGAAACATTTCGCGTATGTACCAAACACAATATTAAGGACACAACTGCAGAATATCCACTATACATGACAAACTGAATCTGTGACTTAAAATGGCGATTTATCTGGGTTAAATATGCAACCAGTCGCTTTATCGGATTTTAGGTGCCATTTATTAAACCATTAACTACTTTTCGAGCGGTTGCAGGCTCTTCATCAGATGGAGGTATCACAGGAACACTATATCGTGGAGCAAGTGTAGCCAGGCGCTGTGGTGCTGAAGATGGCGAAAATGACGGAAATTTGGTAATCGACGAAGAGACGCTTTTGAAACGGAAATGTTGTTACGTTTTTGATGCCTACAGAGCACTGCATCGTAGTACCCATAGCAGATGTATTCCCATATGTTCATTATCAGATGTACACACAAATATACACAGTATTTAGCTGCATTTTTTTCACACTTATTCACAGAATGTAAACACTGGATGTAAGTACAAAAATATGTATGCAATAGATTTAACACTTTGGTACATCATTATCTTTGGCCTGAGATGCATTGTACAACAAAATAAATATTTACAAGTACATATAACATACCTAAGTGAATCTGGCAGGCTGTGGACGTGTACCTATATTGACAACATGGTTAGGAAGGGAGTGAGACAGGTTTGTAGCCTATCCCCGATGTTATTCAATCTGTATATTGAGCAATCAGTAAAGGAAACAAAAGAAAAATTCGGAGTAGGTATCAAAATCCATGGAGAAGAAATAAAAACGTTGAGGTTTGGCGATGATATTGTAATTATGTCAGAGACAGCAAAGGACCTGGAAGAGCAGCTGAACGAAGTGGACAGTGTCTTGAAAGAAGGATATAAGATGAACATCAACAAAAGCCAAATGAGGATAATGGAATGTAGCCGAATTAAATCGGGTGATGCTGAGGGAATTAGATCAGGAAATAAGACGCTTAAAGTAGTAAATGACTTTTGTTATTTGGGGAGCAAAATAACTGATGATGGTCGAAGTAGAGAGGATATAAAATGTAGACTGGCAAAGGCAAGGAAAGCGCATCTGAAGAAGAGAAATTTGTTAACATCGAGTATAGATTTAAGCGTCAGGAAGTCTTTTCAAAAAGTATTTGTATGGAGTGTAGCCATGTGTGGAAGTGAAACGTGGACGATAAATATTTTAGACAAAAAGAGAATAGAAGCTTTCGAAATGTGGTGCTTCAGAAGAATGCTGAAGATTAGATAGGTAGACCACATAACTAATTAGGAGGTATGGACTAGAACTGGGGAGAAGAGAAGTTTGTGGCACAACTTGACCAGAAGAAGGGATCGGTTGGTAGGACATATTTTGAGGCATGAACGGATCACCAATTTAGTATGGGAGGGCAGCGCGGAGGCTAAAAATCGTAGAGAGAGACCAAGAGACGAATACACTAAACAGATTCAGAAGGATGTAGGTTGCAGTAGGTACTGGGAGATGAAGAAGCTTGCACAGGATAGAGTAGCATGGAGAGCTGCATCAAACCAGTCGATGGACTGAAGATCACAACAACAATAACAGGGAAATGGGTTAAAAAGTACAGAAAAGATGGATAAATAGAGTGAAATGTTTACTGACTAATGAAAGAATGAATGAGTTAAGGCATAGGCTAAATGTATCAAACAGTGCGCAGTACCAAAGAGAGCGCAGTATGTGTTTCCGGCAGTTGACTAAATTATCAGCTGGCCAGTGACGTAGTTGTGTTCAGTCTGGTATCAGAAACACTTCGTAGAAATTGTGTGAATAAATCTCGTGTTTCCGAAGTCAAACAGGTTAGAATCACTTTTCAGCTTTCTTGATGTAACTCTGGTACTCAGTTGCATAAGCTATACATGACCAATAGTCTTCAATTCTTTATTGCATTTTGAAAGGCTGGCTTGCAATTTACCTTACTGCATCCACATGTTTTGCGAATGCCACGTGTGCTGCCATCTGATGACTTCGCTTGGAACCATTGTTCCTGTACGAAAGAGCGCATATGTAAATTCCCCAAAGAGTGAGTGCGTTCTTTATAGGATTGGTGGTTTCGTCGATTTGGGGGAGGGGATCCAACAGTGAGGTCATTGATCCCATCGGATTATGGAAGGACGGGGAAGGGAGTCGGTCGTGCCCTTTCAAAGGAACCTTCCCGTCATTTGCCTGGAGCGATTTACGGAAATCACGGAAAACCGAAATCAGGATGGCCAGACGCGGATTTGAACCGTCGTCCTTCCGAATGCGAGTTCATTGTGCTAACCAGTGAGCCACCTCGCTCGGTCTCTCTTAGGGGACAACTGCAAATTTGTGCCCCTTTAGTGCGTAATGCAGTCCGAAGGATAGATTTCATTTCTGAATGATTTCAAATTAAGTATGAAAATCGGACAGGAAGCTCTTCTAAACTGAAGAGATGCTTAATGAGACCAGACAACGAACTGAAAATGGAGAAAGCAAACGAAGATTGCCGCTGCTCTTGGTACGAAGGAGTCTATTTTAAGAAAAAGACTGAAAGCCGTGAGTAGAGAACATAGATTTTGGCATTTCAAGAGGACTGGATCCAGCGCATTAAGTGTGGAAGATGGTGGCATGAACAGTACTCTTCATTTGAGTGTGATATTGCGTCCATTTGTGACATCTGCTAAATGCGTACTCTTGTGGGTAGGTCTTGGGTACTCTTAAGCGCAGGTTTTTTGTACTTTTGAGAATTTCAATAAAAGTATTACCTCTCCGCAGCAGTAGTTTTCTGAATATTTAAACTTTGTATTAATAAATATAAACCTAATATGATTTTGTTTTCCTATTGATAATAACCCAAATATTTACCGTCATTCCTTAAATGCGCACCCTTAGGTGTGGTCCCCTACGACTAGGAGAGTGAAAAAGAGTGAATGAGTTACAGAATGCCTTGTTGTAACGAGATTGAAGAAAAAAAATTTGTGCAAGTGAGTGAATATATCTTATTATTGTCTTTTTTGGTGTCTTGAAAATTCTGCAAGAAAAAGTCTACATTGATTCATTTTGTTCCTTAAGAAGTTTTCCGGGTGACTTTCGGTAGTGAATATAAACCTCTAATTGTTCAGTTAGACTGATCTGTAACACTTTTTCTGCAATGTGTAGAGCAGAAAGATTATTGTTTATATCACCAACTGCCCCCCCTCCCCCCATGAACCATGGACCTTGCCGTTGGTGGGGAGGCTTGCGTGCCTCAGCGATACAGATAACCGTACCATAGGTGCAACCACAACGGAGGGGTATCTGTTGAGAGGCCAGACAAACGTGTGGTTCCTGAAGAGGGGCAGCAGCCTTTTCAGTAGTTGCAAGGGCAACAGTCTGGATGATTGACTGATCTGGCCTTGTAACACTAACCAAAATGGCCTTGCTGTGCTGTTACTGCGAACGGCTGAAAGCAAGGGGAAACTACGGCCGTAATTTTTTCCCGAGGGCATGCAGCTTTACTGTATGGTTAAATGATGATGGCGTCTTCTAGGGTAAAATATTCCGGAGGTAAATAGTCCCCCATTCGGATCTCCGGGCGGGGACTATTCAAAAGAATGTCGTTATCAGGAGAAAGAAAACTGGCATTCTACGGATCGGAGCATGGAATGTCAGATCCCTTAATCGGGCAGTTAGGTTAGAAAATTTAAAAAGGGAAATGGATAGGTTAAAGTTAGATATAGTGGGAATTAGTGAGGTTCGGTGACAGGAGGAACAAGGATTTTGGTCAGGTGAATACAGGGTTATAAATACAAAATCAAATAGGGTTAATGCAGGAGCAGGTTTAATAATGAATAAAAAATAGGAGTGCGGGTAAGCTACTACAAACAGCATAGTGAACGCATTATTGTGGCCAAGATAGATACAAAGCCCACCCCTACCACAGTAGTACAAGTTTATATGCCAATTAGCTCTGCAGATGACAAAGAAATTGAAGAAATGTATGATGAAATAAAAGAAATTATTCAGATAGTGAAGGGAGACGAAAATTTAATAGTCATGGGTGACTGGAATTCGACAGTAGGAAAAGGGAGAAAAGGAAACGAAGTAGGTGAATATGGATTGGGGGTAAGAAATGAAAGAGGAAGCCGCCTGGTAGAATTTTGCACAGAACACAACATAATCATAGCTAATACTTGGTTCAAGAATCACGAAAGAAGGTTGTATACATGGAAGAAGCCTGGAGATACTGACAGGTTTCAGATAGATTATATAATGGTAAGACAGAGATTTAGGAACCAGGTTTTAAATTGTAAGACATTTCCAGGGGCAGATGTGGATTCTGACCACAATCTATTGGTTATGACCTGTAGATTAAAACTGAAGAAACTGCAAAAAGGTGGGAATTTAAGGACATGGGACCTGGATAAACTGACTAAAGCAGAAGTTGTACAGACTTTCAGAAAGAGCATAAGGGAACGATTGACAGGAATGGGGGAAAGAAATACAGTAGAAGATGAATGGGTAGCTTTGAGGGATGAAGTAGTGAAGGCAGCAGAGGATCAAGTAGGTAAAAATACGATGGCTAGTAGAAATCCTTGGGTGACAGAAGAAATATTGAATTTAATTGATGAAAGGAGAAAATATTAAAATGCAGTAAATGAAGCAGGCAAAAAGGAATACAAACGTCTCAAAAATGAGATCGACAGGAAGTGCAAAATGGCTAAGCAGGCATGGCTAGAGGACAAATGTAAGGATGTAGAGGCTTATCTCACGAGGGGTAAGATAGATACAGCCTACAGGAACATTAAAGAGACCTTCAGAGAAAAGAGAACCACTTGTATGAATATCAAAAGCTCAGATGGAAACCCAGTTCTAAGCAAAGAAGGGAAAGCAGAAAGGTGGAAGGAGTATATAGAGGGTCTATACAAGGGCGATTTACTTGAGGACAATATTATGGAGATGATGTAGATGAAGATGAAATGGGAGATATAATACCGCGTGAAGAGTTTGACAGAGCACTGAAAGACCTGAGTCGAAACAAGGCCCCGGGAGTAGACAACATCCCATTAGAACTACTGATGGCCTCGGGAGAGCCAGTCCTGACAAGACTCTACCTTCTGGTGAGCAAGATGTATGAAACAGGCGAAATACCCTCAGACTTCAAGAAGAATATAATATTTCGAATCCCAAAGAAAGCAAGTGTTGACTAATGTAAAAATTACCGAACTATCAGTTTAATAAGTCACGGCTGCAAAATACTAACGCGAATTCTTTACAGACGAATGGAAAAACTAGTTGAAGCCGACCTCGGGGAAGATCAGTTTGGATTCCGTAGAAAGGCTATTCACAATTTGTACAGAAACCAGACGGCAGTCATAAGAGTGGAGGGGCATGAAAGGGAGGCAGTGGTTGGGAAGGGAGTAAGACAGGGTTGTAGTCTCTCCCCGATGTTATCGAATCTGTATATTGAGCAAGCAGTGAAGGAAACAAAAGAAAAATTCGGAGTAGGTATTAAAATCCATGGAAAAGAAATAAAAACTTTGGGGTTCGCCGATGACATTGTAATTCTGTCAGCAAAGGACTTGGAAGAGCAGTTGAATGGAATGGATAGTGTCTTGAAAGGAGGGTATAAGATGAACATCAGCAAAAGCAAAACGAGGATAATGGAATGTAGTCGAATTAAGTCGGGTGATGCTGAGGGAATTAGATTAGGAAATGAGACGCTTAAAGTAGTAAAGGAATTTTGCTATTTGGGGAGCAAAATAACTGATGATGGTCGAAGTAGAGAGGATATAAAATGTAGACTGGCGATGGCAAGGAAAGCGTTTCTGAAGAAGAGAAATTTGTAAACATCGAGTATAGATTTAAGTGTCAGGAAGTCATTTCTGAAAGTATTTGTATGAAGTGAGCCATGTATGGAAGTGAAACATGGACGATAAATAGTTTGGACAAGAAGAGAATAGAAGCTTTTGAAATGTGGTGCTACAGAAGAATGCTGAAGATTAGATGGGTAGATCACATAACTAATGAGGAAGTATTGAATAGGATTGGGGAGAAGAGAAATTTGTGGCACAACGTGACTAGAAGAAGGGATCGGTTGGTAGGACATGTGTTGAGGCATCAAGGGATCACCAATTTAGTATTGGAGGGCAGCGTGGAGGGTAAAAACCGTAGAGGGAGACCAAGAGATGAATACACTAAGCAGATTCAGAAGGATGTAGGTTGCAGTAGGTACTGGGAGATGAAGAAGCTTGCACAGGATAGAGTTGCATGGAGAGCTGCATCAAACCAGTCTCAGGACTGAAGACAACAACAACAACAACAACAATCACCAACTGAGTGTTCATGATGAACAATATGTAATGCAAAGCTGGAATAACTTAAGTTTTGGAATCGAAAGTCTTCACTTTCTACTTGTTTGTCCTTCATAGAGAATACAGAAAAAATATCAGATAAAGTAAAAAAAAAAATGCCGTTTTCTACTGACCAGTAATGAAGTCCAGTGTTGTGCTGTAATGAATCCACAATCTCCCAATCTAAGTCTGAGCCTAAGTTTCACAAAAGTTGTTGTCCTCTACACCTGAATCTAAAGCCATAAACAGTTCAGGATGCAAAGTTACCCGAAAATTTCAAGATAGAGTGAAAACTTACACCTTTGAAAATAGCTTTTCAACTAAGAAAACCTTTAAGTTAATCAGCAATATAAAAGATTTTATAGTTGCAGATACAGCAATTTTTGCTTCATTTTACATGTAAACCACTACACAAATATTCGCTAGAAACACACACTCTCAATAATATACAAGAATTTAATCAAATACAAAAAGCCAACAAATATGGAAATTTATGAACTGATGATGTTGCTCAATCAGTCCTCTCAAATAAATACTTGTCATTCAACTTCAAGTTATACACGGAAAACAGTGGTCTAGCAATAGGTAGCAGTCTTGCAGGCTTGCTTGCTGACATATCTAAACATAGCCTAGGAAACGTTTTTTTCTCAACTCATCCACAATTTACAGATAGAATTATGTACTACAAAAGATTTGTGGATGGAACAAGAATACGACTGTTTCAAGTCACAATAAAAACCATGTTTTCCAGTTATATACAATAGCCACTACCAGTGATGTTGAGATTAACTGTATCTCATGCCACCTCAAACAACATAAAACTACTTTCTTCAGGTCATCCATAAACTGTATGCTACACATCCTCATCAGTGAGGCAGACGCGCGTAACGTACTTTAAACTAAAGCCTAAAACAATGGGTACAACACCTCGCTCATAAACATCATATATGAAAAAATGGTAAGTAAATTTAAAGCTACCATCATCGTCATTAAAAGATAAGAAAGAAATACCACATCCGTCAGTCTTTCATTCCTTGGCAAAGAGTCACACAAACCTGCAATTTTTTTCAGACCATTTAACATAAAAATATTCTTTTAGAGAGACAAAAATATATAGATAAAATTGTTCTCAATAGAAAATCCACCGAAGATTGGCATTAGATATCTTGTCCACTATATAGGACTAACAGGCAGAAACTTCGTAACCTACTACAAAGAAGATATGCAGGTCCTTCGAATCAAAAACTTAAATAACACACTTCAAAAAAAGCTAAGCGTCACCTCAGTTCAACAAGTTCCGGAAACTGTACAGAAAATTGGAATAGAGATCAACATAAACATCATTTCCGCCCATGAAAACCACACATTGCATGTTATACCACCATTCAGCGAGACTTTCAGAGGTGGTGGCCCAGATTGCCGTACACATTGGTACCTCTAATACCCAGTAGCACGTCCTCTTGCACTGACGCATTCCGGTATTCGTCGTGGCATACTATCCACAAGTCCATCAAGGCACTGATGGTCCAGAATCTTCCACTCCTCAACGGCGATTCGGCGTAGAAGGCTCAGAATGGTTGGTAGGTCACGTCGTCCATAAACAGCCCTTTTCGGTCTATCCCAGGCATGTTCGATAGGATTCATGTCTGGAGAACATGCTGGCCACTCTAGTCGAGCGATGTCGTTATCCTGAAGGAAGTCAATCACAAGATGTGCACGACGGGACGCGAATTGTCGTCCATGAAGACGAATGCCTCGCCAGTATGCTGCTTATATGGTTGCACTATCGGTGGAGGGTGGCGTTCATGTATCGGACAGCCGTTAGGCGCCTTTCATGACCATCAGCGGCGTAAGTTGGCCCCACATATGCCACCCCAAAACAGCGGGGAACCTCCACCTTGCTGCACTCACTGGACAGTGTGTCTAAGGCGTTCAGCCTGACCGGGTTGCCTCGAAACACGTCTCCGACGATTGTCTGGCCGAAAGCATATGCGAACCCATCGGTGAAGAGAACGCGATGAAAATCCTGAGCGGTTCATTTGACATGTTGTGGGGCCCATCTGTACCGTGCTGTATGGTGTTGTGATTGCAATGATGGACCTCGTCGTGGACGTCGGGAGTGAAGTTGCGCATCATGCAGCCTATTGCGCACAGTTTGAGTCGTAACACAACGTCCTGTGGCTGCACGAAAAGCATTGTTCAACATGGTGGCGTTGCTGTCAGGGTTTCTTCGAGCCATAATCCATAGGTAGAAGTCATCCACTGTAGTATTAGACCTTGGGAGACCTGGACGAGGCATTTCATCGACAGTTCCTGTCTCTCTGTATCTGCTCCATGTGCGCACAACATAGCTTTGGTTCACACCGAGACGCCTGGACACTTCTCTTGTTGAGAACCCTTCCTGGCACAAAGTAACAATGTGGACGCCATTGAACCGCGGTATTGAGCGTATAGACATGGTTTAACTATAGGAACACTAGCTGTGTACCTCCTTCCTGGTGGAATGACTGGAACTGATCGGCTGTCGGAGCCTCTCCGTCTAATAGCCGCTGCTCTTTCATGGTTGTTTACATCTGTGTGCGGGTTTAGTGGCGTCTCTGAAGAGTCAAAGGGACTGTGTCTGTGATACAATATCCATTGTCAACGTCTATCTTCAGGAGTTCTGGGAACGGGGGTGATGCAAAACTTCTTTTGGTGTGTGTATTTCAGCTTTCACATATTGCTCATCATGAACACTCAGTTGGGGATATCAGCGACTGTGTCTCCGTTCTACACATACCTGAAAAAAGTTTACAGCTGGATCTCTTTGAAGAATTAAAGATTTACCTTCACACGCTACAATCAAGCGTCAAGGAAATTGCTATAGGCATACGTTTTCGAATGCAAAGATATGCAAACAGGCAGGATACGGCGCTGCAGTCGGCAGCGCCTATGTAAGACAAATGTCTGGACAGTTGTTAGATCGGTTACTGCTGCTAAAATTGTAGGTTATCAAGACTTAAGAGAGTTTGAACATGCTGTTATAGATGTCGCACGAGCGGTGGGTCACAGAATAGCTGATGTAGAGATGATTTGGGGATTTTCCCGTATGACCATTTCACGAGTGTACCATGAATATCAGGAATCCGCTGAAAACATCAAATCTCCGACATTGTTGTGGTCGGAAAAAGATCCTGCAAGGATGTTGTCCGGAGTCCTATTCCCTTGCAATGTGTCATTTCTGCACTCCACAATAAGTGCATGGAGTTGTGGGAGGAAGAATGGCTGGCGGTGACGGCCAATAAATTGCGGTTGGTGAAGTCGGTCATGGCATTCCTCCTGCCGGTTGCTCAGGCGGGAGGAAGTGACCCTCACGCGTCTTCGGATTGGGCACTGTCCTCTCACAGATAGATTTCTATTACGGTGGGAGGATCCCCCGTTTTGTGATGCTTGTGGTGTGCACATCTCTGTCTTCCACATTTTAACAGGCTGCATTTTATACCGTGATGCAAGGCCGGAAGCACAAGTTGATGGGGATCTGCCCTGTGTTTAGCTAATGATGAGATGCGTGTGTCTAGGGTTTTAAAGTTTTGTGATGTGTCTGGACTCTGGCCTGCACTTTTAGGCTGGAGGTTTTAGTGTATTGCAAAGTGGCTGGCTCCTCCCTTTTTTCCTAGCGGTCAGCCGGCCACTTCCATCTGCTATATTGTTTTAGCTCCCTCTACCACTTTCTTCTTGTGTTGTCCATGTTTTACTGCTGATGGCATGCTACGTCCCACGTTTCTGTGTGGGTAGGCACATATTTTTCCAACCTTGTTACCTGTGTTTTACGTTCTGTTTTATCTTACTGTTCTGATTATTTTCTTGACACCCGTCTCAATCTGTTACTGAGCGGGCGCTGATGACCTTGCCGTCGTGCGCCCATACAACCCTCTCCATCATCATCACCATCACCTCGCGTGGGCCCAGCAACACCTACATTGGACTGTTCATGACTGGAAACATATTGTCTGGTCGGACGAGTCTCGTTTGAAATTGTATCGAGCAGGTGGACGTGTACGGGTATGGAAGAGGCGCATGAATCCATGGACTCTGCATGTCAACACGTAACTGTTCAAGCTGGCGAAAGCTCTTTAATGGTGAGGGTGTGTGCAGTTGAAGTGATGCGGAATCCCTGATACGTCTAGATACGACTCTGACTGTTGACACGTACGCAAGCATCCTGTCTGATCACCTGCATCCATTCATGGACATTGTGCATGCCGACGGACTTGGACAATTCCAGGACAATGCGACACCCCACACGTCCAGAATTGCTACAGAGTGGCTCCAGAACCACTCTATAGAGTTTAAACTTCTGAATGGTTCAAATAGCTCTGAGCACTATGGGACTTAACATCTAAGGTCATCAGTCCCCTAGAACTTAGAACTACTTAAACCTAACTAACCTAAGGACATCACACAACACCCAGCCATCACGAGGCAGAGAAAATCCCTGACCCCGCCGGGAATCGAACGCGGGAACCCGGGCGTGGGAAGCGAGAACGCTACCGCACTTAAACTTCTGAACTGGCCATCAAACTTCCCATACATGAACATTCTTTAGCATATCTGGGATACCTTGAAACGTGCTGTTCAAAAGAGATTTCCATTCCCTCGTACTCTTACGGATGTATGGACAGTCCTGTAGGATTCGTGGTATTAGTTCCCACCAGCACTACTTCAGACGTTAGTCGAGTTCATGCCACATCGTGCTACGGCACTTCTGCGTGATGAGAGGGGGGGGGGGGAATCAATTCTGAGCTTTTTATTCTAAAATTTCCAAGACATTCTTGCACCAAAACACCAAAAAGCAAAGTAATAATATATATTCATCCTCCTGAATTAATTACATTCTCTCAGTCTTATAAGCCGGCCGCTGTGGCCCAGCGGTTCTAGGCGCTTCAGTCCGGAACCGCGATGCTGCTACGGTCGCAGGTTCGAATCCTGCCTCGGGGGATGAAAGTGTGTGATGTCCTTAGGTTAATCAGGTTTAAGTCGTTCTAAGTCTAGGGGACTGATGACCTCAGATGTTAAGTCCCATAGTGCTTAGTGCCATTTGAACCATCAGTCTTGTAACAACAAAGTCTTGTAACAACAAGGTATTGTGTAACTCGTTCACTCTTTAATTACATAGTAAATTGACTCCATTTGTTTATAGTTAGTGTACATAATGCATATTACTTGTATAGTGTCAATATAAAAACAAACCTACAGCTTACTAAGATTCACTTTATACAGATAACATATTTAACTTAATCTTCTAGCTGTAGGTGCGCTCTTATATTGACAATACAAAAGTAATGTGCATTATGTACACAAAAGATAAACAATTAGAGTCATCTATTTGCTCTTTAATTAAAGAGTGAAAGAGTTATAGAATTCCTTGTTGTTATAAGACCTGAGAGAATGTGATTTATGCAGGAGGATGAACATAATATTATTATCATTTTCGACATTTTGGTGCTAGGATGGCTTGGAAATTCTAGAAGGAAAAGATCACCATTGATTCAGTTTGTTCGTAAAGGACTTTTTGAGTTGATTTTACTCTGAAGAACAAAAGAAACTGGTACACCTGCCTAATATCGTATGGGGCCCCCGCCAGCACGCAAAAGTGCCGCAACACGACGTGGCATGACCTCCACTAATGTCTGAAGTTGTGCTGGAGGGAAGTGACACCATGAATCCTACAGGACTGTTGGTAAGTCCGTAAGAGTGCTAGGGCGCGGAAATCTCTTCTGAACAGCACGTTGCAAGGCATCCCAGGTAGGCTCAATGATGTTCATGACTGGGGAGTTAGGTGGCCAGCGGAAGTATTTAAACTCAGAAGTGTGTTCCTGGAGCCACTCTGCAGCAATTGTGGACGTGTGGAGTGTCGCATTGTCCTGCTGGAATTGCCCAACTCCGTCGGAACGCACAGTGGACATGAATGGATGTACGTGATCACACTGGATGCTTACGCAAGTGTCAAAATATTTATTTTGTAATACAATGCATCTCAGGCCAAAGATCATGATGTAGCTAACCTTTATATCTTTTGTATACATATTCTTTGTCTTTACATCCATTCTGTGAATAAATGTGAAAAAGAGTGCAGGCAAATAATGTGTATATTTGTGTGTACACCTCATAATGTACATTATAGGAAAAGATTTACTGTTGATACCACAGTGCAGTGCGCTATAAGTGTGCAAAACGTAACGACATTTCCGTTTTATAAACATATCGTTGCCCGCATCTCGTGGTCGTGCGGTAGCGTTCTCGCTTCCCACGCCCGGGTTCCCGGGTTCGATTCCCGGCGGGGTCAGGGATTTTCTCTGCCTCGTGATGGCTGGGTGTTGTGTGCTGTCCTTAGGTTAGTTAGGTTTAAGTAGTTCTAAGTTCTAGGGGACTTATGACCACAGCAGTTGAGTCCCATAGTGCTCAGAGCCATTTGAACCATTTGAAACATATCGTTAGCGATAACTGAATTCCCGTCATTTTCGATAGCTCCATCACCACAGTGTCTAGCTATAAATGTTCCACGACATTCAGATAACGAGTGCAAAATTTTCGTATTCTCTCCGTCGCTACGCGCAAAGTATTAGTTCAACAGAGAAAATGAAACTGATCTTTTTGTAGGAAATTTAATGTAGTTAACTTTTTTACCGGGGTACGTATTCTCTAGAGGACGTACTTCTGGAATTATTGAAGACAAACGTGCAAAAGTTATCTACTTAAGCGTTTTTTTTTAATAACTCGAAAACTGTGGCCATCAGCGAAAACGTATCCGAGCACCAAATGTAAATACATTAAATTTCCTACAAAAAGTACCGTTATTTTTCGTGGAGGACTAGCAGTTTGCGCTCAGTGAGCGAGAGAATGAAAATCTAGAATGTGGTTTTTGAAGGTATCGCAGGTTGTATAAAACCAATACGTAGGGGCAGTTGAATCAGCTTGTATACTTCCTTACCAAATCAAATACCCACGACGTCAACAGGAAGCATTCAATCCCACCGTTATCAGTGGTAATATCGTTCTACCTCATCAGTGTGCATACGTTGTAATTAAGTTGCTGTTTTAATTTTATTTTCAAACAGAATGAATAAAAATATGAGTTAAGATGGGTGGTATGATTTGCACTTCAGCGCCACAGTCACAAGCACTAGGCTCTTACCAAGTCTACTGGCAGAAAACGGAAGTACATTTCCGTACACCATAGTGATTGCTGTTAAAATAGGTTCTGGTAGAGCGAGTGAAGTTGATAAGTGGTTTTGCACAAAGTTTATTTGATGACGTCCACTTTCAACACTGGCCGACATGCTTGATTAGCAATTACCATGACGACGTGCAACTTTTTGCTGAAGATCACAGATGTTGATGTAGCTCTGAGACTTGAGACCATTTTGGTATCAACGTTTCAGCTGGCGCGAAAGGCGTGCCAGTTAATTATAGGCCCATCTTCTAGGCAGGTTCACGAGATTTTTTGGTGTCATTGCTGCTCTTTTCTAGTCTATAGGATGAGAGTAGTGCTTCAGTATAGTGAAATTTGATAAAACATTTTGATGGAATGAGACTGAATCTATCTCAATAGAAGTAACCACAGGATAGGAAAAAAGAAGTGTGTGAAATCTTATGGGACTTAACTGCTAAGGTCATCAGTCCCTAAGCTTACACCCTACTTAACCTAAATTATCCTAAGGACAAACACACACACCCACGCCCGAGGGAGGTCTCGAACCTCCGCCAGGACCAGCCGCACAGTTCATGACTGCAGCGCCTGAGACCGCTCGGCTGATCCCGCGCGGCACAGGACAGGACTAAGGATTAATATATTACGTAGGATTATCATCGTATGTTGTAGTTGGACATTAACCACCGGGATGTGAGAGCTATTCAGCCACACAAAACATCAATATTTAGCTGGCGAATATTCTAATGCAAGTGTGGTTGTCCATTGGAGGCTCAGATGCTATATGTATTGGCGGAAACATATTTCATTGTTGTTAACCAACAATATGGGCAAACTTCTTAAACTAACAATACAAATACAGCATGAAGTCAATGGTTCCTATGCTTCATCTAATCACTAATGTACGTCATCGTTGCACCAACACCTACGGAAGCTCCTAGCAGTAATGGTCTGTTCCTTCCAGGGAAGCCGGGATTCAGTGAATATGTGCGCATATTCCTAACAAAAGGTGTTACTCATAGAAACCAGTGAGATGATATAAATTATAAAAAGTTCGCTGATGGGCTTTTTCCCATTCTGTAAATTGTCAAAATTAAAATTGGAAACCAGCCGATTATATTTTCTCATGTTTTTATCGTGACACAGTAGTGTAATGTCGCTGTTACCATCCAGGATGAATCATAAGATTAGTTGTGTGGCACAGTTAGATGTAGCGCTTCCAGAGGATTCTTATCTAGAGCTTCAGTTATTTTTTCATATATTTCTGACGTGATCTATTTTGAGCCTCAAACGGACACTAAAGCCTGTTAATCCAACTAAGAACTTCACAGGTTTTGACAATAGAAGTTTCGTCAATGCCTCCGCTGGCGTTAGCTGTTTGTTAATTACGGATATTTTTAATCGATCGACTAATCGCCTTATAGCAAGTCATCGGTCAAATGAAGACTGACAGGCAGTGACTGGCGTGCGCCCAGCGGGGCCCGGTCCCTTCTGTCACGCCGGCTGATTACGCTGACGAAGAAAAATTGAGCTCCTTAATGCGGCCCTAATCCCTGGCTGCGAACAACATACGCACCGCAGCGGCGACTCCAACGAGCGCCGGAAGTCCGCCGCGTGCTCCCGAAATTAAAAAAAAAGGAAAGGGCGCGCTTTAATCAGTCCCTCAAAGAGCAGAGCAGCAGGGATTACGACTGCCTCGCGGGGACCGCCCACCGTGACGGACGCAGCACTTCACGCTGACGTTGACACCCTGACGAGATGGGAGTTTCGTGTTGCTTTTGATGCCCACTAGGTTGGACGCTCATGCTGTTAACCACATTCTAGAGGTATGAAAAGTTGGTGTTACGGTTTCACCCGCACGTCATTTCAGTGGTGATCGCTGTCTTATGTCCAGTCTTCTATACTCAAGATATACTGGGTGATCAAAAAGTCAGTATAAATTTGAAAACTTAATAAACCACGGAATAATGTAGATAGAGAGGTAAAAACTGACACACATGCTTGGAATGACATGAGGTTTTATTAGAACAGAAAAAAAACAAAGTTCACAAAATGTCCGGCAGATGGAGCTGGACAGCAAAACGTCAGTAACTGCTACCATGACGGGTGAGAGGTACACCGATATGTTACAGAATCGTACAATTCCCAGGCTCTCTCATAAACACCTGCTGGAACGTACGATGTTTATGCAGGATCTCTTCCGCGCGTCGTTTGGTGATGATAGTGTGCTCAGCCGCCACTTTCGTCATGCTTGGCCTCCCAGGTCCCCAGACCTCAGTCCGTGCGATTATTGGCTTTGGGGTTACCTGAAGTCGCAAGTGTATCGTGATCGACCGACATCTCTAGGGACGCTAAAAGACAACATCCGACGCCAATGCCTCACCATAACTCCGGACATGCTTTACAGTGATGTTCACAACATTATTCCTCGACTACAGCTATTGTTGAGGAATGATGGTGGACATATTGAGCATTTCCTGTAAAGAACATCATCTTTGCTTTCTCTTACTTTGTTATGCCGATTATTGCTATTCTCAACAGATGAAGTGCCATCTGTCGGACATTTTTGAAATTTTGTATTTTTTTGGTTCTAATAAAGCCCCATGTCATTCCAAGCATGTGTGTCAATTTGTACCTCTCTATCTACATTATTCCGTGATTTATTCAGTTTTCAAATTTATACTGACGTTCTTGATCACGCGGTACATGTAAACCTGAAACTTTTCTGTGGCGTATAACTCACGTGGAGAAGCCTCATCAGCTGTGCAGTACTGTTGCAATTTTTATGTCCAAACTCTCTGTAACCTATTTTTAGAACGTAATATGCAGATCCCAGTTGTCAGTACAGTCAGTTCATTAACGCTGCAAGGTAACTGCAGACAATATTCACTGTTGCCTTGAACATCACTGAAAATTACTTCTTCCTCTCTTTTCTTCTAATGTTGTGAGGGGACCTGTTATTTCAGCAGCCTTGGGAACTTTCTTCAGCTAGTTCGTGACAGGAAGTTAACTTAGGAGTGTCACAAACTCGGTGTGTGTATACAACAGGGAAATGGTAGTCTCCAGTGCCCTCGCAGACTGCGTTCCATAAAAAGTGTATTGTGCAAGATCTAAAAGGAATCCTTTTGGCTAGTAAGATCTGAAGGCCAGGTTAAAACACAGAGTTTCAGACCGCACCGCGAGCTGTTGGATGCTCCTGTGCCACACAAGAATATTTGTCTAAATCCAAGTAAGAGCTTCTTTGATTGACTCACTGTAATTATTTCTATAGCAGGAGTTATTTCTCACTTCTGTCTACGTGCAAGGTTTTGGTTGGCTGTGGCTGGAAATCAGTCACGCATTAGAGCAGATTTTCTGCTTTCTTTCCCATGCCATGCGTTTGGTTAAAAATGACAGAAGCCGCAAGGGCAGGATATTGTGAAACTTTTTTATAAAAGTATTAGTGACCAGAACTCACAAGATCTCCTGCAATTGGCTGGCGCGATTCAGACTCTGGCAAAAACCAACTAAGATGGAGTGAAGTCAGAGTGTACTTGCTGCCGGGTCATTGAAGACTACTATTGGTTCAGGGATATCATTGCGAACGCACTTCAGCTTAGGCAGACGTAGAAGATATTCGCACAGAGAGATGTCTCCGACTTCGAGAGTAAAGTAAGAGGCTGGGCTGACTCTGAATTTCTATCCATCTTTTCCACTCACACCATTTAAGAGTGGGAAGTATGTGCCACTGATGCATCCACAGCGGTATCTCCTCAAAACACAAGCAGCTACGTACGACAATTGACAGCTGAAACCAGTTATACCGTGTTACTAGCTTGTGATTATTGCCCATTAATAAACAATATAAACAAAATAAAATACTTGAATTAAGGGAAATAGTGAAGTATTCAATAAACTGAATCCTCATCTCGATACTGCAGTATGATTGCAGATTGAGAAACATGATAAAGACGAACCCACTTCCTTATTTAGAATGAAATTTATTTTGTGATAGCCGCGTGGTTTGAGGCGCCATGTGACGGATTGTGCGTCCCCTCCCGCCTCGGGCATTTTTGTGTGTATTGTTGTTAGCATAAGTTAGTTTAAGTAGTGTGTATGTCTAGGGACCGATGACCTCAGCAGTTTGGTCCCTTAGGAATCCACACACACACTATTTTGTGATAGTTTGTCACCGTGTTTCCGGTTTTATTCATCACACCGGAAATGGAGCCTTTGTCATATTCTGAATAATACACGGTTATGGAGGCAATCATTTCCTCACTTGATCTACACTGCTTCCCTATGAGACAAATTTTCAAGTTTGCGTGGGGCAGATGAATCAAGAATCGTTTAGAATCTCCGCTGATGATTTTTATTCAACTGATGAGACACTTGTTTTTATGGCAGTAAGAAACATTGGAACCTGATTTTACTTGCGTGATACTTTAAGACTATTATATTAAAAATGACGATGAGAACGATAACAGCAGTTTTGAAAACATGATTTGGCGTAGTTTTGGATGCATCAAAGGAAGAAACAATTTCAGTAGTTCCACAGACAGTACAATAATTGATGTCACTTGGAATAACAGTAATAAGAACTCGTAATAACAATAGTCATGTTCAAGCTACAAGACGTCCCGGTTTGGCGGGTACATTTCCGACTTTTGGAGTCCATTTCCCTTATCCCGTCCGCCTCTGCTGAGACCCCTTCATTTTCTGATTTTTAGAAATCTGATCAAATTGTTGGTCATGTGATGTTTGAACGTAACTGTTTTCTATATTTTTAGCATTGTAAAAGTATCTATACATTATTTCAGTATCGGCCAAACGCAGCAGTCAAGCTTGTCTTTTCTTTCGTACGGACATCTGAGAAAACTCAAATGAAAGGAGAGCCTTTGAAAGAAATACTGAATGTAAAAGTTAATCTGAAATACAATTGTTAATTCTATGACTTCTTAAATTTAAAGGGACGTCAACTTCTGCTTTATCAAGTTCTTTCATCATGGAAGTGTGGGGCATGAACAACTGAATGCTATAAGTTGGGTGTAGTTACTGAAGCAAGTCGGTCCTGTTCACAGACTTTTATGATTTAACGATGTTATAATTATTCAGTAACTGTGAACGTGGTTCAGATTGGTTCAAATGGGTCTGAGCACTATGGGACTTAACTGATGAGGTCATCAGTCCCCTAGAACTTAGAACTACTTAAACCTAACTAACGTAAGGACATCATACACATCCATGCCCGAGGCAGGATTCGAACCTGCGACCGTAGCGGGCGCGCGGTTCCAGACTGAAGCACCTAGAACCGCTCGGCCACTCCGGCCGGCAACTGTGAACGTGCCTATGTTTTAGATTACGTTTGTTGTATTACTATTTGGTGCCTAGTATTCACTGTGTTGTGAACTTCCGTAATCAATAACAATTACAGAGTGTTGTCGCATTCCAAGCAGTTATAAAATTGGTTCCAGCTTCCAGTCCCAGAAACATGGTCACCTTAGCTTTGTCAGTACTAGTACCGACATTGTATCGTACCAGTAGGTCGCAGAGTAAACAAACGTGACAGTTCGAATGGTGAAGATGGGCGCGAAGAACCAAGCCTCTCGCAAGGCTGGCAGCGCACGTGCTATGCTCGTGCGACGCAGGTCTCACATAGTGGCCATACGGATCACCGGTTCCTTTTAATGTTGTGAGGGTAAGCAAACCCCTTCATGGGTCACGTATAGTTATCTCACTCATTTAGAAGTAAGGAAAATAACATACAAGGCACAGCATAAAGCAAAGCGGGATACATAAAGCAGCCAGTAACACCTCAGCTCAACTGTTTTCTGAGCTATGCAGCGCCGTAAACGCAGTAGTGCAGGTCCGCTACCTTAAACAGCCCTCAATCGCTCAGTATTCACCGCGAAATGGCAATGCCGTGTGGCCAGGGCCTCCCGTCGGGTAGACCGTTCGCCTGGTGCAAGTCTTTCGAGCTGACGCCACGGGGGATGGGGATGAAATGATGATTATAAGGACAACACAACACCCATTCCTTGAGCGGAGAAGATCTCCGACCCAGCCGGGAATCGAACCTGGGCCGTTAGGTATGACATTCCGTCGCTCTGACCACTCAGCTACCAGGGGCGGACACATTGTGTTAGTATGTTGCATGAATGTACGAGGCTAAGAACGGCAATATATTAATGCGCAGTATTTGTGCCTGGGATGCGTCGCATGGAATTCTGCCTTCGTAGGGAACAAGGCTGCGCTGGGCGGTGTTGCGATTGAGTTGTTTGCCTTGCGCAGCACAAGCAGAAATAATGCTGAACGGGCGAAGCAAGTCTGAAAAGTTCCCATTAAACATTTAAGTGCACCAGGGACTCATTCACAGCAACAAACATTCGTAAAGCACTATGACAACTAATTCCGTAATAATAAACGAGTAAGTGTATAATTTATCGTGTACATGTGGTGTCTTCTAAGCATTTTTCTACTGCAACAGCTGCTGCAAAACGAAATAAAACAATTATTTTTTGATTACTGATTGAAAGCTTACATGTCCGGGCTGTGACAGCAGCTGCAAGAGAAAAATATATATATATATATATATATATATATATATTCTCACTGGGCAGGTTGACCTGATCTTATCTGCCCATCCTCAAAACTGTTCCAAGTAAAATAAACATTTCCGCTTATTGTCATGACACCATAGTCTCCAGCTTCCTCTACTATTATAGACAACAAGATATCTGGCGTTTACTAAATCAATAAGAAACTTCGTTCTCAAAGTACCACGTGGTGTCTTAATACACATCGTCCACCTCACTTCCTGATCATTTGTCATTTACTTTTTTTCGTTTTTTTGTGAAAACTCGTCCCTAGCGAGCTGAATTTCGGTCTGCATCGGCAGGAACCGCAGCTATCTGTGCAGTAACACACTTACACTATGGCCATTAAAATTCCTATACCACCAAGATGACGTGCTACAGACGCGAAATTTAACCGACAGGAAGAGGATGCTGTGATATACAAATGATTAGCTTTTCAGATCATTCACGCAAGGTTGACGCCGGTGGCGACACATACAACGCGCTGACATGAGGAAAGCTTCCAAACGATTTCTCATACACAAACAGCAGTTGACCGGGGTCGCCTGGTGAAACGTTGTTGTGATGCGTCGTGTAAGGAGGAGAAATGCGTACCATCACGTTTCCGACTTTGATAAAGGTCGGATTGTAGCCTATCGCGATTGTGGTTTATCGTATTGCGACATTGCTGCTCGTGTTGGTCGAGATCCAATGACTGTTAGCAGAATATGGAATCGGTGGGTTCAGCAGGGTAACACGGAACGCTGTGCTGGATCCCAACGGCCTCGTATCACCAGCAGTCGAGATGACAGGCATCTTATCCGCATGGCTGTAACGGATCGTGCAGCCACGTCTCGATCCCTGAGTCAACAGATGGAGACATTTGCAAGACAACAACCATCTGCACGAACAGTTCGACGACGTTTGCAGCAGCATGGACTATCAGCTCGGAGGCTATGGCTGCGGTTACCCTTGACGCTGCATCACAGACAGGAACGCCTGCGGTGGTGTACTCAACGACAGAAATGGGTACACGAATGGCAAAACTTCGTTTTTTCGGATGAATCCATGTTCTGTTTACAGCATCATGATGGTCGCATCCGTGTTTGGCGACATCGCGGTGAACGCACATTGGAAACGTGTATTCGTCATCGCCATACTGGCGTATCACCCGGCGTGATCGTATAGGGTGCCATTGGTTACACGTCTCGGTCACCTCTTGTTCGCATTGACGGCACTTTGAACAGTGGACGTTACATATCAGATGTGTTACGACCCGTGGCTCTACCCTTCATTCGATCCCTCCGAAACCCTACATTTCAGCTGGATAATGCACGACCGCATGTTGCAGGTCCTGTGTGGGCCTTTCTGGATACAGAAAATGTTCGAATGCTGCCCTGTTCAGCACATTCTCCAGATCTCTCACCAACTGAAAACGTCTAGTCTATGGTGGCCGAGCAACTGGCTCGTCACAATACGCCAGTCTCTACTCTTGATTACCTGTGGTATTGTGTTGAAGCTGCATGGGCAGCTGCACCTGTACACGCTATCCAAGCTCTGTTTTACTCAATGTCCAGGCGTATCAAGGCCGTTATTACGGCCAGAGGTGGTTGTTCTGGGTACTGATTTCTCAGGATTTATGCACCCATATTTCGTGAAAAAGTAATCACATGTCAGTTCTAGTATAACGTATTTGTCCAATGATTACCCGTCTATCATCTGCATTTCTTCTTGGTATAGCAATTTTAATGGCCAGTAGTGTATATTGTACAACATATTGTGCAATATACATATTGAGCGAGGATCAGTATATATTTAAAGCTCTGCAGTGTTCTTCAGTATTTTAAGCAAACTGTCAATGCCGCCTTCTGACGGTCAGTATTACTAATCAATAAATACTGAGCGTGAGAGGGCCCCTTTCGCCACCATGTTTCAAAACACCCCACCTAAAACAGCCACGTTAAAGTGTCCACGTACCACTACTACTGCTATTACTGCTAGGAATAGTAATAAAAGATTGTTTCAGATAACGTTTTAGCTACATATGAAGTGTATCGTTGCATACAGGAGTAAAGTCTTCTGCCGCGCGGGATTAGCCGAGCGGTCTTGGGGGCTGCAGTCATGGAATGTGAGGCTGCTCCCGGCAGAGGTTCGAGTCCTCCCTTTGGCGTGGGTTTGTGTGTTTGTTCTTAGGATAATTTAGGTTAAGTAGTGTGTAAGCTTAGGGACTGATGATTTTAACAGTTAAGTCCCATCAGATTTAACACAGATTTTAACATTTTTTAAAAAATCTTCTAGTGACGTGAATTGTGCTTTCAAAATTGACGGTAGATATTATTTTGGCTCAGAGTAAGTGAAACCAGCCTTCTTTCGAAGCCAAAGATCTGTTCTGGCCCTGCTTACTTCTGTGCTCTTGCTATAGGAAATGATGGATCTCGGATGGTTGTGAGGACGCGTGAGAAGGAAAGGATTTTGCTCGTGTGGGAATGAGCGTCTCCGCTATGGTGATCAGACAGAGTGATTAAGTCGAGGGGGGGTTAAAATGACTAAACAGTTTGGTCTGACGGTAAAACAGTCAGAGTGCAGGATATCTGTATGCTAGACCGTAGATAGCCGTGTTTAATAGCGCGAGACAAGATCAAAATGAAAAACTCGTTACCTAGTAGTACATGTTATTTTGTTTGTGAAAGAAATCCTAAGGCATTCGATGGTGTGCTTCTTGACGTCTAGAACGTGTTTCAAACATTGTCACCTACTGAAGGAAATACAGTTTTATGGAACAACTTCTGCAATGTATACTTCTTTGCACATGTCGCATTTACGTATTTTGTATTTGTCCTTGAAAACTTAAAAATATGTAACGAGAAGTTCACAACGTACCAGAATGCTGCAAAACTTGACAACTGACTCTAAATGAATGAAATAACCTGTACTTGAAGGCAAGTAAGTATAACGGCATTTGAAAGACTCTCTACAAGCAACATAATGAAATGAAATGATCGTATGGCATTGTTGGCCTGGAGGTCCCCAAGCGGGTTCGGTCGCCGTATTGTAAGTCCTCTTTAGTTGATGCCACTTCGGCGACTTGCGAGTCAATGGTGATGAAATGCACACAACACCCAGTCATCACGAGGCACAGAAAATCCCTGACCCCGCCGGGAATCGAAGCCAGGACCCCGTGCGTGGAAATCGAGAACGCTACCGCAAGACCACGAGCTGCGGACTACGAGCAACAAATAGAAGGTAATACAAATACCTGGCAGTACACATGCGTGAAATATAGTACAATATGATGTCACTGCTTCATTGTGGGCAAAACAAATTGTGTCTTCTATCTGCTTGCAGCATACAGGATAATTACTGCAGTTCGTCCTTAGGCAGATTGTCTTCAGAAAAATTTTAGAACTTTATTACCGACTAACACGGGGCCTCTGGCGTGGGTAAAGTAGGACAGCACACATTTCGAAACGGTTTGATTCATAGAACGGTTTGATTCATAGAACGAGTTGAAAGAAATGTACCAGAAAATGGACAATTATGCACAGAAGGTAGGGGTCAAAGTGAATCGAGACAAAACAGAGTTCATGCAGTTAGGAAGAAGACAAGAGCGGATAGAATTTCTTGAGATAGATGGCAAGAGGTTGAAGAGAGTAGACCAGTTCGCCGGCCGCAGTGGCCGTGCGGTTCTGGGCGCTGCAGCCTGGAGCCGAACGACCGCTACGGTCACAGGTTCGAATCCTGCCTCGGGCATGGATATGAGTGATGTCCTTAGGTTACTTAGGTTTAATTAGTTCTAAGTTCTAGGCGACTGATGACCTCAGAAGTTAAGTCGCATAGTGCTCAGAGCCAATTGAACCATTTTTTAGACCAGTTCAGATACTTGGTATCGTGGTTTACCACGGACAGCGATATAAAAATGGACATCAAGGAAAGAATAGCAGTGGGAACGAAATGCATACATTCCCTCAGAGAGACGCTTGGCTCTAAATTGATCTCAGTGAACACTAAGATGAAAATCTACAACACAGTGATATGCCCAGCAGTAATGTACGGTTCAGAAATATGAAGCATGACTAAGCAAGAAAGAGAAAAACCATTAATATTTGAAAGAAGAGTAATGAGGAAGATATGGGGACCAGTTTTAGATAATGGAGAATGGAGGAGGAGGAAAAACGAGGAAATATACTTTCTGATGCGACAACAAACTATCCTACAGAAGATAACGATCAAAAGAATACAATGGGTGGGCCATGTAGCCCGTATGCCAGATGGAAGACAGGGGAAGATGGCACTACCGGGGAAACCAAAAACCTAACGCCCCATTGGACGACCAAGGCAGCGCTGGATGGACGACCTGGCGAAGGACCTAGCAGCCCTGGGAATTGAAGACACCTGGTAGAACCGGGCACACAACAGAAAGGAATGGAGGCAGTTTGTGGAAGCAGTGCGTGGCCTGCAGGGCCTGTGATCGCTCAATATCTATCTTGATGCATAGAAGATATGGCGTTAATTCCTCACTATACGTACAAGTTTCTTTAAATATCATCGGCAACCTGCGTATAAAATTCCAAGAACATATTAAAATAAAAATAGGAATATTGTTCATCTTCCTTCATATAGCTCCCTTAGATTTGCAAGGGGAGGTTCTGATTGTGTGTTGCCAATTTTGATCAAGTTTTACAAGGACGTTCTACATCGAAAATAAAAAGACACGTTTTTCGCCTTTTGGTAGACACTTCCTAATTTTTGAAAAAAGTGAGTCAAAGTTGATGACGGAAAATCGTATTTTCAATGCTATACATCGAAAGATCGTCTAAAAACAAAGGTTTCTATCCTGTGGTATGGGGTCCAAAGAAAATAAAGTTCTAGTTATTAACGTTTCTGTGTCTTCATGCTGTAGCTTGGGTACCCATCATTCTACACATATAGCACGACGAGGTCGGCGTTCGAGTTGTAAGTGGGCTGCTTCTGTGTTGGCAGTGCTGTGTAGCGCTTTGCATTGGATCTCTGACTGCACTTTGTAGGAGACTCTGTGGCTGGTAGGACTCGTTATTGGAAGTTAATCGCCAGTACTGTTGGGCAGTTGGAAGTTAGTCGCTGGCAGTGAAGGAAGTACTGTTGGGCAGTTGGAGGTGAACGGTCAGCAGTGATGGATGTTAGATGTGAGAAGTTAGCATTGATGGAGGGTAGAGGTCTGAAGTGTTAGCGTAGGCTAACGATCTGAAAGTATCCGACTTGGAGATTGAAAATTATTCGTGATCATATATCTTTGTATTGGATGTCGATGACGATTTATATTCGTGTTTGAATTGGATGTCACACTATTAAGGTAAGAAAATATATTATTTGGTTTGCAACAAAATCGTTCCTTTGCTAACCACATGCCTTCTGGTAGTTAGTGGCTTTGGTAGTTAGACTCTTTTATTTAGCTGGCAGTATTGCAGTAGTTCGCGTAATGAAGACTTCTGTGAGGTAAGTGCTTAATGAAATGTATAGGTTTATTGTTAAGATTCCTTTTTAGTCGGGGCCATTCTTTAGTATTAATTATTGGAAGTCAGGTTGTAATTTTTTTTGAGGAGTTAGATTGTGTTGCGCTAGAATATTGTGGGTCAGTGTTGACATGATAAGAAAAAGTTAAGAGAAAGTAGGCTCAGTAAGTTCAGTTATACTCAACTGTTTCAGAATCAAATAATGTAAAAGCTTCATCTTCTCAGTCATTCAGCAATTTAAGTACAGATTCACAAATTTAAATAAAGAAGTTTGAGAGTGGTGCCGGCACATTAATTCAGCGCGTTCGGTCAGAGGGTTAGCTGCTCTCTGTAATAAAAAAAAACTGAATGAATGGATCAACGATGCACTTGAACAGGTGTCACGGAACGTCCGCCGCGAACTAACAATAACGAACAAAATTTGTGCGGGAAAAAGAAGTGGTCAAGGCGATAGACTACCAAAGCACTGATCCTTGTTAGGATATTGGTTAACGCCTTTTTTTCATTCGATATTTTTTCGCTGTACCTTAGAATATTCTGACAACTGAAATACATTTATTTGCCTTTTTTCAATATAAAACATCTGGAAGTATGATTAATTATCAAACAATTATACATAATTCATTGACAGTTATTTTCTTCGTGATAATGTACATGACGCGCTACAATAGGACTTTCATAGGTAATCATGCTCAACCATCTAAATCGTGAAAGTGATAGCACCGAAGTGTACCTCTCTTCGTCAACCATGTGACGTTTACGTTTTCCAGGAGGTACAGAATTTCATCGCAAGACTTCAGATTCGTGCGACATCACAGTGGGACAGAGAATTGCCGGCCGGTGTGGCCGAACGGTTCTAGGCTCTTCAGTCTGGAACCGCGCGACCGCTACGGTCGCAGGTTCGAATCCTGCCTCGGGCATGGATGTGTGTGTGATGTCCTTAGGTTAGTTAGGTTTAAGTAATTCTAAGTTCTAGGGGACTGATGACCTCAGATGTTAACTCCCATAGTGCTCAGAGCCATTTGAACCATTTGCACAGAGAATTACAATACTGTGCGGAAGCTATCAAACTTCATGCCTTAGTGCATAACGAGTTGTCCGCGACTGTCTTTCAAGATGTGGTTTTATACGCTTGGTACGCATGCATATTGATGTCTGGGTGATATGGTTTTAGCAATGTGAATCAGATAAGTTTTTCACTAAAGTACCGGAAAACATGTCTTTGCAGCGAGATTTCGTTCGTATGTTGCGCATAGTGCAAGGAATATTTATGTATTGCCTGCTCTTACGATAAGTTTCTTCCCACTGATTGCGAGAACGCTCACCAATAGACGATCAGTGAGGATTACGCAATGGTATACTTAAGGTGAGTTTTTACACAAAGTATCACGATGAAAATAACTGTCAGTGTCTTACATACACATACTTGAATATTAATTGCACCTCCCGACGTTCCACTTAAAAAAAAAAAAACAAAGGAAAGTATTCAGAGTATCAGAATATTATGAGATACGCCGAGAAAAAATATCTGATCAGAAACGGCGAACATCAAGAATCGAAAACAGATCAGCGGTGTGGTAGTTCAGTGCTTTGACCTCTCGCCCGGCGACTTCGCTCTACTAGACGGGTATTCAAGGTACAGTATGAAAACACAGAAATATTAATTACTCGAACATTATTAACTTTTAACCATATATTATATAAATAAAAATTGTTTTCGGCCTATATATCGATGAATAGCTGTGAAAATACGATTTTCCGTTATCAACTTTGACCTCGATTTTTTTCAAAAACTAGGGAGAGTCTAGCAATAACCTGAAATACCTGTCTCTTTATTTTATAGAACGTCCTTGTGAAACTTGATTAAAAGCTGTGACCCAAATGTCAGACCGTCTCCTTGTTAGATCAAAGCCACCTCTCACATGGTTACGAAGTTTCTACTTTCCATCAAGATAAGCTGCGACATTCATGTAACTGTTTGTTAAGATGGAAAACTTTCATGATGTTTGAGACTAATTAAGCAGCTGAGCATTTACAAACAAGTATCGAACAATGCAAAACTAGTCTGTGAAAATGGTGTGGCTATTTCCAGTTGACAGGTTTCGTAATCCCAACAACATTTTACAACAGCTGCAGCTTTGCTTCGGACATAATTGCAGTAGTGAAACAAGTGATCGATGTTTACTGCTGTCATTGCAAAGAAGACAGCTACATCTTTTGCGCTAAGTGATCCATGTCGGACGCTAATTTACTTGTTTTTATTTTATCGTCGTGGTAACAATTTTACAGCAGACCAGGCGAAACAGCTCGGGCTCTCCGAAGGGTCATGAATCATTCGCATACTTACGATGTGCCCGTAAGAGGGCCATCACATCTTTTTCCCTTTTTTTCCACTGGTAGTTCCTCAAATATCCATCAAGCTGTCGAAACCAGCCGGTGCATTTGCTAGCGCTCTCACTTAATGGAAAGCAATTTTCTCGATTTCTGTGATTAATTAATTGATAACATAATTTATGGCCCCCTGTAAAATTAAGACGACATCTTAATGACAGCGAACAGCCACGGCCGAGCTTGAGTTACGACCTCAATTAGCTGGCGGCCTCCGCAAAAAGGCTCTTCCGAAGCGTTATTTATGCGTTTAGAACAAACTTGGATGTGTCTGGATATAATGCATTCACTGCCTGGAAATAATAATTATAGATCCGGCAGAGGAGATAAATCAGGGCACGCCGATCGACGCCGGGCCACGGCGGTAACGATGTCATTCATCATGCTCCAATTAAAGCGGGCCCATGAATAATCATGGTGGGCCTCTGCGCTCGCCGCGCCGGTGAGAGCGAATACGTGTGCGCTACTCTGGTAATGGTCCGAGCACCGGCTGAGGCAGGGCGTCCCGTAACGGCTCCACCAGAAACACAGCGCCGTGTTCGCACCTCTCCGCTACAACTTGCGGACCACCCTGCGAGGTAAAATGAAAAAGAAACAGGGTCCCTTCACGCCCGCACTTGCGTGGTTAGCAGCACAAAATATTCTACAGCGTCCTCTGCGAAAGAGTTAGTTTGCTATTTTCGATTCACAGGATGTGGGACTGGGCGTTGTCCATGTTGTGTACGACTTCGTACACAGTGTTAAGGAGAAGTGAGCAACAGAGTTGTGCTGCATTTGTCGTCGTAGGAAAGCTGGTCAGGAGCAGTAATGATTAGAGAACAAGTTAACACAGTAAACAAAAGATTTCACTAACTTGTCTTTCTCCAATGTGACAAAAATCCGTTACAGATAACGCAGCAAGAAATAAAATCCAGCTCTCAAGGTCAACAAAGATGAAGCACTATGCAGTAAAGCATGAATGATGGTGTCAGAGCCGCAGGTAGGTGGCATCTGCATAGCGTCACATAGCGAAATGGCTTCGAGTTTGAGTGGGGTGTGTGGCTTTTGCTGGCCGTCTTATATTGTGACAGCAGAGTGCGCTCGTAGTCCAGATCTGCTGGAGGTGCAACACAGCGGGCGTGCACCGCTGGGGCTGCCGGATCCCGCACGACTGCTATCGGCATCTAACGGAAACTTTCAGTTCCATCGCCAACTCTGGGAGGCTCATGGAATGGTATCGATACGTGATAGCACAGTCCATATTTCTGATTGTGGTCACACACCAATATGGGCTGGTCTATGAGGTTGAAAACGGACAGTTTTGAAGGGTATAAGATGGTGTCTCCTGGCCCTTTATTCTCACGAAACAGCGAGTGGTATCGCCAAGGGAGAGCAAATTGATTCCGTATGTCCAGAGTTCTAGAAGGCTTTTGATACTGTTCAAAAATGGTTCAAATGGCTCTGAGCCCTATGGGACTTAACTTCTGAGGTCATGAGTGCCCTAGAACTTAGAACTACTTAAACCTAACTAACCTAAGGACATCACACACATCCATGCCCGAGGCAGGATTCGAACCTGCGACCGCAGCGGTCGCGCGGTTCCAGACTGTACCGTCTAGAACCGCTCGCTTTGATACTGTTCCTCAAAAGCGATTTTTACTCGCATCACATACCTATGGAGTATCGTCACAGTTGTGTGACTTGATTCGGGATTTCTTGTCAGAAAGAACACAGTTCTTAGTAACCGATGGAAAATCATCAAGGGAAACAGAAGTCATATCTGGCGTTTCACGGGGAAGTGTTATAGAACCCTCTGCTGTTTGTAATCTGTTTAAACTACCCAGCTGGAAAAAAAAATTGCGCACCTGGAAAGACGAGGAGCCGGCCGGGGTGACCGTGCGGTTCTGGGCGCTGCAGTCTGAAACCGCGAGACCGCTACGGTCGCAGGTTCGAATCCTGCCTCGGGCATGGATGTGTGTGATGTCCTTAGGTTAGTTAGGCTTAAGTAGTTCTAACAAGGGAACCTCCCCATCGCACCACCCTCAGATTTAGTTATAATTTGCACTGGGACAGGCCTTGAAAAACTGAACACAGATCAATCGAGAAAACAGGAAGAAGTTGTGTGGAACTATGAAAAAAATAAGCAAAATACACAAACTGAGTAGTCCATGCGCAAGGTAAGCAACATCAAGGAAAGTGTGAGCTTACGAGCGCCGTGGTCCCTTGATTAGCGTGAGAAGTTGCGGAACGAGAGGTCCATGGTTCGAGTCTTCTCTCGAGTGAAAAGTTTAATTTTTTATTTTCAGACAATTATCAAAGTTCAGGCACTCACACATAATCAACTTCGCTCTCCAAAATTCCAGGCCATGTTCAGATTTGCTTGGACATATGCAGGATTGGCGGTCTACACACAGAAACATTTGAAAACGTAAAAAACTTATGTTTTGACAGAGCACAGGGAAAACTGTGCGACTGTGAAACTGTTGCATTCATTTGTTGCAGTTTATCTGACAAACTCTCATGTTTTCATCACTTTTTTGGGAGTGATTATCACATCCACAAGAAAACCTAAATCGGGCAAGGTAGAAGAATCTTTTTACCCATTCGCCAAGTGTGCAAGTTAGGTGGGTCGACAACATATTCCTGGCCGGCCGAAGTGGCCGTGCGGTTAAAGGCGCTGCAGTCTGGAACCGCAAGACCGCTACGGTCGCAGGTTCGAATCCTGCCTCGGGCATGGATGTTTGTGATGTCCTTAGGTTAGTTAGGTTTAACTAGTTCTAAGTTCTAGGGGACTAATGACCTCAGAAGTTGAGTCCCATAGTGCTCAGAGCCATTTGAGCCAACATATTCCTGACATGTGACGCACATGCCGTCACCAGTGTCGTATAGAATATATCAGACGCGTTTTCCTGTGGAGGAATCGGTTGACCTATGACCTTGCGATCAAATGTTTTCGGTTCCTATTGGAGAGGCACGTCCTTTCGTCTACTAATCGCACGGTTTTGCGGTGCGGTCGCAAAACACAGACACTAAACTTATTACAGTGAAGAGAGACGTCAATGATTGAACGGACAGATCGTAATTTTGCGAAAATAAAGAAAGTAAAATTTTCACTCGAGTGAAGACTCGAACCAAGGACCTCACGTACTGCAGCTGCTCACTCTAACCACGGGACCACGGCGCTCTTCAGCTCACATTGCCTTGATGTTGCCTATCTTGAGCATGGACTACTCAGTTTGTATATTTTGCTTATTTTTTTCATAGTTCCACACAACTTCTTCCTGTTCTCTCGATTGATATTTGTTCAGTTTTTCAAGGCCTATCCACTGTGTCAATTTATAACTAAATCTTAGGGGGGTACGATGGGGAGGTTCCCTTGTAAGTTCTAGGGGACTGATGACCTCAGAAGTTGAGTCCCATAGTACTCAGAGCCATTTGAACCATTTTTGGAAAGACGAGGCCAATTTTGATCCGATGGTGGCACATGCCACCTGCGGGATAGTAGACGTACTGATAATGATTTCAACGTTGTCCGCCAACAGATGGCGTAGTGGTGTAGCCAGCCAAGCGCAATCTGTGTCTACCCTTAGAAGGGAATGCTCACAGCCTGAAGACTGTATGCGGTGCAGACGTGTGAAGCAAGCAGGCAGCTATGTCGCAGAGATGCACTCGTGCTTCCTGCAGCCCACTGAGTGAGCTTCAAAGGACTCAAATTGTAGCCTCCTGACGGGTGGGATGTCAGCACAGACACCCGCCAGGGTCGTCGCATTGTAAGGGCAGCAGTGGTGGTTCGTACAGGTACCACAACTCTGATAAGAGGGCTTGTGAGCCCAGATGTGTCAACACGAACTGTTACGAACTGGTTATTAGGAGTGGGACTGCCGGCACGCACACCTCTAGGCCGTCTTCCACTCACGCCACAGCACCGACATGCGCGGCTTGACTGGTGCCCTCAGAGCATCACTTGGAATGTGGAATGGCGCGCCGTTATCTTCAGATTCTGCTTGCCCGCAAGTGACGGTCATTTATATGTGACGTGGCGAACATTGTCTCGTAGAGGGTATTCATCCAAGATACACTGGCCCGACCTCATGCCATATGGTCTGGAGTTCGATAAGCTACAATTGTCGTTCACCTTTGGTATATCTGGTGGGAACACTAAACAGCGCTCCGTACATGCAGAATGTTGCTTTACCTATTTTTCCCCCATTCTTGCAACAGGAATGCGATGTGTTGTTTCACCAGGGTAATGCTCGCTCACACACTGCCCGTGAAACGCAACATGCTCTGCAAGACGTGCAGTAGCTTCCCTGACCAGCATCATCTCCAGACATGTTTCCAATCGAGCACGTGTGGGATATGATGGGACGAGAAGTGACTCGTACGACTCGACAGTCAACAGCTCTTGCAGAACTACCTGAACGGGTCTAACAGGCGTGCCATAATGTATCCCAGGACGGTATTCGCCATCTGTACGACCGACTGCATGCAATAGTCAGCGCCTACATTGCCGCCCATGGAGGCTGTACCAAGTACTAATATGGGTGTTTCATATGGGTTAATATCTAGTACCTCAGACCAGCTTATGCTATTGACATGTATAATCATTTCATGTAGTCCATATGCACTTTTGCAACAATAAATCTTCAGCTTATTGGAAGCCTCTAAAAAGGTATACTAACTTTTTTCTGGCATTTTGTTTGGGAAGTAATGTGAACAGCCCTCTGAGACTGTTTGACCCTGAACAATATCATGTATTGGGTCCTTCTTATGAGTACTAAAAAGAATCCGTTAATTTTCAGTTATAAAATAAATAATACAAAATTTAAGGTTGCCGATTCATTTCAATAGGTAGGGATTACGATTACAAAAACTTAAATAGAAATGATCACGTAGACAATGTTGGGGGGACAGTAAATTAAAGACTGCGTTTCCTTGATAGAACACTTAGGAGCACTATGGGACTTAACTTCTGAGGTCATCAGTCCCCTAGAACTAAGAACTAATTAAACCTAACCAACCTAAGGACATCACACACATCCATGCCCGAGTCAGGATTCGAACCTGCGACCGTAGCGGTCGCGCGGTTCCAGACTGTAGCGTCTAGAAACGCTCGGCCACTCCGGTCGGAAGAACACTTAGAAAATCAAACAGGTCACTAAAGAGACTACCTACAATACCTCTGTCCATCATCTACTCGAATCTCGCTGCACAGTACGGGATCCTTACTACATAGAATTGACGGTGGACATTGAAAAAGTCCAAAGAAGGACAGCTCGTTTTGTGTTATTGCGAAATAGGGGAGCGAGTGTGACGAACGTGACAACCGAGTTGGGGTGGCAATCGTCGGAAAAGGGCGTTTTTGAAAAAAAAAAAGAAAAAAGCCGTATTCCGTTTGCAGAGACGGTGATTGGCTTATTGTAAGGTATTGTCTTTTATTTTTGATACAATCACTCTTTTATTATACAATCATAACCGGTTTCACCCTTCAAAGGCCAGTATTCAGATGCTACAACAGATAACTGAAAAGCTTAAGTTAAGACCTGAAACATGGCAAGTATTTCCGCTAGGTGTACTTGTGAGCTTATTAAATTGCTATTAACATGCATGTGCTTCATACCTATGAGCGATATTTGATGAAAAAGTGTTGATGCGTTGTCAACGTAACATAAATCAGAAATATATACATACATACAAGTGTACTTTTCCTTCTCTACTCTCTGCACTAGATGCGCGTGTCCTGTATAAGAAAATCTTCAATCGTAAAACTGTAAAATATGACAACTATTAAATAATATTCAATCAGATATTCATCAAATATGAAGGTAATTACGGGTCGTTAAAACAATAAAATATATTTAGAATAAGGATTGCTAGTCTGTCTCTTTTATTGTAAAGATCTGACTTTGTTCTTGTGCTTATATCATAAAAAAGTGATAGTGTCAAGAATAAAAAAATAATGCCTTATGAAAGAGTTTCTCATTGTGGCAAGATATTCTCTCAGTAGTTCAATCGACATTTTTCTTCTCCGAATGCGAAAATCTTTTGTTGACTCCGACATACATAGGGAGAAATTGTTATCGCAAGGAAAGAAGAGAAATAATAACTCGCATGGAAAGATTTATGTGTTCGTTTTTGCCACTTCCTATTCGAGAGTGGAACTGTCGAGAAATAGTCAGCAAATGGTTCTGACAGCTCTCCACCTAGCATTGGGATATGAATTGTCGAGTAGCAATGTAGTTTTAGGCGTTGATGTAGAGAGAGCTGACGGTAAAAAGTGCCACTGCAGTCAGTGGGAAAAAGTCCTCTGCGACATCCTAGACAGATCGTTGGGCTGCGTGTGAATCATGCTGCCAACATTGACAATTCATGCATGAGTATTAGGACTGTGATTAATTGGGAATTTACCATAATTACTAGGCACTAACGATTTCTGCTGGGCCAGTATCAGCGCTCCATACATGGGCTCTAAAATTCATACCTTAAGAGCTATGAGCACTTGTTCATCTTCGATAGTGTGAAATACATTTCTGCTATTACAAGCTGTTTGGTTTTCACATTTTTGGAGGAGGTAAAAAAAGTCCAGTAAATATGGGCTCTAAAATTGGAACGTCCCCTTTGAACAATTATACATGACTGTGCTTAATCTGACACACAATATTTTTAGCGCAACGCAGTCTGACTTTCAAAAATCCCTACAAAAGAATGGCACCGACTAACATTAAACTATACCTTTCACAAATCACTTACCTCACAAAAATCTTCGTTACTCGAACTACTGCAATACAGCGAGCGCCACTACTGCCAGCTAAATAAAGGATTCAAACTACAGAAGGCACTAACTACTGATAGGCATAGTTAGCAAATGAAAGATTTTAATAGAGAACAAACAATGTATTTACCTTAATAGTGTTGAAAAATCATAATATACATAGCAGTTCATGACATCCAGTCTTACAAATTTCCAAACTCCGCCATTTCTCTCCCCACATCCACCACTGCTGGCGGCTCACCTCCAACTGCGCAACGCTACGCGCTGTTCGCATCCAGCTGCCCAACACTAAAATGGCCAACAACAATGCAAACCAGCGACAGACTGCACGCAGCACAGCCAGTGATTTTCATACAGAACGCTACGTGGCGTTACCAATATAAAAACCTAAACAGCCTACTTACAAAATATATACCTAAAGAACTACGGGTACTTGTCCAGCGGAAGAAATATGTTTCGCAGTAGCGAAGACGAACAAGTGCTCGTAGCTCATAAGGCATGCATTTTAGAAACTACATTTACTGGATATTTTTCTTGTTTTGGTCTATCCTACCACCTTTGAAAGCTGACTGCACTATAGACCTACTCCTCCCAACAATAATACAGGTACATGTATTCCACTGTCAGAGATATCAGAAAATTTCGCTTGAAACTTTCAACTAAATCGTTACCGCGCCAGGGTCCCTTAGCTCAGACTGGCAGATTTGTCCTTCTTCATCATCGCTGGAATTTTTAATATTTTCACGGAATCACCCTGTATTATCGGCACACGAAAACGCTTTGTTAGGATGTCGTCTACTAGTACATCTCAAGATTGACAATAAATCCTAGAACGTAATGGTGTAAAGTTAAACTTCGTAAGCTCTTTTTCTTCGGCTATAGCTTATTTTCGTAACGCAAAGTTAAACTAAACCTATAACACTCACGGATTAGGCCTTAGTCTTGTTCCCAATGGTCGAGAGCTGCCTAGAAGGCTGTACGAGGAGTCAACCACGATCGTGGGTACCTGCTGAACAAGTCCCCAAAGCCTCCAACCGTTGATACCAGCAGATGAATCCAGATAATACCGCTACTTCTTTATTCAAGGAGCTGCTCATCTGGCCTCATCAGGCTGAGTGGACCCATTTCCAGACCTTCCTATCTCAGAAAAACTCTGAGGAAGTACACCAAGTTTTGTATGAAAGTAACGTACAACTGTTCTTACTACAACGCACAACAGCTAGTGTGAGGACAACAACTATACTACGGCAGCAAAGAGCCTTTCGTTGACTCCGTGCGCAACAGAGTAGCCATAGCTTGAGTGTTATCACAGAGGCGTTGCGGAGTCTTACGCCTGCCACGCCAACTTATCCGCTCTAGTCAACACCATTATTTCTTCTTTGCTCAGGACCCATTCTCACACGGCCGTATAGGTACAACTATTAAAATGAATGAGAGAATAGTCACACGTTTACTTTTTTCACTGATTGCTTTTGAGGTTCTTATCATTAATGGTTACATCTGAGTTATTACAAGTACTGCTCCATAATACAACAACGTCAATGAATGGAGGCTTACATAGGCCAATTTTTAAATAAAACAAACTGGTCCATCAGTAATTTAGCTGTAACTAAATAGATGTTAAAACTTTCCATTGCAGTCAGTTATGCAGTATGTGTAATGTTATTTGATCAATGCAGTCACGGACATGGTCATATTTCACGTCTTCCCTGTATAAATGTTTATGTTGTCATGGTTTCGACACCTAGTAAACATTGCGCACCCCATTTTATATACAGGGACAATGGCGCTCTTCACTGCTATTGCATTTTCTTATTCGTACTTTCTATTCTTTCATTCAGTTTCGTAGATTCGCTTTATGAAGTAGATATTTCAAAGTTTTACAGTGAAACGAGGTAATGTATAAAGTTTCGGATCTCAGACCGTCTGTCATTTTATGCCTTTAGGACGTAATGTGTAGCAAATACCTAATAACATAAAGATAAAGAATTTTTAAAATAATGGCGACAACATCGGAGACAAACATGTTTAGGAAACCAGTTTTGTAACGGTGTATTAACAATTACGAATCCCAAAACCACTCGGTTCTACTTGTGCTCACGAAAGCTGCAAGTAAACACAAGGAAATTAGCTTGGAAGGTCGTTGGTTTGGAAAAGAAAATACTACTTTCTTTGTTGCTCTAAATATCTACTATTTGTCTAAACTGCTTGCACAAATTTACATGACTAAACTAATCTACATCTACATATATTCTCCGCTAGCCACCAAGTGGTGTGTGGCGGAGGGCACAATTCGCGCCGAAGTAATATTTCCGCCCTCTGTTCCACTCGCGGACCGCGCGAGGGAAAAACGGCTGTCTGAACGCCTCAGTACGAGCTCTTATTTCCCTTATCTTTGAATGATGATCATTCCTCGATTTGAAAGTTGGTGGTAATAATATATGCTCTACATCCTCGGTGAAGATTGGATTTCGGAATTTAATGAGCAGCCCCTTCTGTTTAGCGCTTCGTCTATCTGCAAGTGTGTCCAACTTCAAACTTTCTATGAGATTTGTAACGCTCTAGTGCCCAAAAATAACAGTAAGAAGCAAAACCTATATGCAATAAAATCGTTAGTATCATGGTACTGGCACTTATTTGAGTTTCTTTACCATATTTACTAGAGGAAGTGCTGAATAATATGGTTCCTTTTTTTAAACTGTCTTTTCAATATGTGAGAATTTATGTCCGTTGACCGCTGATTAAACACTTACGCATCATCACCCTAGCCTAGAATGACAAGCTTGCATGAATATTATTTTTGTACTTTTCATGTCGGTCATGTTAACCACAGCTTATCTGAAACGGTTTCTTTATTAATAACAAAGGGCAACGGACACTAGAGGTCACATTGAATGGATGTAAGAAATTACTCATACCTTCTGTTAACAATTTTTGACTTGTTTTATTTTGGTTAGTAAGCTTTTTATCTGCTCCATTATTTCAGAAAATAGTTACACTAAAGTAAATGGAAAGAAAGTAAACAAAATAAGTGGCATAGAGTCAATACAACAGCAGATATTACCGCACGCAAGGGATGCCGAACTCAGTTTCCCAGTCAGTTTGTCAATACGAGTATGTCTACTAAACTTCATCTTCTTGTTCTATTGTTAGCTAAGGAATTTTACACAAGACTTTTATGCAGTCAGTGAACTTTCGTATCTACTTCTGGTAACAACCGGCCGGAGTGGCCGAGCGGTTCTGGGCGCTACAGTCTGGAACCGCGCGACTGCTACGGTCGCAGGTTGGAATCCTGTCTCGGGCATGGATGTGTGTGATGTCCTTAGGTTAGTTAGGTTTAAGTAGTTCTAAGTTCTAGGGGACTGATGACCACAGATGTTAAGTCCCATAGTGCTCAGAGTCACTTCTGGTAACAGCAGATTAATTAAATAAACCTTCGTGATACTATCTAAACGTCTACTCAATTATCATTACGCTGTGTCTGGTAGCAATTTTCTCTGGAAAGTCAGTTAAGCAAGTTAAGAAGATAAGTAGAACCAACACCCTGTCAGTCTCCACAATTATGCGTGCCTCATTTTAAATGTGTTTCCAATCTCGCGACTGGAACTGGAACGTCGGATGGCAGTCCGGGTGCCTCCGTTTACATTTTCGTCTTTCTCATGGTGCTTTTTCTTTTCCATAAGATCATGGTGAGCGCAATAAAACAGTTAAAGTTTCTCTCAAAGGCTGGTTCTGCGAAGTAACCTAACGACAGATCAGCGTTTAAAGTCATGTCGACAACGAAATCGCTAGGGACGGACCAAACGTTATTTTTTCTTCTTCAAAGAAACCATTTCGATGATTTCCTCAAGCAGTTTAGGGAAACAAAGAAAAATCTGGGTGGGCTAGCTGGGATTTCAGCGCCAGTTCTTCGGAATACTCACTCAGTGTTCCTACCACGATACTGAACGACAAGCGTCTTGTACACCATCTATTCGGCAGCTGTTTTACATATTTTACTTATGTATATCCGTCCCACTTCTTTATACTGCTTCTAACGTTACGTCTAGACGTCTAAGCGATGTGATGGATTCAGACCATATACGGTGTAGTCTGAAGCTACCTAACTGCTTCTCCTCTTCATATGCACCCATCTAAATTTAGCTCAAGCTGCAGTATTTTACGCGAAAGACTGGCTTTAACTACAATTTCTCGAGAATTAATTTTTCGCGAACACACCGTCGTCCGCATAAGACTTGAGTGTGTTTCAAAACTGGCTGACAATTTGTTGACTTATATTCTAAATAAGAACGGTAGTACGATGTATCTTGTGGTGCTCACTAATTTACTTTTGTAATCAATAGCAGTAGAGGTGTAGGATACGGTGATAGCTGCTGTTTAATCACCAACCACCAAAGATATACGTCTGAAAATAATGTTCCGAGAAAATCTGCAGGCATTATAAAAGTGAGGGTGTGGTGTCACCGCTAGACACCACACTTGCTAGGTGGTAACTTAAATCGGCCGCGGTCCTGTAGTACATGTCGGACCCGCGTGTCGCCACTGTGTATTCGCAAACGTAGCGCCACCACAGGGCAGGACAAGACACGGACTTGACCTCGCCCCAGTTGTACGGACGACATAGCTTGCGACAAGACGTATCACGTCTTCCTCTCATTTGCCGAGAGACAGATTAAATAGCCTTCAGCTAGTCCATCGCTACTACCTAGCAAGGCGCCATGTGTATCATTGCTAATTGCTTACTACTATGCAAGAGATGTATTTCAACAAGAACAAGACTACATTAAAGTTAAGTATATTAAAATCTCTCTTCTTTTCTTTATAGTTTTCATCCAGTCTCCTGTTTCAGAATTTACGCCCGTCTGCGTTAGTTTCGCGTGCACCTAGCCACTCATTGTGTCGAGACCTTAGGGAATCGACACAACAATATTTTGGCGACGAGGTGTGGTGCCGCGCCCACGTTGCAGTCTTTGTGTTATACTTGCTCTAATTTGCTTGTGTCATGGCTTCGCCGCATTCTCCAGATGTACTGTCCGAATTTTTTCGCTTGCAGAATCAGCAGACGCAGGCGTTATTGGAAGCCCTTGGACAGCTCGTCCAGGGTCAACGTGCGCTGCAAACCGATGCGGCGGCAGCCGCTTCTTCGCTACCGCAGCCACACAACGCTGTCGCACCGCCATTTAGGCCCTTTGAGGCCCATAACGAGAGCTGGACGGAGTGGGCCGATCAGTTCAACTTCCACCTCACTGCTTATGGAATTCAAGGTAAAGAGCGGCAGCCGTTTTTGCTTTCTTGTGTCGGTGTGTCTACCTACCGGGTGATAGTGAAATTGTTTCCCCGACGCGACGTAGCAACTCTGTCCTACGAGGAAATTTTGTCGGCTTTAGATGCCTATTTCAAAGAAACAGTTAATGTGGTTGCCAAACGGTATACGTTTTTTCGTACAAAACGTACGGCCGGTCAGACTAACAGGGAGTGGGTAGCAACTTTGCAAGGCCTTACTAGAGACTGCGCGTTTGCCTGTGAATGTGGCCTCCCATATTCAGATACTATGGTGCGTGATGCAATTGCACAGAACGTTTCTGATGTTCGCATACGGGAACAGATTTTGAAACTCGTTAATCCCTCCCTGCAACAAGTGATAGACATATTGGACAGGCAAGACACACTTGACTTTGCTCAGGCATCATTTGAAACTTCGCCAGCCGTGTGTCACATTAATCGGCCCGCCGGGCCCGCTGCACGGGACGCTAAGCGGCCCTCGCGCCCGACTTCGCAGCGGCCGCCTCGCTTGCAACCACGTGCGCCGCGTAAGCAAGCAAATGCAGTGAAATCTTGCCCGCGGTGTGCAACTAGACATTCGCGTGAACATTGCCCGTCACGCCAAGCTATTTGCTTTTACTGTCACAAGAAAGGACATGTACAAAGTGTTTGCCAGAAAAAGTTAAGATCAGACAATAACACAAATTCCAGGCCCTTTGCTTCGCGCAGGAATCGAACCCGGGACAATCAGGCTCGTGGACCTTCGCCCATGGACATTCATGTAGTTCATGCCCACCCGTCCAGTGACACTTTAGCTAACAGTGACTGTGTTCGTCCCACCCAAAGTGTGCGTCGACGTCGCCGGAAATCCCGTAAAGTCGCAAGTGCTTCTGTACCTGTCTCCGTTCAAATTGCACGAGACAGTCGCTCTTGTCGTCAACAAGACAATAAACTTTTTGTGGACTTAGACTTTGTAGGAAAAGTGATCCCATTCCAGCTCGATACCGGAGCTGCTGTTTCATTGCTCAATCACGACACGTACAAACAACTGGGCGCCCCGCCATTGCGTGCCGCAAATGTTACGTTAACTAGTTACTCACGACAGCATATACCTGTGTTAGGACAGTGCAGCCTTCTTGCAACATACAAGGGACAGACAAAACTTGTGTCATTTTATGTTCTTCGTTCCTCTAGTGCAGTGAACTTGTTTGGCTTAGATTTGTTTCAATTGTTTAATATGTCTATTGTAAATCAGGTCCTATCAGTGAATCAGACTGTGCCTTCCGCCAGTGTTTCTAGTCTTTGTGAAGAATTTGCAGACATTTTTGCACCGGGCCTTGGTTGCGCTAAGAACTATGAAGCGCATTTGGAACTGAAAGATAACGCGCAACCGAAATTTTTCAGAGCGCGCAATGTTCCCCACGCATTGCGTGATGAGGTCGCAAGAACATTGCACGATTTAGAATCTCAAGGTGTAATTGAACGTGTGCAGGCTTCTCTCTGGGCCTCACCCTTAGTCATTTTGCCAAAACCTTCCGGAAAATTGAGACTTTGCGTGGACTTCAAGGCCACTGTGAATCCACAACTTGTGACTGCTACTTTTCCTTTGCCCCGCCCGGAAGATCTTTTTGACAAACTGTGCCCGGGAAAATATTTTTCAAAATTGGACCTAGCAGATGCGTACTTGCAAATACCTGTGGACGAAGAATCCCAGCGCGTCTTGGTGGTAAACACGCATCTTGGCTTGTATCGCTTCAAAAGACTGCCATTCGGGTGTGCATCCGCCCCTGCTTTATTTCAGCAATATTTACAAACTATTTGTGCGTCGGTCCCTACGGCTGCGAACTATCTGGACGATATTGTAATCTCAGGAAAGACAGAAGCAGAACATTTGCAAAATCTCCGAACATTATTTCAGGTATTGCGACAAAATGGTCTTCGTTTGAGGAAGGACAAATGTGTGTTTTTTGCTCGTGACTTACCGTACCTGGGCCATGTCCTTAACGCCCAAGGTATACATCCGAGTCCAGAGCACCTTCGTGCCATTCAGGACTTGCCGTCACCGCAGAACTTAAAACAGCTACAGAGTGTGCTGGGTAAGGTAAATTATTATCATCGGTTTGTGCGCAATGCTTCTTCTATTTCAGCTCCGCTTCATCGCTTACGCCGTACAGGTGTTCCGTTCGTCTGGACGACGGAATGCGAACGCGCCTTTCGCCAGTTGAAATCGGCGTTACTTTCAAATACTTGCCTTACGCCATTCGATCCCCGAAAACCCCTTTTGTTGATGGTCGATGCATCGGATTTCGGGATCGGTGCTGTGCTTGCGCACAAAGATGGTTCGCATGATCGCCCTATTGCCTTTGCGTCAAAATTGCTCTCATCTGCGCAAAGAAATTATTCCCAAATGGAGAAGGAAGCTTTGGCTCTTGTGTTTGGTGTAACAAAGTTTCACGATTTCTTGTATGGTCGTCACTTTACAATCATCACGGACCACAAACCTTTGACATCGCTTTTTCATCCGAACAAGCCTGTACCTCCTCGTACAGCGCAGAAATTCATTCGCTGGTCTCTTTTTCTCTCGCAGTACCGCTACGATATCTTGTATCGGTCCACTGCTAAGCACGGAAACGCTGATGCGTTGTCCCGTTTGCCTGTTGCTGAGGATAAAGCATTCGATTCTTCCGAACTTGCTTGCATGTTCATTGATTCGGAAGCCGATGACGTGGTCGCATCGTTTCCGATTGATTTTCGTCGTGTAGCTACTGCCACAGCTGCTGACCCTGTCCTTGCTTCCGTTTTGCGTTTTGTTGCTACGCAATGGCCCTTGTCAAAGTCACGGATCGAGGATCCTTTGGTTCGCAGATTTTTTGCTCACAAGGAGAGACTTTTTGTACGACGTGGTGTTTTGTTGTTGCGTTCCGATAATGATCAATCCCGAGTCGTGGTCCCACGTTCGTTACAGTCCTCTGTCTTAAAGCTTCTTCACCAAGGACATTGGGGTATAGTGCGAACGAAACAACTTGCTCGACAGCACTGTACTTGGTTCGGAATCGCTGCTGCGATTGCGAATATGTGCTCCTCTTGCGTGGCGTGTGCCGAACAACAATCCGCACCGCCGCGGAAATTCTTTGCATGGCCGAAAGCCACTTCCCCTTGGCAACGCTTGCACATCGATTTTGCTGGTCCATTCTGGAATGCTCGATGGTTGGTTGTGGTCGATGCTTTCAGTAATTTTCCTTTTGTTGTCCGGATGTCTTCCACGACGTCTTCTGCCACCATCCAAGCCTTGTCTGCTATCTTTTGCCTTGAAGGTCTTCCGCAGACTATTGTTTCCGACAATGGCCCACAATTCATGTCCGCAGAATTTCAGTCGTTCTGCAAGGCCAATGGTATTCAACATCTGACATCCGCGCCGTTTTCGCCTCAGTCAAACGGTGCCGCGGAACGATTGGTCCGGACTTTCAAGTCGCAGATGTTGAAGTTGAAAGAGTCGCATTCTCGGGAGGACGCTTTGTTGCTCTTTTTGTCCTCATATCGCTCTCAGCCTCGCGATGGTCGCTCGCCGGCTGAATTGCTCCATGGTCGTCCTCATCGAACTCTGATGTCTTTGTTGCATCCGCCACATCAGGTTCCTGTGCAGCGGCAGAGACCTGCTTTTGCTCCTGGCGACGTTGTCTATTATCGCAACTATCGCGGTTCACAGCGTTGGCTCGCAGGGCGCATTCTTCGCTGCCTCGGCCGCGCGATGTATTTGGTTTTGGGGGCCTCTGGTGAGGTGCGTCGGCATCTCAATCAGCTGCGCCTCTGTCGTCGCCTGGGTTCTGCCGCTCCCCGTCTGCTTTCAGCGACGGAGCCGTCAGGTCAGCGCCCTGGGGACCCATCTACTGGCTCGCCTCATCCCCAGGTGTTACCGACGATGCCTTCCATTTTGCCTCATGGCGTCGCGCCGCCGCAGCCGCCGCCGGCGCCGCCCGCAGAGGACGCTTCGCTGCAACCGCATGGCGCCTCCCTGGGTCACGCGCCGCCGCTCGCTTCCCGTGACCAGTCGTCCTCCGCCATGGACCTCTTGCCCGCTCCGGACCGGATGTCGTCTTCGCCCGTCGGGTGCTCCGACCACATGGAGGTCGACCCTGCGGACCCTCTCTCATTACGTGCGCATGCACCTCATGTTGACGTGCACCCTGGACTAGGTTTGCAGGCGTTTCCTAGCTCCCCTCGGACCGAATGGCCGGGTGCGGGTGGCACAGCCTCGCCTGTTGTTAGGCTCCCCACCTCATCGCATACGTCAACATGGGGTCCTCCCCACGGCGGGCGGAAGCCTTATCTCACGACCGTTCGCCGATTTGCGGGGGAGGAATGTGGTGTCACCGCTAGACACCACACTTGCTAGGTGGTAACTTAAATCGGCCGCGGTCCTGTAGTACATGTCGGACCCGCGTGTCGCCACTGTGTATTCGCAAACGTAGCGCCACCACAGGGCAGGACAAGACACGGACTTGACCTCGCCCCAGTTGTACGGACGACATAGCTTGCGACAAGACGTATCACGTCTTCCTCTCATTTGCCGAGAGACAGATTAAATAGCCTTCAGCTAGTCCATCGCTACTACCTAGCAAGGCGCCATGTGTATCATTGCTAATTGCTTACTACTATGCAAGAGATGTATTTCAACAAGAACAAGACTACATTAAAGTTAAGTATATTAAAATCTCTCTTCTTTTCTTTATAGTTTTCATCCAGTCTCCTGTTTCAGAATTTACGCCCGTCTGCGTTAGTTTCGCGTGCACCTAGCCACTCATTGTGTCGAGACCTTAGGGAATCGACACAACAGAGGGCAGTTATAACGGGACCTGAAATCGCAAACAATCATCATAAATAATGAAACGTTTCCACATTTGTACCTATTTGCTTAGTAATCTGTGCACTATTTCTTATATTCCCGGTTCTTTCTTCTCAGATTACACTTTCTTAAACTTTGAACGTAGACGTTTATGACTAAGCGGGAAACACGTTGATTTTCACTGGACACTGTCGACAGTATTGAGCAGACACCTCTCTTCTATTCTCTGTTAATTCTGGAAAATTTCGCCAGTAGCACTTGTGAGACTGACTTTATGGGAACGGTAATCCGAAGACACTTCATCAGTGTACCTAGAATTAGAATACAAAGATTAACGTGTCTGTATATCGTTGAGTACTCTTGCTGCTTAATATTTAGCTGGTGGGTGGGTAGTGACAAATACTGGGGGGTAGGAGCCACCTTGATGTTTGTCAAAGGCGCTCAGCTCCTGCCTAGAGCGTCCTGTCTTCGTATGATTTTGAGGGAGACAGGAGTGACTCCAGAATGAAGCGCCGTAGGAAGCCATGGGTAACAGTCTGAAGAGAGACTTGAGTGAGAAAATATCAGTTCTTTATTATTCTCGTAGACTTGGACAGTTATATGTGCACTTCCCCATCGGTCCGTGTTGTCCCTGCATCATAGCGACATGCGTAGCATACATGCCGGCGGTGTACGCGCACAGCTGTAACTTATCACTGCCTTGCCGATGACTAACTCGACTCTACTGGGGGCTTGAATGCGGCTGTCTGCAGCTGACCCCATGGAAGATGTACCACTGCTCCATTCCTCTGCCACGCCGAAGTAGTCCGAACGGGAGCCAGGATACTACACTACTGGCTGTCGCCATGCGGAAGCAGGTCGGTGCGGAAGCAAGCACGCGGCAGAAACTTGCTCTGTGGGCATGTCACTGGCAGCTGCTGTTGGTGCTCTAGATACGGCACTGCGTCCTGGTTTTGGCGTGTACCATTACAATATAGAAATTTCTTATACAAGATAGAAAAAGTTGTAAGTGTTGCTCGTTTCACTTCTTTTTATTTAAGTTTCAAATTCGAGATTGTTATTAACGTTTGAAAATCTCCAAAGGGACGTACATGACGCTGAGACACATAATTTGCTGTAAGACACATGTGGCCGCAGATTTCGGGAAATACCTCAAACGTGAATGAGAAATGTTGAACATGTGACGCCACCAGAAGACGTACGTCGCAGCACATACAGTGGTTCAGCCAGCGTATCGGTCTGTCACATCTGAACATCCCAATACCAATCAAGAATTCGCGTCGGTGTGGTTACAGGTCCGCGTGCACGATTTCAGCGCGTCGGGCTCCGGGTTCGAGTCTTGCATCTGGCAGGCAGAGTTTTTCTTATTGAGTTACACAATTGGGTGTTTACATTGAGAGACGATTTATTATTTTATTATCCAATTATGTGTTTACATTGAGGTCAGATCTTATTTTATTGCCTGTCTCACTGTCTCCGCTGGTTTGTTGCAAACTGCAGTGCAACAAATACTCACCTTATAGTGTCACAGGTAAATGAGTATAAGCTTCAGAATTCTATCGTTACCAGTAAATGGTCCACGTTTTCTTTACTAAATAATGTCTGTAAACAAAACAAGAAAGGACGTCAGGAAAGAAACACAAAATGAGAACAGCCTTTCCTCCGTCACTGCAGGGACAATGATTTTGTAACTTCACTGTTTATCACAGGCCACATGTACAAAAAGTGTTCGAAATTTGCAATGTTTACTCGAATGCAAGCATTGCATCACTCAATCATCTCTTGACGCCCAAGCCCAAACGCTCCACGCGCTGAGAGCTACGTCATTTGGTTACGTCACATATTCTATATTTCTCATCCACTTTTGGAGAATTTCCCGACATTTTCGGCCCCATGTGTCTGATTATAGAATACTTGTCTCAGCGTCATCTACCAAGTCTTCGAGAATTTTTAAACGCTATTAAGAATCAAAAATGGTTCAAATGGCTCTGAGCACTATGGGACTCAACTTCTGAGGTCATCAGTCCCCTAGAGCTTAGAACTACTTAAACCTAACTAACCTAGGGACATCACACACATCCATGCCCGAGGCAGGATTCGAACCTGCGACCCTAGCGGTCTCGCGGCTCCAGACTGTAGCGCCTAGAACCGCACGGCCACTCCGGCCGGCTATTAAGAATCACTCTGTATATTGTTCTGTGCTGACATTCTGTTTCTTGGTGTTGGACTAGTCTTTACTTGTACAAGAAGATGGAGAGATTCGAAGAATCCTTTGCTTATTCTCAAATTCAGAATTTTGCTAGTACTTGTGTTTGTTATGGCTACGTGATCTATTTATAATTCTTCCCATACGTTTTTCTGCTTACTGCTGTGAGTTTTTATCTTGGCTTTTGAAACTGCGTCGACATAATTTTTAGTGAACATTTCGACATTACTGTATGGGATGTTCCCCATTTTTGTTCGTCCATTTCTGTGCTGTGCATGAATCTGTGATTTGCTTCAGCTTCTTCTCTTTGCCTAGTTATCCACTGAAATCTTTTATTACAATTTTAACATGTCTTTCTGGTATATTATTTGTTATTTCTTCCATGTCTTCCCAGAAGTCTTCGACTTCTTGCGGTTTCTTTCTGTCATGATCATTTGTCGATGCATATGCGTTAATTAGAGTGTATTTTTCGTTTCCTGGTTTGTATGTTCCTGTGGAGATTCTTTCTAATATTGAATTTAAATCTAGAATGCTGTCTATGACTGCACTGCTAATTCTGTTCCAAATATTGTAGGTGTTTCCATCTCACAGCAGGTTTTCCTTGGTTTATCCAGCCGTTTTCTGTGTTTTCATTTGTGAAACGCGCCACTGGGGTGTACTGTGAGGATTCCAAATTTTTCTCGTACATCAGGAAGCTGTTCATAACGCAAAGAATTGTGCTCAACCTCCCATGAAACACTAACGTAGATGGCGGAAAGCAGCTTGTGATCAGGCCAATGAACGTATGATCCAGGCATGGAAGAAGTTTAGCAGTAACAGAACAACAGAGACATGGCAGGATCACTCCAAAGTCCAGAAACGACCTTCGAAAGATATTTGAAGAGTGAAAAGGATATGAGACAAACGCAGACTAAATTAAATCGAGCAAGACCTCAAGAGAAATAACACGAGAAATTTCCAAAGAATATTCGGAGAAAATATACAAGGTTATCAACCTTCAAATATCTGCTTTGGAGAACAGATGGATCTCTAGAAACAAATACTAAAGAAAATTGTAAAATTCTTTAAAAATAATTTGCTAAACTACTCAACTGCAAAAAGCGTACAGAAACATTACACTTCAGAAAAAAAATATCAAATCAATATTATAAACCACCTACAGTTACAGAGGTAGAGGAAATTGTAAAACAATTAAAAAACAACGGAACCCTAGGAGAAGATGGAATTAACTCTTTTTGAGATCTCCAAACTCCAAGACCAAAACATCACAAACAAATTCATAAAACTCTTAGAGAAATATGGATTACAGAGCAAAATTCCACAGGAATACAAATGTACGTTGATCCACTCACTCCCCCAAAAAGTTAACAAGACCGACTTTAATAACTACAGAGGTATCTCATCATTACTGTTCCCCTACAAAATTCTCGGCAATGTATTACTCAAGAGACTAGAACCACAAGCTGATACAGAGGTAGTTGAATACCAAGCGGCATTCAGAAAAGTAAGATCTGTGTTGAACAGATCTGTAACCAGCGAACAATGGTGAAGGTCAGACTGACGAACAATACGCTATCCATATTCGTTGACGTTAAGAAGTCCTACGACTACATAGACGGGCACACTCTCTTTAAGACACTTGAAGACTATGAATTAAACAGAAAAACTATGGCACTCATACAATAGGCACTCCCAGACATTACATCAAAATAAAATTTATGGACGGAATCTCAGAAACATTGGAGATACATACAGGTGTCAGACAAGGAGATGGACTCTGACGAATTTTATTCAAAATTCTCTTTGATAAAATTTTCAAATAACGGGAAGAAAAAGTAAAAGGGGTTCAGTTAGGAAGAACTAGACAATCCTAGAATGCCTGGCATTTTCAGATGACCTGACAGCACTCAGCAACGATAGACAAAAAGCACAAGAAAAACTGAAATACTTACATGAAGTCTCTACCAAAACAATTCTACAGGTATCGTATGAGAAAAAACAGAGGGCAAATTTGAAGTAAAAGCAAGGAAGAAAGCATGGAAAACATGGACACAGCTAAGAACACAGGAACATAGTAAGAGAATGAAGAAATGGTAGATAAAAGGGAACAGAAACAAATTCAATAATCACGTAACATTCAACTTAAACACTGTCTTAAAGACAAAAATGTATAATAAATAAACTGGGCGTAGTATGATACACTGAAACGCATACGAAGTTACATAAAGGGATACATTACATCATCATGAGTCCGTGGTCAATGTGATGGTTGATCCATGTGGATTCTGACCTTCTTATAGAAGCTACTGAAATTTAATTAAATATACATCTGTGAAGGGACGTTTAGACTGAAAGTAGAGACGTCAACAACACTCAGAAAATTTTAGTTTTAACTATAGTAATGACATGGGATAACCAACATGAAGCTGAAAAAACCTGATAGCTAAAATAAGTACAGACTGGATACAAACGCAAATTTAGGATTTGCTTTCAGTTCTTTGAAATTTAAGAATATTTAGTCCACTTGACTGAAATAGGACTACAAAAACACCTCACAATGAAAATAAATTTGTTTTGAGCTCATGTCAAATAAAAAATTAAAAATGCCTTATTTGAATAAAAGAATTCTACAAAAAACTTAAGCTGATCTGGAACTAAAACAAAACTTCCTTCCGGCCTCAGGGAATAATCTTTTATTAAAATGATACTGATGCAGCTAAATATAAATAAAGATGGGTATGTATTTCTTGTTTCCCTAACGAATTCTTAGTGTGTGGCCACGAAGTCAGGACCAGATGCACATCATCTTCTGGCAGTCCCTTACTGCGACTGCGAAGATTTATAGGTCAGTACACGCATGCAACATTATGCCTTCCCACACTATAAAGCGTGGACTCGCGTTCGGGAGGACGACGGTTCAATCCCGCGTCCGGCCGTCCTGATTTAGGTTTTCCGTGATTTCCCTAAATCGCTTCAGGCAAATGCCGGGATGGTTCCTTAGAAAGGGCACGGCCGATTTCCTTCCCCATCATTCCCTAATCCGAGCTTGCGCTCCGTCTCTAATGACCTCGTCGTCGACGGGACGTTAAACAGTAATCTCCTCCTCCTCACTATAAAGCGTGGGTCATTAAAACGATGATGTTCGACAAGGATCCTAGATGAGTTACGGGTTCCCACCTTTCGCCATGTGAGGATAGGTCCAGAATCACTGCTCAGACTGAATCTGCTTCCATCCACTCCTCGTTGGTCCAGTCTCTATGCTCTTGGTACCATCACAAACAGCATTGCCTATTTGCGAGTGTCAACAGATCACTGGGTACTGGTCATCAGGCAAAGTCCCAAAGTCCATAGCAGTCCCAAGCCACTGTGGGGCGACAGATCGTGTGCCGTGGAGTCATGTTACATGTGGTGGCAATTGCACCCGCTGTTTGACGTGGATTGCATGTTGCCTGTTGCAGTATGTGGCCATCATCTGCTGCTGTAGTTCGTCATAGTTGACCGCTCCTCTTCTTCGGCCAACAGTGCCAGTGGTTCGCAATGTTCATCGTGCACGTGAAACAATGATGTGAGCAATACCACATTTCTTGGCTACACTGTTCACAGCTCGTCCTTTTTCCAGTTTCCCTAAGATTCTTCTCTGTGTAATGTCATCTAAATGTTATCTCCGGGCCATGCTGTAATGAAAAACAGCATTACAGGGTACTGTAACTGCTCGTTGAATGACATACATTGTTTTTTCCCGTTCCTTCAGTTGCCTCGTGTTGCTGGGACGGCCTAGTTTGGCGCTAAAGCCACGCTGAGCTCATGCCATGTGAAACCCTGCTTTCTGTGCATGATTGAGAGACTTCTGGCAACATGCTCCCATATTTTAATTCATCTCCACCAAGTAGTTAATGTGCTGTGTCGCTTTATTTATCTCGTACTTATGTTTTGCAGAGTTGTGTAGCTCGCTATATGACAGACCCCGACGGCACTAGAAGCTCTCCATTCATTATCCCATTAGGTTCTTAACGATACCTTCGAAGTTGCAACAAATTTTAAAGTAGGAGCCTTATAATACTCACGCCTGACAGCCCTAAATTATCTCCTTCTTTGCTATCCTGTCCACCAGGTCGTTGCTGCGAAATCCACAGTGTCCTTTTGCAGAAATAAATTTTAGAAATAATATTTAACTTCGGCGTTGTTGTGCCGTAGAACATGCACTTGCTGTATTGTCTCGAACAATGGAGGACTGTTGTGGTACTGACTACGGTGATGCCACAGTCCTATCTGTACTGCTTGCGAATCAGACAGCATCACCGCAACCATGAAGTGTTTTTTGTGGCAGATTTCAATGCCACCAGCTAGCTGTAAATTCTTCCGGCGTGATAGATACAGCTTTTAATGCACATAATACAGAGTAACTCGTATTTTCTCGGTGTCCGGACATTTGCCACGCCGGACATCTGCCACGGTTTTACCTGCTCCGAAGGGTTCGGTCCCTTGTCTCCCCCCCCCCCCCCCCCCTCGTCGTCCTCCTCACCCGCCCGCCCAGTTTGCTTTCGAAGTTCCTAACGTGACCATCAGTATGGAAGTTATTACAACGAGCAAGGGCAGGCCTCCTGCTCATTAGAAAGGTTACGCCTATCTTAAACAGAGAGAATCTAAAGACGGTGTTGTTACATGGATGTGCTTACGCCGAAAAGCGGTTCATTGCAAGGGAAAGCTGCTTTTGAGGAACGGAGAAGTGTTGAGCGTATTAGAACATCTCTTTGGACCACCTGACGATGCAGCTCTGAAAGTGAGAAAGCAAGTGGAAAGAGCGAAGAGAAGGTCTCGAGAAGAAACTACACAGTTATCGGAGATATACGCAGATGAAATGGGAAATCTACATAATAAAGTTTATGACTTTATTACAGTGATGCCTAATTCAGAATCTATGAAGAGAACGATGCGTCGTCGATGGAGTCAAGGGTGGGGGAACCAACAAGAGCCTAAGAACTCTTATGAAATTGATCTTAATGAAGATCTATTACAAATGGGAGATGGTAGTAGTTTTCTTCTGGAAGACGATAGATTAGAGGTGAGAATAATGATTTTTAGTGGAAGCAAAGGAAAAGAAAGTTTAAAAACATGTTCCCATTTTTTTATGGATGTAACATTTAAGAGATGCAGCAAGCAGTTTGTACAGACCTTCACCATACACGTAGACTTAGGAGGCCCGATTAAAGAAACAAACATGCTTCCTACTGTATTTGCACTGCTCCCTAATAAGAAGAAAGACACATATGTCCGTCTGTTTCGTCTGATAAAACAGGCAGTCTGTGAGTGGTGTCCTAAACAAGTAAAGATGGACTTTGAGGCAGCTGCGATATCGGCCATTCGTCACGTTTTTCCCACAACTGAAATAAATGGATTCTATTTCCATATGAAGAAGAGTTTATGTAGAAGAACTCGAGTTCTCGGTCTAACTGAGGAGTACCGCTAGAACTAGGATTTAAGACTTCACATCAGCATGTGTGCAGCGATGGCAGTTGTAAAACCGGAGGCTGTAAGCAATGGATGGATTGAGATTCATGCAGAAGCTCCTGATAACGGAAGGTTCTCTCAATTTTTTTACTACTTTGTGGATAACTGGCTAGAGAATGAGGATATCGCCATAGAAATGTGGGACTGTTACGGAAAAACGCACCGAACGACGAATGTTGTTGAAGGGTGGCACAACAAAATAAATAGTATTATTGGAAACCCTCACCCTAAAATCAACTATTTGGTGGAGTGCTTGAAAAAGGAAGCAGAGCTCACAAACTGCAAGTACATGAAATTGGAAATGAATCTTGAAGGTAAGAAGAGGAAGAAGAAGTACTTGAAGCTGGACGACAGGATAGAGAGAATCATAAAGAATTATGAAGAGACTGGCAACATTAGGCCTTGCTTGAAAGCCATTGCCCATATTAAGAAACTGGACTAAAATTCGTTAAAAATAGTGTATTAAAAACTATGAAGACCACCGAGTCCTCGCAGGTTACTGACATAAAATTATTAAAACATTGAAGCAGCATTATCGGAGCTAATATTAAGTTGTAATTATAAATAGAGTGTACATTAGTTCAGCGTGTTTAGGCTGATTTTACACACGCCAGAATGGTAGATGGTCATTTATCATTTTCACGGTCCAAAGCCGGTGCAAAGTGTGATGCGAATCAACCTTTAATGTAAAAATTAAAAATTGTTTCAAGCCTCACAAAAGTATCCCTATTGTTGTCACGTTAAGATAACTTTTTTCTGCCTTCCAATATTATGGCCATTCTATTAAATAATTGTGAGTTCTAAAATAGTTTTCTGAAGCTTCAGAATCGCAACTATCACCTAAAATATCATGGTTTGTTAAATTGATACTACATGCTTTCATAAAAGAAAATGGGAACTGAACCTTTGAATTGCACCTAAAATTTACATCCCAAAACTGATCTGATGCTAAGGTAGACAATTTTGGCACCTCAAATATTTTTTATTTAAGTTTAGCTGCAAACATTTGTAGTAGATATAAATTTACTTAAGTACATTTAGATATAATCCTTTAAAAATTAAAATTTCTTACTAAATTGTTGATTATCTTTAAACAGGTTAGAAAAGCAAGGAGCTTACTACTGAAAATTAATTGTTACTAAAGAACATCAGAAACAAATGTATTAGACCTACTTTTCTTATACGTTAGAGACTTTTTGAAAAGATATTTGATCATTTCCTGTGTCACCAGGGATGCCTTCAGTCCTGAGACTGTTTTGATGCAGCTCTCCATGCTACTCTATCCAGTGCAAGCTTCTTCATCTCCCAGTACCCACTGCAGCCTACATCCTTCTGAATCTGCTTAGTGTATTCATCTCTTGATCTCTATCAACGATTTTTACCCTCCACGCTGCCCTCCAATACTAAATTGGTGATCCCCTGGTGCCCCAGAACATGTCCTACCAACCGGTCCCTTCTTCTTGTCAAGTTGTGCCACAAACTCCTCTTCTCCCCAATTGTATTCAATACCTCCTCATTAGTTATGTGATCTACCCATCTAATGTTCAGCATTCTTCTGTAGCACCACATTTCGAAAGCTTCTATTCTCTTCTTGTCCAAATAATTTATCGTCCACGTTTCACTTCCATACATGGCTACACTCCATACAAATACTTTCAGAAACGACTTCCTAACACTTAAATCAATACTCGATGTTAACAAATTTCTCTTCTTCAGAAACGCTTTCCTTGCCATTGCCAGTCGACATTTTATATCCTCTCTACTTCGGCCATCATCAGTTATTTTGCTCCCCAAATAGCAAAACTCCTTTACTACTTTAAGCGTCTCATTTCCTAATCTTATTCCCTCAGCATCACCAGACTTAATTCGACTACATTCCATTATCCTAGTTTTGCTTTTGTTGATGTTCAACTTATACCCTCCTTCCATGACACTGTCCATTCCGTTCAGCTGCTCTTCCAACTCCTTTGCTGTCTCTGACAGAATTACAATGTCATCTGGCGAACCTCAAAGTTTTTATTTCTTCTCCATGGATTTTAATACCTACTCCGAACTTTTCGTTTGTTTCCTTTACTGATTGCTCAATATACAGATTGAATAACATCGGGGATAGGCTACAACACTGTCTCACCCCCTTCCCAACCACTGCTTCCCTTCCATGCCCCTCGACTCTTATAACTGCCATCTGATTTCTGTACAAATTGTAAATAGCCCTTCGCTCCCTGTGTTTTACCCCTGCCACCTTTAGAATTTGAAAGAGAGTATTCCAATCAACATTGTCAAAAGCTTTCTCTAAGTCTACAAATGCTAGAAACGTAGGTTTGCCTTTCCTTAATCTTTCTTCTAAGGTAAGTCGTAGGGTCAGTATTGCCTCACGTGTTCCAACATTTCTACGGAATCCAAACTAATCTTCCCCGAGGTCAGTTTCTATTAGTTTTTTCATTCGCCTGTAAAGAATTCGCGTTAGTATTTTGCAGCCGTGACTTATTAAACTGATAGTTCGGTAATTTTCACGTCTCTCAACAGCTGCTTTCTATGGGATTGGAATTATTATATTCTTCTTGAAGTCTGAGGGTATTTCACCTGTCTTATACATCTTGCTCACCAGATGGTAGAGTTTTGTCAGGACTGGCTCTCCCAAGGCTGTCAGTAGTTCTAATGGAATATTGTCTACTCCGAGGGCCTTGTTTCGACTCAGGTCTTTCAGTGCTCCGTCAAACTCTTCACGCAGTATCATATATCCCATTTCATCTTCATCTACATCCTCTTCCATTTCCACAATGTTGTCCTCAAGTACATCGCCCTTGTGTAGACCCTCTATATACTCCTTCCACCTTTCTGCTTTCCGTTCTTTGCTTAGAACTGGTTTTCCGTCTGAGCTCCTGATATTCATGCAAGTGGTTCTCCTTTCTCGAAAGGTCTCTTTAATTTTCCTGTACGCAGTATCTATCTTATCCCTAGTGAGATAAGCCTCTACGTCCTTACATTTGTCCTCTAGCCAACCCTGCTTAGCCATTTTGCACTTCCTGTCGATATCATTTTTGAGACGTTTGTATTCCTTTTAGCCTGCTTCATTTACTGCATTTTTATATTTTCACCTTTCATCAATTAAATTCAATATTTCTTCTGTTACCCAAGGGTTTCTACTAGCCCTCATCTTTTTACCTATTTGATCCTCTGCTGCCTTCACTATTTCATCCCTTAAAGTTACCCATTCTTCTTCTACTGTATTTCGTTCCCCCATTCCTGTCAATTGTTCCCTTATGCTCTCCCTGAAACTCTATACAACCTCTGGTTCGTTCAGTTTATCCAGGTCCCATCTCCTTAAATTCCCACTTTTTTGCAGTTTCTTCAGTTTTAATCTACAGTTCATAACCAATAGATTGTGGTCAGTGTCCACATCTGCCCCTGGAAATGTCCTACAATTTAAAACCTGGTTCCTAAATCTCTGTCTTACCATTATATAATCTATCTGATACCTTTTAGTATCTCCAGGGTTCTTCCATGTATAGAACCTTCTTTCATGATTCTTAAACCAAGTGTTAGCTATGATTAAGTTATGCTCTGCGCAAAATTTTACCAGGCGGCTTCCTCTTTCATTTCTTAGCCCCAATGCATATTCACCTACTATGTTTCCTTCTCTCCCTTTTCCTATACTTGAATTCCAGTCACCCGTGACTATTAAATTTTCGACTCCCTTCACTACCTGAATAATTTCTTTTATATCACCATACATTTCATCAATTTCTTCGTCATCTGCAGAGCTAGTTGGCATATAAACTTGTACTACTGTAGTAGGCGTGGGCTTCGTGTCTATCTTGGCCACAATAATGCGTTCACTACGCTGTTTGTAGTAGCTTTCCCGTACTCCTATTTTTTTTATTCAATATTAAACCTACTCCTGCATTACACCTATTTGATATTGTATTTATAACCCTGTATTCACCTGACCAAAAGTCTTGTTCCTCCTGCCACCGAACGTCACTAATTCCCGCTATATCTAACTTTAACCTATCCATTTCCCTTTTTAAATTTTCTAACCTAACCGCCCGATTAAGGGATATCTACTTCTAAATTATGTTTGCAGCTGTTCTCATTTAGAATTCTGGAATATTTACTTCGTCTTCTTTGGTGGAGGAATTTCGGAAAATGCATTTACTAACTCCACTTTAGCGGGACTGTCATCTGTAACATTACCGTCGCTGTCGCGCAGTAAAGGTACTTACTGAGGCTTTCCGCTGGTTTACTTAACATGGGACCAGTATCTCTTTAGATTTTCCGCCACATTTCTAGCGCGTGTTTCGTTGTGGAAACTATGAAATGCATCTCCCATTGAAATCCGCACCAAACTTCGAGCCTCAGTGAAACTTCACCAATCTTGGAGATTTGCGTTCGTCTAAATTGTTCGTGCCTTTTGCGGTGTTCCTGCAACAGCTTTCTGTCGTGTTTTGTGTACCATGGGTAATCAGTTCCGTCTCTTATTAATTTATTTGATATGAATATTTCGAGTGCTGTTGATACTATTTCTTTGAACTTAAGCCACATATGGTCTCCATTTACATAGTTTGGAACGATTGGAGACTATCTCTTAGAAAGACGTCACTTGAATTTTTAGCTGCTTTTATAAATAGATATATTTCGTGTTTAGTTTTGGTGAATTTCTTTGTTACGGAAGTGAACCTCTCTACGACTGCGTGTTCACTAATCCCTGTATCCGTCGTGATGCTCAGGATTATTTGTGGCTAAGAGGTCAAGTGTGTTTTCGTAACCATTTACAGTTTGAATGACCTCGTCAACTAATTGCTAAAAATAATTTTTAAAAAAGCATTGAGAACAATTACGGAAGTTGTTTTCTATTTACAATAGGGTATGAAAATATGTTTTTGTCAACATGCGGAAGGTAGATTGAAGTAACTGCCAACTGTAATTGTGTGAGTAGGGTACCTATTTGTGATGAGACTCAAGTTTTCTTTTCTTTGCACTGTTCAGAAACTGTTTCATCTGAGACAGGGGCTCGGTAAAAGGAGCCAGTTATTAATTTATTCAGGTTGTCGAGTATAACCTCTGCCCATACTAAGTCACAGGAACTATCTGCTTCAAAATCGATTGTGAGCTTACATTATTTTTCCTTAAGTTGTCGTTCTTGTTTCTGTTGTAGCGCAGATAATTACAATTACGGCTTTTCCCTCCAGAACCTAAGATGCTTCGTCTGTGATAATGTAAATACCATAGCTAAACAATGTAGAACCACAACGTACGTTACAAGCGCAGCATTCTGTATTACTTTATTTCCTTATTTCTAACGTATTAAAATTGTAAGTCGACTTTAGATGACATGTCAATAATACATATTCTTATCTCTATTTAGTGAACGTGTTTTCAGTTGTTTTGAACATTGTCCCGCTACACTTTATTAACTAATGTTTTTAGAGAGTAAATTAATATGGAGTATGTCGTTCTTCTTTTCAAACATTCACAAACCCATTTATTCTTTCCCTATTGTCTTTTGGTTATGCAGTTGTAGTAATTAAAGTAGGCACAAATGTAGTGATAAAAGAAATGATTAGCGTACATTTGCATTCTCGTTTCATCGTTCCTTTCTTGTTGCTCCCATGCCGTTGGACTGTTTCTATCGCAGTCAGTAAGCGTGAAAGGAAGCTACCGTACAGACAGAGGAATCTATATTTATACTTGGCAGAACTAATTACATACTGACATAATCGTCGGTATTGCTTTCGTTACCCAAAAGTTATAAATATTTCGATTTCGGAAAAGAAGCTCTGTATTTGGCCAAGATGTCGAAGAAGAAGGTCCCTTACGTATTGGTTGTATCGAGTAAGATGAGGAGACGGCGGTTTGAAAGCGGACAGAGGTAGTGCGGGGAAGGGCGTCCCTTACCTGAGGGATCGCTACTCAAGCTACCAGGCGAAGGGGCAAGTGTGGCAAATGTACGGTGTGGCAAATGTCCGGCATTCATTTTCTCTAGTCACCCGGGATCGATAAATGTCCAACTGGTGCCGTTACTGCCTTCAAGGTCGTGGGTTATTCTATACAACAACGATTGGCGTTTAATAAGTAATGCAACGCATTTCTTTCTCGGCCAGTTTCGGTTAAAAAAACGCGAGATTTGTTGCGGGACATCGTGAAATATTCCTGCTTCATACCCTAAAGTTGTCCACCCCGGAAGCTGAATGGTCATCGCGACAGAAAGTCAATCCTAAGGGCTCGGGTTCGATTCCCGGCTAGGTCGGAGATTTTCTCCACTCAGGGACTGGGTGCTATATTGTCATCATCATCATTTCATCCTCATCGACACGCAAGTCGCCGAAGTGGCGTGAAATTGAAAGACCTTCACCCAGTGAACGGTCTACCCGACGGGAGGCCCTAATCACACAACATTTACATTTTATGTACCCTGAAGTTTAATGAACTTCCGGTATGTGGCGGCGCTATACGTAGCCTTGAAAATAGCACCTATAACGGAAGTGCGTTCCATGCAGAACTATCATTTAGTTTATTTTGGCGGAAAACCAGACCATAGCAGATATTTATAGACGGTTTCAGAATGTCGACGGAGACCTGGCAGTGAACAAAATCACGGTGAGACGGGCGAGGCGGCTGCTACAATCGCTGTCCGATGTCCCGCGTGCTGGTCGGCCGCTGATAGTTGTGACTCTTGCGGTGTTGGAATGTGCGGAAACTCTTATTCGAGATGATCGATGGAGCCCAATCAAACACCTCGCTGCATGACTGGACGACCCTGTTGGTAGTGTTGACACACTAGTCCACCAGCTGGGACATTCAAAAGTGTGCTCCCGCTGGGTTCCTCGGCGCCTGACGGGAGACCATAAAGTGCAACGAAGGACCATCTGTTCTCAATGAATGACGCACTCTGCCGAAAGCAGTACGAGGGAAATTGAGAGGTTACTGATGCAGTAAGATGTTGTCTCTGAGGTCTACAAGTAGAGAGGTACCATGTAGGCATACAGGCCCTTCCAGTAAGGCGGCTTAAAGCCGCAAATAAAAATTAACTGGAAAAATAGGGTTTTGTAGCTATAAGAGTGGGGAATAATGGAATCCTGAGTAAAACCAACCAGTTGTTGTTGTTGTGGTCTTCAGTCCTGAGACTGGTTTGATGCAGCTCTCCATGCTAATCTATCCTGTGCAAGCTTCTTCATCTCCCAGTACTTACTGCAACCTACATCTTTCTGAATCTGCTTAGTATATTCATCTCTTGGTCTCCCTCTACGATTTTTACCCTCCACGCTGCCCTCCAATGCTAAATTTGTGATCCCCTGATGCCTCAGAACATGTCCTACCAACCGGTCCCTTCTTCTTGTCAAGTTGTGCCACAAACTCCTCTTCTCCCCAATTCTATTCAATACCTGCTCATTAGTTATGTGGTCTACCCATCTAATCTCCAGCATTATTCTGTTGCACCACATTTCGAAAGCTCCTATTCTCTTCTTGTCCAAATTATTTATCGTCCATGTTTAACATTCATACATGGCTACACTCCATACAAATACTTTCAGAAACGACTTCCTCACACTTAAATCTATACTCGATTTCTACGAAATCCAAACTGATCTTCCCAGAGGTCGGCTTCTACCAGTTTTTCCATTCGTCTGTAAAGAAATCGCAGTAGTATTTTGCAGCTGTGACTTATTAAACTGATAGTTCGATAATTTTCACGTCTCTCAACACCTGCTTCCTATGGGATTGGAATTATTATATTCTTCTTGAAGTCTGAGGGTATTTCACCTGTCATATACATCTTGCTCACCAGATGGTAGAGTTTTGTCAGGATTGGCTCTCCCAAGGCCGTCAGTAGTTCTAATGGAATATTGTCTACTCCCGGGGCCTTGTTTCGACTCAGGTCTTTCAGTGCTCTGTCAAACTCTTCACGCAGTATCGTATCTCCCATTTCATCTTCATCTACATCCTCTTCCATCCTATAATATTGTCCTCAAGTACATCGCTCTTGTATAGACCCTCTATATACTTCTTCCACCTTTCTGCTTTCCCTTCTTTGCTAAGAACTGAGTTTCCATCAGAGCTCTTGATATTCATATAAGTCATTCTCTTCTCTCCAAAGGTCTCTTTAATTTTCTTGTAGGCAGTATCTATCTTGCCCCTAGTGAGATAAGCCTCTACGTCCTTACATTTGTCCTCTAGCCATCCCTGCTTAGCCATTTTGCACTTCCTGTCGATCTCATTTTTGAGACGTTTGTATTCCTTTTAGCCTGCTTCATTTACTGCATTTTGATATTTTCTCCTTTCATCAATTAAATTCAATATTTCTTCTGTTACCCAAGGATTTCTAGTAGCCCTCGTCTTTTTACCTACTTGATCCTCTGCTGCCTTCACTATTTCATCCCTCACAGCTACCCATTCTTCTTCTACTGTATTTCTTTCCCCCATTCTTGTCAATTGTTCCCTTATGCTCTCCCTGAAACTCTGTACAGCCTCTGGTTCGTTCAGTTTATCCAGGTCCCATCTCCTTAAATTCCCACTTTTTTGCAGTTTCTTCAGTTTTAATCAATAGTTCATAACCAATAGATTATGGTCGGAGTCCACATCTGCCTCTGGAAATGTCTTACAATTTAAAACCTAGTTCCTAAATCTCTGTCTTACCATTATATAATCTATCTGATACCTTCTAGTATCTACTCTCAGAAAACTAAACTATTTTGCATTACTTGCTGAACGCCCCTCGTAGGTTGCAATAGCTATACAGAAATAAAGAAACTTGCAAACGATAAACTAAATCGAGAACTTCGGGCCGAAACGTGGATGGTACAGGCAGTAGTGTGGCAGAGCAGCCCTGCTGGCTATACGAACAACGGTATACAGCTAAGCGTTGCAGGCAGTGCGGTGGGGGAGCGACAGGTGTGCAGAGTTTGGGCGTACCCGGAAGGCTGCCGCCGTATAATCCCGCGTCTTATTACTGGCTGTGCGGCCCACTCGTTCAGGGAGGAAAGGTCACACAGCTGTCTCGCCCGGCTCTCAAAGCCAACCGCGACCAGTTCCCCCACCTCCCTCACAAACTCCCCGCCATTACCGCCAACAACACTGCTAGCCTTATGTTTTATGGGACCCCCGACATAAACCAGCGGTCTTATTGGGCGCGTATAAAACCCAGCAAGAGACAAATGTTACAGCGGTCCCAATAGAAATAGATGCCATCAGATAAACCTATTATTTGAAAGCGGCCAGCGGGACGACGATAATTTATGTGGTGGCTCGGGCTAATCTTGTAGCGCGATTCAATTTACAACTCGGCCGGCGCCACAAGTTTCTCCTAATTGACTCTATCTGGGAGTAGGGAAACAGGTAGCGCGCTTGTCGCGCCGGGCGCAGCATGGCCGCCAGGGTTGTCCCTCGGTATGGCGCCGGCTGTCGCCCCTTCAAGGCGTCCGGCCATATAAGCCGCTGCCACTCTTCCCGTCATAACACCTCCTCGTTATCAGTCACGAATTCTGTAAAGCAAAGTAGATTATTACTAAGGAGTACGTTCCTCCACACTCGTTATTAACGCAGTGCATATAGGAGGGGCGTTCAGTTAGTAATGCAACAGACTTTTTTTGGAAAGCAGGTTGGTTTTTATCCAGGATTCCAATGCACCATATTATTACCCACCATTCTGGCTGCAAAATCCAATTTTTTCTTCGTAACCTCCGTTCAATGTGACGGACTTACGCCACCTTTGTGGGAAAGCCTGTATGCCCACACGGTACCTCTCCACTGTTCGATGTAGGATCCAATGTCTTGCTGCATCGCTGCATCAGTAGCTTTCACATCATCCACATACTGCTTCCTGAGGAGTGTATTCTTCATTCGGCCAAACAAATGGAGTGCCTGATGGGCACACACCTTTGTGTCCCCCAACAGGTGGACAGGTGGACGAGTGTGACAGCATTGCTAACAGAGAGGTCTGGTTGCGTTGCGAGGTGTTTGATTATGATCCGTCACTCACCCCGAATGAGAGTGTCCGCACGTTCCAACATTGCAGGAGTCGCAACCATGTGTGGACAGCTAGCTCGTTGGATATCGCACAGGATTGCGCGACCTTGTTGCGATAATAACAGACTCCTCGTACAATGACTCACCTTGCTTTTGTTCATTGCCAAGTCTCCGTAGACATTCTGCAGCGCATTTGAATGTCTGTGATTCTCTACCAAAAGAAACTCAATAACATCTAAAGATTTTGAACATGGCTGCACTTCAGCAACTGTGCACGCAAGAGCTTCAATGCATCGAAAACAACAGCCAACCGGTTCCCAAACACAGGTTTATCAAACCTTGACCATTGTTTCGACAGCTTTAAAACTATATTCTTCAGAAACTATTGTACATAGAATCGCATTGTTGGCACTGTCCAGTACATATATGTGTTATCCACTTAATCACCATTTAAAATACACGATTTAAAAGTAGTAGGTCTCTACCATTCCCACATTCGAAATAGATTATGTGATTCTACATACAATACCTTCTGAAGAGGCCGCTGTGGCCCAGTGGTTGTAGGCGCTTCAGTCCGGAACCGCGCTGCTGCTACGGTCGCAGCTTCGAATCCTGCCTCGGGCATGGATGTTTGTGCTGTCCTTAGGTTAGTCTCGGAGACTGATGACCTCAGATGTTAAGTCCCGTAGTGCTTAGAGCCATTTGAACCATTTTTGAACCTTCTGAAGAACACAGTCGAAACCATGGTCAAGATTTAATAAACCTGTATTTGGTAATTGGTTGTTGTTTTCAGTCCACTGAAGCTCAGTGACAGCTCTCTGCTTGAAACGCACCTCTGTCACAGACGCCAATTTGAAGGCTACATACAGCGCCTCCACCTATCGGAACTTCATAACACTATAGGTGCTGAAGCGGGAATATTCCACGATGCTCCACAACAAATTTCGCATTTTTTCAGTATGTTGTATCTCAAGGTAGAAAAATCTTCAGATGTAAAAGTAGCTCTCCCAGGGATCGCTTGAGACCATTAATTTCCACAGTATTTAAAACGATCTAGTGCATGATCTCGGTAATTCCATGAGGCTTTTTGCCGATGATGCTGTCGCATTCAAAGAAGCCCCAATGTCAGAAAACCGTAGTGAAATATAGAAAGACCAGCACTGCTTCGACGCTTGTTTGTAGTTTTAACAATTGATCTTCAACTAAAACAATCCAACGATTGTGCACAAACAGGCAAAATGGCACATTATTGTATTATTATATGACTGCAGCACATCCACAAAAGTTCTAGGAGTATAAATCGTTATAGGTGCAAAGTGATCACATAAAACGTAGTGCAAGCGAGGCAGATACCCGACTGAGATTAAGTGGAAGGATCATAAGGAGTTGTGGTCCACCTTCAAAGCAGGTAGGTTACAAAACCCTCTTTCGGCCAATATTTAAGTATTTCTCATCAGCCCAGGATCCGTGCCAGATACGACAGAAGAAATAGAAAAGATCCAAAAAAAAGCAGGTTAATTTACTAAGCCCAAAGGCCTCACGCAGATGCTCAGGCAACTCCAGTGGCAGGTGGCGCTAGAGAGGCGTTCTGAGTAGTGGTTTGGTTTATTGCGAAAGCTCCAAGAGCGCGCGATCCTAGATGAGTCACCAAATATATTGCTTCCTCATACGTGTATCTCGCGAAAAGGCCGCGAAGGTAAAATTTGAGAGATTAGAGGTCACACGGAGGCTTATCAACAATCGTTCTTCCCGTGAACCATTCGTGACTGAAAGAGAAACCTGCCAAAGTGACAGTTGTGCGCAAAGTACCCTCCATCACGCACCATAAAGTGGCTTGTGGTCTATGGATGTAGATGTAGAAGACGTATTCCCGCTGCGTTGTCCATTATCAGTTTTTTGCTCAGCTGTCTAACTCTTTAGCTACTGAAATCTAGCCCAAAAATAACTGTGTCGATAGATGTAAGCAAAAACATGGAAGTGCACTATTTATCTGTTAGTATGCTGGCAGAATTAGAGGGCCAACTAGACACATTTTTGTGTCAATCTTGTGTATGCGTACAACATGCCCAAGGTACCCAATTCGCACTCGTTGTTAAAACTGGCATGTCCTCCACATTTGAGCAAGCTTGACATCGGCACACACAACTCTATCAGACTCGTTGGAAAAACTCAGCGTTGTTCAAATGTGTTATAGACTGTGAGGCTCCTTGTCAGTTGATTTTCTTCGTTATCAACACATAAGACGTTTCACCCAATCCAGCAAGATGAAATTAAATGAACGTGAGATCAGGTGAACAACTGCTCAAGAGACTGGCCAATTCATGTTGTAAACCTACAGGTTGGTTCATGTCAGGATCCAGCATTAAGTTCGGGGGGGGGGGGGGGTGGCGGGCAGGGGGGAGGGGCGGTGAGGGGGTTGAGGGGGGTGAGGGGGGTGAGGGGGGTGAGGGGGGGAGTAAGTTGTCAAAGGATGTTATTGTGTCTCAGAAGCACCTTCCATCCCCCCCCCCCTCTCCCACCCTCTCCTCTGCAAAACTGTAACTTGATGTAACCCACAGATTTAACGTGGTGTAGGTGGATACATTATTAAAAATAATGTGGGTAAGTCCCTTGTTGCATGGCGTCCACTATACTCAAGATTTGGAAAGTTTTGTTTAACTAATTTTGCAGCTGGATGACCTTCGTGCCATCACAGTTGTCAAGAAGGTAACGTAAGGGAGGAAAGCCGTGTGCGCCACCTGTCTGTGAATAGTGCAAGCTTTTTTCTATGTGTAATAGTATTTCGCGTGTTTGTGTATCGTATTTTCTGATGCGGACAGTGGGAACCAGACAAGCATTTACCTAAACGAGTGTGGAAAGCCGCTGAAAAACACACTCGTCTAGCCGGTGCGTGTGTCACGGTCGTTTATCATCTGAGCGGACCTAGTTCTGATCTGGCTCAAATTCCTGCCTTCCAACCTAGCACGCTGCAAGTCATGCTATATGAGCAAGATATACGATTTTAATAAACAATAAAATAAATAAATTATTTTAATAATTTGTACTTAGAACATCACTTCAGCATAACTTGCAAGAAATTGCTGTTGAGAGAAGTACAGCATTTGGGAAGCATGCGTCCGAAAACTTGAGAAGCACATACATTATGCAATTAGACCAATTTAAAACAACAGCAGCTACAGACGCCCATAACGTCGATAACGTCATAATTTAATCGATGTATGAAGTTATGATTATTCAGTTGCCTGTAATTTCCCGGTTCGCCTGTGGTCTCACGAACCATGTCGGATTTGTTGGTGACTGGACGCAGGGTGAGCTGGTGATGAGCTGTCCTTTCTTGGCTGGGACACTTTCTGCAGCTGATCACACCATACGACCATTCAAGGAGGCTAGCCCTCACACGAGAAAGTTTCAGCTACCCTGTTTTAAACAATGTTTGTAATTTTTTAAAGTTCTTGCCATATTGTAGACTCTTTAGTTTTCATTCGACTATCTTTTCCGAATGTTAGCTCACAAATTTGGAAATTTACGAGATAAAAGTAGAAATATAAACCCTCTTTATTTCAATATTACCAAGGTAACTCTGTCTGTTACGCTTTCACGACTAAGCAACTGAACAGATTTTGATGTAATTTGGTATGGAGATAGCTTGAACGCCGAAGAAGAACACAGGCTACTGCAGACTGTGTGTAGTAGGCCTACATGATATTTATTGATTTGAAGAATGTAACGCAAAATATGGAATAATAATTACTCTTTGAAGAAGCTGTTTACTCTTTGACTTTTGAACTTTATACCTAAAGGAACGCTTTTATCTTTTGGTATGTCCTGCGTAATTCCATTCAAAGCGATGACCACAATGCTTATACTATCCTCAACATTTTTAATCTATTCATTCACATAAATGTCAGTCACAAGTTAGCCGCACTTTAGTCGCTGAGCGTCACGCGTCTCTTGCAGCTTCTGAGACAAATGAGGACTCACAGAGACGGCATCATTAAAAATGCTGTACAAGAAACAGAGAGACGCCCTGCCTTTATCTATGGGACATCGGTGAGTTTTTGTGAGACTGCATTTAATTATGATACGCAAGCGCAGCCGCGGGTAAAAAGGCAGATACGTGAGGGCAGGTTGCATTAATGCATGTATAAATACTATGAAAACTGCACTGCACTGAACTAAAACTTATTTATTTTATTTCTCCGTCAGTTTAACGCTGTTCTCGATAATTTTGGGAATTCCGCATTTTATTTTAGTATCTTCACCATTCCTCTTCGGAACGATTTTCGAAGACGAGATCGCGGTTTCGATACCCTGCCTGGTCGGAATTTCATGGCTTCACGAAGTATGTGTATGTTATCCTCATCATCATTTTATCGTCATCATCACCCAAGTCTCCGAAGTGGTGGCAAACAAAAAGTCCTCCATCAATCGGCCGAACATCCCGAACAGGTTCTCCGGGCCATTAAAGCCACGCCCACGTCATTAGCTATTTTTACCTGAATATGTGCACACGTGAGAGCAGTTTCCGCAGCTACACGTACAATAGCTTACTTACTGACGATGGCTCATCACAACAAAACTACGGTTCGCGAGCGCAGCCGCGGCTAACGACTAGTTTCTAGTAAATAAACCTATTACAATAGACAGGCATTCTTAAATTGTAACGTTACCTTCATCCACCATTCCTGTAATTTTATATCACATTCACGGAAATGGCACGTGTAAAACTAAATCCCTCATATGTTGACTGCATTACTCAATGGAGTTTGCTATGGCTGGTGTTTTTCATTGGATAGCTGGTGTTTTTCATTGGCTTTAGACTTGTTATTACAAGCAGAGAAAGTGAAGCAACATTACACAGGAAAAAGAAAGCTATTATGTACAACTTATTCTTCAAATACTTCTGTTAAAAAGATGGAACTGTGAAGAAAAAATGGTTCAAATGGCTCTGAGCACTATGGGACTCAACTGCTGAGGTCATTAGTCCCCTAGAACTTAGAACTAGTTAAACCTAACTAACCTAAGGACATCACAAACATCCGTGCCCGAGGCAGGATTCGAACCTGCGACCGTAGCGGTCTCGCGGTTTCAGACTGCAGCGCCTTTAACCGCACGGCCACTTCGGCCGGCGAACTGTGAAGAATGACTACTCATCAACCGCTAACAATTTTTATGTTAGGGTGGCAGCTGTTGACTTCTTATGAAGCTGAAATGAAGGAGTAATCGTTGATATTGCGGCTTTACGATCTGCAGCACTGCATGGCGTCATTACGTGGTGATAAACACTTGCACGTAAGTGCAGACAACTGCTTCACTGTGTAGATGAGCACAGGAAGGGGAAACTGATCTACCATAGAGATAAAACTAAAGACCATTTGGATTTGGATGCTGTGAAGCCTTCCTGTAATTTATGTGTCTCGACTAAACGACTAATTCCAATGTATATCGTGAGGTCAATAACAATTTGACGGTTATTTTCAATATACGTGATCAAAAGTGTTGGCCCACCCTTAGCCTTGATGACAGCTTCCATTCTCCCAGGCATACGTTCAATCAGCTGCTGGAAGGTTTCTTGGGGAATGGCAGCCCATTCTTCCGGAGTGCTGCACTGAGGAAAGGTATCGATGTCGGTTGGTGAGACCTGGCACGAAGTCGGCGTTCCAAAACATCCCAAGGGTGTTCTTTAGGATTCAAGTCAGGACTCTGTGCAGGTCAGTTCTTTACAGGGATGTTATTGTCATGTAACCACTCCGCCACAGGCCGTGCATTATGAATAGGTGCTAGATAGTGTTGAAAGATGCAGTCGCGAACCCCGAATTACTCTTCAACAGTGGAGAGCAACAAGATGCTTAAAATATTAATGTACTGTGATAGTGCCACGCGAAGCAACAAGGGGTGCAAGCTCCCTTCATGTAAAACATGGCCACACCATAACACCACCGTCTCCGAATTTTACTGTTGGCACTACACACGCTAGCAGATGACGTTCACCGGGCATTCGCCATACCCACACCCTGCCATCGGATCGCCACATTGTGTACCGTGATTCGTTAATCCACACAACGCTTTTCCACTGTTTAATCGTCCAATGTATACGCTCCTTACTCCAAGCGAAGCGTCGTTTGGAATTTACCGGCATGGCGTGTGGCTTATAAGCAGTAGATCGATCATGATATCCAAGTTATCTCACCTCCTGCCTCACTGTCATAGTACTTGCAGTGAATCCTGATGCAGCTTGTGGATAGATGTATGCCTATTAGACAATACGTCACTCTTCAACTGTCGGCGGTCTCTGTCAGTCAACAGACGAGGTCGATTTTTACGCTTTTGTGCTGTACGAGTCCCTCCACGTTTCTACTTCACTATGATGTGGGAAACAGTGGACCTAGGGACGATTAGGGGTGTGTAAATCTCGAGTACAGACGTATGACACAAGTGACACCCAATCACCTGACGACGTCCAAAGTTCGTGAGTTCCGCGGATCGCCCCATTCTGCACGCTTACGATGTCTAATGACTACTGAAATCGCTGATATGGAGTACCTGGCAGTAGGTGGCAGCACAATGCATATAATGTGAAAAACATATGTGTTTGTGGGTGTCCTCATACTTTTGGTGACATAGTGTAATATGTATAAAATATGGGTAAATGGGAGGGAGCCTGTATAGAAGTAAACTATCCAGAGATGTCATTACTATGTTCTTGACTTGGAGGAGTGAAACCGATCTGATGTTCAAACATAAATAAAATTGCAAGAGCCGTAATGTTGAACCCAGTCAAGTGGTGACGAAGAGGTACATACTACCAACAGAAAGGAAACGATTGATTCATATTACTTCCGGTCATTTAATGTATCTCCTGAGGTATATGTGACTAAATAGTTTATTTTACTTTGATCGACTAATAAACCAGAGTGAAATGATTATTAAACTCCTTATGGGAGCGCTAATGTAACATAAAAAATCTCTCGTGGTTGTGGGTACAGGGAATGCAGATGAGACAAGAGAAATGAAAATCCACCCTTTCTAATAACCGGGACTGAAGGCTCGTGTAATCTGACAGAACCAGAAACAATTGCTTGGCACGTTATATTATGGCTACGTGAAGGTTACTCAAGTATCCAAGAGGATCAAAAGCCACCCTTTCGACACTCTATGAGGAGTTATTGAAAAATAACTTTCGGAAAATGACAAGTTAGTGCGTAATTCATTCACAGACGAAACAACAGGAAGTTAATCAAAATACCGAAATTAGTCTGACGAAGGTCTTGCGACTCAGAATGAACATTACCTCATCAAAACTGACATACAACTCGCTGAGCAGCGCGAACCACTGAGGCCGTCTCGGAAGTCAGCGCTGTCACCCATTAGGCGCTGATTTGCTCTAAGTCCACCAGCAGTGATCGCAACGCCGCTTACATCAAAATCCTATGCCTGCTGCCTCCGGTGCTCGATGCTAGCGTCCTTCTACTTCAGAACCGAATGCCCATTTCGCACTTACTAACAGAGCTCCACCTAGGCTCTGTGTAAGAAAATCAGTAAGTTAGTTTCGTAGCCAATCATGCCAAACAACAATATCATCCATCAATCAGGCGACAGACTGTTTTCAGCTCATTTCGGAGACCAGTCAATGGGGCAGATAAAGGACGACTTCTCGTCCTCCCCGCCTAACGAAATCGAGGTGAAATTTCCATAAACGTTTACAAGAGAGGGATAGGGCATGTTTGCGCAGCCCAGTGGCTTGTCGCCGGGGTTTGGAGAATTTGGATCGTTTTTAGAAAATTTCCTATTGTTAGACTTGTTTTGGAACTACTAAGCGTGCTTCTATTTCCACTACTTACAACTATTTAACCCCAGACGTGTCCGAGCGTCTGCCAAGACGAGTTATGCCTTCGGCTCTCCCCCTCAAGGCACCACCATGCAGCACGGTGCGAGAAGCACCGATTACTCGACAAAGAGCAGGGGCGTCACTGCATCTTGGCATGTCTCCTCCATGTCACCAGCTACCCAGACGCCTATAGAAGTGTCTTACCTTCCAGGACGCCTCACATGGAACACGTAACTATGCTTCTTTTGCCAGAGTGACTTCCCATATAGTGCCCACAGCCAGAAGGGCTTGCTTGTCTATTGACAGAGAGGCCAAGTGATTGAGGGCCCTTCTCCTGTGCCCGATGCATTTCTCCCCCACCAAGGACTCGTCAAAGCCGTGCTCTAAGGTCTGATATCAGAAACTGTCTGTCAATTTCCAGGACTCTTTCAAATAGGTCAGATTTTTCCAACGCTTGCTTAGCTGACATGAAATGATTTACAAGTCAGTTGCTCAAACCCATTTTATCTAAAACTGCTTTGCATGAGTATTTTCTACTTGGAGTGTGCAGCTCTGGACGACTTCTGAACTTGCTGTTGTTGAGCAAGTTTGACGAGCTCTGGTCGTTGTTCACTTTGATAAGATGCCAAGTCTTATCCTCTACAGGCGCCACGCAAACGAACGTGTATGGGAGGAAGAAAGCTTTGCACTAAAGTCGGGAATGAAGCAAACGAGAAAACAACAAAAATACCTAGTAAGCAGCACCTACATCAATATTGATTCATTAAAACGTATTTTTGAGGTGTAAATATATTTTAAGGTGACAGCCTTGGCTTTTAGTTCATTAGCATGGCTTCCATAAACTGATTTAAATGCAGAGTATCTATTAGTGTTGTCACCAGCGAATGGAGAAAATGAGGTTTTGCGACTTAACCAATTGAACATCCCGAAATCAAGTGAAGACCGAAAACTGAAGAGGTTCTGAGTGCCATATCTCATATTTGTGAGAAGACGCCAAAGGCAAGGTATCTTTCTTTGTAAGTAACTTATTTGTGTTCAAAAAATAGAGAAGGTGTGATACGACAGACTTACGACGACCATCTCATCACTGCAAAACATGAGAAATGTTGGCAAATAAATAACTTATTAAGAATGTTGTAAGCGTAATAGCAGGGAACTGACTGAAGTGCCAATAAGAACGTTTTGATTCTAGTGCCATTAATACAATGGCACTATGTTTTATCTGTAATGATACAAGTCCAGAAGTACGGCAGTAGTATTTTAACTAGTAGAACTGTAGTAAAAAAGAATCTCGTATCTTTTAAATTCGTTACAGGAGAACAAGAAAATTAAATTCAAGGGAAAGGATCTCTCGGTAGTGACCTCTGTTTCTTACCCCCCCATTGTCGGATCGGACGTGCTGTTGGGGAAGAAATGGCAACATCGGCAACAGATCTATCTATCTCTTTTGCAGCTGATAAACATTTCTGGGTTGTCACATGACGTATGGCATGGCATGCATGAACCATTGTCTTACCTCTTTCAGATACATTATGTTTCCGTTCTTCTGTTTTAGAGTAAGAGTTTATAATAGCTATTTGAGAGGGACGAGTATGAGACACTTTTATCACACTACACTTAGAAATTTTACGCACCTGCTTTGACAACAACATTTCAATAGCATCCTTGAAGGCAGAGGAGACAGTTGTATGCACTGGAATTACATGGAACTGGTTCATAGTTTTAACGGACTCAACAATCTTGCGTAAATCTCCGTGTTAAGGCCCTTGCTCTCCTTTCTTTGTTTCTCTACAGTTGAAAAATCTCTTTTGAAACTCAAAAAGCGCTGCCCAGTCACAAGAAACTTGTGTGGTATCTCTTCAAACCACCGCGGGCTAAACGGGGAGACCGTGACACATGTTACTTGGAACTCCACAAGAAAGCACTTCTTGGCGCAAAGACCATATAACGCATGGTTAACACGCTGTTACCATAGTTTGGCATCTGGATCAAGTGTAGGGACATGCAACAGAGTACCGAGATCACAATAGCGCTTAAAATGCTTTTCTGAAAAACTTATTCTCAGAACGTTTTCATTTTCTGGTCTTCATTGTTGAAGACATTCTCCAGAATGCTCTGAGGAACAGAAAAGTGTGTGCAACGGTTGTCCCGCACCAAGACCCAAGAAGGAGCGGATGTGACGCCAGAGTTGAAGGACACGCCTAAGAAGATCTTTTCTAGCAGTTTCACATTGTGTGCGAAAGCTCTGCGTGTCTTGCCGTTTTAATTAAGTATTTAAAGTGGAGCTACTCAGAGAAGTACACCGTGAGGTGTAATTATCACGTAACACCGAGACTTGGTAGCTATGCTAATGCGTTAATGAGGAACCGATTTAAGATAGAAAAAATAGTTCTAGCTTTTGTGAGCAAGTGAAGACATGGCGCTATGAATACAAGAAAGGTGTATAGAAATGTTTACATGTGTAACGGATTAGGAACGGGATTTTGGCAGAGAAGATCAAGAAAGTGAGGAAGACATAATGTTAACTTTATTACTAACTTAATTAATAAGTTTGAGCACCAGAGACGTCGACGAGGTGCTGCATCCGTAAAACGATATGATCAACAGTTACTTGTAGCGATTCTGGTGGTGTCTGAGCAACGTGTTCCAAGAGATCAAGCAGAGACCGAACGGGTCCCTGGAAAATGCGTTCTCTAGATGTCCTCAGAACCAAACGTAGGATACATTTAGATCAGGCGATCTTGCAAGTCCTGCATCTCGAAAATCTTTGAAGATAGCATCTTCGTGGAGCCACATGAGGTGTTGCCCAACTCGCATGAAAACAGGGGTTTCGACAGAGTTGCTCTCTTCGAAAACAAAAAATTGTTCAAATGGCTCTGAGCACTATGGGACATAGTGAGGTCATCAGTCCCCTAGAACTAACCTGAGGACATCACACACATCCATGCCCGAGGCAGGATTCGAACTTGCGACCGTAGCGGTCGCGCGGTTCCAGACTGTAGCGCCTAGAACCGCTCGGCCACTTCGGCCGGCTCTTCGGAAGCAGAAGTCACGTGATTTACAAGAGGGTCTCTATAATACGCAGAACCTGAGCGTGTATTCTCTTCAAAGAACGGACTAAGAATAAAAGTGCTTGTGAATTCACACCACACAGTCACATACAGCGAATGCAATGGCTTTTCGTGCATAACACGCGGTTTAAGACTATCACAAATTCGGTAGTTCTGTGTATTCAGTTCAACCTGTAATGTAAAATGCGCCTCGTCACTCGACAGAATATTGCCCGCCATATGTCATCACCTTCGATTGATGCCAGAAACCGAAGAGCAAATTCAGAACGTTGCTGCGGATCATTTAAGTTACGGTTGCTGCACCATTTGGATCTTGTACGGGAACCAGCGTAAAAGTGATCGCAAAACTTTCTGTAATGTTGACCGTGGGCTGGACAATTCTCGTGACACTGCACAAGCACTGACACTATTCGGAGCCCGTGCTGTAGTCAGTTACAACAACAGCAAACTTTCAGTAACTTCCACCGGGATAGGACGTCCTCCTCTTCCAGCTGCCGTACCATATTCTTTCGTGTTTTCGAATTTCATTACCATCGTCTGTAAACCTCTACGACCTCAGGCCTCTCTTCAGACCTCTTAATCGGCGATACTCTCTCAATGCAGCAGTGTAACTGCTGTCGTCCACATAAAGCAGTGCACGGTCTGTCTTCCCGTGCACCTGGTGGCCACAACAGGAACGAATTGTTTTTCCAGCGTAAATTAGTTCAGCATTAACGCATTAGCATATCTACCACGTTTCACTGTAATACGACAACCCACACTGGATATCAGTGAGCAGCTGCACTTTAATTATAACCACCGGTTAGAAGTCCTCGCAAGATTACTGGGCAAGTTCATTCGTTCGTTGGGAAGAGGAAGCCGTCAGTTTGCCCCCTCTCGGCCTGTCGGTGATAACAGAATCGATGCGCACGCCCTACAATCTTTCTCAAACGATTTTACAGAAAATATGCGGTAAAAAATTTCATTTCTTTGTTACTTATAGCTTTATGTGTGAGCTTCAAGTGCCCATCTTTTAGTTAATGGTTATAATTATTCTGATATTTGTATGGAATTAAGACATTGTGCGAAATTTGAAAAAGTTTGCAATGAAAACAAGGGGTCAGTGTGATGTAGCGTTTGATGCGTATCACATAATATGTTGCTGTGTAGTAAGTTAAGCTAACATGTGAAATTTTACTTTAGACTTATGTGGAAGTGTCTGTCACCAGTCTCGAGAAAACTGATCTGATGTAGCACACTCATTTGCGATGCGCTCGCAAGCGATAAAACCAGAGTGAAATATCCACAACATTTCTCATATTTCAAAAACCGTTTGAGATGCCGAAATGAGATTTTGGCAATGACAACACGTAACGGGGAGGGTATTTTGCCATATGGTTACTATGCAAAACCTCATTACCTATCTTGTTATTGCACTAACTACAGACTTTTTCGATGAAAGAACATAAGTTTTAATGGCCATCGATAGCTGGTGAAACAAGAAATGCATTCGGTTTTGAAACAAAGTAACTGAAGCCATTACACGTTTATTTTGTACCAAGGCAGTACTTTTTCATAAGCTACTGTCCTTAATTTTCCTCAGTTCCTCACTTGATAAATTTAATAAACCATCGTTCAGAATTCTTTCGCAGTTGTGTCCGCAGAACGTGTTAGTGAGGTTTGGCAAAAAATTTCAAGACGGCAACCAGGGAAAGGTGTAAGTTTTACTAAAAATTCGACACTCATGACGCTTCTCTGAGAGTTATAAGTGGTTAACAGGTCAGGCGGCAATAGCTCGCTGCTTTTGTTGCATTTTGAGTGGAATTCCTTTTATGTACTAACCAAAGCAGGGTTGACAGCTGTTTTTGAACGGTTACCATGTCACTGTGAAGCTAGAGTAGGTATTAAAATCCATGGAGAAGATATAAAAACTTTGAGGTTCGCCGATGACATTATAATTCTGCCAGAGACAGCAAACGACTTGGAAGAGCAGTTGAATGGAATGGGCAGTGTCTTGAAAGAAGGATATAAGATGAACATCAACAAAATCAAAACGAGGATAATGGAATGTAGTCGAATTATGTCGGGTGATACTGAGGGAATTAGATTAGGAAATGAGACACTTATAGTAGTAAAGGAGGTTTTCTATTTTGGGAGCAAAATAACTGATGATGGTCGAAATAGAGAGCATATAAAATGAAGACTGGCAATGGCAAGGAAAGCGTTTCTGAGGAAGAGAAATTTATTAACGTCGAGTATAGATTTAAATGTCAGGAAGTTGTTTCTGAAAGTATTTGTATGGAGTGTAGCCATGTATGGAAGTGAAACATGGACGATAAATAGTTTCGACAAGAAGAGAATAGAAGCTTTCGAAACGTGGTGCTACAGAATAATGCTGAAGATTAGATGGGTAAATCACATAACTAATGATGAGCTATTGCATAGAATTGGGGAGAAGAGGAGTTTGTGGTACAACTTGACAAAAAGAAGGGACCAGTTGGTAGGACATGTTCTGAGGCATCAAGGGATCACAAATTTAGCATTGGTAGGCAGCGTGGAGGGTAAAAATCGTAGAGGGAGACCAAGACATGAATACACTAAGCAGATTCAGAAGGATTTAGGTTGCAGTAAGTACTGGGAGATGAAGAAGCTTGCACAGGATAGGGTAGCATGGAGAGCTGCATCAAACCAGTCTTAGGACTGAAGACCACAACAACAACAGTGAAGCTGGAGCGGCTCCACTTAATATTTACAAAAAATATGAGCGTAGGACTCAGTTTACAACGGTACTTCCCAGCGTTCGGCATTTCCCCGACAGCATCTGCTGGTAACCCCTACCACTACCGCTCGACCCACGCGTGCCCTGCCGACTGCACATCTACGGGCCACGTTATTCTGCGCTCACTATGCTTAGGTGGGGGGAGAGTATGTAGAACACCTAAAGCATTAAAACTACTGTCTTAACTCTTTTCCTTTGGTTTTTGTTTGTTGACTTTCGAAACCTTTTGTACTTAAAGCACTTTCTGGCTGCAGCCAGATCAAAATTTTCGCTATTTCTGAGACTGTGTTTACAAATCTAGGCATTGTTCATGTGGTGTTGGATTTGCACTGTTGATTCACTCCGGTGTTCCTGTCCAGCGTGGCTTTAAGTGAGGCACGTGCTGTTGTGTGGCGGTGGCGAGCGGACTGCGGCGTCTCCGAGGCGAGCTGAGTCGCGCCAGCCGCTGCCTATAAATCGGACGGAGTGTCGGCGCGGGCGAGCGCGCTGCGCAGCTCGTGTAAAGTAGCGCGCGAGTAAATCACGCCCACACACCTGCTAACTGCTCCTTAATCTCTCAGGCCGGCCGTTCCTCTTGCCGGCCAGCCGCCGCGCTCTCCTGCTTGCTCTTTTTATAGAGAGAGAGAGAGAGAGAGTGAGAGAGAGAGAGGGAAGGGGGAGAGACGTGCGCCCTCTCCCCGGCGGTCCGTCCGCTGCCACAGGCTGCTCCTGTTTTTATTATTTTTAGACAAGAGTTAAGTTACAGTCGCGCTCTGGCCGACAATTTTCACATCGTAAATTTCCCCCTGTGTGGGCCGAAATAGCTAGCGGACTTCTTTGCTCTCTACGCGGCAGGCCGTCACCACCGCATGAAGGAGCTGCGCTGCTGCGGTTGATGGAAATATGTGTTTTCTCTCTCCGTCGAACGAGTGATGTCGGAACAGCTGCTGGATACGAACAGACGGGTGCGCGCGTTCCGGACTCCTCGGGGAACAACGGGGGCCGACGAAAGGAGAGATGCTGGATTCCGACAGCAAGTGAACCTCAGCTGGTGCGATCACTAGCCAGACGTCGCCATCGACGACATTTAAAACTCTTGTGTAGCTTTGGTCATCAGCCTTAAGGTTGGTCAGATGCAGCTCTGCATTCCTGTTACATGTCAGCTAGCTTCTTCGTTTCAGCTTGTTTGCTGCACCCCACAAACCAAAAGATCTAAGACTTTCGACGAATCATGCCCAATCAGTCTATATCTTCGTTTCATTACGCTTCTTAGTAGACATATTATGTGTTACAGGGCCTCTCTATTCCTTACTGCATCAGTTTACCCACAAAAACCAAATTTCTTACAACTAAGATACGTTGTCTGTTCAAAACTATCCGTGTACTGCGTAACTGATTACTACAATCATGCTCATAAATTAAGGATAATTACAGAATGTGGTGTCACACAACGTGGCACTACACAAAACAGGCGCTAATAGCATAGGCACATAGGGAACACACACGACACAGATCTGTAAGTCAGCGGTATTGGTGATAAGTTGAGAAAACCGCCCCGAAACACGTTTGCTACAAAACGCCACTGTTTCCTGCGCATGTACCCCGACATGATCACCATGCACACGTACACAGGCCGCACAACAGGTTGGCATACTCTGGATCAGGTGGTCGAGCAGCTGCTGGGGTATAGCCTCCCATTCTTGCACCAGTGCCTGTCGGAGCTCCTGGAGTGTCCTAGGGGTTTGAAGACGTGCAGCGATACGTCGACCGAGTGCATCCCAGATGTGCTCGATGGAGTTTAGGTCTGGAGAACAGGTAGGCCGCTCCATTCGCCTGATATCTTCTATTTCAAGATACTCCTCCACGACGCCAGCTCGGTGGGGCCGTGTGTTATCATCCATCACCCTTGAAACGTCGGACATACTGATGCAAAATGACGTCCCAATAGACCTGACCTGTTACAGTTTCTCTGTCAAAGACATGCAGGGGTGTACGTGCACCAGTCATAATCCCACCCCAAACTATCAAACCACGACTTCCATACAGGTCCTTTTTGAGGACATTAAGGGGTTGATATCTGGTTTCTGGTTCACGCCAAATGAATCACTGTTCAGACTATACCTGGACTCGTCCGTGAACATTCCCTGGGACCTGTGTTCTTGACACCAGGCTTTACGGGCTCTCCTGTGACCAGGGGTCAGTGGAATGTACCTTGGAGGTCTCCGGGCGAATGAACCATCTCTGTTCAGTCGTCTGTAGACTGTGTGTCTGGAGACAACTGTTCCAGTGGCTGTGGTAAGGTCCTGAGTAAGGCTACGTGCTGTACCCCGTTGCCGTCAGCGGGCACTGATGGTGAAATATCGGTCTTCTTGCGGTGTTGTACACTGTGGACGTCCCGTACTGTAGCGCCTGGTCACGTTTCCTGTCTGCTGAAATCGTTGCCATTATCTTGAGATCACGCTTTTTGGCACACGGAGGGCCCGTGGTACGACCTGCAGTGTTTGACCAGCCTCCAATCGCCCTAGTATTCTACCTCTCATAAAGTCATCAATATGTGTTCTTTGAGCCATTTTCAACACACAGTCACCATTAGCACGTCTGAAAACGTCTGCACACTTACTCGCTGCACCGTACTATGACATTCACCAACACACCTCTGCGTATGTGGACTGCTGCCAGCGCCACCGTGCGACGACCGCAGGGCAAATGCACCGCATACCCCGAGGTGTTTTAAACCCGCAAACTGCCCACCAGAGCGTTGTTTCACCATATATCTGCATTATCCTTAATTTATGAGCACGAGTGTAGATGCACCAGAGGTGGACTCGCCAGTATAAAAGAGGGCGGAGAGTATCGTGTTGTCAGAAGAGTGCCGGCCGCTGTGGCGAGCGGCTCTGGGCGCTTCAGTCCGGAACCGCGCTGCTGCTACGGTCGCAGGTTCGAATCCTGCCTCGGGCATGGATGTGTGTGAATTCCTTAGGTTAGTTAGGTTTAAGTAGTTCTAAGTGTAGGGGACTGATGACCTCAGATGTTAAGTCCCATAGTGCTTAGAGCTATTTGAACCATTTTTGTCAGAAGAGTCGCAACAACAGCAGAATCGCTCCGCCTCAACTCCTCAGTGACTTCGAACATGTACTAGTTACTGGATGTCACCAGAGTAACAAATCATTCAGGGATATTTCAACACTTCTAAATCTGCCTAACTCGGCTGTTGTGACTGTGAAGTGGAAACGAGAAGGAAAAACGACATCTAAACCAAGAACAGGCAGTTCTGATACGCTGACAGACAGGCACTATTGAGCATTGCGGAAGGTGGTTGTAAAAAATCGTATGAAATTAATGGAAGGAATCAGTTCTGAGTTCTAAAGTGCGGCCAGCAGTCCAGCTAGCACAGTGACCGTGCGTAGGGAGTTAAAAAGAGCGGGTTACAATAGTCAAGTAGCCCCTCATAAGACATACATTTCTGTAGTGAATGCTAAGCGACGCTCCAGGTTCTGTAAAGAGTGACGCCACTGCACAGTGCATGACCGAAAAAAGATGATTTGGAATGATGAACCACTGTATACCCTTTGGTAATGCAATGGGAGGGTTTGGGTTTGGCAAATGCCTGGAGAACGTCACGTCCTATCACGTGTAGTGCCAACAGTGATGTAGGGAGGATACCCTTTGGTAATCCAGAGGGAGGGCTTGGGTTTGGCAGATGCCTGGAGGACGTCACCTCCTACCACGTGTAGTACCAACAGTGACGTAAGGAGAAGTTGGGGTATGTGGGTGTTTTCTGTTATTGGGGTGCGGTCTCCTTACCGCGCTTAAGAAAACGCCAAATGTGGAAGGATATGGACATAATGTATGCTGGTTAGAGGAACAGTTAGGAGACGATGACTCTTTGAATCAGAATGACAGTGCAACCAGTCATAAAGCAGCATCAGTGAATCAGTGATTTATGGACAATAAAATTCCTGAATTGACTTGGCCTTCCGAGGGACATGAACCCAATGCTGCACCTTTGGGGTGAGTTAGAATGTCGACTTCACTACAAACCTCAGTGCCCAACATCACTACCGTCTCTGTTTTAGGCTCTTGAGGGAGAAAGGGTTGTCATTTCTTCACAGACATTCAGATAGCTCACTGAAAGTGTTCGTATCAGAGCTAAAGTCGTCTTAAAGGCGAAAGGTGGATACACGGAATGTTAATGTCCTATAATAGGTGTCCGAAAAACGACTGCATTGGGCCATGACAACTGATCCACCACTGTCAGGTCTACTCTGTGTTACGGTAGCCTGCTCTATCTAGTACTGATCATACGGATTCCAGAAGAATAGCTCCCAAGGTGTAAAATCTTAGGAAGACGGAGCCCCATAAGAAGTCATTTTACAGTAGCACTTTTCATGATCCACCAGCTATATGCCTGTAATGACGCAAGCCACCTTAGCTTGAATTTAGGGTCACAGAGGTTTTGTGACGTGAACGAGAAGTGGAAAGAACGCCAGAATGAACATCTAACCCACATCTGCGACCTGATTCAAAACATACCGACGAGTATTACAGAGTCTTATCTCCCCGTTACGAATTTTTGAGACGGTAGCGCGTCCGAGCTGTACAACGCAGATGTTACGATATCTAGAAGAAGTGGGAATTGTGGAATTACTCCGTGGGCCTGTGGTGTGGAAGAACAGGCAGTAGGTCATATTTTCGATAAATGCCCACTGCATCCTTTTAAGTGAGTCCAAAGATTTGCTTGAAGTTACACTATTGTACGACCTGTTTGTCAGATTTAAAATTAAACGTGTAAATCTTTTGTGTATGTGTCTGTGCATGCCGCGTATTGCCATACAGTATTGATAACAACACTATTAGTCCATCTGATCTTCAACACCACATTTCTCTCTATCCAGCTGTCAAAGTTTGGCATTCATAAAGAGCTCTGATCTTAACACAGCTTGACACGAAACTTCGGTCGTTTCAATGTTTATGGTTTTGCTTGTTAATAGCTTTCCTGCTTATAGAAAGCCCTTTTACCTAGTGCAGTTCTTGTTTTTATGTATTGCCCGTCTCTTCCTTCTTTATCTGTTCAACTTTCCAGGAAGCAAAGTTGGTCCAAATCCAGAACTACCTCTCTTCAAAGTTGGACTTTTAGGCTTGCTGCATCTACATCTGTTGGCCACGTCTTTGTTAACTCAGTTTCGATTTTGGTAATGTGGATGTTGTTAAAGCAGGTGGCTCAGGTATCCTCCACGTTTGGCGTCTACTGCTGTGTAATCAGCGAACCGAAACATACTGATTTTCTGTCCATCACCAACAATCGGGTTAGTTCTTGACTTTCCTCACTCTTCTGTTCTCCTTTTTTCTTTTACTGAGCGCTAATCCCCTCTAGAACAGGATCCACTCTGGAATATCAAATTTATTTTGTCTTAAATTTGCGTCCAGATGCCCTTCTGTCGCCGCAGTCGACAGTTACCTGTCTGCTACAACTGTCTGTGAATCGCGTAAACATTTTTCTGTATGTGATTGCCCTTTATCTGTCTGTGAATCGCATTTTTTGAGTCGTAAATTGCGTACCAGCGCAACATTTGCCTAAATGAGCGATGGAAATTGCCTAAAAAGCAGACTCAGGCTGGTCTGTGCACCAAATGCGGTCGTTTATACGCCATTCGTATTCGATCTTGGCTTTGGTCACCATTTGTCTCGCAAGCTAGTGCTGCGCGTTAAGCTAAATGAGCAGATTCGATGCCTTCTCCACACACTAATTAACTATAAGTTGTGACAACGAGCAACCCTAACTCACACCTCTCCTAATTTTTGCCTCTTGTATCATTCCGTCAGTCTGTTTCGCATAATGAGAGTGAATTACCCCTTTATCCCTGTACGAATGCAGCCTACAAAAATAATGAAATAAAAACATTTTTGGTACGAAGCACTTAGATGTTTCTCAAAATATTCACATTTAAAATTTAGTATTTTTTCGTATATTCTGGAAACATATTTTCTGCTTTGATGTAGGTAAAAGTGAAATAACGTTTTTCAATGGCTTTCGGAAGGGACTACAGAGCTGCTGATGCATATTTTTGTTTGACATAAAGGAATAAAAAGAAGCCATCAGTCGATAAGTCGGGTAGTTACACATTATTTAATTTTTTTCTCGAACAATCAATTGTCTGAAGTGCAGTGTGACACTAGAACTGTTGACAACTGCTCAGTTTCCGTTCTATGTGAATGAGACAGTCCTCGACCTCGTCAGGTTTTCGCCTTGATGATCAGGTCTTGACGACACACCAGATCGCTCCCCAGAAGTCAGTGCTAATTAATTAAGTTGTGCAAAAGCATTTAAAGAACGTGATATGTTATGTGGCTCAAAAATGGCTCTCAGCACTATGCGACTTAAGTTCTGAGGTCATCAGTTGCCTAGAACTTAGAACTAATTAATCCTAACTAACCTAAGGACATCACACACATCCATGCCCGAGACAGGATTCGAACCTGCGACCGTAGCGGTCACGCGGTTCCAGACTGAAGCGCCTAGAACCGCACGGCCACACCGGCCGGCCGCTTATGTGGCTCTGAGCACTGTATCCTGAGCAGATCTCAGTTAGTTTTCTATTAATTCAGCCTAATCAAATGGGTTTCATTAAATAGAAAAAAAATCAAGGAGTAAAATATATTAATAATTTCTTCGATGACATATTACATATTGAAGGAACCAAACATTCATTATATACAGTTCTGATTCAAGTAATATATATGTGGTCAAATTAATGACTAAAAGTAACTACTGGCTGGGTTCTGAGGTGGATGGGTGCACTAATTTGATTACGCCGATTTCCTGTCGTCATTATTCTTTCGTGAAGTTAAACAACAAGTACACGGTGAGTGAAGTAAGTGAAGGCGAATATATTACTGGGGCATCGCACCTGATCGAGGGTTCACTACTTACATAACGCCATAGAGCTAACACGCCTCTCCAGTCCTGTCATGGCGTTGCTGCAACGCGTTCTTGTCGAAGTCAGAGATAGCCAGCGTCGAGTCGTAATAGTGACAGCTCGAAGGGACCTCCATATCTCCTCAGAATCTGGATTTCAAGCCTATTTCTGAGCTGCCATTTATTTAACAATAAGTGAGGCCAAAGTTTAGAATTATAGTAATGTCGCATCACAGTTGCACCATCGGATACTCATTTGTAATAAGATACGAGGCAAGAGCCTCGAATACAATGTATCTTTAGTCGCAACTAACCAATAGGCTATCAGACCATCTCAATAACACACGTGACTCTTGACCAGTTTACATGCCAGGTAAACTGCCAGCCGAAGTCTAATAGATCGTTCGATGGCCCATTCATTGTTCTGCGTGGACTTCGTGTTCCGCGTCGTGCAATGTTTGCATGTTACGAGGGCACTTCCGAATAGAGATTCCGCATTCTTTGAATGAACCACTAAACCATTCATATATTGTGTGGTGTCACCGCCAGACACCACACTTGCTAGGTGGTAGCTTTAAATCGGCCGCGGTCCATTAGTACATGTCGGACACGCGTGTCACCACTGTCAGTGATCCCAGACCGAGCGCCACCACACGGCAGGTCTCTAGAGACGGACTAGCACTCGCCCCAGTTGTACGGACGACTTAGCTAGCGATGCACACTGACGAAGCCTCGCTCATTTGCAGAGCAGATAGTTAGAATAGCCTTCAGCTAAGTCAATGGCTACGACCTAGCAAGGCGCCATAGCAATTGATAGTTATCGTATGAAGCATGTCTCATCAAGAACGATGTATACAAATGATGGATTAAAGTTAAGTATTCCAGAAGCTACGTACTTTTCTTTATAGCATTCATTACGTATCCTGTTTCAGACCTCACGCCATCCGGCGTGAGCTTCTAGCGTGCCTTTCGGTTACCCGTCACTGTGGACTGGCTGTCTTGTCAGTCCACAACATATTGCATGTTATCAGCTTGTAAGAAATGTCACAATGCCTGTTTACGTAACTGTAACTTCACCCGTGCAATATAGCGCTATAAACAAAATTCTGGAAGCAGAGCAGCTGCTCGGTTTTCGATGGAGTACCAGTGTTCACTGCAATGAACGTAACAAACTTACTACGGTGAAGGATTCCAGTGATGTAGTGGGACAACAACTGCTCTCGATGTATGTGCACCAAGGGCCTTTCTTCAAAATATTTCCGGAAATATTCTGTAACTATCTGTTACCTAACTAACTGCAGTAAGAATATTGGCCCACAAATTCATTTCCGAGAATGTGCTTGTAGAAAAGAACTATCAGTGTGTTGCTGGTGAGTCGAAAAAAATGGAATCGTCGAAGGTTTAGTTAATAGAAAGTGGCCTTTTGTAGATTAATGAAACAGCTACTATCAATGATAATTCTTTCTAAAAGTCATATAGCACAAAACGTTACTTCTGTTGTACAGAAAGAGCTCCACGTAATCCTCTTCATATCATGACGCCTTTTCATATTCGTGTAATCTCGTAGCTCGCGCATGCAATGAATCTTTGAGCAGCACATAGCACATCTTAAGTTTAACAGGTGTTAGGGGATGTTTACATAACTATTCACCAACAAAATGTTTGGCTCTTTTTCCCTCAAACAGTTCACCTGTAGCTAGAAATAATATTCGACGTTAGTCGATGATGACCCTTAATTACAAGACTTTCCAGTATGTTGTGGATGATGATTGGCGAAACAGATTGAATGTCGGAAACCAGTTCCAAGTTTAACGACAATATCAGCACCGATGCCTAACAGCATGCGTTAATCCGCAGCGCTTTATTTTCTACGGTCTTATTAGGATCGTGGTTGACAGAAATTTAATAGAAGCAGACGAGACCTTAGTTTATAACAGACGTACAGGGTGAGATAATATTTTATTAGGTCAGGTATCTGAGTAAAGGGCTGGAGATAGTCACTTGAGCACCTCATGTAATTTAGTTACCGTCTTTGTACCATTAGTCAACGGCCTTGCCACAGTGGAAACACCGGTTACCGTTAGACCACCGATGTTAAACGCTGTTGGGCTTGGCTAACACTTGGTTGGGGTCTGCCAAGCGCTGTCTTCTGAGACGCCGCGCTGTCTAGGGGGGGGGGGGTTACCACGGTTCACACGGCTCCCCCTGTCGGTGGTTCGAGTCCTCCCTCGGAGGACATGGGTGTGTGTGTTGTCCTTAGCGTAAGTTAGTTTAAGTTGGATTAAGCAGTATGTTATCCTAGGTACCGTTGACCTCAGCAGTTTGGTCCCATAGGAACTCACCACAAATTTCCAAATTTTTCCTTAGACTAATTGAGGAGTTACTTCATTAAAAAGTAGCGGCTCTGGTCACGAAAACTGACAACTGTCGGAGAACGGTGTGCTGACCACTTGCCACTCCATACCCGCATCCAGTGACGCCTAACGGCAAAGGATGATACGGCGGTCGGTCGGAACCGTTGCGCCTTACGAGGCCTGTTGGGGCGGAGATTTTTTGGCACTAACTTAACGAGTTGTACACATTACTTCTTTGTAAAGTTAGCATATCGTCCCTTTCAATGTTTTTATCTAAATATCACTTTCATTACAGTAATTCAATTTTATAGTTCTTATGATTCGTTGTATTACTCATAGATACCCATTGTTGGTGTCGTGTTTTCTGACCAAGAGAATGATAGGTGTTGTTACAAGCGCAGAGTGCTAGGCGATTCCCCACATTTTCATTGTTCTGTAGCCTCGTTGATTCACGTTTCTTATACAGATTCGTAAACTATTCGTTCCCTGGGGTATCTGAAGAGTGTATTAAAGTTTACAGTATTATTTAGAAACGCCTTGTATGTAGGCATTGGGTAGCTACAAACAAGGACTTTCTGTGTACAGGGAGTACTACAACTCCACCCACAACATTTCACAGGTTGTTCAAGGATATTTCTTGAGTAATTTGGCATTAGGTACCCACAGTAATTACATTTATGGTGAATTTTTAACCCAGTTATCTCCGCATGTGTGTTGTACTGAAACCACCTGCATAACAGCCAACAGAAACGTCCACTTTACTCTTCGTCCTCAGACTTCAGTACTGCTCGGTCCAGTCTCGGGTTGGTTTTTCCAGCAGTTATTTGTACGTTAACAGTGATACAAAGTGGTATGTATAAGTTTACTAGTGAGTAATTGACAGATGTACACTAGGGAAGGGAAAAACTAACCGCTTAAAATCGATACTGGTGTTTTAATTCTCATTTTCGGTATTTGTTTGGTCTCCATTATAACAGGTGGTTTTTTTTTCCTTTTTTTGATAATTAACGTGTAAATAAAAAAAAACAGCCAGTCGAATGTGCAGTCAAGTGTTCGTTTGATCAACATTTCACGAAATTAACAGCGAAGACACTGGTCAGTGTCAATAACAAAAATTTTATTTTCCAGGGTAGGTTCTTCATCAGTTGATTACGTGACAACTTTTGTTCAAATGGTTCAAATGGCTCTGAGCACTATGGGACTTAACAGCTGAGGTCATCAGTCCCCTTGAACTTAGAACTACTTAAACCTAACTAATCTAAGGACATCACACAAATCCATGCCCGAGGCAGGAATCGAACCTGCGACCGTAGCGGTCGCGTGGTTCCAGAATGAAGCGCCTAGAACCGCTCGACCACTCCGGCCGGCTGACAACTTTTGTAAAATTATTTTCCATAGACATATAGATTTCAAGGTTCAGCGAATTTGAGTGTTGTCATATTCCGAAAACGGCAGAAATGATACTAAAATGCAACTGTATAATATGCAGCAGTTACATCAGTCAAAACTGCAACACAAACTATTTCCTAGCCGAAACAGATAGAGGGTGACAAAGTAGTAGATGTCGTGTGGCTAGGGCCTCCTGGCGGGTAGACCGTTCGCCGGGTGCAGGTCTTTCGAGTTGACGCCACTTCGGCGACCTGCGCGTCGATAGTGATGAAATTATAATGATTAGGACAACACAAAAGCTAGTCCCTGAGCGGAGAATGTCTCCGACCCAGCCGGGAATCGAACTCGGAACCTCAGGATTGACATTCTGTCGCGCTGACCATTCAGCTACCGGGGGCGGACGATGACAAAGTAAAAGACGCTGGTTAACAATGGCAGCAGAGCCCTTGTCGAGCAAGTCAAACACACTATGCACACGGCTTTCATATTGTTATCTAATAAAGGGGCCGCGCGAAGTGGCCGCGTGGTTTGAGGCACAAAGTCACGGACTGAGCGGCCCTTTGCGCCGGAGGTTCAAGTCCTCCCTCTGGCATGGGTGTGTGTGTGTGTTGTTCTTAGCATAAGTTAGCTTAGTATAGTTTAAGTAGTGTGTAAGTCTAGGGACCGATGACGTCAGCTGTTTGGTCCCTTACGAATTCACACATTTTTTTCTAACAAAGGAATGTCACCAACTTGAGCTCGTATTTTAATGAGCATCAGCACTCGACCCCGTGCGAAAATTTGAGCCGTAATTTAGACAGTATGCAGTTATGATCTTGTAAATGCAGAGCTTTTGAACTTTCGCACGCATCGGTTGTTTGTTACTCACTCCTCCCCATTGCAGCCGTCTAATGCCCGAGCGCCAAGTACCGGAAAACGGGGTCACAACAGAGCCCTGCCTTTCGCGAGATGTTGAAGGCGACGGCGATCGTGACCGGGGGGTGGGGGGGTTGGGGGGGGTGGGAGGGGGGGGATGGGGGGGGGCACGTCTGCCCAACGTATTTTGTAATCTTGTACGAGAGCACATGTTATTTTCTAAGAAACCTAGGAAACAAATACGTAATATGTCAACCTGACGCACACGTGCAACGTCTGCAGCTGACACCGAGTGTCCATCTGGAGATACCGCTGGAATTGTAGTGTAGCTGTGCGTCGGTTTACCGACAGACTGCAAGAATGTGTCGACGTCTTTCGTTCCATTTTGGAAATAAATCGACAGGACGTGATTTGTCAATGAAACCCCACTCTGATCCATATTCTACACATTCTGTCTAGTGACCGTTTCCATAAGCGAAAAACTCTTCGCGTGCATTGAGCATGGCTCTCTCGTTACGTACCTTTTTAATTGCAGTGACATACGTATTTCTGGCTTCACAATACCATATTTCTTCTTCAAAGCGTACACTGTCCAGCGGATAGTTTAAAATTTTGTAGTGCCGCCTCCATTGTGACTTGGAGGCCCACCGCCACATACTAAAATCGTGCAGCATCATCTTTTCTCGGTATGCTTTATTGAATTTATATAGGCAGACTGTTAATTTGTATCCCGGTTTCGCGGTTTTCAGCTTATTTCTTACATACATACAACTCACTTATTGATAAGTTTAAGTTGAAGTTCCTCTTGACAGTCCTGACGGATGTCTTTCCCTTCTTTCCATTTTCCAAAAGGCGACATTTTAATTCATATACTGCTCTCTTACTGCGGAAAACAGTATCCGACGATATTACATCTTGAAAGCAGGCTCCATCGTCACGCACTGCCTCGTTTTAACATCCCGTTGTGCCAATGAAGCTGTTCTATGAGTGTGATTAAATGGTGAACAGGGCAGCCTCATTTTCGTCGCGTAAAAAAGAAACGAACACCAGTCCACTGTTTTGCTCTGTATCTAGCATGTTTTCACTCGAGAACTGAAAGGCATAAATAACAGGACACAGAAAGGACCATAGGACTTCGTTTGTCTTGTATAAAAGTTAGTCAAATGGTTCAAATGGCTCTGAGCACTATGGGACTTAACAGCTATGGTCATCAGTCCCCTAGAACTTAGAACTACTTAAACCTAACTAACCTAAGGACATCACACAAAACCCAGTCATCACGAGGCAGAGAAAATCCCTGACCCCGCCGGGAATCTAACCCGGGAACCTATTTTTTTTGTAACCATATATATTTATTTAAATATATTAACAACGATACATTAAAAAAAGACATTTTATTCTATTAATCTATTATATTCCTAGTGTTGCTTAATATTACTGTCATTTTATATGTTTTCGTTTTTATATTTTCCTTTTTCGTTTTTCTCTTATTGTTGTTCCTTAAACCCTTTTACATGGCCATTTGTCGTTATTTTTTTGAGGGGGTAGACATTGCAGGACAGGCACAACAGTTTATATTTGGCATCGAGGCATTGATTTTGAGTTTATGTTTCTGTATGTGATGCACTTGTGATGCCACAGGCACATTGTGTATTCTGGTTTGATCTCTTCCTCTAGTTACACTGTTAAGTGGGACAGTATGAGGGAAACGTCACCATGATAGGTGGAGCAAAAATGGAAGAAACGTTTTTTGCATATACTACAGAATATACCTAAATTGAAGAAGAGAGAAAATTTTGTCATATTACATAAGAGAAGCAGAAAGGATAGTGTGAGTAATCAATAGAATTTTATAGGGACAAAGTAAAGGAAATCATTTAAAAAATATCTAATAATAATAATGAGTAGTTGGCACTTTCCACTAAGTAATGCTTGTTTCCTATTCAGTATAGTACAAATAATGGAAGAAAAGTTAATTAAAAAAAACTGGTAGTACTACTGTGCATACTTTTGACACTGTTTTGGCTGCGAGCATGACAGATGTTTGGTGAGAAGCACTTTGTATCACTGATTTCACTAAGAAGAAACACTTTATACTATTATACTTCACTATTTGATGCGAGAAGAGAAAGCACTTTATCTTTTGTGTTGCACTTGTTCACTATCACTGCACACGTTATTCTTGTGGTGAGTGTGGTGAGGTGGCTGGTGGCGGTGCTGAGGGTCACAGGCTGGGAAGGACTCTGGCGATTGCTGTCTGCAGTGGAATCTGCAGGAAGTTTTTGAAGTTCTCGTGGTATCGCCTGTGCTGCTGGGCTGTCTTGTTCTTCTCCCAGAGGTCCATCAGGAAGGCCAGCTGGTCGGTCTGCCTCCGCGCTACGATGGCGTGTGCCGTCATGGCGAGGATCCAGAGAGTCGCCAGTCGCTTGGGTCGTGGAAATGGGTTGCAGTCTGGGGCGGTGATTGCTTCCACTGTGATGCTTCCCGGCGCCGTTCTGTTGATGTGGGCCACCATCTGCTGGCACGCTTCCCAGATGTTGATGGCATTCCCGCACGTGAATCGGTGCTCGAGGGTGTCGGTCTCGCCACATACGTCACACTTGTCACTTGCGACGAGTTTTATCTCCGCCAGTCTTTGGTTGGTTGGTACCGTTCTGTTAATTATTTTGTACCATGTCTCCTTCGCATGTTTAGGCAACACGTTTTCCGAGACGTTCCCCCATATTTGTTTCCAATTGTATTGCGTGAGTTTGCGTTCAATTTTGTTTTTTGCCGGCTTCCCCCTGAGGGCCCAGTATATTCTCTTGGCTGTTCTGTGGCTGGGGTTCGCCACGGTGTCCAGAACGTAACTTTTGTTGGCGTAGTGCAGCCTGACGTGTCGCATTCTGAAGGGAATGTGCCTCGTGTCGACCGGCGCTTCTTGTGATGCGGGCTTGTATCTTCCAATTATCTTGGCTGGGACGCTGTCAGGGTTTTGTCCTGGATGGCGAGCGTTCGTTTCAGTAGAAGGGCTGCACATTTGGTCTTTATATCAACGAGACCGAGTCCCCCGTTCTTTCGTTGACAGCGACCACGTTGCTTGCGCCGCTTTGAATATACGTATTTCGACGCCACAACTGGTAGTACACTGCGCTCGTTAGTGCTCGCGCAATTTCTGTCGAGATGCTTAAGATTTGCGCCAGGTACCAAGCTTTCGACAGGTTCGTCGTGTTTATCAGTTCTGTTTTCTGGTGGATTGTTAGCTTCCGGTTCGCGTGCTGTCTGGAGAGACCTCTTTTGGTGTGTAGCACGTCCCTCCAGTTGTATGCGGCCATTCTAAGTGGACAATACTGTATATATATTCCAAGAACTTTATGGCTTTCTGCTATTTTATACCACAGGCTGTCTGGTTTGAGTCGTTGATTCCCTATCGGCAGTAGCACTGTTTTTCTGGGGTTGGTTTGGGCGCCTGACGCTTTTTGGAATGTATTCATGATGGTTTCTACTCTCCCAAAATCTTCCTGGTCTTCAATAAGGATGCCTAGGTCGTCAGCGTAGGCTATAAATGCTACTGCTTTGCCTCCTACGGAGAAGCCTCTGATGTCGCTTGTGAGTTTCCGCAGCAGCGGGTCCAGTGCTATAGCGAATAGAGCCATTGACAGTGGACAGCCTTGCCTCACGGATCTGTCCAGTTTTATCAGTTTTGTTTCCCAACTACTGATTATTACTGTCGATCTCGCAGTACTTAGTATCTTCTGGATGATTGTGATGAATTTTTGCCCAAACCCGAGTCTGTTTAGTGTCTCTACGAGATATTTTTGGTCGATTCTGTCGAAGGCTTTGTTGAAGTCCACCGAAATTATGGCACCTGCGCTTCTGGTGGTGGCAACTGTGCTATTATGTCCCTGTAGGTGCATGTGGCGTCAAATATATTTTTCCCTGGTACCGCACGTGTTTGCCACGGACTGATGACTTTCCTCATCGCCGATTTCAGGTTGTTTGCGATGCATTTCGCTATTATTTTATAGTCGGCGTTGAGAAGCGTAATCGGACGAAACTCTTCAATGAGGCGGGTGGCTCTCTTCTCAGGGATGAGTGTTATGGTCCCTTCGGTCAGCCCAGGTGGAATTTCCGCCCCATCGAGTATCTCGTTCACCATTTCCGTAAATTGCCCTCCTAGCACATCCCAATATGCGAGGTAGAACTCGAGCGGGATACCGTCGGCGCCAGGTGCTCTTCCTCTTGCGCTGGTCCTCATCGTATCTTTGATGTCATCCACGTCGACATTTTCTGTCAGCAACGCCCTGTCTGTGTCTGTGAGCACGCTCCTCGTCTGCTGGAGGATTTCAGCAGTTGCCACGTCGTCTGTCGCTTCTCCGGGCGTGGGAAGCGAGAACGCTACCGCACGACCACGAGCTGCGGACCAAAAGTTAGTCGAATAGCCGCATTAAGTGATACCTTTCACGACTTTCAGGAGCTCTCGTTCTGTGACGTTAAACTGTTGAATTTGACCGTGATTCCGTACCGCTCCTCGAGGTGCAGAACTATCGATTGTTGGTTCACCGACATTACGAACACAAACCATTTGCTCGCACCTGTGTACAGTGCCCCGCGCTCGGGCATTAAGCGGCTGCAGCTGGGGAATGGAAAGTAACTGGTGCGCGCGCATGCGCCTAAACGACATCGATTGTTAGGACTAATATCCCGCAAGTGTTGTTTTTACCTCTTAAAATACTAAGTCATGCTGGTGATGTTCCCTTGTAAGACAAATCGTTCCAGAATAAAATTAAACATAGGTCCAATTCCTTGCTTCCGATCTAGGTTTCCGGAAAGTTTCCCTTTGCTGTAGATATTGAACTGGAATTCCCAGGTGTTCCCTATTAGGACCCCTTCTGAAGGGAATGTATGAAACATATAACGCCTCCTGAGGAAGAATCTTCGAGAATTGGAAGACGTAACTACTCTGCTTCCTTATACAAAAAAGTAAAACGCAAATTTTATGGGTCTTGTCCTCGTTTCGCGCAAACAAAGTAGTATCTGTAACGACGTAGTAGCTCGGTTCAGCTCCTAACTTCTCAGTGGAACAAGGAGAAAAGTCTACATTCTTCCTTGGCGTCTACGAACATGAGTGGATTAATCCTGACAAAAACGTAGAGCTCATCCCGATAAGGATAAGCCCCTTAAATCCCAAGATCAAATAAGAAACAGAACGCTGAAATATTGTCGGGTAAATGACGTTGATAAACACACCTGTCAACCTGACGTAGAATCACTAGGACCAACACGTGCGGAAGATTTAGAGTGCCATATGCTTCGACATTAGCGACGCCTCAGTCTCGGTCAGGTATACCGCCGGTAGTGGGGCAACGGCGAGGCACGGCACGATGTTTGGCGTACCCTTGGAATACATTAAACTTTTTTCCCCGCTTTCTGCTGCCCCTGCGTACGGGCGTCACTTATCTTTCCCGCCGGTTTGAAATACGACTGCTCTCAGCGGCTACCGGTTCTGGCCAACACGGCTCCCGCATTCCACGGCGGTGGCTCCTCCACCGGCCGTGACAGTCGAGCTCGCGAGACACTCGTAATAATTAATTCCGATGCGGCGTCGCGATGTTTTGCGCGCGACCAATCAATTTTCTCACCTTATCTGGCTGTCACTCCTCCTGACGTACGATTAATCTTTGAATTGACTCGTGTCGTAGGCAGCGCGCGCGCCCCATCTTATCTGCGCTGCCGGCTGACAGGAGCGACTATCGTCTCTGATTAACGAATCCTCTCGGAGGCGCAACCGACGCCGCTGCTATTTTTGGGACCCCGTGGGTCCAAGCCCGGTGGCGTGAGAATAAGCCGCCGACGATGACAGCCGTGATACATCGCCGGCCGTAATCTAACATTAGAGACATCAACGGAAGTTGTGATAGTATGTTTTGCGCCGAGCGTCGAGTGACTGTACATATGGGTACCCTCATTTCTACAAACGGCGGCAAGAAAAGCAAATTGCCAAGGTATGTTAAAACCATCCTCACGAGGGATATGTTTGTCATCGTTAAGCACACCAGTCGTGGTTTACATCGTGGTTATGGTGCACTCTGGGAAACGAACTGGTGTATTACGCAGAATGCGGTCTTCTTAATGTTTGAGGACCGCAGCGCCCTGCAGCGGCAGTTGTCTGTATCCGGTTCCAAAGTCACCACGCAGATTGGTTACAATAATGGACACACGTAAAATTGCAACCCTAGTCATATTAAAACGTCACTGCTCATATGCTAGCAATGTTGTTTTGTCTGTAGTATCAAATGGTTCACATGGCTCTGAGCACTATGGGACTTAACATATGAGGTCATCAGTCCCCTAGACTTAGAACTGCTTAAACCTATCTAACCTAAGGACATCACACACATCCGTGCCCCAGGCAGGATTCGAACCTGCGACTGCAGCAGGAGCGCGGTTCCGGACTGAAGCGCCTAGAACCAGTCGGCCACAACGGCCGGCTCTGTAGTATCCATACATATTATAAAAACGGGTGTTCGTGTACCTTTATGAACAGAGGTATGTTCTTCATCTCCTCCTGAACCACTGGACCGATTTCAACCAAAATTTGTGCTCATATCATTAACTGTCCGGAAAGAAGCACTGTGGTGGTCCAACCACCAACCTGTCAAACTGCTGTGGGCGTGGAAGAAAAATCTGGGGGTGTGGAAGAAAAAGCATTATAGCTTACGACACTCGAATATCCATCCTTTAGTCATCCAGTATTCGATAATGAGAACACTTAGCGAATTGCAACAAAATTGACGCGTAATTCAAACCTTTATGAAACTTCTTTTCGCTGACAATCCCCACAAAATAATAAGATGACAGAACTTTATCGCCTTCCACGTCTTCGCTGTTCGTGCAGTAAAATTGCAGCAAGAGGTATGGAATTTTAATTTATCACTTCTTTATTAATACATGTACGCACGACATATTGTGGTGACAGTATTCACATTTACTACTGAATCTACTACCAAAATTACATCATTTTATGATACACTGTTCAGGGGATATCACGCCAAGTACTGAGATATATGTGCAAAATTACATTTTTGTACACCACATAGGTAGTTCAGGAGATGCGATGTCACAAACCTTGAGCTGCGTGAAAATGATACTGCAGGACAAAATTCGCTACAGATAGATTTACAGGTAATTTATGTGACAAATACGTGTGCAATATATTTGACATGTGCGTACCCGGGCAAAGTCACGGGTAGAAAGCTGATTTTAAACCCCTGGAATGCTTTGAGCCGACTTTGTTTCACATACTAGTTACGATTTGGAAGAAATGCTGTGGGGGTAGGAATCACAAGCTTCCTCATGGGGTGAATATGAGAACGTAGGGAAGGGGGGAGTAGGAGAAGGACAGAGGAGGAAGGAGGAGATGGACAGAGAAACGATGAAATGGTGAGACAGTGGGAAGCCGGGGGGGGGGGGGGGGGGGATGGAGATGGCGAACAGAAACAGGGGGTGTAGGTGATGCACATAGTGGAGCTGAGGAGGTGGTGGACAGAGAGAGGGAGGAGGGAGGGGATGACTAATAGAAGATTAGAATAAAGACATACTCGGGCAACGCCGGGGACTCAGCTAGTTCGTTAATAGTAATTTCAGTGTCTATGAACATGATAAAGCGTAAAAAGGAATGTTCTATGTTCAGTCAGTAGCTACGTCACGTTTCAAAACTTCCATTACAAATAGTGCGATAAAAGTTTATAATAAACTTTCACATAAGACAAAAATTGTTTCATTAATCTCATTTTTAATAAAACCTGAAGATCATTATTGCTAGACCCCTGCACCTATTCAGTAGCAGAATTTCTAGAACGTATGAGATATGATACTTTAAACAAAAAAATTCAAAACATTCTACTGCAATAAGAACTAGCTCACTCACAGATAAATATAATTAATCTACTGCAGAATTACTGTTAAATTATCTGTACTGTGTGTATGTGTGTGTGCGTGTTTGTACATGCATATATGTACATGTATGTTTCTGCACACAATTCTATACATTATGTACGGAGATATTAAATATCCCACAATCTGGACACATTTGTTGATGAGCAAAGAAATACTCTACTGAGATCAAAACAGGCAACGGTGTAGAAATCAACCTTACTGTTCTTTGATCCATATTCTCTGGCACGTTCGCAATATCGAAAAAATTCGCTCCCGAGACACAGAGAGGGAGAGAGAGAGAGAGAGAGAGAGAGAGCGGTCTTATATGTACGTAACATCGAATACTACGCCACACACTTCTAATACATTAATAATCAAATATTACAATCTTTTAGAAAACGCGAGGGCGAATAAAAAATATTTGGATGTAACAATTTGGGAACCATCTGCATTTGCGTTCGTAGCTTTGTGCCTCTATCCACTAAACTACTGTGTATATTAGAAGATCAAGACTTTCCTGTTAAGATTTTCTGAAGGCTGTAACGTCTAATATGTCATTACTGACATTTAATTACAACAAATCCCACTGAGCCCAACACGTGTATAATAGATCTTCAATACGCCTTGGCACTGAAATGGCATGCTTTCACAGCATTAAAGTAATTATAAGAAAACAACCAAATACGAAAATTCTTTAATCACCAATATTATGTTTTTCGTCGTTCTATTGAACCAACCGCATCAATAATGAAGGGTTTTTGAGAGATGTTCACTGTACTGGTGCTTTTAAAAGGCATAAGACCCACCAAATGTGGGCTACAACTGAAAACGACTAAATTTAATACGGCGTCTCCCAAGTTTTGTTTGTGACGTATAATGCGATCTTGTATCTCACTGGCCATGTTCTACTCCTCAAAGAGGAAGGTAACACTAACGCACGTCTAGGTGAGACAGGTAGCCAGACCGACAACCTCTTAATCGGAAGGCAACACAACCTAGGGACGGTTCACGACCGACCGACAATCTGACCGATTTCCAATGGTCAGATCCAACTGCACAGATAATGGAAAATATCCGCCGATGAAGAGTAGACCGAGATACCAATAACTTCAAACTCGACCTCACCAAGATCAAGGTATCAAACACCACTCAAGACTTTAAAAGAATAGCGAAAACACAAGTCACAACTGTCAAGTCGCTACGGGAGGCTACAGATTCTAGGCAACAAAACACAGACTTTTTATCACACGCGCCAATGGCTGAGGAAACAACAATCCATAAATAACCAACAAATTGTAACAGTCGAGTTTTAAGAAGAGGTAAGTAATTACTCAACTTGAGGATCCTGCTTCGGAAGAAAGCGAAAAGTCGCTCACACAGCCAGCGCCTCCAAGTGCAACAGCGCTTGTCCGCCGCCAAAAGACCTGGCCTGGCTTCGAGCTGTGGTGACTGCGTCGCTCCTCAGTTTCGATGAACCAATAGAGCCAACCACATCCCAACTCGGAAAATGGCGTTCGTCCTGAGGATCCAAGACGTCGTCGACTGAGAGGAACGGCCGAGCAAACGATCAACGGCAGCTCACTTTCTCCGACAGCGGTCCCGGCGAATACTAACACCATACGGACCCAACTGTTGCTGGCTGCCAACTCTTCCCCGACTGACACTGGTGTCAGTGCTCAGCAGACCACATGTCGCCATCCGATGACCAGCTGAGCGACCGACCAACGGCCTTTCTACTGCGTCGACCAGGTCCCGGCGCGTACTGGCACCGTGCGGACCCGCCTGCTACCAACTCATCCAACCGCCGAGTAACGACGAACCCGACTCAGTTCACAACCCAAAAGCGACTTAGACTCAGAGCCGACTGAGTAACATGCGACTGTCTGCCTTCCGACTGACTCTGTCGACTCACTCCACCGACTCCGTCCACCGATTCAGTCTCTCTCGTCAGTGCAGAACCCGGAAATACTCGCGGTCGCTCCACGGATAGTAACACGAACATACTATCAATAACGCTGGTGCTGCCAGTCACGGACAGCAAAGTTGAGCAAGGATACTAGCGAGAGGAGATATTAAGAGAAAATTAAAAAAAAATTAATCTCGCCGTTTCAGAATTGCAAGAAGGACAGGTCACAATCGTGAGCTACACACGGCTCAGATATCATTATTTTTCATATCAGTAGTTAATTTACATCCCCATTCTAGCTCTGTCGAACAGATTTCTCTACTTCACATAAAAGTGTACAGTGAGCTCTTCCAGCATGTGGTTATTAATTCAGTTTTTTAAGCTTTTCCGAATTGCACTTAGAATATATAACTGTAACCTTGAGTTTGTTACAGTAAGTTCGTTTACCTAGAGGCGTCACACACTCAGATAGGTTTCTCTGGTTTACGTTCCTACTTACGACGTTAAACTCTCTTCTGTTCTGTGTGGACGAATTACGCGCTCCTCATTTGAGAAACTTAGACGGTCTCGTCCCACTCTTAGTGCTACGTACCAGCTAATGTGCTATTCTGGTAAGAGGTTAATAATGCCGACTTTATTGAAAAAATTACAGTTGTTACCTCTTTGTCCTGTTATGTCCACTGGGGGCAAGTTAATTTGATAACACTGTCTCGACGGTATAGTAGAAAACTAAGGCTATGCAGGTTGCATGTACAGCAGAGTCATTCCAAGGGGTGGCTCAGCTTGACCCAGTAACTGGACCAGTTTGATGCAGCAGACCCCGTCCTACCTACTTTTTGCCATTAAGCATTCTCTCTTGCAACGTCTTTGGCGCTCATTCGTGAGAAAGTAGTGTGCAATGCATTAGACTCGTGCACGAATCAGTCGTCCAGTCTGCCTGGCGCACTACACATTGAGCTCTGTCGGAAAACACCTTCGCTCTTTTTTTACTGTTAAAAGGGCGAGCATTACGCCGGGCACACTGCATGCCATGCGGCATAAAATTCCTGCTCCTAGGGAGAACCGGTCTAATACAAATTTTCCGATGCTTCTAACTTGCTATTGCTACTAAGTCAATGGAACGCACCCAAACGTGTACGACACCTTGGAAAAGTTTTCTAATGGTGGGTACCTGCAACAGTAGTAGCATATCCCTTCAGTGTCTTGTCAGGTGACCTAGTGACTGATATATTTCGGCCTGTTATACACCTTCCATAATCTCTATAAAGCAAACGGACGACTATTACAATGGTAACAGCAACTTATATTAAGTCGTTAGCCCACATTTGTTTCCACTACCTTCGGATTCGTAGTAGTGCTAAACCTTTAAGGCTCTTAAATCACCCCTCCCCTTCCTCCTTCTCTTCCAACTATTGGCCAACCAACTATTCTTTCTCTATCATAATCAATCAAGTGATGCCTAACAACCTAATTCAATTAGAATTATCATAGAACCGAACAATAGCGCAAAGTTTCTGTCAGGATTCCGAGGCGTTCTTCTGCCTTGTGCTCACGGTGCTGTATATCGTCTCTTTCTTAAGGTGTTTATGTCAGTACCACATGTACTCTTTAAGTCAGTGTGACGTGTACTCGCTTCTGCAGTATCCCCGTCGCTATACCGTACCTCAAGAGTGTGCGTGGAAAGCGTTCTTTCATGAAACGGACAGCGGACTTCACGGTGAAGGCGGTGATACGTCTTAGGGGGTGAAACGTCTTAACTGAACAATAACGGATCAACATTCAATAAATTCAGCAGGGAAGGAGGCCACGGAAGCTCTAAGTAGAATCACCAATTATAGCAATATATCCTATTCGGACTATTACTGGTCCCACATAGAAGTGACCATCAGAAAAATATACTCTTCACAGCCGAGTTATTCGTCTTGAGAAAATTTAGCAACTGTTCTGTTATTTAAAAAAATATGTCCCGGTCGGGGCACACATTTTCATGTTCCCAATGAAGTACATCAACGCCTGTTTGCAGCTAGGGTGTCCATTTAATTATCATTTCATTTCTAGCAAAGCTGCATGGTCATCCACGGTAACTGTTGTTCCGGGAACAGATACTACCGTCATATACAGTATTACTAGTTTCAATCCCTCTCTATCACCTTCAGGTCTATGTAGTTGCATAAGCAGCTCGCTTTGTCTATACAATCACAATACTGTATTGGCTTTTAGCTCCATCATGCTGTATTCTGATGTGTAGTTCCTACATAGACACAACGGAATGGTTGAAAATGGTCGAAAATAGTCAAACTGTAAAAAAAAAAAAAAAAAAAAAATTGTGCAACTGAGACAGAAAAATTAACGATATATTATTCTGAAAAAGAGAGCTTTATGTTGGAGAGTGTACGGCAAGAAAAAAGGAATAAAAGTGAGATAGTTTGAATACTTTCATCCTTCTTTACCTCCTCTGCATTACTGCAGATGACGTGTCACTGAGCACATTTGTACTGTGCATGCAGTACACGCGAGGTACCTAGTTGTTTTCACTGCCCTGTGTGGAATACATAAGTTCTTGTACACTTCACTAACCTGCTGTCTTCATGATGATGATGTTCCCAGCGCAGAAAACAGCAGGCAGGTCGTGGATTCTTTTTCTTGAGGCTGAAATTAACTTCGCAAGGAACTGCTGATACGAATAAACTATAACTCATTTGGGATGCCACTAGCGTTTTTATTGATATAGACACGAGAAACTATTCTTGATCACAACGTATTGAACATATCTTTCCACAGTCATTATATCTGGCTAAAATAACATGATATACATTCTGCCACAGACAACATGTCTGTCTACTATAACCGTCAGAACTGGAGAATAAAATTACATGAATCAAATACTACTATTACAGACAACATGTCTGTACCTAGCGACGGTCGGAACTGTAGTAAATAAAATTTCATGAAACAAATACTGCTGTAACAGACAACATGTCTGTCTACTGGAACGGTCAGAACTGGAGAGCCGGACTGCCCGAGACAATTCACGCGCCAAGCCAGCAAGGCGTGACACGAACGCCACCGAAGTGCATCGGCAGTAATATCGTCAGTCTTTTGTTTTAGTAATACTTTGATTTTAATAATTTTGAAATGACTGATTGATAGCTGGCTGTTGAGAGATGTTTATTTAAAAAAATGAAGTAATTTGGATGACAGGTTTAATTAATAACAGCAACTAAAGTTTAACGTTTTGGCGCCCTACCGCCAAACACAGCAGCCAATCACAAAGCAGCAGCATCATGCAGGCGGTCTTTCTGACGGGAATGGTACCGAATCTAATATCTATCACTGGTACCTCATCCCACATTGCGTCATCTCTATGCTTCTTGCATCTCCACTGCCCTGGGAATAGCTTCCTGGAGCCTAATATGATGGCTGAATAAGCCAGAAATATTACAAGTGACAAGGCGAGCAATTGCAGCGGAAAGTAAGCATCCATCAATTCAGGTAAGTAGTGAGCCATGCGCAGCAACACATAGTTGAGTAAGCTGTACGACTGTAAAAATAACGACTGAATTTTGTACAGTATGCGATCAATTGTTGAGACACATATGTATAGAAAAGTACTCTTTGCTCGTTACTTTCGTTATTCGACTTGCTTACTGATGCAGCTATGAGACAAATACTTTTTTGCTACCCTAGCAAGTAGTAGGTAAAACGGTTTTCGTTAATGCGGAATTTAAATAGGTTTTTTTTCCTGTACAGACATTTCTCTTCAACTCACTGATAGACAGTGAACATGGTAGGACTGCTATTAATGATAGCAGCTGAAATTGCAAAAACTGTACTCTTTGTCATACCACAATACGTAATTTCAAACCGAATCACCTCGCCACTACCTCTCGTAGGCCGCTACAGGAAGACGCAGCAATCCTACAGTACCTCTCCACTGACAAATCACGCGGATCTGCTGTATTTCAGAAACCGTGGCGTTTGAAACAAAGGAATTAGAGGGTTACGAAAATAGCCGACACTACCCGAGTCTTGCGCGATGTGCATGCCGAAAATAAAACATTCCATCTCAGAGACTTTTCACTGGAAAACAAAGGACGTGGAGAGGCCGCGACTGCATCCCTATACAGTCTCTTGAAAAGAAAGAGTTGCTGATTAAATTTAATTTACATTTCCGGTCACAGATTCGGATCGCTAGTGAAATTACGAATTTAATGATGTCAGTCCCGGAATGATCAAGATCTTAATTTGAAAGACGATGAAATTAATTGATGAATAATTGAAATTACGAATCTAACGATGTCAGTCCCGGAATGATCAAGGTCTTAATTTGAGAGACGATGAAATTAATTGATGAATAATTGACATTAAATCAAAAATTTACCTTGGCAAACTGACCCACCGATGGCTTGTCGCAATGATTTGTGGGGATGGAGAAATTTTCTGGACCGCTGATTAATTATTGCTAATAATATGCAAAATGGAGGAATTCTGTAAAGGTACCGAGCTGTTACTATGAATTTCAAGTTACGGCTATTTTGACACGCAAGGATGCCAGGTTTTTCTGTCTTCGCAGTATTGGTACTATTTAAGTATCTCCAGATGCAAAGCTAGCTGGCCGGGCTGTCACTGGCCTTTACAGATTGCAACGGCCATTCCAGCTGGGTTGGCTACGGCTCTTTCTGCCGGCTGACACATATGGTGATGAGGCGTCCAAATCAGCAGAAGTGCGAAGATACACTCTCAGCATCTCTTTTGCTCGCAGTTTTAGTCGGAGCCCCACTGTACTTTAGCGGCAGTGCAAGCTTCACCGCAATTTCCGGTGTCTGCACGCTTGCTTCCGTTACCTGGTAACGGCCATGGACTGTCAGTTCTAGTACCTCAGTTTCTTAATAGAAGACTCCGAGTAATTTCGGTCGCGATTTCCAAGCAATGCACCCGTTCGCATTTCAATCGACGGTCGTGACAACATTATCCATGCTGACTAGAAACGCCAGTTCGTGCTGCCCATGTCTGGGCTTGGGTTTAAACGCAGATCTCTTGGGTATTAACTGTTTCCATTTCGATCACATTTTCGCAGTTGCGATTTTCTGTTAGTACAGTCTTTCAAAGGCGCTGGAAGAGTGTTCATATTTTATTCCTCATGTCGAGTGCATTTTACTGTTTAGTCTTGAGTTGTAGCAAGAGGTTGTCGTGATTACTTTGCTAGTTGCCGGGGAGGTGAGATGTTCACCTGATTTCATATAAATCCGTACCTGAAACGGTAAGTACACTCTACCACTCCCCCCCCCCCCTTTGTGGTGTCACTTTTCCTATCACCCAATGTACAATAATTAACGCTACAAGAAACAACTTGGACCACCGAGTGCACAGTCCAAGAGTTAACAACTGCGTCATAATTTAATTTAGTGATAATTTCATTAATTAAAATCCTACAAAAATATCTGAAATAGAGACATGTTAAACGTGGAACATTATTGCGGAAATGATAATCAGATTGGATATCACTATGAGATTTGTTGTCCAAGGACGCAGAGATAATTCCGTAAAATACAATAAACTAAACTCCGTCGCAAAAGGCCTTCGAAGGCCCAGCGGTGCCGACCGGCCGCCGTCTCATCCTCAGCCCACAAGCGTCACTAGATGCGGATATGGAGGGGCACGTGGTCAGCACACCACTCTCCCGGCCGTGTGTCAGTTTACGAGACCGGAGCCGCTCTTCTCAATCAAGTAGCTCCTCAGTTTGCCTCAGAAGGGCTGAGTGCACTCCGCTTGCCAACAGCGCTCACCCATCCAAGTAGTAGCTCAGCCCGACAGCGCTTAACTTCGGTGATCTGACGGGAACCGGTATTACCACTGTGGCAAGGCCGTTGGCGATTCCGTAAAATAATCAACAAAATAGAGGCATTTAAAAATGAGCTGTTGGAAAAGTCAAATGGGGACCTACTATGTAACTACGGCTCCCTACGTTCTTTTTTGAGCAGAGTGAAATTTCAAATAGACTAAAAGCTTGGCTACTCTGCGTAACAGTCATCGAGTAAGATTACTCGTCTAAACGTGCAAATAATCATTGGCATGTCCACAATGCACGGTGCACGTAGCTGAGAGCGTCGCATAAATAAACAAGACCCTACTTTGGTTCAAATGGCTCTGAGCACTATGGGACTCAACTGCTGTGGTCATAAGTCCCCTAGAACTTACAACTACTTAAACCTAACTAACCTAAGGACAGCACACAACACCCAGCCATCACGAGGCAGAGAAAATCCCTGACCCCGCCGGGAATCGAACCCGGGAACCCGTGCGTGGGAAGCGAGAACGCTACCGCACGACCACGAGATGCGGGCGACCCTACTTTACCAAAGGATGAAGTCAGGTCATGGGTACATAGCTATTAGCACTGGGTTGCTCTGCAGGCTGCAGACAGGATTGTCGATCTCCGCTACGAGTTGCGTCCGCAGATAACTTCCCGACAAACCAAGGATTTGGAAGATAACTTATTCCGACCAACGATTTCGAATAGGATCTGCAAAACCCTGTCTGGGTTGCCGTGACAGTAATCTCTCCTATTTCGTGCAAGTGTTTGGTCTTTTACTCCACGTCGAAACAGTCTCTCTTATCTTTAATAGCGAATGGATCGATTTATTGTAGAATCTAACAGGCTACCTCACATTTCATGTGTTTTATTTGCCATATCTGTCTGTTCGCTGCTCTGGACCATTTCCGTGTTACTGTGTACCATTAAGGTTTTATTTAGCTATTGACACAGCTGCTAGACGCGAAGAAGCCCGGTGTCGCCAGAGTCGGGGGGAACGGAAAAATGGCAGGTGAGATTAATTTTTCAGCTCACGGGGAACAGAGCTCATTAATTACGTTTCACACATCATGTCGTCCAATTCCAATTAATCGACAACAGCTGTAACATGATAGGGCTAAAATATATTTGCTGCTTCATGTCACTAATAACTAAATGGAGCAATACGAAAACTATCGTGTTGGTAAAAACGGGCGGGAATGAAGAAAGGTGAGTAATTGAACGTTTCCACTACTACGTGTCCGTTAAAGGTAACGAACTGGACGAATAAGAAAACTATTCATTCGGCCCTACGCGAGCAAAAACAGTGTGCGGGGAAGGAAATGTGTGAGGCAGTAACGAGACGATATTTCGAGACTCGTGGACTATTCGTTACTCAGTAAGGGTTACATACGATATGCTACAGCTCTAGCCATCAGCACCTGAAAGCCTCGTAGTCTTAGTGTAGTCTCTGAACCTATGGATGTCGATTGTTGCTAATACATCGTCATCTCGAATAGCAACAATTAACGGCTCTCAGGACAGTTGGCTTACGAATTAAGCAAAGGCAATCGTCACAGGGATAATGTATTGGTTCTTTTCGTACATGTTCATTTACTTATATACTCTGCAAAGCACTGTGAAATGGTTGACGGACGTTCCTTTTTTTATTGTGCCATTCGCGAATGATGCGTGGGAAGAATGACAGATAGTACACTTTAGTACGAGCTGACAGTTGCCTAATTTTGTCTATTTTGTCCTAACTGAATAGGTACGTAAATAACTGAAGAATATTTGTAGCTTCTGCTCTGAAAGACAGTTTTTGAAGTTTTCAAGTCCTCGCAAAAAATAGGGCGTCCTTCGTAAAAGCAACCTGTCTTAACGTTGTTCAACGTTTCTGCTAAACTCTCCTTTCAGCGAAAAAGCCTATCACCTGGGGCACAACCCTTCTTTACGTAGGCTCCACGTATAGAATTACACTTATTTTATACGAGTCCCATACACTCGAATGGTATTGAACAACAGAACATGTAGGTATTTTCTAGGAAACATTTTTGTAGACGAATTGTAATTTCCCAGTATCCTATCAATGAAACGTAGCCTGATATTTACTTGCCTACATCTGAGCCCTATTTTGTCAGTTCCCTTCATATTTCCACATATAGTTACTTAAGATAAGTAACTTGACTAACTGTTCTTCAATAATGAATCCGGTAATCAGAGGATACCACACGTTTACATTTCGTAAAGATATTTTATTGTGAGATGATTGGACATTACTGACATTTTTATCGGATAGAATTTCCTCATAAATGACTGTATCATTTACGAAAAGCCTGAAATTGCTACTACTACCATCCAACTAAGTCATTAATATGTTATAACACGGACAGGGATACTCATATTATACGCTTCTGCGAAACACCAGATATATTTTAGGGTCTGGGGGCCACACTCCGCACAGGAGAACATGCTGCGAATAGCCTGTGACCAAATTTTCGATTCAGTTACAAACGTGGTTAGATATCCCACAGGAATGTATTATTTTAGAAAGTCTAGAAACTTCGAAGCATTTCGTGTTCCTTTATTCATATGATACTGGATCTCTTTCTTGATATACCATATTTACGAAAAGCCTGAAATTGCTATTAACACCCAAAACTAATTTCATGTGTTTGCTGATACGCAAACGTGGAAAGCAAAAATATTGTAGCGCATCTAAGTCAGCCTTTAATACAGAAATATTATCCATCTCAGATAAGTTCCCCGTCTAATCTTTATACTTCTAGCTGTTACTCTTATAAGTACACACGTATGAACTGGATTCTGCATAAAACAGTAGTCTGCGAGGTGCGTCGTGTACGCACATTGCAGCAATATATCCTACATTTTCTTCCTGTTCACCGTATCAAAGGCTTCAGTAAAATCAATGAAAGCAAGAGGCGTTTCCAAGTTCAGCTCTCTCCTTTTCGCATTATCAGTATCATCTATAATCGTCCCTTACAGAATCTATGCAGTTTCTCAATTATCACGGTTCCACAGATTTCTTTATTTCAGTTGTTAACGACTCTTGTATTATATATCGAGAATGAAATACACTGATGACTTTGTAGATTTTTGTTCCGGGGACTTTTCTGTACAGTGTTTTTTTTCTCTCCAAAGCACTTTTTGTATATGACAGGAAGGATATTTGTTTAATATAGCTCCAGTTTTTATTAATCCAAAGCTGAAACCTTCCATTCAAGGAGTATTTTTGTTCTCAGTGTTCTTCAGTGTTTCGTCCAATTCTTCTTCTGTTAGGAGAGAGTCATTAAGTGCGTTACTTTCTTTGTTATCATTCCCTTTTTCTGCTCTGTCTTTACCAGTCCCATAATTATTTTTAAAAATAGTCCACACATTCTGCTGCATCAATCACACCCGATCAAGCCTCTCCGACTTTTCTACCATTTACTGTCTGCAATGTATTATATTCAAATCTTATCTTTTCCAAACGTTGTGTTTTGGAGTCAGAATAACTTACTTTCCACTGTCTTCTGAGATCTCGTCTTCGATATTAAGCTGCCTTATCTCCAAGAGACAAACATCCTGATTCCCTCGGCCTAGTTTAGTTCAGTCTGCACATCGCCAAGAGCGATATTTTGGGTTACTACCGACAAACTTCAGAAGTGCTCATATCTAGAAGTTTGAGTGTATTGCATAATTGAACGTGAAGGTGGTTATTCCCTCTCGGTAGAATAACATTGTATAAGCAGTAGTTTTTATTGTAATGCTTTAGAAACATGTTGCTACAGTGTCGTTCTGGGCACTACCATCTTTTAGCGCATAGTTTAAATGGGATGAGAAGATTAATTTGCTTCAAGCTGTTTAAAAATAGCCTTGAAAGACTTTTGCAATGAAGTTCAGTCGTTTCGGAGTACAGGGGAGAATTTCGCCAGTCCATTACTGTAATATCCATTTCCACTATTGGAATAAATAGAAACTTTCACCAACGTACCTCATACTCCGACAGGTTATAGTTGATAGAGCATCCAGTTAAAAATGTAGCATCAGAGAAATGAGTCCAGCGTGGTGGCATTTTTCTGAATTTGTCTCCGAGAGACTGTTTAGAGTAAGTCGTTAACAATCAAGTGATTTGAATAAGTGTTTAGGTGTATTTCTCTTTAGGATTCTAATATGCAGAAATTCATTGTTTAAGTTCTTCTGAAACAAATCTAGCAGAAAATTAAGGAAAAACTGGCGTACTGTCCCAGAAAAATATTTGCTTTTTAAGAGACTTTTTAAGAATGTTACAAAGTATCTTCTCTTTAAAATTCACGTCCTTCAACATTTACTGACAATACGAGAACAAAATAGAATATCTTAGTGTGGGATCATCTGTAACTGTTTGCGACAAATTCACTGCAACTCATCCCTGTACATCAGGCAGCGTGGTGTGAGGTCTGAAGTACAATGGACCTCAAATTTAGACCTGTAAGAAATATCACGCCAATACCACGTAACATCGTATCTAGCCCTCACCATGGCTACAATTCAGCGGCCAAGAGGGTCTAAATGTTTTTTCAAGAATTTCATATCCAGAGGATGCCTCTCGTGAATGATTAAATTTGGAAATTTGTAGTAAGTTGCTATGGGACCAAACTGCTAAGGTCTTCGGTCCCTAGGCTTACACACTACTTAATCTTACTTAAACTATCTTAGGCTAAGGACAACACACAAACCCATGCCCGAGGGAGGACTCGAACCTCCGACGGGGGTAGCCTAGCGAGCCCTGGCAAGGCGCCTTAGAGCGCACGGCTACCCAGCGCGGCGTGGATGATTAGATCGCTAAGAGTGTAAGTAGGCTGTTTAGGTCTTTTATTGGTAACGTCACCTCTGTATGAAAATCACTGGCTGTGCTGTGTGCAGTCTGTGGCTGCTTTGCATTGTTGTAATACTCGCCATTGTAGTGTTAGGCAGCTGGCTGTGAACAGCGCGTAGCGTTGCGCAGTTGGAGGTGAGCCGCCAGCAGTGGTGGATGTGGGGAGAGAGATGGCGGAGTTTTGAAATTTGTCATGAACTGCTATATATATATTATGACTATTGAGGTAAATACATTGGTTGTTCTCTATCAAATTCTTTCATTTGCTAACCATGCCTATCAGTAGTTAGTGCCTTCAGTACTTTGAATCTTTTATTTAGCTGGCAGTAGTGGCGCTCGCTGTATTGCAGTAGCTTGAGTAGCGAAGATTTTTGTGAGGTAAGTGATTTGTGAAAGGTATAGTTTAATGTTAGTCAGGGCCCATTCTTTTGTAGGGATTTTTGGAAGTCAGATTGCGTTGCGCTAACAAAATATTGTGTGTCAGTTTAAGCACAGTCCTTGTATAATTGTTCAAAAGGGGACGTTTCATATGTCGACCCTTAGCCTAGGATACCTCACTGGAATCTTCTGATTTTTTTTTCCTTGTAGTTTGTGTAATTAGTGTAGCTTTTGTTTATTGCCAGCGCGTAATTATAGAGAGAATGTCCATTGTAGTTGCAGTTTTTCATTGTTGTACAGTAAAACAGTTGTGGCATGCATGTAGATTTGCACCAAGTATTTCGCAGCTGCAATTAACTAGATATTATTTTCAGTGTTATGTTAATGTGTTCTCTTATTTTTGCTCTTCAAATTGTGTTTTTCTGTGTTGTCGTGTGAAATACTGTGACAATAATGGCATGTGAAAAACGTAATACTAGGCTCCAAAGTAAACTGAGAAATGACAGTGAAAACGAAAGCAGTGTGTTAGCGCCACCGAGTAATGAATTAACTGATGTTCAAAGTAGTAATTTGGTAATTGTGCATAGGGAAATGGAGCGGGCGGCAAACAATGGCGTGGACAGTGAAACAATTAGTGAAGAGGGAAGCATTATCGATCGATCGGTCGGCAACAGCTCGCCTCAGGAATCGGTAATGACAGGACACAATTTTGCAAATATTGTAGATTCAGGTTTTGGGTCCTCACCGTTTTCTCAAATGAGTCAAAACACATTTTCCACTTGTCAAAATGTGAATGTTGCCGGTGCAATTTCACTGCCGAAAAGCGCTGTGGAACATGTTCCAGACACCAGTGCATTGTTATTACAATTAATACAACAAATGGGACAAACACAACAAAAGCTTCAAAAGTTAGACACAATGGAACAAAATCTTCAGAAGTTAGACACAATGGAACAAAATCAGAGACAAACACAGCAAAAGTTAGACACAATGGAACTAAATCAGAGACAAACACAGTAACAGCTTCAAAAGTTAGACTTATTGGAGCAAACTCTTGAACAAACACGTGAGGATTTAACTACTGAGTTACATCACATTGAATCGAAATGTCAAAAAGTCTGTAACGACGTAAAAACCCAAAGTTGTGAGCATTTCCAACCTATTTTTTCGCGTCATGAAAATGCACTACAGAATCACGAAGCAGCCATAAAAGAACTGCAAACTACTGTTCATGAAAATCATGAGACCTTGCAAGCTAAATTTGACTCAGTTGCATCTACCGATTCGGTTACGCAACTTGCAAAAACTCAGGAAAATTTAAAGGATACAGTAAATACTCTGAAACTTGGTTCAGAAGAACACACTGAGGAAATAAGTACACTATCGGAGAAAGTAGTCGATCTTTCGGATCAGTTCACTAACTTATCTACGAAGGTAGATGATAATCTGAACGACACAAAACCGGTAGTCTTTAATGACACAGAAGAGAGCGAACAAATTAGGAAACTGAAACAAAATATGAATCAAATTAATACGCAACACCAAAGAGAAATCCGGGAACTACAAGATCAGCTGACACAGGTAATACAAGAATTACGTATTTCAGAGGACACTCGCGCTCCAACATGGGAAGAGGGACTTAGAAATACGGAAAAGCCGCAAAATAATAACACAGGGCATTTCGGAAGTTATGAAAGAAATTGGCAATGTGCACCGAATTTTGAGATGGAACGGCCGACACGACCTAACAATGACCGATATGCTACTCGCCGACATGATGATTTTGACTATAAACTGTTCATTACTACACGTAAATTCAAAACGTTTAAGAATTCTGCCAACGACATTCATCCACAAGCGTGGCTCCATCGATTCTCTCATTGTTTTCCTCCCAACTGGTCATTGGAGCACAGGTTAGAATTTATGTGTGGCTACTTGGAGAATGAACCAGCTGTAAGAATGCGATCGGTCATTCACGATTGTCACAGTGAAGGAGAATTTTATCATGCCTTCCTCTCAGCGTATTGGTCTCAAGCTACACAAGACCGAGTAAAACACAGCATCATAATGATGAAACGTTTCGAACAATCTGAATTTTCCAGTCTTATGAAATATTTTGAAGACATGTTGCATAAGAATAAGTATCTTTCAAACCCATACAGCCCCTCAGAACTCGTCCGCATTTGCTTAATCAAATTACCTGAACATTTACGGCATATTATTTTAGCAGGACGTTGCAAAGACGACATTGAAGCTTTTCAGGGACTGTTACAAGAACTAGAAATTGACACTGACAATCGCGGAACGCGAAAACAGGAAAACAATCACTACAGGTCACATCCGTCACAATTGCGTGACGATAGAAATAATAACTGGACACGACAAGGCTATTTTCACAACACAAATCGTGACCAAAACAGACGCCACCCATATGACAACCACTGGCAGAGTAATAACAGTTACAGAGAAAGATCGCATTTCCATAGTAATGAATGTGACAGAAACAATCATAGAAACAGACAATATGGTAACCAGAACTATTATTATCAAGGGAGACAGAATACTTTCAGACGCAACAGTTCAGCGCGCTTTTACGATTCAGGGAGAAATTCTCCACCACATGACAGAGAGAAAAGAAACTATGTAAACTACCGACATAACGACAGACCTTAATTTCATCAGAACTGGCGGGATTCAAACAGAGCAGGGCAGTTTCGACAACGTGAATTTGTAGAAGCTAGGTCTCCTAATCCCAATAACGATGCGCGCCAACAAAGGAACAGACAATGACTCTCACCGCAGGTAGCCGGGTGCGCCGGCTGGCTCCGAGAAAAATAACATAGACGCTAACCTTGAGAAAAAATTCCAGTATTCTTTAACGACGTATACCGCATGATAATTGCATTGTTCAAACTCTGAGTACTATGAAGAGTAAAGGATTGCACCACCCTTCACATGTAAAACCGTTTATTGAAAAATAATCTGCTTTTTAACTTTGTCTTTGCTATATAACTTTTCACTTTACATTGCTAGTAAGCTTTGTCAGACTTAGAATCTGTTAACATACAACAATGTTTGAAGTTAAATATCTAATCAAGAACCAAGAGAACTTATTAAACAGAAATTACGAATGCATTGTTATTGTGAACAGACGACACAGTGTTATTGTGTGTGTGCATTCTTGCTTGTTTGTTGCACGATTACGTAACGACTATAAGGCTCACATACTTAGAACATTTACCAGTACTGTTAATGAGATTTTAATGCTACATTTTGGTTTATTTGAAAATACATTCTGAAATTAAAGTGCTTTCTGAGAGATACCAGATGACACAGAGGTTAGTTTATGTGACAGCTACACGATTTTATCACGACGCTACTAATGAGTGATAATTTACAATGTTGCTTTTGCGGTGTATCTGTTTTATATCTGCACAGTTTTCTGAATTCTTCTGGAAAGAAAAACATGTTTTAGTAGTAACTTTTGTGGTATAGCAACAATGAGACAGCCTTTTTCGTGGCACAACAATACGTTACAGTACAGTACTTTCTTCATCACAACAATAAGCGTAATTACTAAGATATCTATACACAAAGCATTTCACTTTTGTTTATCATGAGGTAAGTACATTGACTTCTGCAGAACTTAGCTTTCGGAGGACGATAACTACGAGACTTCCACAGAGGTTATCTTACAGCAAGACGCACAATTAGCGCTACAGGACACGCATTTGAGTGATTAATTTTGTACTTAAAACGTTTATTTTTAAAGATATTTGAAGTACAATGATACGAAGTTTTTCCGTGATAGATTTCATTCCATTGCTGTAATCTGTAACACCTGAGGGTATAATTACATTAATCCTCGGGGGGGGGGGGGGGTACACGCTTACTTTGTGTACCATGTGTTTGGCAAGCACAAGGAGCCCTAGCTAATATGGTATTTGCTTATACAACTTTACACATCGGTACCATATTTCTCCAACACAGTATTACACAGCTATCAGATCATTTAACTGAGAGACAAACATTTTTTTTTACTACGTCAGTGACAGATGTTTACGCAGTTACACAGTTGGATACCTTCACACTTATGAAATTGTATTTTGTCTGTACTTTGTAAACTGTTCATATTTTTTCGGAACCATTGTGATACTATGAGAGCTTTGAATGATGTATTTGGTATGAGATCATGATTTTTAAGGTACGTTTGAGGTAGATGACACTATTGAAATGAGCAGAGAATATGTTTTAGGGTTTTGAAATTATTGCAGAAAGGTACGACGTTTTTGAGTTTTGACTGAGGTGTTATGATGTTATTTTTACGACGACGATGTGTATTATGCTGTTGAGGTATGTTCATGATCAATAAGCTGATGCTATATAAGGAATGTGATTACGTGTTTATATGTATATGAATAATGAATAGAAGTTAGGGACTATGGTTTGTGAAAAAGGTTGTTGGAAACCAAGAATCGTACTTTAAGAGTTATGAAATGTGTGTATATGCGTGAATGTATCACAATGCTGGCGAAAATTTTTTGGACGCTGTTATATTTATAGGATTTTGTTTCTACAGATTTGTAACCCAAATTCTTGACCTGTGAAATTTTTTATATGAGACTGTCACTGTAGCGGAAACTGGTGTCGTAAATATTTCGGTAAGAAAGTTCAGTGACCACCTGCATGCGTCGTGGGCACCCAGCTGAGCGGCCAGGTGTGACAGCCGCCTTGAGAAAAAGCCATTAGGTGGTAGAAAAAAAAAGGGAGGCCATTATCCTCGCTATTGACGTTCCTTTGTAGAAACCATCGCAAAAACAACACGGTCGAACTTGAAAACATATGATTACACTGTGGAGCTCTTAATTTATGATATTTCCTGAAATGAAATGATGAGAAACATTTCACATCTATTGTCTTTCTAGTTGAAAGATTGTTTACGGCACTATGAAATGCCATATGGCTAGTGAATGACGTTTCACGCCTTGCTTTGCTCATTTCGTTTAATATCTAGTTTCTAGCTGCACTGCACCATTGGTTAAAATAAAATTTTATAGGTGTACTAATACAAATATTTTCTGTCTACAGATCGAGTAAATAATAATTTTTTTCAAAAAATGAGGGAGCACAAAAAGACATTTACCTTCACAGGAACTGCATACATAATTTTCTTTTCTAGTACTTAGTAATTTTTTGTATAATTAGCTTTTGTGGTGCACCACTTTAATTACATAGACATTAAGATGTGAATATACATTTCCCTTGTCTGCATTGTTGTCTTTAGTGTAATATTTTTTCTGCTTGATCTTTGCCATGCTTAGGTATTAATTATAGCATTTGCTGCTGCTGTTTGCCATGCATAGTGCTACTAAATTTCACTTTGTATTATTTTTTTAAGCCAGTTTTACTACTGATTTATTTTTCTTGTTTGCTGCTCATTGCCTTATATTAGTTGTAATTTATGCTGCTTGCTACGCCATTTGTATTTTTGATCATTTCTGTTTCTGTTAATTGTTTTGTGCTGCTGCATTGCCTCGTTCCTTAGTTTAGCATCTGAGCTCAGTAGATTTAAGTTAGCTTAAGAGGGGGTAGACTATAAGACAATGAGTTGTGATGAATTTGAAGAAATGCGCTGAGAGGCTATACGAGAAAAGTACAGAAAGTAGGTATAAATAGGACTTTTGGAAATAATGAAATACGAAGGGAGATCTCCGAGAAGTAAAGAAAGTTTTGTTTGCAAAATACTACACTGAAAACGAACCCTGTCCTTTCCATTGTGTTATCCCCCTATGTGTTTGTGTACCCTTGTGTATTTGTTTTCTTCCTGTCTCTGTGTACTGTTTCATAGAACTTTTTTCTCTTCTAATACTAAGGTACATTCACTATGATGAGGAATACTGTTTAGACATTATTTATTCTGTTTTGTGTTAATGCTCATGTGTGAAGTTGATGTTTCAAAAGTTATTCTGATCTTTTATGTATTTACTTATGTCATTATTTCTGTAACACTGATGTATATATTTTTATTCTTTTGTAAAGCCCATATTACTACAAATGTTATCTGTATTGTTATGTTCTTTAATGATGTTTTCTGTATCTTTGTAATTGTATTCTCATGTTATAAAATTGTAATTGACACCAGTTCATCATATTATTAACTTGTAAGTTACATTTCACTGCACACGTTTCTGTTGGTCATAGTATATGGACAATATGTGAGAAGTAGGGACTGTTAGTGTTTGCATGTGTGTTAATAATTCAGCAAGGGACTGGATAACAGCATTGCTGGTTCTAAGGACAATTAAAAAACTTTGCGAGTGCACAAGTGGTGGTTATGGACTTGCTATATTATCCGCAAGACTCTTCAATGGTGATTGTGCACCTGCATAGTCACAACAGATGGCTGCTGGCCATCTCTACAAGGACTACAGTGGGTCTGCATCTTTGATGACCCACCAGTACCATTATCTCTACAAGGACTACAGTGGGTCTGCATCTTTGATGACTCACCAGTACCATTATATCTACAAGGACTACAGTGGGTCTGCATCTTTGATGGCCTACCAATCCCATAATCTCTACCAGGACTACTGCGGGTCTGCTCTGTGATGACCTACGTACCAATATTCTTCAACTTCGACTGACTCTGCTGTGGGTTTGCTCTGTTGTGGCCCATTACCTATCTGCATGTCAAGAGTCAGCACCGTCTTTCCGTTGGAAGGACAACACTACTTCTTCAAGACTGCATGGAAATCCACTACTTCCATGTGCATTTTCTTTTACTGTTTAGACTTTGAGAAAAACACTGATATTTTACTGTGATGAACGATTAGGACTGTCTTTATGGACTGTGAGAAAGTTTAGCTTTTGCCCAACATTGTATCAATAAGTGTGTGCATTTGATTTCTTTGTTATTGTAATTACGATTATGAAAAATTTTAACAAATCTGTATTGGCCAGTGCCCAAAAAAATTTTTAAAATTTTTTGTGGGGAGCATGGGGGCTATGTAAGTAGGCTGTTTAGGTCTTTTATTGGTAACGCCACCTCTGTATGAAAATCACTGGCTGTGCTGTGTGCAGTCTGTGGCTGCTTTGCATTGTTGTAATACTCGCCATTGTAGTGTTAGGCAGCTGGCTGTGAACAGCGCGTAGCGTTGCGCAGTTGGAGGTGAGCCGCCAGCAGTGGTGGATGTGGGGAGAGAGATGGCGGGGTTTTGAAATTTGTCATGAACTGCTATATATATATTATGACTATTGAGGTAAATACATTGGTTGTTCTCTATCAAAATCTTTCATTTGCTAACCATGCCTATCAGTAGTTAGTGCCTTCAGTACTTTGAATCTTTTATTTAGCTGGCAGTAGTGGCGCTCGCTGTATTGCAGTAGCTTGAGTAGCGAAGATTTTTGTGAGGTAAGTGATTTGTGAAAGGTATAGTTTAATGTTAGTCAGGGCCCATTCTTTTGTAGGGATTTTTGGAAGTCAGATTGCGTTGCGCTAACAAAATATTGTGTGTCAGTTTAAGCACAGTCCTTGTATAATTGTTCAAAAGGGGACGTTTCAAGAGACGCCACACTGTAGAGATGTTGATTCCTAGGTCTGAGTGGCTGTTCCAAATCTTCTCAAACATTTGATGAGGAATAGAAAAGTGAAGGTAGTCGTGAACTTAACATGAAATTTGGGTTCCAAGAAGAAGACGAAGCAAAGTTGGTTCAAATGGCTCTGAGCACTATACGACTTAACTTCTGAGGTCATCAGTCGCCTAGAACTTAGAACTAATTAAACCTAACTAACGTAAGGACATCACACACATCCATGCCCGAGGCAGGATTCGAACCTGCGACCGTAGTGGTCGCTCGGTTCCAGACTAGCGCCTAGAACCGCACGGCCACTCCGGCCGGCGCACGAAGCAAAGTAAAACGTTAGGAACGAAGCACGGACGTAACAAGCAGATTAGCGCAGGGAGAGAGGGCATTCCTGGGCAAGAGAAGTTTGCTAATTTCAAACATCAGCCCTAGCCTGAGAGGGAAAATTTTTGAGAACGTATGTTTGGAGCACATTGTTGATGGTAGTGAATCATGGACTGGGAAAACAGGAACAGAAGAGAATCGAAGCGTTTGAGACGTTGTGTTATAGTTGTTGTGGTCTTCAGTCATGAGACAGGTTTGATGCAACTCTCGAGGCTATCCTGTGCAAGCTTCTTCATCTCCCAGTACCTACTGCAGCCTACATCCTTCTGAATCTGCTTAGTGTATTCATCTCTTGGTCTCCCTCTACGATTTTTACCCTCCACGCTGCCCTCCAATACTAAATTGGTGATCCCTTGATGCCTCAGAACATGTCCTACCATCCGATCCCTTCTTCTGGTCAAGTTGTGCCACAAACTTCTCTTCTCCCCAATCCTATTCAATACTTCCTCATAAGTTATGTGATCTACCCATCTAATCTTCAGCATTATTCTGTAGCACCACATTTCGAAAGCTTCTATTCTCTTCTTGTCCAAACTAGTTGTCGTCCATGTTTCACTTCCATACATGGCTAAGCTCCAAACAAATACTTTCAGAAACGACTTCCTGACACTTAAATCAATACTCGATGTTAACAAATTTCTCTTCTTCAGAAACGCTTTCCTTGCCATTGCCAGTCTACATTTGATATCCTCTCTACTTCGACCATTTTGTTCCCCAAATAGCAAAACTCCTTTACTACTGTAAGTGTCTCATTTCCTAATCTAATTCCCTCAGCATCACCCGACTTAATTCGACTACATTCCATTATCCTTGTTTTGCTTTTGTTGATGTTCGTCTTATACCCTCCTTTCATGACACTGTCCATTCCGTTCAACTGCTCTTCCAAGTCCTTTGCTGTTTCTGACGGAATTACAATGTCATCGGTGAACCTCAAAGTTTTTATTTCTTCTCCACGGATTTTAATGCCTACTCCGAATTTTTCTTTTGTTTCCTTCACTGCTTGAGTAACATCGGGGATAGGCTACAACCCTGTCTCACTCACTTCCCAGCCACTGCTTCCCTTTCGTACCCCTCGACTCTTATAACTGCCATCTGGTTTCTGTACAAATTGTAAATAGCCTTTCGTTCCCTGTATTTTACTCCTGCCATCTTCAGAATTTCAAAGAGAGTATTTCAGTCAACATTGTCAAAAGTTTTCTCTAAGTCTAGAAATGCTAGAAACGTAGGTTTGCCTTTCCTTAATCTAGCTTCTAAGATAAGTCGTAGGGTCAGTATTGCCTCACGTGTTCCAATATTTCTACGGCATCCAAACTGATCTTCCCCGAGGTCAGCTTCTACCAGTTTTTCCATTCTTCTGTAGAGAATACGCGTTAGTATTTTGCATCCGTGACTTATTAAACTGATAGTTCGGTAATTTTCACATCTGTGAGCTCCTGCTTTCATTGGGATCGGAATTATTATATTCTTCTTGAAGTCTGAGGGTATTTCTTCTGTCTCATACATCTTGCTCACCAGATGGTAGATTTTTGTCAGGACTGGCTCTCACAAGGCCGTCAATAGTTCTAATGGAATGTTGTCTACTCCCGGGGCCTTGTTTCGACTCAGGTCTTTCAGTGCTCTATCAAACTCTTCACGCAGTATCATATCTCCCATATTATCTTCATCTACATCCTCTTCCATTTCCATAATATTGTCCTCAAGTACATTCCCCTTGTATAGGCCCTCCATATACTCCCTCCACCTTTCTGCTTTCCCTTCTTTGCTCTTCTCTCCAAAGGTCTCTTTAATTTTCCTGTAGGCAGTATCTATCTTACCCCTAGTGAGATAAGCCTCTACATCCTTACATTTGTCCTCTAGCCATCCCTGCTTAGCCATTTTGCACTTCCTGTCGATCTCGTTTTTGAGACACTTGTATTCCTTTTTGCCTGTTTCATTTTCTCCTTTCATCAATTAAATTCAGTGTTTCTTCTGTTACCCAAGGATTTCTACCAGCCCTCGTCTTTTTACCTACTAGGTTCTCTGCTGCCTTCACTACTTCATCTCTAAAAGCTACCCATTCTTTCCCCCATTCCTGTCAATTGTTCCCTTATGCTCTCCCTGAAACTCTGTACAACCTCTGGTTCTTTCAGTTTATTCAAGTCCCATCTCCTTAAATTCCCACCTTTTTGCAGTTTCTTCAGTTTTAATCTACAGTTCATAACCAATAGATTGTGATCAGAGTCCACATCTGCCCCTGGAATTGTCTTACAATTTAAAACCTGGTTCCTAAATCTCTGTCTTACCATTATGTAATCTATCTGAAACCTGTCAGTATATCCAGGCTTCTTCCATGTATACAACCTTCTTTTATGATTCTTCAACCAAGTGTTAGCTCTGTGCAAAATTCTACCAGGCGGCTTCCTCTTTCAGTTCTTAGCCCCAATCCGTATTCACCTACTACGCATCCTTCTCTCCCTTTTCCTACTACCGAATTCCAGTCACCCATGACTATTAAATTTTCGTCTCCCTTCACTGTCTGAATAATTTCTTTTATTTCATCATACATTTCTTCAATTCCGTCGTCGTCTGCAGAGCTAGTTGGCATATAAACTTGTACTACTGTAGTAGGCGTGGGCTTCGTGTCTATCTTGGCCACAATAATGCGTTCACAATGCTGTTTGTAGTAGCTTACCCGCACTCCTATTTTTTTTATTCATTATTAAACCGACTCCTGCATTACCCCTATTTGATTTTGTATTTATAACCCTGTATTTACCTGACCAGAAGTCTTGTTCCTCCTGCCACCGAACTTCACTAATTCCCACTATATCTAACTTTAACCTATCCATTTCCCTTTTTAAATTTTCTAACCTACCTGGCCGAATAAGGGATCTGACATTCCACGCTGCGATACGTAGAACGCCAGTTTTCTATCTCCTGATAACGACGTCCTGTTTGTAGTCCCCGAATGGGGGACTATTTTACCTCTGGAATATTTTACCCAAGAGGACGCCATCATCATTTAATCATACAGTAAAGCTGCATGCCCTCGGGAAAAATTACGGCCGTAGTTTCCCCTTGCTTTCAGCAGTTCGCAGCACCAGAACAGCAAGGCTGTTTTGGTTAGTGTTACAAGGCCTGATCAGTCAATCATCCAGATACAGATGAATGTTGAAAATTAGGTTGACTTATAAGATAAGGAATGATGAGGTTGTATTCAGAATCATAGAAGAAACGTTACGTTTTAAAAAACTGACAAGAAGTAGCGAGAAGGTGGCAGGACACGTGTCAAGATATCAAGGTATAACTTCCACGTACTGTAGGTAAAAACTGTAAAGCAAGACAGAGACTTGAATACATCCAGCAAATAATTGATGACGTAGGGTGCTACTCAGATGTGAAAAGGTTGTTACAATAGAGAAATTCGTAGTGGGTCGAATCGAACAAGTCAGAAGACTAATGACTCAAGAAAAAAATAAAAAATATACAGGTGAAGGTTACAAATGAGGAATGGAAGCTTAATATTGAGACTAAGCCGACTCATGAACGAAACAGGCATTTATTACAAATGAATACTGATGAGTTATGCCAGGCGTAGGCTGCGTTGGCGGAAGGCCGCCCTGTAACTTACTGTCACTTCGGAAGAAGTTCTTACCTAGCAAAACGTGAAATGTGCCCGCAATTCTCTCTCACTTCTAACGGACACTTCATGGGCCGCACATGAGGTGATTAGGCATATAAGAATTCTACATCATCACATGTCAAGATGCTTGTTATTATCTCTAAGATTTGACATAAAATTTATCGATCTGGTTAATCACAGTTACTATGTTGCAGTTACCTCTGGATTTAGCCGAGGTAGAATTCCAAAGTAATCGCTGCCAGTCGACAGTGTTTTGAATAATGTTTGATTGTTGTTGCTCAGTGCGAACACTTAGCGTGGCAACTAAATGAATGCAGCTCCGGGCTAGGCGCTCTGTAGTGTGCATTCCACTGACCCCAAGCCACCACCACCAGCGACTTCTGTGGTGTCAAGCGAGAACTAACTGGAGGACAGTGTGGAGATCTATTGTGTTTTCTGATGAAAGCCGCTTTTGCCTCGGTGCCAGTGACGACAGTGTGTTGTTTAGAATGAGGCCAATTGAGGACCTGCGAACGACGTTTCTGCGTCCTAGACACACTGAACCTACGACTGGGCTTATGGTCTCGGATGCTACTTCGTATGACAGTAGGAGGGCTCCTGTGGTTATCTCATGCACCCTGACTGCAAATCTTTAACGAGTCTGGTGATTCGATCTGTTGTGCCGCCATTCATGAACAGCATTCCTGGGAGTATTTTCCAGCATGATAATGTTCGCCACCGTATCGCTGTTGTAACCCGACATGCTCTACAGAGTGTCGAAATGTTGCCTTGGCCTACTCGATCACCAGATCTGTCTCCATTCCAGCACGTAGGGGACGTCATAGGACTACAACTCCAGCTCGAAAACCGTTAACCGTCTACATCTATATCTACATACATACGCCGCTAGCCACCAAGCGGTGTGTTGTGCAGGGCACAATTAGCGCCAAAGTCATATTCCCCCCCTCCCCCCACCCTCTCTGTTCCACTCGCGGATCGCGCGAAAGAAATACGACTGTCTGAACGCCTCAGTACGAGCTCTTATTTCCCTTATCTTTGAACGGTGATCATTGTGCGATTTGAGAGTTGGTGGTTATAATATATGCTCTGCATCCTCGGTGAAGATCCGATTTTGGAATTCAGTGAGCAGCCCCTTCTGTTTAGCGCACCGTCTATTTGCAAGAGTGTCACACTTCTAACTTTCTATGAGATTTGTAACGCTCTCGCATTGGCTAAGTGTACTAGTCACGAAACTTGCCGCTCTTCTTTGGACCTTCTCAATCTCTTGAATCAGACCCAACTGGTAAGGGCCCCACACAGACGAACAATACTCCAAGACTGGACGAACTAACGTATTGTAAGCTATTTCCTTTGTTGAAGGAGTGCATCGCTTCAGGATTCTACCAATAAACTGCAATCTAGAGTTCGCCTTACCCATTACTTGTGTAATCTGATCATTCCATTTGAGATCATTTCAAATAGTCACACCCAGATACTTGACGGATGTTACCGCATTCAAAGAGTGGGCACTTATTTTGTACTCGTACATTAATGGGGATTTTCGCCTTGTTATACGCAATAGGTTACACTTACTAATATTGAGAGATAACTGCCAGTAATTACACCACGCATTTATTTTCTGCAAATCCTCATTGATTTGTTCACTACTTTCGTGTGATACTACTTTCCTGTAGACTACAGCATCATCGGCAAATAGTCTGAGGCCGCTGTCAATACCATCAACCAGATCGTTTATGTAAATCGTAAGAAGCAAAGGAGCTATTACGCTGCACTGGGGCACAGCTGAAGTTACGATTGTTTCTGTTGAAGTCACCCCGTTCAGGACGACATACTGCTTCCTGTCTGTTAGGAAACTTTCTATCCAGCCGCATATGTCATCGGATAGACCGTAAGCGCGCACTTTTTGTAGCAAGTGACAATGCGGAACTGAGTAAAAGGCCTTTCGAAAGTCGAGAAATATGGCATCAACCTGGGAGCCGGTATCTAGAGCCTGTTGTATATCATGCACAAAGAGGGCCAGCTGTGTCCCGCATGACCACTGTTTGCTAAAACCGTGTTGGTTTCTACAGATGAGCTTCTCAGAACCTAGAAAGGTCATTACGTCTGAACACAAAATATGTTCCATGATTCTACAACAAATCGATGTCAGTGAAATTAGCCGGTGATTATGTGCATTCGATTTTCTACCCTTTTTATAGATTGCTATGACATGGGCCTTCTTCCAGTCCCGTGGAACTTTCCGCTGTTCCAATGATCTCTGATAGATAGATAGACCGTCTCTGTATTGAACGACCAAGTGAAGAGGCATGGACCTACATCCAGCGACCTGACATCCGAAACAACACAACATATGCGCATTTGGAAGCTTGCATTCAATATTCTGCCCTGTTTGCTGTGTTACTTGTTCCCTAACCATTTTTTTCCTGTCCAGCTTTCCTACGACGACAGTTATCGCACTCCGCTGTAGCCCATCTCTCCTTACCGCTGTGTACGAAGTTGTACAGAGTAACCAGTGGCGGTTCTTGAGAATACATTCTGGGTGTTCATAAATTTTTAGATTCAGATAAATTTGAGTGTTTGAATTTAACAGTATCTGGTGTGTAACAGTTACACTTACAACAAGTTTATAGAACTACAGCCACTGCCAATAATAATAACAGTAACAATACTAATGAGATGCATAACTAACCTGACTAAAGAAAGAATTGCTTTTGTGCAATTCTGATGTTTTGTGCACAAGTGAGTACACTTTAGGCCAATAACGGAATAACGTGTAAGCTTTCGCAACTCTCCATTTCGCATTTTTGTGTAAGGGGAAGTCTTCACGCTTTTCCATTTTTTCGGACAAATGTACAAGATCCCTAACAGATGCTTTAGTTCACGAATTTATTTCCACGCTGGAAATCAGATACTCTTACGCTGCACCCACGCAATAAATTGTGCTAACTGTAAAACTTTCTTCTCCAATGTTGGCTTGTACTCTCGCTTATTTGACTTCGTCGCTTTCTCAATCACAGGATCTCTTCTCGGAGGCCCTAGTTCCTTTGCGGCTAGCTTCTCCAGGTAATTAAATTTTCTGTTCCCAGAATGAGATTTTCACTCTGCAACAAAGTGTGCGCTGATCTGAAACTTCCCGGCAGATTAAAGCTGTGTGGCGGACCGAAACTCGAACTCGAGACTTTGGCTTTCGTGGACAAGTGCTCTACCGACGGAGCTGCCAAAGCACGAATCATGACCCGTCCTCATAGCTTTACTTTTCTCTTAGCATTTAAAATAAATTCAACATAGTTCACATTTCCACTGCACACGAAAGTCGATTCCCGCATAGTAAACAACGAACTCTAATCACAGAGTGCCGTTTGTGGGAATAATTAAACTCAAATACTACTGTTCACCATCATGGCAACTTGACTAGAATACAAATGAGGTTGTGAGATCCATAAGGGCCTAAAGCCCACCGCCGTCCATCCCACATTTAAGTGAACGTCAGAGAAACCTGTGATCAGCATCTCGTAAATTTTAATGTACCGTACATAACTTGTGCCTACAGTACAGATTAACCTGACTCACCATAAGATCAACATATTTCAGAAGCATCAATGAATGCTACAATCTTACAATCGACAGTGATGTGCTTTATGCCTGTATCATTCTCTGCGACTCAGATGGATTAGTGTATGATAAAACTCATAACTTAATATACTATAACTCATTCAGAAACCCAAGAAATAGATTTACTGTCGGTGCAGGATTAACATATACTGACGTCCGATCTAATTTTACTACAGTATGTAGTGCGTCTATTAGCGTATCTGACGAGTGTGCTTTCATGTAGCAGGACTTTTATGTAGAGCGAACGGGGATAAAAGTCTACTGCAGTGTGCTACCACCTGGTGGCACTCACGTAAACTTCTAGTTGAGTCGTAAGGGCTAGCTGTGCGCACTGTGAACCGTGCACGGTGCTTATCAAATCCGTGTGTATTTGGCCCGTAAGGCAATTACGTCACGCGGGTTGGGCATACGCAAAGGCTCCTTACAATGTACACAACTGTAGGTGTGCTCGCTGCCCTGATGCCAAGTTTCACTAAGTCTAGAGGAGCAGTAGCGGCGCAGATTTAGGTGCCGTGTCTTCCAGATTCAGCATCTCAGTTATGTTTGAGATTAGCCAAGCGGTGTAAGCTGCTGCAGTCATGGACTGTGCGGCTGGTCCCGGCGGAGGTTGGAGTCCTCCCTCGAGCATGGGTGTGTGTGTGTTTATCCTTGGATAATTTAGGTTAAGTAGTGTGTAAGATTAGGGACTGATGACCTCAGCAGTTAAGTCCCATAAGATTTCACACACACACACACACACACACACACACACACACACACACACACACACACGTGTGTGTGTGTGTGTGTGTGTGTGTGTGTGTGTGTGTTACGTTTGCCGGTCGGTGTGGCCGAGCGGTTCTAGGCACGTCAGTCTGGAACCGCGCAACCGCTACGGTCGCAGGTTCGAATCCTGCCTCGGGCATGGATGTGTGTGATGTCCTAAGGTTAGTTAGGATTAAGTAGTTCCAAGTTCTAGGGGACTGATGACCTCAGATGTTCAGTCCCATAGTGCTCAGAGCCATTTTTTTGTTACGTTTAACAGCATACAAAGAAACATAACCAGTAAACACGCAAGGTGCCGAAAGTTAGGGTGTTCATGTGCTGCTGTGCTGTTACACTGCAGCCGCCATTGAGATCAACTACCAGTTCGTATTGTCAACAAAGGCGCTAGAACTTTCACAACAAACCACTATTCTCTATCTGTAATGGTCTCGAATTTATAATTTTTTAAATGACAGCGGAGCTTTATGGACACCGTGTATGCCAGAAGACAGGTAGAGGCGGAGCTAGCTCGAGGCCAGCTCGTAACGAGCAGTGCGCGCCAGCGGCATGAAATGCGGCGCCCGGCACCGCCCGCGCCGGCGCTAGCGCCAACGTTCATTTGTCTGTCAGCTGCGATTTCGGCGGCACTTCATTAAGCCGTCCGTCAGGGCCCAGCGACGGGCCGCCATTTGTCAGAAACGTCACGGCTGAATCACGGCCGTAGCCTTTGTCAGCCTCTGCGTGTAGCCTCAGCCTCGTAGGTGATTAAGGCGGGCCGCTTGACAGATGATCGCCAACGCGTGGCCTCCAGCGCGGGCGCCGTCGCGGCCCACGCCACGCGTATTGCAAGCCGGCAGGAGCCCGCTTTCAGACCTCGCGTCCACAGGCCATACCGGATTCTTCATGATGGTGCGAGGAGCCGCGGTGAGGCAGAGTTTGTACCTGTTTATTTCTTGCGAATTTTGCATGACAACTAGAAATGCACTCGACCACCTCCTTACCTGCCACCTAACTCATTACGCGCACAACGGTAACGAAAGGAATTGATGGTGGACCCTGCTGGTTGATAAAATAAAGTGAGTACACTCACAATAATTTAATAAAAATCGTAGTCTACTCAGTGTAAATAGGGACTTTTATTATAATAAACGACAGTGAGCCGTGCACGGCTCGTGTTCATGCCATTTATTGTTGCCATCTATTACGGTACCGCCGTCCACTTTTCTTATTCCATTTACTGGCGTCACTAACTTCCTGCCTTACTTGCCCGTGAGCGGCAGCAGAAGCGCGTCCACTGTCGCACCATCTCTGGAGCGACCGATAGTATTTGTGGGTCGTCGTGTGTCTGGAAGTCAGTTCAGGACGGACCAGGAGTGCAGTCGAGATGCAGCAGCAGTGAAGTCGGGGACGGAGCGCCGGTGAGGCGCCGACAACCAGTGCTCGCCGACCGCTGGCGACACACGTGACCTGTCCGACGGAGGGAGATTGGTTGGCTGTTCGGTTGGTCTTCTCATCGGCCGACGTATATTTGGTCCTTTCGCCGTTTCTGGGCCAGGGAGTTGGTCAGTTGGCGTGGAGCAGCGAGGAAATCTCCGCAGCGCGTAGTTTGGCCGGGCCCGCTGGCGATCTCTGTGCAGTGTCAGTGTGTGTGGTGCTGTTCCCATTGCTACGGGGTTCGTGGCTCACCGATCCTAGACATCAAAGTTGATCTGTGACTTAATCTACCAGCAAGTCACGACTGTTCACATTGTTTTGTTTGGAATTCGTTGTCGGCTGTTGGGATATCCCCGCTAGCAACAACGAGTGTTTTCAAGTTGCCAAATTTTAGCCACCGTCCGTTGGAGTTTAACTGTACTTGGTTATTTAAATTGAAGTGCACCAGCGGAATCTTGTGCCTTGTGGAAGTTACCGTTCCGGTTACCTACCGTGGCCGTTGACGTAAATTCAGGTAGCTTATTTTCTTCATCGTGTTGTTGCTGTCCAGCATGGTGTGTAGTTTGACAGCTCAATGTATGATTGTTTGTGAGCGCCAATACCTTCTACGTTGTTCCATTGAACTCTCTGTTATGTGCTGGTCGGGTGAAACTGAGTTTATCTTATCGGTGGGTCCATTGACTGTCTGTAGGTTGGGTTGTCATAGGATCGACAATGGTTAGGACGACTGCCTGTCTCACCTAAGAGAGCGTCAGTGCTTGAATTCCAGGGCGGCCCTGCGAACTTCTGAGCGCCCTTGAGTGTACTGCGTTTTCTTAATTGTTGTTGTTTGTAATTGTATTGCTTCTAGCCCAGTTTTAGATTAAGGTTTTTTCGCCCTTATGATGTCAGATGGTTTGGACCTTCAGCCTAATTAAAGAACTGTTTTACGGAAAGCCTTAGGCATTCTTATAATTATGTCATTGAGTCTTAAGTTTTGGGTCTTCATCCGATTTTGAATTTAAGTTGTTTGCTCTTAAGTGTCAGATTCTTTGGGCAGTTAGCCTAATTAAGTAACTGGTTTTAAGATAGGGCCTTGCCTTTAAATTTCTGATTTTGGTTGAGCATTATTGGCTTACAGCCGTTTTTAAATTAAAGTAGTCTTGCCCTTAAGGCATGAGATTGTAGTGCGCATTCAGCCGCTAATTAAGTTCTAAAACTAAAGCCGTGTTTTTTGTTTTTAAATTTCTTGGGTTTTGTAAGGTTTGATCAAATAAAAGGTTGTATGTTAGAGTGGAACTGACAGCCGCTTATTTTGACGCCTTTCCACCACTTAAATTACCTGACAAGTCCTGCAGGTTTAGTAGGGCGTCTCAGACAGGAAATGGGGTTCTGCATCTATCTACGAAATGATATGCGGATTAGATATTACACTGAGATTTATTATAAATCAGAACACACAGGTACTTGATTGTCAATACAAAAAGTAGGCTAAAGGATAGGGTACACTGAACCATTATGAGAATAAGAATTGGTTCGAGAACAAGGAGCTCCTGCTCTCTGTGATGCAATAAATTAAAGATAATGACTGGAGGTCTTAATGAATCAAATGTTACTCCCCCGCCTATAATGCAGTATCGTGATTATTAGTGAGAGCTCAAATGGGAACACATGGAGAAACAAACAAGGTGGACATGTAGAAAAGCAAACGCGCGTGCTGCTGAGGACTTCAGTATAAAAATGATACGTCGAACAACGTCGGAGCCGCAAAATGCTTTACCAGTCCTGAAACCTGCACCACGTCTTCGGTAGGCAGCGTTCTGATCATGTAGGCACCGACTCCTACTGCGCAGCAATTCTGTTTCAAGCTGTGTCCTCGAATGCTAAGTTCTGCTCGTGTGGCCGAAGCAGAGCAACTCCTCGATGCACGAGGATGCATCTCCAAAAAGAGTCACAGCAAAACCGCCTAAACTCGCCCTATCGGTACAGGTGCGAAAACACAGAGTAAGAATCTGGGTCTTAAGTCACAGAATGAAACTGGAGTTTGGCCGAAGCCATGTTCCACAACGATTGTGAAAGAGTTCGACGAGGTCGCAAGATCGTCCGATTCCGACGAAGATCAGATTCCGAATGCACTTTGGTAGCGCAACGCAAGAGCGAAGCCGACGTTATTGAATTACTCACTACCCTCGAAAATCCGAGAATCAGCATTCAGCGCTGATTCCAAAATTCCCCGTCTCAGAACATCATTCGCGCCAATTTCGTCCAGGGCTTTATGATGTCAGCTGGCCTCAGTTTAAGTTGACCAATCTTGCCTCTGCTATTCAACTAGGGGCACTGGACTTACCGTTTGACTGACTATGAAAACAGCATGCCGAGACCACCGATCATCTGGCGCCATACAGTCGCACGCAGCAGTCAAGAATTCTCAGAATCATGAAGACAGGACACTGAGCCGGCGCCATCAGTCTTCGTTCCAGGCGCACGGGATCGGTAAACACGTAACTGTGGCGACACTCAGACAGCTTGCAGGTCGTTTCACACAATAGACCTCGCAACAAGCCACACAGTGAAGTAACAGAGAAAACTAAAAGCAAGACCACATACAGTTCCCAGCATGCATTCCAATCAACTGAAAAGTAATTTGAGCTCTCAGTACAAATACTCTCATTAGAATAACCTTATTCAGCCAGTTCCCACCGTGAAATGATATAAAACATTAATTAAATTGATGAAAATGAGAGGTGACATACAAAAAAAAGGCATAGAACTTCTCACTGGTTATTTTAGCTACTCTCGTTTTTAACAAGGAGTGATGAAATCTTGTCGCATTATCATCTGAGTAGCACTACAGAAATTATCTTTTTCGTCGTCTGATACGAATTTGCCCGACATTACTGTTAAAACATGAGATTGATCATCCGTGCCATACACAACACCCTCAAGAAGCTCACAGTGTCCTCCTGGGACGTCAACTTTCACCCATTCCGATTCTTCTTCTACTTTTTTTCCGTTTCTCTGCGGGATCGGCGCTGTTATATCGGTTTCAACAGTGTTAAAGGCTCGATGCCTTACCTGAGCCATCGCCTTCCTCTCCCCCTTGCCCTCCCTCTATCACCAAGGTATCTGGGTACCCCATCTATCTAGTGTGTTTCTCATGTTCAAGTGTGAGGACGTTTCCTAAGTGTTTCCGTAGCACGTACCTCCGGAGGGATTTGGATACCAGCCTGGTATTTAACTAGCAGGATGTGCTCCACAAGCTAAAAATCATTTCCAGGCTGTCCATCTCACAAGGTCGGGCGGATTCAATTCGGAGTTGGCTGGCCTCCCCGTGTACTGAGAGCTTGTACTTCAGTGTTCTCGGCTATTCAGGCAGGTGGGCTTTCACATACCACTACTTTCAATATTATCTCCAGATATTTGAAATGAATCGTACATCATCTCTCTTCTCCTTTCATCACACATATAAACTGCATTTTAACATTGTCTCTCTCTCTCTCTCTCTCTCTCTCTCTCTCTCCTTCCCTCTCTTCATCCCTTTCTGAGTTTGGGAACACTGAACACTGGTGGACTATGATCTCTGGTGTGACAGTGCAATAGTGTAGCAATGTTATCACTGGCCGATGCTTCCGGCATGATCTTTAGTGGAATACGTGTGTCGTAGGGAACTCTATTTTTTTTTTCTTTTTGGTTGACGTCAATATCATCTACCTTTCAGAATCATGCGATTCACTGCATTTGCAAGTATAATGCTGAAAACTAAAGTACCTTGTGAACATTTTTTGTTTATCGGCTTTTGTCATTTTGCGAAATTAATTAAGTGTAACTTCCTAAAATCTGTTCAAATGACGAGGCCTCTGCTTCGGCTAACTTGATAACTTCCAAGCCCATCGTGTAAGAGAAAGGACGAATCTGTGTATCACGGTATTCCTGCCATACGATCCCTTCTGTTTATTTTACTATAAATACCATCTCGGCCAACCGACCCGAATTCCCTGCCAGTTACACACTACTAGGAAACCCCTTATTGACCTGTTGTCGTCGCGCTACGTATACAGGCATGTGAGTGCCAGACTTAAAAATCATTAGACATACTTTCTATGAAGTACATTTGTATTGTTTGGAAACATCTTTCGTTACTATATTATATTTTTTATTTGTTTCCAGGCAGAATGACATTTATATATTCCGACATTCCATTTCATCATCGCTACCATTTTATTCTTTTGATGTTTCACTGCAGCCATGTTGGGATTTAATTTTTATTGATAAGCGTTGTTACTAAAACTTGTTTAAACGAAGAATAAGTCATAACCCGTAGTCTTGACTACTGTTGCGAAGTGTAAAGGAGATATCCACAAGCATCGAATATACTGGGCTTAACCTTTTTCCTACACGCATGTAATAACTATGTCTAACCAATACGGACACCTCACGCAACTTTGTAGCACCGTAAGACACATATTTCCTTTTTTGTTTACTCATTTTTCATTCGGATGAAAAAATTCGTTTGCTACTTTCTTGTCTCACTCACCAAACCATCTCCCACAGCGTCACTTGATTCAAATCGACCACTTGCCATTACTCTTGTTTTACATTTGTTGATATTCATCTTAGAAACTTGTTTCAAGGCACTATCCACTCCGTACAAGTGATCTTCGAAACCATTTTGCTGTCTTTGACAGAGTAAAAAAAATGTCATAGAAGAACCTTAATGTTTGCATTGCTTCTCCCTGAATTTTTAGCCCCTTTCCACATCTCCAGTTGGTTTACTTTACAAGTTGCTGGATGTATAGACCGAATAACTTAAAGGATGGGCTAGTACTCTGTCTCACTCTCTTCTCGACTAGTGCCTTTTTTGCATGTCCTTCATCTGCTACAACTACAGCGTGGATTCAGTACAAGTTGTGGCTAACCTATTATTGCTTGTGTTTTATCTCTGCCACCTTCACAGTTTCAGAGAGTGTATTCAAGTCAACGTTGTCAAAATTTTTCTTTATATCTATAAATGCCGTAAATTTACGTTTGCAGTTTTTCACTTTATCTCCTGAGATAAGTCGTATAGTACTGCCTTACGCGTTCCAGCGCTGCTCCGGCACCCAAATCATGTGGGACAAATGTTGCATGGGACAACGGGGTCCATAATATGACGTTGGTTTTTTGTTGCTAGGTGAGGTCGCGTCAGAGTTATGAAGGTCAACTTTGTTTTCGTGTCAATGGCACGTTAGACGGATAGGCCGTATTCGGCGAATATTTACTAATTGCACGATATACGAGAGAGAATTATCAGAGCATCTGCTTCGATAAGTGCCGAAGTGATAAGGATTACCACTCAATCCATGATAAAAAGATTGCAGTGCTGCATTGATACCAATGGTCATCACTTCGAACACCTTCTGTAAACGGACGTTCATGCCACCTTTGTGATCTTCGTTGACCTTCAAAGACCTTACTGATACACATAATTGGATTCGTCTCGATAGCCACTATCAGAAAAATAAGTACCAAACTACAGCATCCCATTTAGAAAAACAAAGTTGACCTTCATATCTCTGACGCGACCCACGTAGCAACAAAAAACCAACGTCATATTATTGGCCCCCGTTATCCCATGCAACTTTTGTCCCACAAAATTTTCAGCTCCCATCATACTTTCGGAGTCATTCTGGGTGGCAATAGTTAGTGACTCACCCTGTATGCTCATAAAATTTCCTCAAGCTTCCAGCTTCCTCAGACCGTCAAATATCCACGCACTTTCAGTCAAGTGCTCCCCGACCATAGTCAACATACGGACAGCAGCAGCAATTACACAACAGTCAGCACTTGACAATGGTCGAGGAGCAATCGGCAAAAGCTCGATAAAACTTTATCAGTATTCATGCTTGTTAGTTCCAACGTTCTTTGGAATTGGATTTGTTACATTCATTACTGGATACGGAACTGTTATTACTTCTTTCATAATATGACTTGTGTAAGGAGGCTGTTTAAGTTTTATATGTAAGTAGGCTGTTTAAGTTTTATATCGGTAACGCCACGTAGCGCTCTGTACGAAAATCACTGGCTCTGCTGTGTGCAGTCAGTGGCTGGTTGGCATTGTTGTAATACTCGCTATTGTAGTCTTGGGCAGTTGGCTGTTAACAGCGCGTAGCGTTGCGCAGTTGGAGGTGAGCCGCCAGCAGTGGTGGATGTGGGGAAGTGAGATGGCAGATTTTTGAGAGCGGATGATCTGGACGTGTGTCCATCAGAGACAGAACATTTGTAAAAAAAAATGGTTCAAATGGCTCTGAGCAGTGTTGGACTCAATATCTTAGGTCATAAGTCCCCTAGAACTTAGAACTACTTAAACCTAACTAACCTAAGGACATCACACACACCCATGCCCGAGGCAGGATTCGAACCTGCGACCGTAGCAGCCCCGCGGTTCCGGACTGCAGCGCCAGAACGGCACGGCCACCGCGGCCGGCAGTACATTTGTAAGACTGGATGTCATGAACTGATGTATATTGTGGTGTCACTGCCAGACACCACACTTGCTAGGTGGTAGCCTTTAAATCGGCCGCGGTCCATTAGTATACGTCGGACCCGCGTGTCGCCACTGTCAGTGATTGCAGACCGAATGCCACCACACGGCAGGTCTAGAGAGACTTCCTAGCACTCGCCCCAGTTGTACAGCCGACGTTCATACCAATGGTTCACTGACAAATTACGCTCTCATTTGCCGAGACGATAGTTAGCATAGCCTTCAGCTACGTCATTTGCTACGACCTAGCAAGGCGCCGTATTCAACTGATATTTATCTTGTGAAGCATGTACAGTCAAGAGAGATGTCCACCAACTGTGGATTAAAGTTAAGTATTCTACCAGTTACCTCCTGTTTTGCTAGTCTTATTTCTCTGACCTGTTCCAGATCTCACGCCAGTCTGCGTGTAATTAAACGCGTGCATTTCGGGCTCCTCTAGCAACACGGTGTTGGCTCTTCTGCCAACACAGCATATATAATATGACTTTTGAACAATATTAAGGTAAATACATTGTTTGTTCTCTATCAAAATCTTTCATTTGCTAACTATGCCTATCAGTAGTTAGTGCCTTCAGTAGTTTGAATCTTTTATTTAGCTGGCAGTAGTGGCGCTCGCTGTATTGCAGTAGTTCGAGTAACGAAGATTTTTGTGAGGTAAGTGATTTGTGAAACGTATAGGTTAATGTTAGTCAGGGCCATTCTTTTGTAGGGATTTTTGAAAGTCAGATTGCGTTGCGCTAAAAATATTGTGTGTCAGCGATGGCTACAGGTCTTGTGTCATTCAGATCATCATCTACCTTTGCAGATACGTTAGTGAACTGATCCGAAAGTTCGGCTGCTTTCTCCGATAGTGTACTTATTTCCTCAGTGTGTTTTTCTGAACCAAGTTTCATAGTGTCCATTTGTGTTTAAATCGTATCTACTGTGTCCTTTAAGTTTTCCTGAGTTTTTGCAAGTTGCGTAACCGAATCGGTAGACGCAACTGAGTCAATCTTAGCTTTCAAGGTCTCATGATTTTCATGAACAATAGTTTGCAGTTCTTTTATGGCTGCTTCGTGATTCTGTAATGTATTTTCATGCTGCGAAAAAATAGGTTGGAAATGCTCACAAATTTGTATTTTTACGTCATTACAGACTTTTTGACATTTCGATTCGATTTTATGTAACCCAGTAGTTAAATCTTCACGTGTTTGTTCAAGCGTATGTTCCACTGAGTCTAACTTTTGAAGCTTTTGTTCCATTGCGTCTAACTGTTGCTGTGTTTGTCTCTGTTGTTGTTCCTTGGTGTCTAACTTTTGAAGATTTTGTCCCATTTGTTTCTGATTTTGTTCAAGCGTTGTGTCTAACTTTTGTAGCCTTTGTCCCATTTGTTGCATTAACTGTAATAACAATGCACTGGTGTCTGAAACATGTTCCTTAGTGCTTTTCGGCAGTGAAGTTGCACCGGCAACATTCACATTTTGACAAGCAGAAAATGTGTCTTGACTTATTTGAGAAAACGGTGAGGACCCAAAACCTGAATCTGCAGTATTTGCAAGAATGTGTCCTGTCATTCCCGATTCCTGAGGCGGGCTGTTGCCGACCGATCGATCGATAATGCTTCCCTGTTCACTAATTGTTTCACTGTCTACACCATTGTTTGCCGCCCGCTCCATTTCCCTATGCACAATTACCAAATTACTACTTTGAACATTAGTTAATCAATTACTCGGCGCTAACACACTACTTTCGTCTTCACTGTCATTTCTCAGTTTACTTTGGAGCCTAGTATTACGTTTTTCACACGCCATTATTATCACAATATTTCACACGACAACACAGAAAAGCACAATTTGAAGAGCAAAATAAGAAAACACGAGCGCCTGGCAAATAAACCCATTAACAACAGTCTTGCATTGCCCACATACTTGGAAATTCATGGCATACAACGCAAAAATTGACTGTGAAGCACGCGTATATATTCATTTTCAGTGTCACCGGGTGATCAGATCAAACAAATAAACATATGTGTAAAGACAAAATCGTCTGTTTTCCTTGGGAGAAGGCGGTGGGGAGGGGGGGAGGGGAGGATGGGGGCTTTTCACAGTACTCTGAGCAACGTCAATACGTGATGGAAAGTCTCCTTGTTAGGATGCAGGCTTAAATCCGCTGTGGCATACTATCTATGAGATCATCAAGTCAGTAATGGTACAAGTCCGCCAACCTTTCATAGGCGATTCTGCGTAAGGCACACAGAGTACGCAGTCGTCGTCGACTACCAATAACAGCTCGTTTCAATCGATCCCACAAATGTTCGATTGAATTCAGGTCCAGAGAACAGGCAGGCTACTCTATTCTATGGTGAAGGAACGTGTTCACAATAACAGCACGATGAGCAAGCTAATAGCTATCACCTATTAAGAATTGTCACCAAAATGTTGGCGACACGGTCCCACTATTGGTTACAGAATCAGAATGGCAGAGCAGTGAGAAAGCCCTCAGCAACCAAGAGAGATGTACGGTGGCCCCATGTAATGCCATCCCAGAACGTTTACCGCCACTTTATTGCACTTGTTGGACGCAGTGCTGCAGGCGTTCAGTAATACCTGCTGAGACGCCCTGCTAAACACGCAGGACAGGACAGGTAGTTTAAGTTGTGGAAAGGGGCCAAAGTAAGCGGCTGTCAGTTACACGCGAACATACAATCTTTTATTTGATCAAACATTACAAGAGCAAAGAAATTTAAAAAAACCACACAGCTTTAGTTTTGAAGCTTAATTAGCGGCTGAATGCATGGTACAATCTCATACCTTAAGGGCAAGACCACTTTAATATTAAAACGGCTGAAAGCCAATGACTTAAAGCTCAACCAAAATCAGAAATTTAAAAGGCAAAGCCTTATCTTAAAACAGTTCCTTAATTAGGGTGAAGGCCCAAACCATCTGACGCCTTAAGGGCAAAACAACCTTGATCTAAAAATCGGCTAGAAGCCATACAAGTACAAGTAACAGGAAAAGGCAGTACACCCAAGGGCGCTCAGAAATTCCGAAGGTCGGCCTGGAACTCAAACACTAACGCTCGCTTAGGTGAGACAGGCAGTCGCCCCAACCATTCTCGATCCGACGACAACCCGACCGATAGACAGTCAACGGATCCACCGACAAGATAACTTCCGCTCCACCCGACCAGCACACAACAGGGAGTTCGATGGAACAACGTAGAAAGTATTGGCACCCACAAACAATTATACATTGAGCTATCAAACTACACATCGTGCTGGACAGGGACAACACGATGAGGAAAATACACTGATTGAATTTTCGTCAACGACCAGGGCAGGTAACCGGAACGTTAACGGCCACAAAGCAGAAGATTCCGCTGGTGCACTTCAATTCAAATAACCAAGTACAGTTAAACTCCACCGGAGGGTGGCTAAAATTTGCCAACTTGAAAGCGTTGTTCGAAATGACACAATGAGAACAGTCGTGACTTGCTGGTAGATTAAGTCAAAACTCAACTTTCGTGTCCAGGATCGGTGACTCACAGACCTCGTTGCAATGGGAACAGCAGCAAACACTCCGACAGCGCATGGACGCCGCTAACGGCCACGGCCAAACTACGTGGAGATTTCCTCGCTGCTCCACGCCAACCGACAGACTCCCCAGGCCCGGAAACGGTGAAAAGACCAAGTACACATCGGCCGATGAGACGACCAACCGAACGACCAACCAACGGTCGTCCCGCTTTAATCTCCATCCGTCGGACAGTTCATGTGTGTCGCTAGCGGTCGGCGAGCACTGGCTGTCGGCGCCTCACCGGCGCTCCGTACCCCGACTTCACTGCTGCTGCGTCCCGACTGCACTGCTGGTCCGTCTCGAACTGACTGCCAGACACACGACGACCCGGAAATACTATCGGTCGCTCCAGAGATGGTACGACAGTGCACTTACAGATACGCGCTGCTGCTGCCGCTCACGGACAAGTAAGGCAGGAAGTTAGTGAGGCCAGTAAATGGAATAAGAAAACGAGGCAGCAGCACCGTAATAAAATATGACAAACAATAAATGGCATGAACACGAGATGTGCAGGACTCACCTGGTTGTCTCGATACATGTTGTCTGCTATTATTAGGGTGCAAACACATCAGAGTTTCGTTCATAAACGACACCCGACGTCAATCACGGGGCGTCCATTTTGCAAGATTTCTTGTCCATTAGTAAGAGTGCATTGTGTTGTGGTGTACGACGTGGTGCTCGCCATGGTCGTCGGAAATGGGGATATTCGTCATGCAATCGTATCCTGTTTGATGCATTACATGACGCCCAGAAGCCTCTTCCAATGAACGCTGTATTCAGTTTTGGAGCTCTCATCCCACAGTTCGTTTGACACTAAAGTCGTAGATATCGATCATCCTGTGCACCTGTCGAACATAGATGGCCTATGTGGTGTAAGTTCTAAAACTACCTGTCAGCCTTCTCCACTTAACGTGATGATGAGGACCCGATCACTATACACGACAGCGTCAGGTTCAAAAATGGTTCAAATGGCTCTGAGCACTATGGGACTCAACTGCTGAGGTCATTAGTCCCCTAGAACTTAGAACTAGTTAAACCTAACTAACCTAAGGACATCACAAACATCCATGCCCGAGGCAGGATTCGAACCTGCGACCGTAGCGGTCTTGCGGTTCCAGACTGCAGCGCCTTTAACACAGCGTCAGGGATGACCTTCCGATCGGTGCAGTAATAGTCACTATACGACATGGCAGGGGGTTGCATAACTTTTGTTGATATGTGTATAATCTCTGTTGAAACTTGAGTTTCTCTCGAAGTATAAAATTTCAAATTCTTACACGAAAGCAGCAGGGTAATGTTTTCGATAAATGCGAATATTTCGCAAGACACTATGGAGAGCCCAGATTATATGGCTTTCGATGTGTATATACAGAAATAAGTCGGTATGTGTACAACATGAACTCGACAGATTTCTTACGTCAATTAGAGGGATTTTGTTTCAACGATTCTGTTACTTTAGTAAGTTTTAATGAGGTTTCTCTCTTCACTCTCGTTTCTCTATCTTATTCGTTACGGTTAATTGAGATTTGGTTTGGTGTCGACTTAACGAATCTACTTCCACCTTGTTTTTCTTCAATGACCAGTACTATAAGCAGACAGATTTAGTTCGATGGACGACCCATTGTCACCTATTATTGACTATTTATTTGTGGAAGTTCTCGAAAAACATGTCTTGGAGTCGGCGGCATATAACCTTCAGGTTTTTTCCAGATATGTGGACGATACTTTTGTTGTTTGAGCTCATGGAAGTGAGAAATGAAATGGTTTTCTAGGAAACCTGAATTCAGTCCAACCGAATATCCAGCCGTCTACATGGAAGTCAACACTGATCTGTATTTACAGGCTGATGGTTCACAGGGCAAACATCCTCTCGAACCCTGGAAGTTCGTCAACTGATTTAGTGCGTCCCGAAGTCACCTTTCGTCAGTATGGTTACAGTGAAAGACAGATCAAAAGCTCGTTACGCACTGGTATTCTGTGATAATATGAAGTGCAATGTGTTTTTAGACAGCCATATAAGATTATGAGGAATTAATAAAGTACGATCTTGATTTGCGTAAGCTGGGTGTCTGGGTGTCTGGGTGTCTACAGTATCCCTTGCAATTGTGCGTGTCATATGTGGTCATACCATCAGGAACACGGAGCAACGATGTGTAGACGGTAAGTGTCATACACAGTTCGAACAGCCGAGGAAATCTAATACTGCCGAACATTGACTGGGCACCGGTTGTGCTGTGAACTGAAACGTCATGGAGTTTTTGGCATGCACTTCTAGATTTTGGGATGGTTTTATTAGGAAGCAGTTTGAAATTAAATTAAAAAATGATCCTGTAAACAGAGATAGAGGTTTTTACTCAAATTCTTTGCAGAATCTTTCACTCTCCATGATTATGTAAACTGAAGGTAGAGGGGGGGGGGGGGGGAGAAGACAGCGGAAGGAACTGTTGATATCAGCTGCATCGGACCTTATACGAATGATGATGCTGTTATTTACGGTCTTGTAAAGTCATCAGATGATCAAAACGACTTGCAAAATGATTTAGATAAGATATCTGTATGGTGCGAAAAGTAGCAATTGACCCTGAATAAGGAAAAGTGTGAAGTTATTCACATGAGTACTAAAAGAAATCAGCTAAATTTCGATTACGCGATAAGTCACACAAATCTGAAGGCTGTAAACGGAACTAAATACTTAATGATTACAATTACACATAACGTAAATTGGAACGATCGCATAGATAATATTGTGGGTAGAGCAAACCAAAGACTGCAATTCATAGGCAGAACACTTAGAAGGTCCAACAGGTCTACTAAAGAGACTGCTTACACCACCCTGGTCCGCCCTATTCTGGAGTATTGCTGTGTGGTGAGGGATCCGCATCAGGTGGGACTGACGGATGAAGTCAAAAAAGTACAAAGAAGGGCAGCTCGTTTTGTATTATCGCAAAATAGGGGAGATAGTGTCACAGATATGATACGTGAATTGGAGTGGCAATGATTAAAACAAAGGCGTTTTTCGTTGCGACGGGGTCTTCTCATGAAATTTCAATCACCAGTTTTCTGCTCCGATTGCGAAAACATTCTGTTGGCACCCACCTACACAGGGGGAAATGATCATCACGAGAAAATGAGAGAAATCAGGCCTCGCACAGAAAAATTTAAGTGCTCGTTTTTCCTGCGTGCCGTTCGCGAGTGGAACGGTAGAGAGACTGCTTGAAGTTGGTTCATTGAACCCTCTGTCAGGCACTTTATTGTGAATAGCAGAGTAATCACGTAGATGGAGATGTAGACGAGTGGAAACTGTGCGACGGTCGAGGATTCGAATTCGGAATCTCGTGATTACAAGGCACTAGCTTTAACCACTGCCCCATCCGGACACATTATTTATCGCAATTTCGCCGAATATCTCGGCACGCATCCCGGCCGTCACAGATTCCCACACAGCACCACTTACCCGCAGTCCCCGTCCGTATCCACCGCGCTCGCTACTTTGACACTCCCGCAAGAAAGCGAACGTAATTGCGCATCCGCACTGAAGGTTGTGTATTTACACTACTGGCCATTAAAATTGCTACACCAAGAAGAAATGCAGATGATAAACGGGTATTCATTGGACAAATATATTATACTAGAACTGACATGTGATTACATTTTCACGCAATTTGAGTGCATAGATCCTGAGAAATCAGTACCCAGAACAACCACCTCTGGCCGTAACAACGGCCTTGATACGCCTGGTCAGTAAGTCAAACAGAGCTTGGATGGCGTGTACAAGTACAGCTGCCCATGCAGCTTCAACACGATACCACAATTCCTCAAGAGTAGTGACTGGCGTATTGTGACGAGCCACTTGCTCGGCCACCATTGAGCAGACGTTTTCAATTGGTGAGAGTTCTGGAGAACGTGCTGGCCAGGGCAGCAGTTGAACATTTTCTGTATCCAGAAAGGCCCGTACAGGACCTGCAACATGCGGTTGTGCATTATCCTACTGAAATGTAGGGTTTCCGAGGGATCGAATGAAGGGTAGAGCTACGTGTCGTAACACATCTGAAATGTAACGTCCACTGTTCAAAGTGCCGCCAATGCGAACAAGAGGTGAACCAGACGTGTAACCAATGGCACCCCATACCATCACGCCGGGTGATACGCCGTATGGCGATGACGAATAGCCGGTCGGTGTGGCCGTGCGGTTCTAGGCGCTTCAGTCTGAAACCGCGTTACCGCTACGGTCGCAGGTTCGAATCCTGCCTCGGGCAGGGATGTGTGTGATGTCCTTAGGTTAGTTAGGTTGAAGTAGTTCTAAGTTTTAGAGGACTGATGACCACAGATGTTAAGTCCCATAGTGCTCAGAGCCATTTGAACCATTTGCGATGACGAATACACGCTTCCAATGTGCGTTCACCGCGATGTCGCCAAACGCGGATCCGACCATCATGATGCTGTAAACAGAACTTGGATTCATCCGAAATAATGACGTTTTGCCATTCGCGCACCCAGCTTCGTCGTTTAGTACACCATCGCAGGCGCTCCTGTCTGTGATGCTGCGTCAAGGCTAACCGCAGCCATGGTCTCCGAGCTGATAGTCCATGCTGCTGCAAACGTCGTCGAACTGTTCGTGCAGATGGTTGTTGTCTTGCAAACGTCCCCATCTGATTACTCAGGGATCGAGACGTGATTGCTCGATCCGTTACAGCCATGCCGATAAGATGCCTGTCATCTCGACTGCTAGTGACACGAGGCCGTTGGGATCCAGCACGGCGTTCCGTATTACCCTCCTGAACCCACCGATTCCATATTCTGCTAACAGTCATTGGATCTCGACCAACGCGAGCAGCAATGTCGCGATACGATAAACTGCAATCGCGATAGGCTATAATCCGACTTTTATCAAAGTCGGAAACGTGATGGTACGCATTTCTCCTACTTACACGAGGCATCACAGAAACGTTTCACCAGGCAACGCCGGTCAACTGCTGTTTGTGTGTGAGAAATCGGTTGGAAACTTTCTTCATGTCAGCACGTTGTAGGTGTCGCTACCGGCGCCACCCTTGTGTGAATGCTCTGAAAAGCTAATAATTTGCATATCAAAGCATCTACTCCCTGTCGGTTAAATTCCGCTTCTGTAGCACGTCATCGTCGTGGTGTAGCAATTTTAAGGGCCAGTAGTGCATTACCCATCTAGATGAACCAATAATTATATGAAAGCGTGGTGTCTGTTCTTTGGAACATGTCCGTAAGTAGAGACACCGCGCATTCATACAAGCAATAGAAGCGCACAGTCAACGTTGGCCCACTCGTTGGTTATTAATATTGAATGTTGATAAATTATTACGTCGGTCAGCCATAGTTACGTGACGGCGCTAGTGTTCACAGTGTGTGTGTGTGTGTGTGAGAGAGAGAGAGAGAGAGAGAGTGTGTGTTTTATCCTTCAGTATATGTTCTGAACACCGAGGTTCTACATTTCTTTGCAGAGTGTCCTCGTCGCATTTTTGTTCATTGAAAATGACAGGTGTTCATTTGTCGAAATATGGGTGGTTGTCGAAGACGTCAGCCGGAAGAATAATCTCAATTTCTTGTATTTAAGGCCAGTAAGCAAGCCCTCTTGTTAGGTCGCAAAAGCGATTTCGAGTCCAGGAGCGGCGATCTCGAGGGTGAAATGCGAGGCAGTTGGAGAGCCCTCGACGGGTGTCGGTACGGCTCGATCTCAAGGCGATGACAGCGCCACGTGGTGGTGGCAGGGTCGCCACCGCCGCCGCCGCCGCCGCTGCTGCCGCCGCCAGGTGTCGAGGGCGTGGGCGTCTGCCGGCGTGTATAAAATACGCTTCAATTAGGCATCCCCGCTGGTTAATGAGCAGGCAGCGCCGCTAATGAACCCATAAAGCATCGGCGCGCCGCGATCGGCTCCCAGATTGGCCCGGCCGGCCGTACAGCGGCGGCGGCCACTCGGCAGATAGCAGCACGCGAGCCCAGAGCGCGGCGCCGCTACGTTTTTGTCGTGTCGCCCCGCACTGTTAATGCGCCGGTTCTTACACGCCTCCGACTAACGAGTACAGATTGCAGCGCGCGTACTGGTCGCTCCGATGGGAGGCCGCGATGCCCGCGCCCGCCGGGTACCGACCGCACAGTATTTCTTCTTGACTCCTGAGCACTCCTGCTACAGATTATCTCTGCCCTCCCTCTCGCTCTGCTTCCCCCCACCACAACCACCCACTACCTGCCCCCCCCCCCCTCCTGCCCTGCTTATGTGTAAGCGTGTGTCGAGGCAGGTGTGTGGGGGCTGAACGTCACGCCAGCCGCGGCGATCCCAGATAAGGACGGCACATTACGCGGCGGCTTCGCGGCTGGCGGCTTACGAGCTGAGCCGGCAGATACGGCTCGTCACCGCCGCCTGTCCGCTGGTCGGTGTCGCGGCCGTATCTGACAGCCCGCCGCGGGTAATGGTCAGCGCAGATGAATAGCCGCGGCGGCGGAGGCCGGATTAGTATGTAGAGAGCCGCCACGTCCCGCGCTGCGATAGAAAAAGACTTAATCCAGAGCTCTCACTCCCGGGTGTCTTCTTTTGTGTCCCTCTGGCAGCCTCGTGTTCAGTATATCAAAAGCTCGGACGTTTCTTAAACACCGAGTGACGCAAGACTGTAGGTTTGGCTTAGGAACACATTAACAGGATTTGGGTGGGTGCAGGTGACAAGTCAGACATGTGTGTCACTGGAGATCGGTGTTGCTCTGTCAGACACGTTAGTTGGACCTCAGAAATGCGTATAATCCTAATCTACATGAATACAGAAGTGGACGTTTCCACCGTTGCTCTCTCCTCACATATGTACTCAACCGGGCTGCAACGATGTTATCATCAACGAATAACATCCACTGCTGTACAGAAAAGAGTCTCATAACTTTGTCATGTAACATTTTCTTCCACCTTCACCATCGACGTTCCTTGCACGTTACTCAATGTCATTTACTCGCATTCGGTCGTTGTCTTAGAATTCACTAAAAACTTAATTCTTCATAAATCTGGCCACGCGACACTCGAAACTCCTTTCGTGAGATACCTCCCACGACGTAGTGCAGCAACTTGATGTAGCATGCACCTAACAAGTGACCTGCAAAAATAATTAGCCATGCTGCCTCTACAGCCGTCCATTCGCGCGAAAGTGTTTTCAGTGTAGCATTTTGCGCAGTAACTGACCTCTCGATTATGTCCCACACATGTTCGACAGTATTCACGTGGCAAGATCTGGATGGCGAAATCATTCTCTAAAATAGTCCGGAATGTTCTCCAAACCAATCGCGAACACTTGTGGCCCAGTGACATGGCGCACTGTCATCCATAAAAATTCCATCTCTGTTTTTCTGCAAATGGTCTCCAAGTCTCCATACATTTACGGTCAATGGCGGGTACAGATAGACCAGAACACTCAGTTCATTCTACAAACAACAAAAAAAGTTTTGCTTAGCCCCGCTTCACAGAACTACTGAAGATAGACGTTGACTGTGGATATTGCATCGCAGACACTGTCACTTGACTGTTCAAAAATGTCACTAAAACCACCCAAAGATGTAAACAACCATGAATGAGCAGCGCCTATTAGACGGAGGAGGCGGCCGCGTTGGTCGAGTGGTTCTAGGCGCTTAAGTGTGGAACCACGCGGCTACTACGGTCGCAGCTTCGAATCCTGCCTCGGGCATGGATGTGTGTTATGTCCTTAGCTAGGTTTAAGTCTAAGGGACTGATGACCTCAGATATTAAGTCCCATAGTGCTTAGCCATTTGTGTCATTTGAAGACGGAGGGAGTCCGACAGCCGATCAGTTCCAGTCATTCCACCAAGAAGGAGGTAGTTGTCTGTAGATACCTAGACGATCAATACCGCGGTTCGATCGCATCCTTGTTGTTACTTTGTGCCAGGAAGGGCTTACAAGAAGGGAAGTGTCTCGGAGCGAATCAAACCAATGTTGTTCGGACATGGAGGAGATACAGAGAGACAGGAACTGTCGATGACATGGCACGCTCAGGCCGCCCAAGGGCTACTACTGCAGTGGATGGCCGAAACCTACGAATTATGGCTCAGAGGAACCCTGACAGCAACGCCACCATGTTGAATAATGCTTCTCGTGCAGCTACAAGACGTCGTGTTACGACTCAGACTATGTGTAGTAGGCTGCATGATGCGCAACTTCACTCCCGACATCCATGGCGAGGTATATCTTTGCAACCACGATACCAAGCTGAGTGGCACAGATGGGCCAAACAACATGCTGAATGGACCGCTCAGGATTTGCATCGCGTTCTCTTCACCGATGAGTGTCGCAATTGCCTTCAACCAGACAATCGTCGGAGGCGTGTTTGGAGGCAACCCGGTCAGGCCGAACGCCTTAGACACACTGTACAGCGAGTGCAGCAAGGTGAAGGTTCCCTGCAGTTTTGGGGTGGCATTATGTGGGGCCGACGTACGACGCTGACGGTCATGAAAGGCTCCGTAACGGGTATACGATACGTGAATGCCATTCTCCGACCGATAGTGCCACCATATCGGCAGCGTATTGGCGAGGCATTCGTCTTTGTGGACTTTAATTCGCGCCTCCATCGTGCGCAGCTTGTGAATGACTTTCTTCAGGATAACGACATCGCTCGACTAAAGTGGCCAGCATGTTATCCAGACATGAACCCTGTCTAACATGCCTGGGATAGATTGAAAAGGGCTGTTTATGGACGACGTGACCCACCAACCACTCTGAGGGATTTACGCCGAATCGCCGTTGAGGAGTGGGACAATCTGGACCAACAGTGCCTTGATGAACTTGTGGATAGTATTCCACGACGAATGCAGGCATGCATCAAAGCAAGAGGACGTGCTACTGGGTACTACAGGTACCGGTGTGTACAGCAATCTGGACCACGACGTCTGTAGGTCTCGCTGTATGGTGGTACAACACGCAATGTCTGATTTTCATCAGCAATAAAAAGGGCGGAAATGATATTTCTGTTGACCTCTATTCTAATTTTCTACACAGGCTCCGAAACTCTCTGAACCGAAGTGATACGAAACTTTTTTTGATGTGTGTGTGTTAACACAGCCCACATTGCTATGGAGGCACCACCAGCTTGCACAGTGTCTTGTAGACAGTTGGGTCGTGGGGTCGGCGCCACAGTCGAACCCTACAATCACCTGTTACCAATTGAAATCGGTATTCAACTGTGGAAGTCACGGTTTTCCAGTCTTCTGGGACGCAACCGATATGGTGACGAGCCCAGGAGAGGCGGCACAGGCGATGTCGTGCTGTTAGTGAAGGCACTCGCGTCGGTCGTCTGCTGCCATAGCCCATTAACGTCAGATTTCCCCGCACTGTCCCTACGGATACGATCGTCTAGATCCCACATTGATTTTCGCGGTATTTCACGCTGTGTTTCTTGTAAGTTAGTAGTAATAGTTCGATGCAAACACTGCTGCACTTGAGCTTTAAGTGAAGGCCGTCGATTACTGCGTTTCCGTGATGCGAGGTAACACGTGAAATTTGTTACTCTCGGCACACTGCTGAGAGTGTGTATCTCGGAATGTTGAATCGCCTAACGATTTCCGAAATGGAATGTCCCATCCGTCTAGCCCCAACTACCATTCCACGTTCGAAGTCTGTTAATTCCCGTCATGGGGCTACAATCACGTTGGACAATTTTTCACGTGAATCACCTGAGTACAAATGACAGTTCCCAACGCACTGCCATTCTACACCTTGGGTATGGGATACTATCGCCAGGTCCATATATGCAACTCTTGTCGTCTCACTGTATACTGGTGGCCATTAAAAATACAATATAATGAAGACGACATACAACAAAAGTCAAACTGGCATGAAGTGCACTACATCCTGGAATTGCAAGGAATCAGCATGTCAGTGCACCGCAAAAAGCTGGCAGGTGTAGCGCCACCTACATTCTGTATATACAGAAACATTACACCGTAGGTTGTTCATTCAGAAATGGTGTTTTAATGTTGGTTGTTTGAGTGTTACGCCTCCGAAAAGAAGGAGAAGCGTTTATCAGGAAGTGTAGGAGATCGACAACGAGGATCGTAGCCTATCATGACTGCGTGTTATGGTTTCGCGATATTGCTGCATGTGTTGATCCGGATTCCAAAACTGTCTTGTGAATATGGAATCGATGGATTCATGAGGATAATTCTTACTGCCAGGCAGGAGATCAACGACCTCACGCGACTATCGCCCGAGAGGACAGACACATTGTTCGCTGGACATGCAGGATTAAACAGCCGCGTCATGCACCTTGGGTCAAGATGGTGATGTTTCCAACAAGGCAAGAATCCACATGGACAATTCGGCGACGTCTGGAGAACTACGGTCTATCAGCACGGTGACAATCGTCGCTTTCCTTGAGGCACCACCCTAGATAGATGCGCTGAGGGTGGTGTGTCAGACGACACCATTGGACACAGCACTGGCACCACGTCACCTCTCAGACGCGTTCCATTTCTGCACACAGAACCACGATGGATGTACAAGGGACGTTCAATAAGTAATACAATAAATTTTTTTCTGAAAGCAGGTTTGTTTTATTCACGATTCCAATACACTACGTTATTGTTTTGGCTCAAAAACCCTATTTTTCATCACTAGGTACGTTCAATATGACGGCCTTACGCCACCTTACTGGGAGGGCCTCTATGCCCAGATGGTACCACTCCACTGGTCGACGTCGGATCCAACGTCTTGCTGCATGAATAATGTCCCCATCATCCAATACTGCTTCCTTCGTTGGACCAAACCGATGGAAACCGGAATGTGCGAGATGCGGGCTTTAAATTGGATGAGGAAAATGAGACCAGTGAGTTTTGTGAGCTCCTCTTGGATGTGCAGACATGTATGTGTCTTGCATTGTCTTGGATAAGAGGAAGTTAGTCTGAGTGTTTTGGCGACGAAGAAGCTGAAGTCGTTTCTCCAGTTTCTTGAGTGTAGCGCAGAACATTTCAGAGTTAATCTTTGCACCATGAGGGAACTACCAACAGAGACGTTTAGTTGAATAGTCAGGTGTTTGATTGTGATCCGTCGATCATCTCGAAGGAGAATGTCCGCAAGTTCCAACATTGCGGAAGCTACAACCGTTTGCAGATGGGTGGCACGCGGGAGACCGAACGGGTTTACGTGACCTTGTTGCGGTGGTGACAGACGCCTCGCTCGCTGTGCTTTTGTTCACTGCCAAGTCTTCGTAGACATTCTGCAAGCGCTTATGAGTATGTGTAATGCTGTAGTTTTACACCAGAAGACACTCAGTGACAGCTCTCTGCTTGGAACGCACCTCCGTTACAGACGCCGTTTTGAAGGCTACTTACAGTCTCGCCATCAATCGGAATTTCATGAAACTGTAAGTACTGAAGCGAGATTATTCCTAGATGTACCTCAAAAAACTGGACATTTTTTCAACCGAAAGTGGCTGAAAAAATGTGTTGCTTTACTTATTGAATGCCTCTTGTATCTTTCTCGAACGTTCGAGAATAGAAACGTTGCCAGATACCATTCGTCATTGTCATACTGCACCAGTCTTGATCAATGGCACAGATATGAAGAAGATTGGAATGACCTACACGTGTCATCCACGGTTAGATCGATTTGATGCCAAGCTGGATTCGATCCATTTATGTAGCCAGAAGTGAAAGTTCCATGCACTAAATTTTGCAGTGTACACACCCACAAGTTTAATCATCTATTATTCCTGCTGTGAAGTATACACACAGTAAGAAAAATTTCATTATAGCTTCTCTTTCCTGGTGTTGCAGATTGATTGGCCAGCTGTGCATACATTCCATTAACGATATATATTTGAATCAGCTTCGTTTTCCTCATAACACTGTAATGTGTTCGGCTCTACTGCAAATGAACTTGAATGACGAATGAAAAAATTAATAGAGACAGTTGAAAAATACATTTCAAAGTCACTCTCGATAAGACTGTGTGGGCTGAACAAGAAGATAAACTAGCAAAACCTAAATTATTTTTTCAAACCAAGGAATCAGACTGATCTAAACCTGAGTTCACAATCAGTGTATTTTACGAGTGTTAACTAATAGTAGGGGCCATAGGATTTTAAAACGAAAACCATTCCAGAACTTAGAACGGCTAAATGAACAATGGAGAAAAACATGTTGAGAATTACTACAATCGAGAAACAGAAAAGAGAAGAATTTGGAGAAGTAAATGGAATTGTAACATCAATGAAGATGAAACTGAGTAGGACATGTAGCCAGATGAAGTGGTGACAGATACAGATGATACAGCTGATAAAGAAAGACCGAAGCCGCGACTTACTGAAAGAACGTTAGACACTGCGCGAGAAAACTCCCAGAAGAGACATGAATGTGTACGGCTGAACAACGCGATTCATGGAAAAGTCTTGAGAAATCTTTGTTCAGAAATGGATATCAAATGGCTGATACTAGTAAAGATAACAAAATGTTGTTCAAATTATAACTACACGTGTTCTGGTGACGGAACGACATTTGAGTTTAATGGCATACGATATTTGTTTCAGAATTATTACTGACATACAACCCAAGGAGAAAAATTAGTTTCAGAGGAAAGATTGAGTACAACAACTACTTCGATCTGTCCATCGTCCCAACGCAAAGTGTTTACAACCTGGAAACATTTGACGAAGTACTGCCTCTATCTGAACTCATTGTCAGTAAATATTTCAGTTATACTCGTTGTTGACTGAACCAACTTCATTGCTTTGGTTTTCCTGCACACATGGAAGATAGCAAGGTAGGTATGTAACAAAAACACTTAACCAGAATAAGAGTTTCCAGTATGTAGAAAATTCCAGGTATCAAGTGCGAGATAAGAATTACAATCGCTGTATCTTTAGAGGAAGATTTATCTTTTATGTATTTATCTTTCCTTCTTCTTATTGTGGTATCTGCTTCATTGACGCAGTCTTTATTTCTCCTTACCAGGACGAGCAATACGGTATGAGACAATGAATGAATATACACTTTCACATTGCCTTCAAATTACACATGACTGAGTCAATATGTTGTGCTATGTATAATAATATCGTATGTCTCTACAACTCGGCTCGGCTAATCCCGCGTGGCAGAACATCTTCACTTGCAAGTGTTTCTTGTGTATAATGACTGTTCCTTTTGACCCTCTCCGTTCTGAAACAACCAAACTCCACAAAATTCGTGTTTACTCTGGACTACATAGCACCTTACTTAATCTGGTTGCAAGATACTCTGATTGATTGTGTGTAATGTTTTTTTATTCCTTTCTTTGTCTTCCGTAGCGTAATTTATGTGCTAATGGCGATTTATCTGTTGATATGGATCTGTTAGTGAGCATACTCTCAATTTTCACTATGCGAACCTCAGTATGAAACACTTTTTCTGCAGAGAGATCATGACCCATATTCCTTTTTATTTTTACGCTGCATTGCTATGTCCGTTTTATATTTATGGAAAGTGTCTAAAATACACTGACGAGAAAAAAATCGCAGTACGAAGAAGGAGTTGTGTGACACAGACGAAAGTTGGCTGGTGCGTTCCTATATCTGCAAGATTATTTCTATTCAGATTTCGCATCGGTCGCATAAGACGCGTAGTATCGCCACTATGAAGGTGCAAATCAGATTTGTTTTAAATAAACGCTGTATTGGTCGTGAGCGTTCGTTACCTTCGAGACTGGAGGTGGTTAGTTGATGTTAGTCAAGTCTTTAAGGCGACAAACACGCCATCAATCAATACCTCACTGAGTTTGAAAGAAGTCGTGTAACAGGTTTACGAGAAGCTGAATGTTCCTACTGCAGAAATACTTGGCAAGAATTTAGCTACTGTACATAAATGGGGGCAGCTGTGGTTACGACAATGTAGGTCGTAAGAAGACTGGACTCGGGTCGGCCACGTGTCACTGCCGAGAGGTAAGGCCATCGTGTTCGGCTTAGGGCTGTGGCGCATCGTACTGTATCCGCAGTAGCAATTTGAGGAGTAGTTCACACCACAGTGATACAAGAAACTGTTGCAAATCGGCTACGTCAAGACATCTCCGAGCCAGACATGCATTCCACTGACCCTAAACTATCATCATTTATGACTTAAGTGGTGTCAAGCAAGAGCTCATTGGGAGCAGGTGTTTTCTACCTCGGCGCCAGTCATGGCCGTCTGTTGAGGGCTTGCAACCAACCTGTCAGCGTGCTAAACACATTGGAGTTTTGGTCTGACGTGCGATTTCGTATGAGAGCAGGAGCAGTCTCGTGGTTATCCCCACGTATCCTCAATGAAAATTTGTATGTCAGTCTGGTGGTTCAGTCTATTGTGCTGCCATCATAGCATTCCAAGGGCTGTTTTCCAACACAATAATGCTCGTTCACACACCACTGTTGTAACTCAGCATGCTCTCCAGTGTCGACATGTTGCCTTGGCCTGCTCGATCACCGGATTTGCCTCCAGTCGCACACATGGAGGGACATCATCGGACGACAGCTCCAACGTCATTCCAAACAGCATTAACCGTACCTGTATTGACCGACCAAGTCCAACAGGCACTGTACTATCCGACAAACTGACATACGGCATCTGTACAACACAACACGTCTGCTATTCTTGCGTTCAACATTATGACTTTTAAACCGTTATTAATGTACGAGCATTTCATTTTTGCAATGGCTTATCTTGCGCTTAGATTAAAAACATGTGATCTTGCAATGTTAGTCACTTTAATATGTTACCTACACAAATTTATTCCAGTAATTTCGTTACCTACATTAATTATTTTTTGGTGTTGCGAATTTTTTTCCGTCTGTGTAGGTAAGCCACGAGAACATACTCGCTATCCGAGTGAAGATTTTTCAGATTTTGGTTTTCCATGTTTTCCTTAAAACATTTACGTCAAATGTCGGGATGGAACCTCCGATTTCGTTTCCCATTTTTGTTCAAGCCGAGCTTATGCACCGACTATGATAATCTCGACGACAATGGTGCTTTGAACCCCAATCTTAATTTAAGTATATCAATTGTGGTTGAGTTCCGTGAGTGTGAACTTAATTACTTGAAGATATACACCAACCCATTGGTCGAATGAAGTGCAGTCTTCCTTTCTACCTTCATTGTTCGAGATTACTATTTAGTGTAATTATGAAATTGTCGATTGGCGGAAGATCTTAAGCTTGGCCTCACTTGTATGTCGCTGTAACTGCTTCCTTGTGTAATCGACTTCCCAGTTAGCCGGTATCTGAGTGGGCGACTCAGTCCTTTCCACACTTTTCCTTCACAGTATCCTAACGCCCACAACTAATCGATCTTGACCGTCCACGTCACTGGGCTACGCTGTTAATCACGAGATCACGGGGATGATAACTTTGTTCTGCGAACTAACAGAAAATAGAAGCGGGATGACCAGCAGAGAACTCTTATTTCTTTTTTATGCAGGTCTCTAAGTAGCAACTTACCAATTTGAATATTTCGTCATTTAATTAATTCGAAAAATTAACTTGGACTTTGAAACCCTTTGCTTTCTGTACTACTATATAAAGACAAGTAGTTGTTTAACGTTTTTTCCAAAATATTCGAAAAGTTCTTGACCGATTAATAATCGTTCAGACATACATAAACCATAATATTATGAAAAGGGTAGATTGCTACTCACCATATAGTGGAAATGTTGGGTCCCGGAGACGTACGTCAAAAGATTACTCAGCAAGTAAGCGTTCCGTCAAAAAGCCTTCTTCCATATCAAACACACGCACGCACAAACACACACAGAGGGGAAACGTGAAGAAAATAACTCGAAAGTTCTTAGTCGATTTACTCAAAATTTGTACGTGCAACTCTATTGAACATTTGGAGAGACGTAGGCAGTATATTTTTTAAATAGATCAGTATACATCTAATATATGAAGGCGTAAAAAGCTCGAAAAGTACGTGACCAATTAACTTCAAATCTTTATACTTTACTCTAGTAAACGTTTGGACAGACATAGGCTATGTATTTTTAAATATATATAATACAGAAATATATATGCAGTATATAATACGAAAATGTTGTCAGCAGAAATCTCGAAAATTTCTTGAACAATTGACTTCAAATTTTTGCACCGTATTCTAACACACGTTCAGACGCACAGCGGCTTCGTCGTTTTGAACATCTGTAATAGGGAAATGTCGTTAGATTTCAAAAACTTAATGAACTTTCCACTTCAAATTTTCAAATGCTAAGAATATTTCCGACGGACATAGGTTACATATTTTTATCCAGACAACTGTATACAGGTTTTCTATTAAAAACGGCTCGACAAAGGAAATGATCAGCTGTGCTCTGAGGTTTTGTTCCCTTCCTCGCTGTCAGTTTTAACTACGATACCAGGGCATGTAAACTATTAGACAAAGTGTGTCTCCAACATATACTCTTTTTCATTATACATATTTTTCAGCAAAAATCGTATCCACATGTGTTTTCTTCCACGAACTCGGTTTAGTGAGAAAACAGGAAAGTTGTATATATGGTTTATCAGCTTACGATTAAAATAGTACTACTTAATTTGAATTTGCAATAACAGTAAACGAGCCTAAACTCAGAGAGGGGAAGAAGAGATGAAGAAAGGGGGCGGAGGGAAACGAACATAGTATCGTCGGGGGAGGGGGCAAGTGATAGAGAGAGAAGGCCGGGGGGGGGGGGGGGGAGAAGGAGACTAGGACGTACATTCATTCCCTGTCACATTTAGTAACTGTGAGAAGCATTGCTAGGTTCGGTAACGAACAAATATAGACAGCACGCATTTGGCGAATGTGATGTGGCAGCAGTACAACGCTGAGCACTTTTTCCGATTTCGGAGGATGGATTACCGTTAAGGGTTTCACAGCCGCCAACGGTACGCGGTTTCCCTCCAAGTGTACACAAAAGCCATTTAATGGCTCAACAAGCCCCGCTTATCAGCAGGTATACGTCTTGACAAATGAGCTTCTGATGTGTGTGTCCAGTTAACGACTTCGGTATCTGTAGATCTGAAAGTGGACGTGTATGATGAGTCAACAAGGAAGCTACAGTGTTCTTCGCGACAGTTCTGAGTACAGGCACACAATGTACCTGGTTAATGGCATCAGGGGAAATTACAATGGTAAGCACAATAACATCCTGTGAGCAGTGGGTTACTGGACAGGTTAGAAAGATAGGAGATAACACATGTTTTCTAGCTGGTGAACTTAACTGCCTAGTACGTTCAGGAAAAGTGGGTACAATGGTGAGTGACACAATACGTTATTCACTTACAAATATTTGATTCGAATGAAATGTGAAACATGTTGTATTGGTTTGGTGAACACAGACAGTTTCAAAATTACCTCAAAATAACTGCCTAAAATGAACTGTGATTAACATATGTGTTGATTTGCAACTATGAAACGTAACTACAAAAATAAAACTTCTCTGTATCAGTAGAATTCTACTAGAAAACTTCTCCCATTATTCATTCCCGGCGGGGTCAGGGATTTTCTCTGCCTCGTGATGGCTGGGTGTTGTGTGCTGTCCTTAGGTTAGTTAGGTTTAAGTAGTTCTAAGTTCTAGGGGACTTATGACCACAGCAGTTGAGTCCCATAGTGCTCAGAGCCATTTGAACCACTTTGAACCATTATTCATTAAAGATTAGCTACATTATGCATATCTGAAGTAAGATGAACTAAAATATTTTTCTTCGTTTCAATTGTTATGCTGTACAACAAGCACCTCCGCTTGTAGAAATAGGAAGTACATTGTACGATACGTTTCTCCCCTGGAATCCAGTAATAGCAAGAGTACATGTACTTTCAAGAGTATATTCCCAGTATTTATTGGTTAAGATGCTCATTTACGTACTAAAGTCATGCTGTTTCCTGTAGAATCCACTAAGGACGAAATTTGACTAGCACTCTTGAACTACTGTGGCTTGAAACTGTGGTGACAGAGCTGAATAAGTTTTCGGTCAGCAAGTAGCTGAGCAACAGCCAGTCAGAATAACTGTTGATTTAGCAGTCAGGAATGCCTGGTCTACTTTTTAAGCAATTTTCCAGAAAAGTATATTTAATACTGATATTCCTTCCCCTTTTTCATCTCATGTTAACAAAGCACAAGTACACAATGTCGAATTCATTCTGCAGAGGTTAAGCGATTCACTGTCACCTGGCATATACAGCTTCCGTCCAAATCTTTGTTCAGCTTACGGCACAGCGACGGAACCATACAAGGCCAGAGAATGAAGAAATATTATTAGTCAACACCCCGTCGAACAGTGAGGTCACTGGTGACGAAGCACAGGCTCCAGCTGGACAAGAATGGGGAAGGAAATCATCAATGTGCATATCATATGAACCCCCCGTCATTTGTCTCAAGCATCAGAAAATCAACGGAAAATACAAATATTTGTGGCCGGGATTAATTATTGAACTCTAGTCTTGCTGAATACAAATCCTCATCTTCCTAATGCGACGCGTCAGTGGATACCAGCCACAGCAGATCATGACGAATCAACCACACATGAAAAAATTAAGTGCTAAGAAGGGGAAAACGACCCTTGCTTTAAAATTTGTTCTAAGATTTATACGTATAATTATGCTCAGTCTTCAGGTTACAGGAGCCTGGTTAGTCTGCTGGAAATGATGATTTCACGTACCTTACTTTAGTGATTTGTAGAATATCCAGAAGCCCTGTACCATAAACATATATTGAATAGTGAAATGAAATACTGAAAGCAGTGAAAGAACAATTGTCATCAGATTCTACTACATTTCGCAGCTATCACTTCGTTACACAGAAGGAGCTATAAAGAAAAGTTGTTGCTCCAATTCGTGTTTTGAATAACAACGAGTCAATAACTCATCGAAACGCTGCGTCGTGACAACGACGTCCTTTAGCTACACTTTTCAGAAATGTTGGTTGGATCCATTTAAGACAAATGGTCATGTTGCCCATTATTTCCACTCAATTTCATCTGAAGTACACAAATAAAAATTATATTTTCGATTTTATTTGAGACTCTACATCACTAAGGCCTTGGAGTGGACTGAAGAGACTTTTTTTTCTAGTCAGCTGTAGGAGCAAACAAACTTTTAACGTTACGTTTAACTATAATATGTCATGCTTTCAAATGTACAAAAAATTGAATGGGCAGCCATAATCTGTTGTTAACGAACATCGTTCTCTTGCAGTCTGGAACTTCTACATACATACTGAGTTAATAATTGATGCGACGATAAACAAAGAGTGGTAGCTGAAATATAGATGCAAACACGTTTTTGTCTTTCACCGTCCTCGCTTCCCACGCCCGGGTTCCCGGGTTCGATTCCCGGCGGGGTCAGGGATTTTCTCTGCCTCGTGATGGCTGGGTGTTGTGTGCTGTCCTTAGGTTGGTTAGGTTTAAGTAGTTCTAAGTTCTAGGGGACTTATGACCACAGCAGTTGAGTCCCATAGTGCTCAGAGCCATTTGATTTTTTCTTTCACCGTCCGTATTATTTTTTCACTAGTTCCAAACAATGCTTAGTTAATGTTCCAGACTGGTTTGGAATATTCTAACATTCTGCGTGGTGTCTGTTTGTTCTATATCGTGTTTCCCTACCACTTTCGCGCAACGACGCTCTGAGCGTGTTTCTTAGGGAATTGACTAGTTTGAACCTGAGAACTGTTGCTGGTAAGGAGACGCCAGACCACACATGACATGTAGAATTCAGAAGAGTTCAGTGAGACTAGCGATGATATAACCAAATACTTAATGATTTCAGCGTCAGCTCCACTGCGCTCCCTGTAAAAGAATCTTAATACTAACTAAATTTAGTGGAAGGGGTTCAAGGCTTTCCTATTTTTAGTTAGCTGGTAAAATAACGTCGAAAAAGCAGTTAAGTTTACCATTGGAAATTTTATTCTACTCACAAAACATTGTTTATAAATTGCACTATTGATAAAAGGAAATGTTTTAATACAGTATGGTAAAAACCAACTGCGTTCAACAAAAATGTGAACGAATATTCCCTGAATGGGTTTCCAAGTTCTACAATAGATCGAAGGATGACCTATGCCATATCACATCTATAATCTAGGTTTAAATTAAGTTTCACAAAAGAGAAAACTATCAAAATGGTCTACAGTGACCCTCAATTATCTTTAATTACTTATCTAACTTGTCGTAAATTACAGTGGCTGATGTGGCTTCTCAATAACTATATAACAGAAAAATCATCGCGTTTCAGATTTTTACTTCAAGTGGCAAATGTGAACACTATGAGCTTTAATTGACAATCGACACTAGTATTACGCAAAAAGGTGGTGTAACAAATGAGACTTCTGCAGTTCTGAGTGAAGCTTTATGTGCTGTTATGCGTTCATTACCTTGTCGCTGTTCACCAGGGGGCGGCGGACAGCACAGCTCCGCTCACCTCGCCGTCTCGGAAGCAACTCTCTCCTAACTTCTCCTTACTACAATTTACCGAAGTTGGTTTAAAAAACTATCTGTCTGTGTTTTCATCTGGCCAATCAGGGTCTCAATGTTAACCTTAAGCTCCACCTACAAAAATTCTGTCTATCCAATGAGAAACGCACTTTTCGTGGTGGGGCAATGTTTTTAAAGTTTGCAACGTAACAGAGACGCGAAAAAGTCTCACGCTAAAACTTGCGGCTGGGGTAGCCCTTTTTGTGTTATCGTAAGATCTATACTGTTCTTCTGGAGGGCTCTAGCTTTTAACATGGGCTGGGGGGTGGTCCTAGCGGTTAGCCGGCGACGTGGGTGTCCGTCCCTTATCGTAGGGCCTTCCAGCTTGACACGGTTCTGCACTCGGCTTCTGTTCTCGTTTCTCCCCTCGGAACTGCGTCTGTCTCACGGTGGGAAGGTATGACATGCATGTAGGCATTCTTGTGTTAGTCTGCGGTATTCCATTTGCTCACTCGTTACTCGTATTACTTTGGTTAATTTAATGTCACGATTTATTCGGAGCTATGTGACATACTACTGGATTTGCTTGTCATGTCAGGGTTTTCATGGAAGGTGTTGGATTTGCCTGACACCTTACAACATGTCTTATTAACCCATCTCTTCTTATGGTAAATATTGTCTACAGATTTCCTTCTCTCCATGACCATAGTGATCATAGGGATACAAAGTAAGAATTCATAAGCACAAGCTACGCAAAATAAATAGTTTCGAGGACAGAAAACATGGTTAGAAAACTAAAATTTCTGAGTCCTTAACATGACGAAGGAGATAATGAATGAGGCTTTTCGCCCTAGCGATGCATTAGTATTTACGAACTGCGCTCTTGTTTAACTTGGGGTGGATGAAGAAAGGAATATGTCTTGGCCTTTATTCATATGTTCAAAATGGTTAAAATGGCTCTGAGCACTATGGGACTTAACTTCTGAGGTCATCAGTCCCGCAGAACTTAGAACTACTTAAACCTAACTAACGTAAGGACATCACACACATCCATGCCCGAGGCAGGATTCGAACCTGCGACCGTACGGGTCGCGCGGTTCCAGACTGTAGCGCCTAGAACCGCTCGGCCACTCTGGCCGGCTTTTCATATGTCATGATTAGGTAATGTACATATACTTACTGCAGTTGTTGTCATTAAATTTGCAGTCATCGAATAATTTAAAATAATATTTTATGGAGCGAAAGGGTATTTACAATTGGTACAGAAACAAGATGGCAGTTATAAGAGTCGAGGGGCATGAAAGGGAAGCAGCGGTTGGGAAGGGAGTGAGATAGGGCTGTAGCCTGTCCCCGATGTTATTCAATCTGTATATTGAGCAAGCAGTGAAGGAAACAAAAGAAAAATTCCGAGTAGGTATTAAAATCCATGGAGAAGAAATAAAAAATTTGAGGTTCGCCGATGACATTGTAATTCTGTCAGAGACAGCAAAGGACTTGGAAGAGCAGTTGAACGGAATGGATAGTGTCTTGAAAGGAGGATATAAGGTGAACATCAACAAAAGCGAAACGAGGATAATGGAATGTAGTAGATTTAAGTCAGGTGATGCTGAGGGAATAAGATTACGAAATGAGACACTTAAAGTAGTAAAGGAGTTTTGCTATTTGGGGAGCAAAATAACTGATGACGGTCGAAGTAGAGAGGATATAAACTGTAGACTGGCTATGGCAAGGAAGGCGTTTCTGAAGAAGAGAAATTTGTTAACATCGAGTATAGATTTAAGTCAGGAACTCATTTTTGAAAGTATTTGTATGGAGTGTAGCCATGTATGGAAGTGAAACATGGAGGATAAATAGTTTGGACAAGAAGGGAATGGAAGCTTTTGAAATGTGGTGCTACAGAAGAATGATGAAGATTAGATGGGTAGATCACATAACTAATGAGGAAGTATCGAATAGGAGTGGGGAGAAGAGAAGTTTGTTGCACAACTTGACTAGAAGAAGGGATCGGTCGGTAGGGCATATTCTGAGGCATCAAGGGATCACCAATTTAGTGTTGAAGGGCAGCGTGGAGGGTAAAAATCGTAGAGGGAGACCAAGAGATGAATACACTAAGCAGATTCAGAAGGATGTAGGGTGCGGTAGGTACAGGGAGATGAAGAAGCTTGCACAGGACAGAGTAGCATGGAGAGCTGCATCAAACCAGTCTCAGGACTGAAAACCACAACAACTTCAACAACAACAACTGCTGATCATTAAGTCATATTTAAGTATCATAAGCCGAGACGGGGCATACCACAAAAAAATGGTCTCGATTCCTTCTGACAGTGTCATTCTCATTCAGGGGGAATCAAGCAATATTAGAAGCTTCAAGGGAGACTTGTCTAACACTACGATATAAGGTAGTGGACTGTGGCAGATGGAGGTTTGGGTGGAGCTGGAGAGCGGAAATAGACAAAGCGACCTTTCGCGATAAGCGGGAAATCTAGGTTCGAGTGCCGGCTGTGCACAAATTGGGTATTACACCTACAACCATTGCTGCTGATGTCACGAAATTCGCATTGCTCAAGCCTAAGATAGGTATGAATATCAGTTGTTTACTATGCATGGTCCTGCTGGAGTTGGTATGCTCCAGTATGCCTCTGACCGCCTTACACATCCAGTTACACTGAGGCCTACAGTACAGCACCGTCTCCAATCGATTGTGTAATGTTTGCATTTGTCGTATGGAGAAAGCATGGCCAGACGTGAAAGAAGCAACAAGTACTAGAGACGACTGCGTGCTGAACCACATCTTGTGGCTTCCTACGCTACATTTATCTACTCAGCAATTTTTCATCTCAGTTTCAGTCATTCAACGACTGTCCGTGACCTTTATGCAGTTCATTGATAACAGAATGGTAATACATCTTATACGTTTAAGTGTGTCTATTGCCACAGGACGTGAAATTTTTCAGCTGACATTTATCATAAGTCACACAAATAAGCGCAATAAACTCGCAGCTATACACACCACAAGACTAGCAAACGACTCAAAGCTTCAGTGCCTGTTAGCTGTGACAGGGTTCTCTAATCTTTAAGGTAACCACAGAGTATTAATGTTGTTAATATTTTCACGTACTTAGTTTACAACACTCCTAAAAAGCGATTGTTTCCCCCAGTCTTTCAAATTCTTTTCACGTGTTTGTGCATAAGTACGGGAAGCTGTTTTCGGATCTCGTCTAATTCTACTGTCAGATTTGAAACTTTCTCCTGCAACTACCTCAGTCCCTTCACAGAATATTCCGATGCATTAATTTTTGGAAAAAAATGGTTGAAATGGCTCTGAGCGCTATGGGACTTTACATCTTAGGTCATCAGTCGCCTAGAACTTAGAACTACTTAAACCTAACTAACCTAAGGACACCACACACATCCATTCCCGAGACAGGATTCGAACCTGACACCGTAGCGGTCACACGGTTCCAGACTGAAGCGCCTAGAACCGCTCGGCCACAACTGCCGGGAATTTTTGGAAGCCAAGATAGACAAGAAGCCCACACCTACCACAGCAGTACAAGTTTATGTGCCAACTAGTTCCGTAGATGACGAAGAGATTGATGAAATGTATGATGAGATAAAAGAAATTATTCAGATAGTGAAGGGAGACGAAAATTTAATAGTCATGGGTGACTGGAACTCGGTAGTAGGAAAAGGAAGAGAAGGAAACGTAGTAGGTGAATATGGAATGGTGCTGAGAAACGAAAGAGGAAGCGACCTGGTAGAATTCTGCACAGGGCATAACTTAATCATAGCTAACACTTGGTTCAAGAATCATAAAAGAAGGTTGTATTCATGGAAAAGGCCTGGAGATACTCGAAGGTTTCAGATAGATTATATATAATGGTAAGACAGACATTTAGGAACCAGGTTTTAAATTGTAAGACATTTCCAGGGGCAGATGTGGACTCTGACCACAATCTATTGGTTATGAACTGTAGATTAAAACTGAAGAAACTGCATAAAGGTGGGACTTTAAGGAGGTAGGGGTCTGGATAAACTGACAGAACCAGAGACTGTAGAAAGTTTTAGGGAGAGCATTAGGGAACGATTGGGAGGAATAGGGGAAAGAAATACAGTAGTATTAGAATGGGTAGCTTTGAGGGATGAAATAGTGCAGGCAGAAGAGGATCAAGTATGTAAAAAGACGAGGGCTAGTAGAAATCCGTGGGTAACAGAAGAAATACTGAATTTAACTAATGAAAGGAGAAAATATAAAAATGCAGTAAATGAAACAGGCAAAAAGGAATACAAACGTTTAAAAATTGAGATTGACAGGCAGTGCAAAATGGCTAAGCAGGGATGGTTAGAGGATAAATGATGTAGAGGCATATCTCACTGGGGGTAAGATAGATACTGCCTACAGAAAAATTAGAGTCGTTTGGAGAAAAGACAACCACTTATATGAATATCAAGAGCTCAGATGGAAACCCAGTTCTAAACAAAGAAGGGAAAGCAGAAAGGTGGAAGGAGTATATAGAGGGTCTATACAAAGGCGATGTTCTTGAAGACGATATTATGGAAATGGAAGAGGAGATAGAAGAAGATGAAATGGGAGATATGATACTGCGTGAAGAGTTTGCCAGAGCACTGAAAGACATAAGCCGAAACAAGGCCCTGGGAGTAGACAACATTCCATTAGAACTACTGATAGCCTTTGGAAAGCCAGCCCTGACAAAACTCTACCATCTGGTGAGCAAGATGTATGAGATAGGCGAAATACCCTCAGATTTCTAGAAGAATATAATAATTCCAATACTAAAGAACATAGGTATTGACAGACGTGAAAATTACCGAACTATCAGTTTAATAAGCCACGGCTGCAAAATACTAACGCGAATTCTTTACAGACGAATGGAAAAACTGATAGAAGCCGACCGCGGGGTAGATCAGTTTGGATTCAGTAGAAATATTGGAACACGTGAGGCAATACTGACCCTACGACTAATCTTAGAAAATAGATTAAGGAAATGCAAACCTACGTTTCTAGCATTTGTAGACTTAGAGAAGGCTTTTTACAATGTTGACCGGAATATTCTCTTTCAAATTCTGAAGGTGACAGGGGTAAAATACAGGGAGCGAAAGGCTATTTACAATTTCTACAGAAACCAGATGGCAGTTGTAAGAGTCGAGGGACATGAAAAGGAAGAAGTGGTTGGGAAGGGAGTGAGACAGGGTTGTAACCTATCCCCGATGTTATTCAATCTGTATATTGAGCAAGCAGTAATGGAAACAAAAGAAAATTCAGAGTAGGAATTAAAATTCATGGAGAAGAAATAAAAACTTTGAGATTCGCCGACGACATTGTAATTCTGTCAGAGACAGCAAAAGACCTGGGAGAGCAGCTGAACGGAATGGACGGGGTCTTGAAAGGAGGATATAAGATGAACATCAACAAAAGCAAAACGAGAATAATGGAATGTGGTCGAATTAAATCGGGTGATGCTGAGGGTATTAGATTAGGAAATCAGACGATTAAAGTAGTAAACGAGTTTTGCTATTTGGGGAGCAAAATAACTGATGAAGGTCGAAGTAGAGAGGATATAAAATGTAGCCTAGCAATGGCAAGAAATGCGTTTCTGAAGAAGAGAAATTTATTGACATCGAGTACAGATTTAAATGTCAGGAAGTCGTTTCTGAAAGTATTTGTATGGAGTGTAGCCATGTATGGAAGTGAAACGTGGACGAAAAGTAGTTTGGACAAGAAGACAATAGAAGCTTTCGAAATGTGGTGCTACAGAAGAATGATGAAGATTAGATGGGGAGATCACACAACTAATGAGGAGGTACTGAATAGATTTAGGGAGAAGAGAAGTTTGTGGCACACCTTGACTAGAAGAAGGGATCGGTTGGTAGGACATGCTCTGAGTCATCAAGGGATCACCACTTTAGTATTGGAGGGCAGCGTGGAGAGTACAAATCGTAGAGGGAGACTAAGAGATGAACACACTAAACATATTCAGAAGGATGTAGGTTGCAGTAGGTTCTGGGAGATGAAGAAGCTTGCACAGAATAGAGTAGCATGGAGAGCTGCATCAAATCAGTCTCTGTACTGAAGACCACAATAACAACAACCTCGGACACGGTAGGTTGCTGTTCAGATGATGGCAGTTCATAGGATGCCTTTGGAATTTCCTCACCTAGTTCATTCATTTCCTTATTCACGTCTGCATCGTTCCCTTCTCCCATTTGATGAACAGCTTTTTCTTACAATATATTTTCGCTTTTCTCAGCTTCTCGAGTGTTTTTCGTACAGCAGTCTTTACGTGTGGGTTTATGGAGATTCAAAAGAAATATCTTTTGCGATATACTAACGCTTTTGATGACTTAAATATTTCAAGTTAAGGCTTCGACAGGCCTCATTTTCAGAACTTCAGATATCAAGCCACACTAATAAGTACCAATTAAAGAGAACTGGTGTTGGTTGTAGCGAGTGTTGCACCAGTATGAAGACCTATCTGCAAGAAATGAGTCATGCATTATGCAACCATAGCGCCGACTGGCTAAAAGTCCAAAATGCTTATCTAATACAGATTGATCTCTGTATCTGTTGTGGACGATGAAAAGCAACTCTCATTTAAATTGGCGATTTATGTGGTTGAAATATGCTACAAGCCGGTTTTTTTTCTGTTTGTGACAATGTATGGTATCATTAAGTAGTTTTCAAGGTACTGGAGTTCCATCGGATGGAAGCATTACAGGTACATTGTGTGGGCCTTGCGAGGCTGAACGCTGGTGTTTATGATGACTGCACTGTCTCTCGGTACCTATGACAAATTCGTTCTGATAATGCACATTTTGACAACTTACTTACACACACACACACACACACACACACACACACACACACACACACACGTTATGTAGCTATTCAGATACAAAAGTCTTCGTAAGATAAAAAAAGAGCAGATTTTATCGTTTAAACTATTATGATGATGAATGTTGCAATATCCCTTACAATATTGATCTAGAAGCATTTACCAGCCTGAGACATAACGTCAGGATTGTGTTGTATTGGATTTCCCCAGTGGTTTAATTACATTATTTTTCTTTACTTATCTCTGCAGTAACGCAATTTTAAGTTTCTGTTTCGTCTTCAACTTGTCACCCATTTACGACGTGTCATTTTTTTCAATTTATGGCACACTCAAGCAAAAGGAAAGAGATTTCCGCATCTTTTCCCGATGACGCTGGTTGGCGATATACCCGAATGTCGCGCGGAGAGGATTAATTGCACCAGTTCGAAAAACAAAAAGATTAAATTTGATCCCGCTCAGGCCTATTTAAGATACAATCCGTCGTTCGAGTCGTGCTGCGGACAAAGGAGCTATAAACAGAAGCTGGACTCTCTTTTTTAATATTTATGGTCGGGATTAGTGCGAGGCCAAATACGATACGCGCCTCAGCTGTGTGCTAGTCACTTTTTGAAAACTGAAATTGAGGTTAACCCACGTGAGTAACACATGTTCCGCCTATCAGTAACGCAAGGGTGAACTCTCGGTATGTGATAAGCTAGAAACTAAAGAACCAGATAATAGTCTCTCGATTATTAAGTGCTCTGAATTAAGTACGTATTCGAACCATACAAATTAAATAGTCGTTCCTGACAGAAAATTTCTTGACATTCAGGACAAATGCACTATCCCAGATGGAGAGATTACATCCTAGGCGTTACCAAAGGAAGTAATGTAGAGAGCAGTTACCATGTCTTTCATGTCTTAACGACTCATGACACGCAGGTAAGTTAATTCTCAGAGTTTAGGAGATGATGCAGTTTCCTTTAACGTTTCGACATGGAGAAACCCCATAAACATATTCAATAAATTCTTGGGTAAGTTTATTATTAACGTAAACGGTGGAAAAAGTCCTTAACCCTCCTAGCATCTGTGAAGTCAGTACGGCCCCATAAGCACACTGGAAATACATATACCCCTGGTTTTCAAACTATTATTTTCAAAATATATGACTTTCTCCCCCTGAGTCAGTCGTATCCAATTATGTTTTCCTCGGTTTTAACTTTACAACAAATTAAAATTTATTCATTGTCTGTTGCACTGAGAACCACTGGAGTTCGGTCTAAATTTCATTTGTTTTCTTGAATGTAACATTTATGCAAATGGAATTATGACTGTTACCCTGAGCAGCTGTATTGTATGTTTTTCTGTTAATTCATTAAAATACTGCCAGTATATCTCCTGTAAATTACGTGGGGCCTTCATGATCCAGTGATATTCAACGAAGCAAAACAATCCCGGTGGTAGGGCGGTTAACGGTAAAAATAATATAACACTGCGATCTTTATTGAACTTAATAGTGATTTTCTATTAACAAGTCCAAGTTCAAATCCGTAAGATGATAAAGAAAACTATAAGTAACAGTGAGAGGAGATATGAAATGGAACTTTGTCATATGTTTATGACAAGTTGAGTTTCGATTCATTGAGTTTCGATTCCTTGTAGGATACAAAGAAAATGATTGTGTAAAAAGAAGTGTCAAAAGATATTTCAAGCGCTCTACTAATATATTCTTCGAAATCTGCAATCCATATACGTTTGAACTCTCAGCATACATTAAAACGTATACAAACAACAATAAGCCGCTTTCCTCGCAGTTTGGGGGACATTACACAGTGGATGCATGTGTACACTGGCAGACGCCCTACCAACGACACAGGGAAAATGAGGAGGTTGGGAGACGAGAACGTTGCAGTATTCTTCTCCTGCATCTCTTTCTTCTAAGGACTATGGAAATGTGATCCACCATTATGTTTTGGCTCTTTTACCGACGCGCCACGGTACAGTGGCGGAAATCAGTATAAAGGCAGCGTTACTACGCAAGTTATGTATAATGTCTGAAGCACACGTATATCGAATCTGTTATATCAAATACATGTAATACATAAAGAATCATGTCGAAGGTACATAGTGTCTTTCGTAACACGAGTAAGCCGGCCGAAGTGGCCGAGCGGTTCTAGGCGCTTCAGTCTGGAACCGCGCGACCGCTGCGGTCGCAGATTCGAATCTTGCCTCGGCCGTGGATGTGTGTGATGTCCTCCTTAGGTTAGTTGGGTTTAAGTAGTTCTAAGTTCTAGGGGACTGATGACCTCAGATGTTAATTCCCATAGTGCTCAGAGTAACAAAATAAGGCTTTTGCATTTCCTGGACGGAAACTGGTATAAAGGCACTAGTTGTGCTGTTGTGTTATTGCATTGTTAGTACTTTGTCCAACCTCCGTTTTTCTTAACTACGTCAAAAATTCTCTGCGGCATTGATGTAGATAGGATTTGTAGTTGTTGCAGCAAAACTGTCGGCCATTCTTCTCGTATCGATCTCTTCATCTCACATAAGACCTGAAACTGCCTTCCATTGCAATAAACACGACCTGCAAGTATTTCCAAAAGGTTTTCCACGGGATTCAAATACGGCCTACGTGCAGACGAGGGCTAACCATCGATATCTTTACTTCATACCACTTTTTTTTCTTGTCCAGAAACTTGGACAGATGCATTATCGTGTTGAAACATTAGATTTTCGTCCCCTAGGCCCTCAAACATTCTAATCCATTATGTCTCTAACATCTCAATGTACACATTATATTTCACTCTGGTGTTCACCCAAGCAGGGCCTGACTTACCTTTAGAACTACATTGAAACCCATCAGGACTACCTAAATTAAATTTCTTCTCGTCACTGAAAATCACTTTACCCCATTCTCGAGTCCATGACTTACGTTTTTCAGCAAAATTCAATCCAACATGTTTATGTTTGGGTGTTAGAGCAAGTTTCTGCAGTAGTTTCTTGAATGGAAGTTTTCATTTGACAAAATTTGTCGTACACGTCTTGCAGCTACCGGTAACTGTAAATCAGTAAAAAGTTGAGAAGGATGATGGTTTGTGGCCCTTGTTTTGCACAAACCTAACCACTTCGATGCTTCAGATAATTTTCTGCTTCCCCGTATTCTACGTTCTGTCCATATCGGGCGCGAATCTAACTAAATTATAAACCACTGTACTTGAACGGTTCAACTTCTAGGAGATTTGACGATTACAGAGTTCTATTTCCTTCTACGTCCCGAGTTTTGCTTTTTCATCACATGATAACGGTTTTCCTCGTGGCTATGTCACAATCGTGGTTTATGTACACAATAAACACTTTCACTCATGGTGTCCGTTTCTTATCTGCAGGAAAGGCACGTCCACACACAGTAACGCTACACAGAGCCAACTGCCTCTATACCGAGTTCCACCCTCTATCACCTGCAACGTTGATTCATTGTTGTATATTGTACTACTGACATCAAATGCTATACTGTTTGAATACATTTGTCATTATAATGGATCTCAAACTATCGTATATACACTTTACGCTAGTATTCCAATCGACAATGTTAATTTCCCTACAAATATTCACGCCTTTATACTGGTTTTTACTACTTTACTGTGCTGCCTGAAATTAAACGTGTATGAGAACTGCAGACATATCCCTGCAAACAACTAAGAAATTAATTTCACAATTTTCTCGATGCGATAACTGAAACTTTATGACTAGCACTTGACAGATAAATTACATTGTCAAGCAGGCACATGGACGGTCTTTCCACCGGTGTTTTATCAGCTAAAGAAATTCATTAAATTCGTTATTACGAAGAAGACAAATCTCTACCACGCATTCTCACAATGAGCTACAGAGTACAGGAAAACGTGTTGTAGAACAAATGGAAGAAGATATATATGTAGACAGTTTGTAGTAATTATGAGAGTCTAAAGCGACGCAGCTTTCATGTCTACATTTCCACTGAACCGAGCCAGATAGTGAACTACTGACCCTGACAGATAGTGAAGTACTGACCCTGAAATAGTTTCCGTAACACTTGGGGTTCAAACCGCATGGGATCATCTTGAATTGTCTTCCGTGGCTTCCCTTAATTGTATCTACATAAATGACACCCGCCACCAGCCACTGGATAGTGTGTGGTGGAGCGTCCTTAGTATTATTAGCGACATTTCCTCCCTATTCCATTCGTGAACGGAGCCACAGAACAATGGCAGTCGGCACATCTCGGTACGTGTCCTGACCTCTCTTACGTTCTCTTACGATCCCTACAAGGAGTACACAACGGAAACGGCAGAACTGCGGCCCAAACTACTTCAAATACATACCTATTCTCTAATTTACCAACAAAATTCGTGAAAGCAGAGTCACCTGTTATGCAGAGAATCTCGTTTACGTTTCCTGTTACCATGCTAGCAGTGCTTTCGTTGTCTCCTGTTATATCTTCTTGGATAGCATTCTAAACGTTCGAAGGGTACTTCATAATATTAAAGTATTGAGGTTTCTTTACAGATCCCCTGTACTTTCTCAGGACCCGTCCTAATGCCTTCGCCCTAATGATGTTAAGTACCCGCCCAGTTTAGCCTTCACACTAATTGTAAATTTTTGCGTTTTGGTACCTAGGGGAGGTACGGCCCTTTTGGCCACTGGTCCTCAAACCTTTTTCGACACAACACCACATTGCCGCCTTGGAATGGCAGCCTGATTACCTTCCCGTAACCCTCCCCTCAGCACGTTATGATCCTCTCAAATCTGCTGAGTTTAAACGCAGTTAACTGTTACCATTTATATGAATCCACTATGTACAAAGTCTTGTAATACTCACAGCTATGAAAATGGTGTACAAATTTTTATACGTAATAGATTTATATTAAGATAAACTTACTAACATCCGAAAAAAAATATCTTTTAAGCATTTTGTTCAAATTTTTCAGCATACTTTTTAAGTATACATTTGTGTCTACAGTCACAATTTATTTATCTTGCCTGCTGGCTACCGGTTTCGGTACACAGTACCATCCTCAGGTTATCCCTTGGCACGGAGTCGTCACGCTAGCTTCCCAAGTAGGTATGGCAAATTAAATAAACTGCGACTGCAGACACATATACATTTTCAGTTCTGTATTGGTCACTGTTCCACCGGCAATATGTCGGAATATCTAAAACTTTTTAAGACTATGTTATAGATTTCATAATGCCAATACCTTTTGTAAAATCTCGTATTTTTAAGCCATTAGCGTTAATATCGGAAATGAACAAGGAAGTGTTCTAGTCAGTTGAATAACTGAAAATAGATCAGTTTGGGACGCAATAATAATTAAATTTGGATGAGGAAGACGTTGTCTGAAAAGAATGGTTAATTCAAACGTTAGTTACTATCTAATAGGAACGTGGGACGAAAGAGGAAATAACCGGTACGGATTAATCTTTAACGGTCAGAAGATTATTACAAGAGGTGAGGGTAATAATAATTATAGTTACAATTACCACTTTAATCTGTGCTAATAGCGGCTCCCTTGGGCCTGACGATCAGATACCAGTTTCGCGATGTCTGTTTCAATCTTTGTCAACTATAGTATCAGGTTGTTCCTTTCGAAGACTCACATTCTCATTTGCTTACTGTTGAATCCTGCCTAGTCGCCGAATATGGGATGTCTAGGAAACCCGGTTTCTCGCCTCTGTAGACAACAATTCAAGCAAATCGTATTAATGAATTTTATCACAGAAGGAAAAGATTACAAACCTTATCTTTGTATTTATTCAGATGTGTCACAAGCAAGGGGCTACATGCAAAATAAGAAATCTCTTCACTATATATAATTCTTAAGTCACTTGTCTGGAAGTGCCTAACCTTGAAGCTGCTGTAGAACTGGGCCGCGGCCAGTCGGGCTCGGCGCTTATGTCCTCTTCGCATAGAGGTCGCTGCTGTCGCGTTGTCGTCCTGGAGAGAGGTCGGTCAGTGCGCGGTTGGCTGACGTCTTCTTCACAGCCCTCTCTGTTCCAACGTTCCCTAGAGGCGTGCCGGCGCTTGACTTTGCGCCGTAACGCTGACGTTAGGAGCTGGTGCAATACGCTGAAGCCCCTTTCTAGTAGTTAGGTAGATACGAAACCTAAAATGAGCAACTTAACATCCTGGCACAGAAGACAACAGAATTTCTTCGCTTTCAACCAGAAACATTGGTAGTTGTATAGATGAATATGTGCTCGGGCTTCGCAGTCGTATTTCAAGTGAAGAAACTGCCTTACAATCCCTGATCAAACTCTCCTGCGCCTAATAAAAATGGACTAAGTTCCTTCGTTGATATACCAGAAAACATACGTCATGAAGTGCCATTTACATGTTCTTTGATTTATACGCTGAAAGAGAGATAAGCATCTGTTCTGCAAGCCCTTGCTTGGTTTTAATCACAAATAAACGTCTGAGTGGTCTTCAATGTTATTATCTTTACACAAAAAAATTATCTTCTCAGTAACCTTCAAATCATGAGATACACCCTTAATTTTTATATAGGAATTGGTGCATTTACTCGTGGCACTTTTGTCATCTATTAATAATCAAATTAATTAATGTAATAGGATTGAACCTTGAATTGCTGATGTACCCATGTACACTACAATAAAATAAAAACACTGATCAGTTGAGGAGTATGAATGAGAACCGTGACTTGTTTAATTTTACTAAAATAATGACAGGTTTATTAATCATTTACAACTTCAGCGAGCTGATAAACCTTCCACAAAAAAATGACAGACACAAATCGGAAAAGGGGGAAGCAATCCAAATTCTCCCCTGAATTAATCCCTTTTACAACACAATCTAACTATTTTTACATGAATCCACTGTAAGGCCCAACTCCATTCAAATGAAATCAACTAGGCAAAGTATACCGCAACCTATGGTTCACCGGAACACAGGGCGCTCTGAATGTCATTTAACAACCCTAGGCCAGCGCAGCTGTATTTTACCCCTTCTATATCTACATCTACATGATAAATCTGCAATTCACATTTAAGTGCTTGGCAGAGGGTTCATCGAACCACAATCATACTATCTCTCTACCATTCCACTCCCGAACAGCGCGCGGAAAAAACGAACACCTAAACTTTTCTGTTCGAGCTCTGATTTCTCTTATTTTATTTTGATGATCATTCCTCCCTATGTAGGTTGGACTTAACAAAATATTTTCGCATTCGGAAGAGAAAGTTGGTGACTGAAGTTTCGTGAATAGATCTCGCCGCGACGAAAAACGTCTTTGCTTTAATGACTTCCATCCGAACTCGCGTATCATATCTGCCACACTCTCTCCCCTATTACGTGATAATACAAAACGAACTGCCCTTTTTTGCACCCTTTCGATGTCCTCCGTCAATCCCACCTGGTAAGGATCCCACACCACGCAGCAATATTCTAACAGAGGACAACGAGTGTAGTGTAAGCTGTGTCTTTAGTGGACTTGTTGCATCTTCTAAGTGTCCTGCCAATGAAACGCAACCTTTGGCTCGCCAGCCCCACAATATTATCTATGTGGTCTTTCCAACTGAAGTTGTTCGTAATTTTAACACCCAGGTACTTAGTTGAATTGACAGCCTTGAGAATTGTACTATTTATCGTGTAATCGAATTCCAACGGTTTTCTTTTGGAACTCATGTTGATCACCTCACACTTTTCGTTATTTAGCGTCAACTGCCTCCTGCCACACCACACAGCAATCTTTTCTAAATCGCTTTGCAACTGATACTGGTCTTCGGATGACCTTACTAGACGGTAAATTACAGCATCATCTGCGAACAACCTAAGAGAACTGCTCAGATTGTCAGCCAGGTCCGGCGGCGGCAGAATACGACACGCTGTGGGCGGGGCGGGGCGCGCTTCCACAGCTGTAATGTTCTGACGTGTCCACGAGAATTTCAAAACTACGCGGACTGGCGTTCCGATTATCAGAACGTGAGAAAGTTCCCCATCGGAGCCCTCTAACCCTAGCAGGTTTCAGAGGGAGGTGCACCAGTTTTTCGGTCTGGCCAAACCAATTTGACTCACAGGAACTAAGGTGCGTGCTGGAATTGTCATACCTCAGATGGTCGACTCAAGACGAATAAGTTCACCCTCATGACACTAGATGAGTCCGAGATGATATGCAGTTCGACTGTCAGTACAGTTGGAAACTGCCTTGATCTCTTAGTCCACCATAAGATACAGACCACAAGTCTCACCCACTAGAGAAAGACCTGAAGTTCCCCACCATGGGAGGACCAGAAGACGAAGAAGGCTTTCCACCAAGCCTCGGTATGGCAGCCGAATAAGTAAAAACGAAACTGGCCCCATCTTGTACAAACCAATCGAACTATCCTTTACTCACTTGAATCTCATCTCTTGACTGTTCTGTTGGCCTGGTAGCTAATCCAGAAACAGCATCGGGGTTCCCACACTGGTGAAGCAAGTCTCTACTTCGCATATTCTGAGAGGAGCCAATCACTGACTCAAAATCTCTCTCATCTGAAAAAAAGGAGATTTTAGAGTAGGTCGCGTCTTTCTCATGGAAAGCATGGCCACATTTCGGACCAAAAAGAAAAAAAATCTACCTAGATGGGACCACAGTCTCTCATTTACGGAGAGATCTAATCCTGTCCAGCCTGACCATTTCGGATTTCTGAAAGAAAGCTGTTAAGCTTCCAAGACAGTTGTGCCCTTAAATATATATCTTTTTACCACTTGCTAAAAGAACCTGGCTACTTCCTGGCATCAGGGATGTTACAGTCTTGCTTCCACTAAACACATGCACCAGCTGCTCTCACATACCTTCGTAGCTTCTAACATGAGAATGCAAGGAGTTTTATGACCTTCTCACCACCTTCACGAAGGCTCAGTTTACATCAGTCTCTCTTAAATGGTTTCTTTCACCCACTTTCTGGCAGGCTGCCTCCTGGCCCAGGTAAAATGTTTTGAGAGCCGGCACCCTCCTGCTCCAACCCAAACTGGAAAGAGGAGAGTGCAATGGCCAGAAGTCCCTCTGCAAGTACCACCCATAGAGAGCTGCTTCCCAGAATCACTCGCACAGCCAGGTTGCTGCCATCAGCATTTATGGCCTGCAGTCCAACTCTCTCACTGTTCTCTGTACCCTCAGTTGTGGCCTCTCAGGTACAACTTCTCTACAGGTTACGCATGCAGTTACACTCCTGGAAATGGAAAAAAGAACACATTGACACCGGTGTGTCAGACCCACCATACTTGCTCCGGACACTGCGAGAGGGCTGTACAAGCAATGATCACACGCACGGCACAGCGGACACACCAGGAACCGCGGTGTTGGCCGTCGAATGGCGCTAGCTGCGCAGCATTTGTGCACCGCCGCCGTCAGTGTCAGCCAGTTTGCCGTGGCATACGGAGCTCCATCGCAGTCTTTAACACTGGTAGCATGCCGCGACAGCGTGGACGTGAACCGTATGTGCAGTTGACGGACTTTGAGCGAGGGCGTATAGTGGGCATGCGGGAGGCCGGGTGGACGTACCGCCGAATTGCTCAACACGTGGGGCGTGAGGTCTCCACAGTACATCGATGTTGTCGCCAGTGGTCGGCGGAAGGTGCACGTGCCTGTCGACCTGGGACCGGACCGCAGCGACGCACGGATGCACGCCAAGACCGTAGGATCCTACGCAGTGCCGTAGGGGACCGCACCGCCACTTCCCAGCAAATTAGGGACACTGTTGCTCCTGGGGTATCGGCGAGGACCATTCGCAACCGTCTCCATGAAGCTGGGCTACGGTCCCGCACACCGTTAGGCCGTCTTCCGCTCACGCCCCAACATCGTGCAGCCCGCCTCCAGTGGTGTCGCGACAGGCGTGAATGGAGGGACAAATGGAGACGTGTCGTCTTCTGCGATGAGAGTCGCTTCTGCCTTGGTGCCAATGATGATCGTATGCGTGTTTGGCGCCGTGCAGGTGAGCGCCACAATCAGGACTGCATACGACCGAGGCACACAGGGCCAACACCCGGCATCATGGTGTGGGGAGCGATCTCCTACACTGGCCGTACACCACTGGTGATCGTCGAGGGGACACTGAATAGTGCACCACGGTACATCCAAACCGTCATCGAACCCATCGTTCTACCATTCCTAGACCGGCAAGGGAACTTGCTGTTCCAACAGGACAATTCACGTCCGCATGTATCCCGTGTCACCCAACGTGCTCTAGAAGGTGTAAGTCAACTACCCTGGCCAGCAAGATCTCCGGATCTGTCCCCCATTGAGCATGTTTGGGACTGGATGAAGCGTCGTCTCACGCGGTCTGCACGTCCAGCACGAACGCTGGTCCAACTGAGGCGCCAGGTGGAAATGGCATGGCAAGCCGTTCCACAGGACTACATCCAGCATCTCTACGATCATCTCCATGGGAGAATAGCAGCCTGCATTGCTGCGAAAGGTGGATATACACTGTACTAGTGCCGACATTGTGCATGCTCTGTTGCCTGTGTCTATGTGCCTGTGGTTCTGTCAGTGTGATCATGTGATGTATCTGACCCCAGGAATGTGTCAATAAAGTTTCCCCTTCCTGGGACAATGAATTCACGGTGTTCTTATTTCAATTTCCAGGAGTGTATATGAACATTCTGGTCACAGTTTCTTCATGTTAAGAGTTATTAACTACACATAGCAAATGTATTAGTGGGGAACACTGAGATCATGGTAAAATGTGAACTTCCACAACCGGAAATGTCACAATTAATAAAATGTTGATTAATATATTGTTCTGGGCTATTATAACATAGTGGAATGGATTTCACTTTAAGATTCGACGTTCCGTCCCCATTTGGGAAGGTCATTTTCAAGGAGGATTGTAGCTTTGTTGAATGTCCGATTCACATCTTAGATCGTTACTGACCGCAGGAAAATTCCGATTCCGAGAGTTTCCCCGCAGTGGTGTCACATCACATCGCAATGGGCCGTTGTCTACTGCCATCGTCTGTTGTTGCTATCATTCCATAGTGGAAGACTGGTACACGTCTTCTTCAGCACTAGAATTCAAATCTCATTCAATTTCATAGCCTCCTCCCTCCTATTTAAATTCCTCGAGTGTTTTGTGATCTTTACGGCCTCTCTGTATAGTCTTCTATGGTACCGCCTTGGCCGAGATGTGTGGTCGCTCAATCCTCTAAACCTTTGCAATAACACTGACCGCTCGGCAACGAGACAGAAATGTGAGGGAACACAGAAGCTGCAATCTCTTCTTCTGCAGACATTCCATGCGTCGACCTTTTGTTGACATCTCCTCGTCGCAGAGTCGTCTCATTGTAAAATGTAAACTTTCACAGCTGGAAATGTCACACTTAATAAAACTTGTTGGGGTATTACACGTGGTTGAATGGATATCACTTTAATACCCGACGTTGCGACCCCATATACGCAGGACATTTCAAGGGGGATCGTAGCTTGCCAAGGGTGAAAATTTTGCCTTTAGCTCGCGAGTTATGCCCACGGAAGAAATAACACGCAATGTAGAAGCCGGCATTCGTGTTGTGGACAAGGCTACGACATAGTGGTACAGCCGGAGAACATATTAGTTAGTTTTGATATGGTGTCGCTATTCACAATGGTTCTACTCAATGAAGTGTTGCAATAGCTGAATCGGATTTTTTCGTCCGATATCCCGAGACCTGTTTAAATTGTGCGTCACAACCACGTATTTCGAGTGGAACAAAGAGTTGTATGAGCGGACGGATGATGTCGCTATGGGGAGCCCATTACGCTTGGTCATAGCGAACTTCTTTACGGAGAAATTCGAGGACCAGACATTGGAAATTGCGAACAAGAAATCGAGTATCTTGTTCCGTTGCGTGGACGATACCTTTGTTCTGTGGCGACACGACATGGAGGCATTGGATCATTTTCACAAACGTCCGAACGGGATCAATCCGAAGATTCAGTTTACCAAGGAGGAGGAGGCAGGTGGAAGATGGAATTTTCTTGATGTATTAGTTTTCAAGAAAGAAGATGGTAGCTTTGGCAACACGATTTACCGAAAACCCACGCACACAGACCCTTACCTACACTGGGATTCGAACCACCAACGACAACAAAAGCGAGGCGTCATAAAAACGTTTGCGGATAGAGCACGAAAAAACTGCGAACCAAAGCTGCTTGACGCAGATTTAAAACATCTCACCAGTGCGTTGCTCAAGAACGGTTATTCGTTCACTGAGGTGAAGAGAGCGTTAACACCACCGCGTAAAAATTATAGCGATGCTCAAGCGCCGGTGAAATCGAAAGTTTTCCTGCCATTCATTAAGGACGTGACTGACTGCATAGGAAAGAACTTGAAAAAGCGGAACCTCGCTGTGATCTACACACCTACACGGAAGATACAAGGTCACCTAAAATTGGCCAAGGATGCTCCCCGACCGCTGGATCAAGCTGGAGTTTATAGGATTCCGTGTAGTTGTGGGGAGGTGTACGTGGGTACTACAAAAAGAACAGTCAAAAAATGACTGGAAGAGCACAAGGGCAAGCGCAGAAGAGGAGAGACTGGCAGATCAGCTGTTGCGGAACATGCTTTACAGCCAGGAGACCACCACATGCATTTAGATAGGACTGGCAGCCACAAGGGGTACCATGAAAGGCAGAGGCCTTAGAGACTGCAAAACAGTCCAAAAATTTTAATAGAAAGAAGGAGGGCGTGAAACTGAAAGACATTTCGATTCTGGTGCTGAAGAAGATGTGTACCAGGCTTACACCATGGGATAATAGCAACAGCAGACGACGGCAGTGGACAGTGGCCAATGGCGCTCGCTTATTCAAAACATGTGAGTCGTGCCACTGTGCGGAAGCTCGCAGAATTCTGCTGTAGACAGTAGTGAGCCAGGGCGTAAATCGGGTATTCAACAAAGCTAGAATCCCCCTTGAAAATGCCCTCCGCAGATGGGGACGAAACGTCGAGTTTTAAAGTGAAATCCATTCGACCACGGAATAATGGCCAGGAACATTTTCTTAATCGTGACTGAGATCATGACCTAAAATATGAACTTTAATTTTACTGACTTGCCACCTCTCAGTCTGCGTCTGAAATTTCATCTCCGTCTTTGCGTGTCGCTTGTTGAACGTTTGAAAGTGACAAGAGTTCACACCGACTCAAGGTCCAGTTTGTCAATGAATGAAGAATATTGTACCTATTGCTTTAATGAAATTAATGTCGTCTCCCAGCAGATTTGTTTGACGTCGCTGAATTTGTCAATTATATTTGCAAAACAGGTGACGTGAAGATATAACTTTTAAGGAATGTCTTGTGGATGTTTTGACCTGCAGTTTGCAGTTATTGAAATTGAAATGGCTTCCATGTTATCGCGAGTGATTTTCGTGCCTTATTTAAAAGTACTTCGATGTCTTACGATGTGGAAATGAATGTTATTATGTATAAAAGTAATCTGATGTTCCATCTCAGTTTCGTAGTATTTTGCTACCTCGCTTTTCTTTCTTTTAAATGGATCGTCTGATGACGTTATAGGAATTAAGCTCCACCTATTATGTAAACAACTATTATTCTTTTCATGTTCAAACATGATTCAACATCTCAGTATCACCGTCAGTGGGTTTATTTTTTGCATTCTGTGAAATGCAAACATGCCATAAGTAATAATTATCTTAGCAAAATTACGCCTGTTAACACTTTAAACCTACTCTGATTTATATCATTCTCTCTATATTGTTAGGGACTGTTGGACCATGTTTCCATTAATCTACGGCCTTCCATCTGCAACAAAATAATGTTATTGTGAAGTTAGTTGGTGAATTTATAGACGTAATTTTGTTTCGCGAAAATATATTGTGATTACTTAGTGTTATAACTATGACAGCTCTCCTCGTGTGCATGCTCATCTGCTATAGAAACACAAACATAAACCGGCACATACTTGTACCAAATGATGCTCACAAGTTCAGGCTTCGAAAATTTACACAGACAGAAAGTTTCGTTTGATGCTCCGTGTTTGGCCCCTCTTAAGTTTCACCTGTTTTCATGCACCTACTGGCACCTCATTTGAATTTTCTTTACGTTCTCTCATTCTCCCTCTCTTTCTGTCTGTCTCTCTCTCTCTCTCTCTCTCTCTTTCTCTCATGCCCTGTATGTATGTGTGTGAGTGAGGGTTCACTTTTATTTCGTTTTTTCAGTTGTTCATAGCTCCTTTAATGTGCCCAATAGTGTACCATTGAATAGGGAAGTGTAGTCGTTTACAGTCAATTTTTCTTATACTGTTGCCATAAATTGTAAGTTTTTGATACAGGGTGCACCGCGGGGTTGTAGTTTGTTACGTTGTTGTCTATTTCCGTTGGTTGTTATCTGTGAGCCATTAACCGTTCTACAACCGTCCTACGTCCTTTACAGACCTGTGAGAGTTCGGAGTATCTTGTTATAAAATTTCTGCATATTTTCCATACGAATACTGACTGACATGAGTTCCATGTAAGTTGGTATGTCACTGAACAACTGAATTTGTCTGTAGATGTGTCTTGTGTGCTACATTTTTCTGTGTCATGATGTATGTTCGGTAACCTCTTTGAAGTATCAGTTTCTTTAACATGGTTCCCATCTTGAGGACTTGTTTATTATTTTAGGTGAGCATGTGCCATTTGGTTTCTCAACCAATCTCAATGCAGTTCGAGGTTGCAGAATTATGACTCCAAACTTGCAGAGCATGAGTGAGGGCCACCGGTATCAACCACAGCCTCATGTCCTACACTTAGCAATCCAAGGTCAAAACTAAACCAGTTGGCAGCACAGGAGTCAAGGTACAACAAGTTGAATTTACTTCAATAAATTCAAATTATCATTTGATTGATGTATTTATTTATTTTATTGTGATTGCCTTTGTACTACATATATTCTCTTGTTACAATTTTCAATTCTGTGTTGTAGTTTGTTTTTGTACCACTTTCCATGTTCTAGCTGTTCAAATGGTTCAAATGGCTCTGAGCACTATGGGACTCAACTGCTGTGGTTATCAGTCCCCTAGTACTTAGAACTACTTAAACCTAACTAACCTAAGGACATCACACACATCCATGCCCGAGGCAGGATTCGAACCTGCGACCGTAGCAGTCCCACGGTTCCGGACTGCGCGCCTAGAACCGCGAGACCACCGCGGCCGGCGTTCTAGCTGTTCCTTATTACTCATGTCAAGCAGTAATTTTAGTTAACTGACTTTTTTAATTAAATTTGTTATATAGGCACTGTATATCGAGTTCAGTGTTAATCTTTTTCTTGATTTGCGCCCTTTATATTTCTTTTACTGATCAACTTTTTATCTTTTCAACTGCGTTACCACAGCACTGTTAAGAAATGACATTTTCTGTGTGTTCTTGCCTTAGTCTGTATGAGCAAAATGTTTCCCAATGTTGTTTGCAACTACGGTAACGTCTATGATGACAGAAATAAAGTCTGATGATGACCTTGTAAGCCGACAATAAGTAAATTAAATATATTAATCCTGCAGAACATACATCATGTTTTACTTTTCATTATAATTATCTTATTCTACAAGAAGCGACGCAAGAATCTTCTAGCAGGAGAATCTGATAAACTATGGAAAGCATATTCACTCACTAATATGTTCAGTGAGCTGAACATTGAACTGTTCTGTGCGAAAGAACTTCTGTAGCTTGTAATGAACTGAGAGCGATACCTTAGGTACTGACTGACGTGTTTTCTCTTTGGATAGGTACTTTACTGATGTCTAAAGTTTCTCTTCTTCCAATATCAAGCACATTTTTAATCAAACGTACTGCCATAAACTGGTGGCAGTCACTTTGCAGTGTTCCTCATGTGGTTCATTTACAAACTTATTTTAATCGAAAACTGTAATAGAGATCAAATTACGTTTATAGTCTGAAACTGCATCTAAGATCAGTTTCATTGCTGACTTTACATAAGCAGTGTCAAGTCACCACAAATAGGTATATGAGCGCGAAAAGAACGTTATATGTGGATCCATTTTCATTTATCACCTTTCTGTTGTCCATTTCTCATTTTTTCGGTCATCTGACAAGTATCATGCAGTATTCCAGGAATTCTTCCCGTGTGCAAACGTTTTCATTTCAGAATAGCACTTGCACCCAAACTTGTCAATTATGTATCGGATACATTCCAGTCTCTGCCTTCTCCTACAGTTCTTACAATCTACAGCTCCCTCTGTTACCATCGAAGGTATTCCCCATATGTTAAATCATCCTGTCTCTTCTTCTTGTCAGTGTTCTACATGTTCCTTTCCTCGCCGGTTTTGCGGAGAATCTCCTCTTTTCTTTTCCTATCTGTCCATTTAATTTTCAAAATACTTTCATGCGACCACATCTCAAATGCTTCGCTTGTCTTCCTTATTTTACACAGACAATAAGACGAAGTCTTACTCATTTTCGTACATTCATCTTCAGACAGGCAGTGGGACAGCAGCTGGTGAACCAATGAATACCACTGTCAGCAGTGTATCTGCGTATTTATTTACTTAATTGTGATCGGTTTCGACGGTCCACTTCACAACCATCAGACCCCTATACACGTAAAACATAACGTTAGCGTTAAAATATAAATGTTGTTCCATTGTAACATTCATATTTACTGTTGAAAACCAAACGGCTAAAACAACAGCTGTATTCAGAATGAGATTTTCACTCTGCAGTGGAGTGTGCGCTGACATGAAACTTACTGGCTGATTAAAACTGTGTGGCGGACCGAGACTCAAACTCGGGACCTTTGCCTTTCGCGGGCAAGTGCTCTACCAACTGAGCTATGAGTGCGTGGTAGAGTAATGGTGGTGTACGCGTACGTGGAGAACTTGTTTGCGCAACAATCGCCGACATAGTGTAGCTGAGGTAAAATAAGGGGAACCAGCCCGCATTCTCGGAGGCAGATGGAAAAACGCCTAGAAACCATCCACAGACTGGCCAGCTCACCGGACCTCGACACAAGTCTGCCGGGCGGATTCGTGCCGGGGACCAGGAGCTCCTTCCTGCTCCGGAAAGCCGTGCGTTAGACCGCTGGGCTAATCAGGCGGGCGAAAAAAGTGTTAATCTACACGACTTTTGAATATCAGTCCATTTTGTGTCTGTGGCATAGTGACTGCACAGTTCTTGACAACCGTCCGGGGTGGCCGAGTGGTTCTAGGCGCTACAGCCTGGAACCGCGCGAACGCTACGGTCGCAGGTTCGAATCCTGCCTCGGTCATGGCTGTGTGTGATGTCCTTAGGTTAGTTAGGTTTAAGTAGTTCTAAGTTCCAGGGGACTGATGACCATAGATGTTTAGTCCCATAGTGCTCAGAGCCATTTGAACCATTTTTTTCTTGACATGTTACTAAAAAATCAATTGTTACTGCACCACAGAATCGGTAGCGAACAGTTGACGACTGCATTATTAGAGACAAAGTACGAAGCCCCCCCAGGGGCTTGTATGATACTCGTACAAAACATCTCAGTATCTGACATAAGTGATTAAGGATAACTGCAGGCTGGACGTGGATTAAAACTGCAGCCCTCATTACCTCTAAATTGGTACAATTTTTTCAGAAACAAAAGTAAAGTTATAATTATGAAATGTCGTTGCATTACTCTTCTATAGTAACTGCTTGATAGTGTTTCAGAGTGTTTACTGGTATTTTTACTGGATTAACATAGTCACTTGAAATGTTCTGAAACTTGGGTGTTATTTCACCTCTGTTCGTTATTTAGCGAAATTTTCGAAAATGTGTTGACGGGCTGGTCCTCGGTAGGCTTTGTGTGACAGTCTTTGGGATGACCAATGGCAGGGTGACAATTGTCTTACAGACTCCTTTGTGCAGCATCACATATCAATAGCACCCTAAGGGCGTCCCACAGTTGGTAACGGAATTGCAGTTTTCTGTCTGATGCCAATAGTGGTCGCACAGTGCCTGGCGGACCCAATGGTGCGCATCCGCTGCGCCACAGTCCAGCAGCTCTGTAGTATGAGCGGCCTGTGCCGCCGCAATAACGGACGACCGGTGGCAGCCACTCACCCGACTTGGGCCTGGAGCCACTTCAGTACAGGATTCTATGCAGACGCCGCTTAGTCCCAGCACTGGCATCATCGATTGTGCTTCAGTATATCGAGCCTTTTCCTTGTTGACCTTACGACAGCTGGACTCCGTTTCCTGCTGCAGTATTTGTAACTAGTCTCCGTACACTTGGATAAACACAAGATAACGTAAATCTTCTATTTACTGAGTCAATTTGATCGCTAATAATTTTAGCTCCTGTCGTGCTTTCATACGACCACAGTCGCTGCACCAGTCTGTAGCCCACTTCTCCTTACTGCTGTATACAAAGTAGAACACAACACCTTCTAGCGGCTTGGGTTCAAAATGGTTCAAATGGCTCTGAGCACTATGGGACTTAACTTCTGTGGTCATCAGTCCCCTAGAACTTAGAACTACTTAAACCTCACTAACCTAAGGACATCACACACATCCATGCCCGAGGCAGGATTCGAACCTGCGACCGTAGCGGTCACGCGGTTCCAGACTGAAGCGCCTTTAACCGCACGGCCACAACGGCCGGCTCTAGCGGCTTGGGGCCGTGGCGGAGTTTTGGAAGGGAGACACATGAAAGAGCACTCTCTGAAATAAGCGGCCAACCAGAAATCTTTGAAATCAGCACCCAGTTTCCTCGGAAACTACCTGCCTATTACGTCACGGCCTACCTGCATCCTGAGTCCTCCTCCACAAGACACGCTCCGCATGACCGCTGCGGGGCGTTGTGCTGCCATGTCCGAGCCGCGCCGGCACTCCCATCCGTTACCAGCAACGTAAACAAAACTTCGTGCTGCCGGAAGAAAAGCAAGAGCCACCAATTGTCGACTTAAGCTTCTACGATATGCCTTCTAACATAAGCATATGACACACATCGTATTTGTTTTAATACTTAAATCGTGCTTTTCGCTCTTTTATTATGCATACTCTAACCTAATATGAATAATCGTTGCGCATTGTCACATTAATTATTTTGTTTTTTAATTACGTACGTTGTTTTGTGATCAATTAAGGCATTCACAGATGTGACAAAAGTCGTGGGATACTTCCGAATATCGTTTCGGACTTCCTTTTGCCGGGTGTAGTGCAGTAACTCGACGTGACGTGGAATCAAGTCGTTGGAAGTCACCTGCAGAATTACTGAGCCCTGCTGCCTCTATAACCCTTCGTAATTGCGTGTTGGCGGTGCTGGATACTGTGTACGAACTGGCATCTCGATTAGGTTCAAATGGCTCTGAGCACTATGGGACTTAACTGCTGAGGTCATTAGTCCCCTAGAACTTAGAACTACTTAAACCTAACTAATCTAAGGACATCACACACATCCATGCCCGAGGCAGGATTCAAACCTCTCGATTAGGCCCCGTAAATGTTCGACGGGATTCATGTCTGATGATCAGTGCGGTCACATAATTCGCTCGAAATGTCAAGGATTTTCTTCTAACTAATCGTGAGCAGTTGTGGCCCGATGATACAGCAACTTGTCATCTATAAAAATTCCATCGTTGTTTGGGAACCTGAAGTCTATGAATGGCTGCAAATGGTCTCCAAGTAGCTGAACATAACCATTTCCAGTCAATGATTGGTTCATTTGGGCCGGAGGACCCACAACAGCTTGCACGGTGCTTTGTTGCCGACTTGGGTGGGATCTGCGACACACTCGAACGCTACCATCAGCTGAAGTCGGGACTCATCGGAGCAGGGCGAGGTTTTCCAGTCGTCTAGGATCCAACCGATATGGTCACGACCCAAGGAGGGGCGCTGCCGGCGATGTTTTCCTGTTAGCAAAGGCACTCTCATCTGTCGTCTACTGCCATATCCCATTAACGCCAAATTACGCCGCAATATCATAATGGATACATTCCTTGTACGTCACACATCGATTTCTACGGTTAACTCAAGCAGTGTTGTTCGTTCGTTGGCACTGACAACTCTACGCAGTAGCTGCTGCTCCCGATCTTTACGTGAAGGCCGTCAGTCACAACGTTGTCCGTTGTGACAGCTAATACGTGAGATCTGGTATTCTAGGTCCATTCTTGAGAGTGTGGATCTCGGAATATTGAATTCCCTAACGATTTCCGAAATGGATATCTCATGCGTCTAGCTCCATCTACCATTCCATGTTCAAAGTCTGTTAATTCCCGTCGCGCTGCTATAATCACATCGGAAGCCTCTTCAAATAAATCACCTGAGTACAAATGACAGCTGCGCCAATGCTGGCCGTAAGACAGCGCCAATGCATGTCCGAACAACATCGCTTTGGTTCACTCCGAGACGCCTGGACATTTCTCTTGTTCAGAGCCCTTCCTGGCACAAAGTAACAATTCGGACGCGATCGAACCGCGGGATTGACCGTCTAGGCTCGGTTGAACTATAGACAACACGAGTCGTGTACCTCCTTCCTGGTGGAATGACAGGAACTGATCTGCTGTCGGACCACCTCCGTCTAATAAGCGCTGTTCATGCAAGATTTTTTACATCTGTGAGTGGGTTTAGAGACACCTCTGAACGCCGGCCGCTGTGGACGAGCGGTTCTAGCCACTTCAGTCTGGAACCGCGCGACCACTACGGTCGCAGGTTCGAATCCTGCCTCGGGCATGCATGTGTGTGATGTCCTTAGGTTAGTTAGGTTTAAGTTCTGGGGGACTGATGACGCAGATGTTAAGTCCCATAGTGCTCAGAGCCATTTGAACCATTTGAACATCTCTGAGCAGTCAAAGTTACTGTGTCTATGAAACAATATCCACAGTCAACGTCTATTTTCAGGAGTTCTGGGAACTGGGGTGATGCAAAACTTTTTTTGATGTGTGTAAATACAAATACGTCTGAAATATGTTAAACATACGCGAAAAATATCGGGGAGGGGGAGGTTATAAAGCGAAGAGGATAGGGGGAGGAGGTGATGGACAGATAGAGAGTGGAAAGGAGGAGCTGACATAGATACAGGTCAAAGAGATGGGGCGGGAGAAATGGACAGAGAAAGGGAAGAGAAGGTGACTGAGAGGGAGAGGAGAAAGAAAAGATGGATAGAGAAGTGGAGGAGATAGATAGAGAGAGGGCAGAAGAGGAGATAACGAGAGTGAAGGAGAAGGAGGAAATGGACAGAGAGTGGAGGATGGAAGAGGTGGACAGAGTGGAGAGAACATGGAGGACACAGAGAGAGCGGAAGGAACAGATGGTCAGAGAAAGGGGGAAGAGGAGAGAGGGGGAAGAGGTGACTAATAGACTAGAATACCCGGACAACGCCATGTACTCAACTAGTTGCTTAATAAAAGCGGTTCAAGTAGCCACCAGCGGACTACCGCGAAGCGACGTACCATCTGAATTTACACACGACTGCTTCCAAACTGATGGAAGCCAGTTCGAGTTAAATAAATGTGACTGCAGCCTTGTACGGTCTGTCATGGAGTTGAGTCAAGAGAGTGTCTCTCCTTAGTTTTATGGACTCGGACACAGAAAAACACAGTGCCAACCCCCAGAGAATGTAATTCCTATAGCCAACCTTACCGCGGATGGCGGTGAGAAAGATTCCAGCATCTCTGGGATGGCTGGGCGGCCAAACGTCCTGGCGTGGCACCATGATCGGAGGCTATTAAAAATGATCCGCTCCCAACATCCGATGCTTCTTTACCTAGAGAACACATCCAAGGGTCCAGATTATTGAGGAAAATTGACATTAATTTCCCAATTAAGTTTGTCGACTTGTCACTTAATTATGCAACATGATTACTATCACTGGAATCGTAATTAAGTGTAGCAAACACTCTTTGACTGCATTGGTACTGAGGCTTCTCGACAAGCGTTATGTCTCAAAAAAGTCTCTGGTTTAAGCATTTTTCTAAAAATAATCTCAACATGACTGCTTCCGGAGGTAAACTTGATACCCGTACTAAGAGCACTTTTTTTCCTTGCTTGTGATTCCATTAATTTAACGAACGTCAAGGCAGACAAGCTGTAAATGAAACGACTTGGAATACGCTGAACAGGACCAGTGCGCGCGTAACGAGCGCTGCCGCAAGGGAGGGACGTGGTCACGACGCGACGCGGCGGGCCACCATTCCAGGAAACGTGTCCCGCACGGACGGCCTCGTTCCAGCCGGCGGCAGCTCCTGGAAGACTGGACGCCGGAGGCTGGAGGCGACGCTTTTACGCGGCTGGCTGCGCTTAATTGGCTGTCGGCACGCCCGGCAGCGGCGCAGACGTCCCGACCCGAGCCGTACGGCGCGGCCGGTCTCGCCTCGCCTGGCTTCGCCGCGTCGCGGGCTTCAAAGCTGCGCGGCGGCAAAAAGCGCGAGGGAAGAGCGCCGACACGCTCCAGGAATTCCCGGGGGCTGCGCCACTTGCCGGGGCAGCGGCCAGTGGGCAGCTGTGGCGAAAGGCCGCGATGAGGTCCGCTAGCGCAGGCGGCAGGTAGGCAGACGCTGATTCATCGGTCGTCTCCTGCCGGCTTACACCATGAAAACGCTCCCGTCGGCAGCCGAAGATAGGTGGGCAGCGTTCTCAGGTGTTTCAGGGAAATCCGATATCGTGTATCCTGGTCTGCCTTACTCTGGAGAGAATATCGACGAGCGAGAGGTCTCAGTGGTAAGCAACAGGGGTTGCGTTCCTCCCTGGCCACCCCAGTCAATCCCCGTCTGGTCATCCGGATTTAGGTTTTTAGTGTCTTCCCTAAATCGTTTAAGGGCAGTGAGCCGTGGTAAAAATTGCTGTTTTGAAGAGCGCGCCGCAGCGCGTAGTGTAAAGCAGTCGCTTTCCGTTCCTGGCAGTAGTGCCGCTGTGGCAATCGCAGCTTAGGTGTCTCCCTCTGGTGGAAAAGGGGAAAATTTGCCTGTTCACGTGCATTTAAGGGACGCTATGAGATCCACTAGGGTCCATGACTATTCCCGTGCCAACTGGAATGCCTACCGGGATACCCTCTCCACCCAGGTCGATAGCCACCCTCTCACCTACCACCATCCCGATGATGTCACCCATGCCGCCTCCTTTCTCCAGCAGACCTTGTCTGAGGCCGTGGAGGCCCACGTCCCTACTGTTGCCCTCCACCCCCACCGTCCTACCTTACCCCCACAGGCCGTCCTCCTCCTCCGTGAGTCCCGTCGTCTCTACCGTGCCTTCCTCCGCACGCGTGACCCGGACACCCTACGACGCCACCGGCAACTCCAGCGACACGTTCGAAATTTGCTCGCGGCTAAGAAACGCCGGGACTGGCGACAGACATGCACCCGTTTAAATGCTACCCTCCCTATCAACTCGTCCAAGTTCTGGTCCGCCTTCCGTCGCCTTACCGGAACTAAGCCCTCCCCCTACTATCCTCCTCTCCATGATGATCACCCCTTCCCTGACGCCCTTAGTAAGGCCATTCACTTTGCCTCCTACCTGTCCGATGTGTTTTCCATCCCCGATGATCCCCAGTTCGATTACTTCCTCTTCCCGGATATCCGCGATCGAACCGACACCTCCGTCCCTCCCCTCGCTCCTGGTTTCCAGTACTTGGACAACATTGCACACACGGAACTCAATGCCCCTATCACTACACAGGATCTCATTACTACACTCCGCGCAAAACGCACCACCGCTCCTGGTCACGATCGTGTCACCTACCGTCACCTTCGTGAAGCTCCTGTCTCTTCCCTCTCCACCCTGGCCAGGCTCTACAATGTAGTCCTGTCCACCGGTTACTACCCCGACCTGTGGAAAACCTCCCGTATCCTCATGTTCCTTAAACCTGGCAAACCGCCGTCCGCCGTCTCCTCCTACCGTCCCATCAGCCTTACCTCGGTCTTCAGCAAGGTCCTGGAATCTATCCTCACCCGACGCATCCACCAGCATCTCCGCCAGCACCGCCTCCTTCCCGTAACCCAGTGTGGCTTTCGGCCGTCCTTCTCTTCCGACGATCTTCTCCTTCACCTCACTCATCTCCTTTCCGAACAGCTCAATTCCCGTCGCTCCGCAATCTTCCTCTCTCTTGACCTCGAACGCGCTTATGACCGCGTATGGCATTCCGGTCTCCTCTTCAAGCTCCAAACCTTCGCCCTTCCCATTAACTACGTCCGTCTGATCGGTTCCTTTCTCTCCCGCCGTCCTTCCTATGTCACCATCCATAACACAGATTCCTACACCTTTTTCCCCTCCGCCGGTGTGCCCCAAGGCTCCGTCCTCTCCCCCCTTCTGTACTTGTTGTACACGGCGGACATGCCGCCGCCGTCACCCCCCATCCACCTTCTCCAGTTTGCCGATGACACCGCCTTCCTTGCCCTTGCCCCACCCTGCAACGCTCCCAACACCTTCTCCAATCCCATGTTGACCGATTCACCGCTTGGTGCAACCAGTGGTTACTCAAGGTCAATCCTTCCAAAACCCAGGTGATCATTGTAGGCAAAACCACCCCTTCCTTCCGCCTCCTTGATTTCTATCTGACCGTCTATGGCCGTCCCATCGCCCTCGCTCCCACCCTTAAGTACCTTGGCGTCACCCTCGACCGTCGCCTCTCCTGGACGCCTCATCTCCAGACAATCGAAGCCAACGCACGTTCCCGACTCCGTCTCCTCAAGCTCCTTTCCGGCCGTACGTGGGGTCTGGACCCCTCTACCATCCTCCACACCTATAAGTCCCTCATCCGCCCTATCCTTTGTTATGCCCATCCAGCTTGGATCTCCGCCCCCCCCTACCTTTTATAAATCCCTCCAAATCCTTGAACGTCATGCTCTCCGCCTCGCCTATCGCATCCGTCTCCCCTCCCCCACGCGGATCCTGTATGATCTCATCCCCTTCCCCCACCTCCTCCTTTTCCTTGAAAGGATACGGATCCTGTACACCTCCCGTAAACTCGACCCCCCTCACCCGCTCGTCTCCCCGATCCTCTCCCACCCCCGCCCGCTGCCGCGCCTGTATTCCCACGTCCCACCCGGTCTCCATCTCTCCGCCCTCCTTACGCTCTCCCAAGGTGGCTTCCGCCAGCTCCCCCTCCCTGATGATGCCCTCCTCCCCTCCATCTACCCCTCCCACCAACTTTGATCCTCCCGCCCTCCTCCTGTGCTTGCTCCTCTGGGCACCCTCCTCTCCCTCCCTCCTCCTTTTCTCCTCCCTCCTCCCCCGGGCCACCCCTCCCCTGTCCCTCTCCTCCTGCCCCCGTCTCCTCCGCCATTGGCATCCTTTTTCTCCCCTCTCCCCCACCTCACCCCTGTTCCCCTCTTGGCAGGTCCCCGGACTCGCACACGCTAAGTGGACATTCGCGCGCCGGAGATCACCGCCATCAGTGTTTCGTGTGTGCCGTCGTGTTTAGTGTTCAGTGTTCCCCGTCACACTCCCTCGTTCACCAGTGCCATCGTCATCTTCAGTGTTTGTGCGTCGTCTCATCAGTTAGCAGTGTGGCTTATCGACGAGTGTGAACGGCTCCGTGTTTGTCTCTCTGTGTCTCCTGTTTTATTGCCCACCATTCTGTAACTTATGTGTCGTCTCCTGTTTTGCTGCTTGTCTATTCTATGGCTGAAGAGCAGCGTAGTGTGCTGCTGACAGCCTGCCTGTTGTACGGGCTTTAAAATAACAATAAAGTAAAAAAAAAAATCCACTAGGGGTCAGTCTGGCAGTCTCGGAGTGTGTGGGCAGTTGGTCAGCCGGGTCAGTGTGGGGCAGTCAGTGTCTGTCTGTCGTCCGGAGTGCTAGTATGTGTTAGGCCGCCAGTCTGCTCGAGTTTGTCAGGCAATGGGCGTTGGCGGTCGAATCGATCGATCGATCGGTTGGTCGGTCGCGCACTGGGACACAAGATGACTGGTCCGTCTTGAGCGTCGGCGCATGTGAGGTCGCCACGTGAGTGCAGTGGCCGCGCCATATAGCGAGGGGTAGTGGCTTCGCCGCCGACACGAGAACAACAGGAGCCAACCTACGACATCGGGCCGGCCGGTGCGAGCTGCGACGCCGTGAGACGGGAGATTGGCGCGCCTTCCTGCGTCCGTTGAAGTGGCTGGCAGCGGACGGTTCGGGAGAGCGTTTTGGGGGTGCTGCGCCAGATCTTCGCCAGAAATCGCCGTTTATTAAAAGTTAAGTGACTGGAGTTATGTTGTTTCATTTACTTGTTGAATTCTACTTGTTTTCTTGGTCAGTCTCTCATCCCCCAGCTTGCTCGTCTGTCTCTCGTCCGCATTTGTTAGGCAGTTAGTGTCTGCCTGTCTGTCTGTCGGTCTGCCGTACGTTATAGCTGCCTATGCCATGTTTGTCGGATTCGGTGTTAACGAATTTATTGCTTAAAGGCCGAATTCTTGAAATATGTTTTTTATCTTCCCTATCATCCTGCGAGGTGGTATATGTGTAATGTAGAGCTTGTTGTACATTTTATGTAAGTCTGCATTTTATGGGTTTTGTTTAAACAGTCATTTTAGGTTATAAGGTTCCCACCCTTCCACCGTAAGAGTCCTTTAACAAAAAACAAATTGTACTTCCGGTGGCAAATAATTTGAGTGTTGTACCATTTCCATCCCTCTTACGGGGTGCATAGTTTATGTGTTTGTGTGAGTTGTTAAAAATTTTTTTAGTTTAAAGTAATCTGGTGTGTTGCAGATTTGCACCAGTGTACTCTTTCAGAGGTTGTGAGCGGTCGTGACTGCGGCCGTGTTGGAAGGGAGCAGGCAAGCTTCTCAGCCCGGAGGCTCATATTGTTAACACTGTTCTTTCTGCCTCTAAATAAAATTGTAACTTGATATTTCGAGGGTGCTTTTCTGCTTATAATTTTAAATCTGTTTTTGAAAAAGCTTTTAGGAATAAAATTCACATTTGTTAAAAGCAATTTAATTTTCCATCAGTTACTTCCTGGCAACTACTTCCACGCTCACCTAGTGTGATTAAATGTGTTAATGTTCTTGATGAATCGCTAGTACATAAAGTTAATTCTTTAAGAAAAAATTTGAAAGTAAATTCACGGTTCAGGCAGACGTATGCCAAAATGCATACTGACTTCTAGACATTTGTATATCCTAAAACACTACAGGTGAAATGTTAAAAACTGAGACGGTTATTAGAACATAGTCTACGATAATGGCCGCTCGTGATTAGCCGAGCGGTCTAGGGCGCTGCAGTTATGGACTGTGCGGCTGGTCCCGACGGAGGTTCGTGTCCTCCCTCGGCATGGGTGTGTGTGTTTGTCCTTGGATAATTTAGGTTAAGTAATGTGTAAGCTTAGGGACTGATGACCTTAGCAGTTAAGTACCATAAGATTTCACACGCATTTGAACATTTGCACGATAATATGTACAGTTTCTGTTTGATAATCTTCAGGTACATTCATTTTATAATAGTTTGAATTGCTAAGTGGCAATGTATATTTAATGTACCTTTTTTCATAAACTAAACGATTGTTAAAGGTGAAACTTTACGATTTGCATCCGCATAAAACCTTGGTAACACCTGTGGAACCCATTTTTAAACTAATCTTTCAGTTTTATTTTAACTGAGACTGCTCTATTTTTCTCATACAGTAAAGGAGTACTTTTCTCGGACACAAGATTAAGTGCTGTACATGGTTATTCAGTAAGTGAATCTTGAAAAGTGTGTCAAATTTCAGGAAGTTAGCTTTCATAGTTCCCAAGAAAAGGTGAATTACACCTCAAAAAATCACTTAGCCTACAGCAAATATTAATTAAAGTTTTATTTAAATTTTATCAACATTGCCGTATTTACGGTGAATAATAAGTACTGTATTTCTGTTCTACTTATTTTCGTTTATTTCGAACTAGCCAGTCAATTGTTTCCTGAATATGGTCCAATAACCTGAAAACTAGTTTGAAATATAAAAAAATATCAGTAGAACAAAAAGAGCGCACTTGTTATTTAACCTTCAGTATGGAATTGTTCTACCAAGAATTAACGGAAATAATTATAAACAGTATTGCCATTCCTATAGTTACTTTCGTTGTCCATATCTATAATCATCATTCTCTACCTTGTCTTTGTGGAGTGTTCTCTCTCTTTCCATGCCTCCTTTGCCTAGCCAACTTTTTCATACATTCTTCAGCTGCCTGGCCTTTGTCAGGTTGTGCTTCACCGTTGCTTCTGGGTATCTTCACTGTGAAAGCAAATGGATGGAGGTATAATCTCTGCAGGCACTTAATCCTAGCTACATTTCCAGTACCAAAACTAGTATCATGCCGCTATCTTCAAAATGTTTGAGGATAAAAATACCGTTTTTGGAAAATGCATCCACGTAAGGTGGTTGTTGCTCTCATTCGTATTTTGTGTTTTTCTATGCACACATTTTTTCAGCATTTAAGGATTGGCTTGGAACACTATGTGATCAGAAGTATTCGGACACCCCCCGAAACATACGTTTTCATATTAGGCGCATTGTGCCGCCACCTACTGCAGGGTACTCCATATCAGCGGCCTCAGTAGTCATTTGACATCGTGAGAGAGCAGAACCGGGCGCTCCGCGGAACTCACGGTCTTCCCACGTGGTCAGGTGATTGGGTGTCACTTGTGTCATACGTCTGTACGCGAGATTTCCATACTCCTAAACATCCCTAGGTCCACTGTTGACTGACAGAGACCGTCGACAGTTGAAGAAGGTCGTAATGTGCATTGGGCAGACATCTATCCAAACCATCACACATGAATTCCAAACTGCATCAGAATCCACTGCAAGTACTATGACAGTTAGGTGAGAGGTAAGAAAATTTGGATTTCATGGTCGAGCGGCTGCTCATAGGCCACACATCACGCTGGTAAATGCAAAACGACGCCTCGCTTGGTGTAAGGAGTGTAAACATAGGACGATTGAACAGTGGAAAAACGTTGTGTGGAGTGACGAATGTGGCGATCCGATTGCAGGGTGTGGGTACGGCGAATGCCCGGTGAACGTCATCTGCCAGCGTGTGTAGTGCCAATAGTAAATTTCGTAGGCGGTGGTGTTACAGTGTGGTTGCGTTTCTCATGGAGGGGGCTTGGACCCCTCGTTGTTTTGCGTGGGACTATCACACCACAGGCGAACATTGATGTTTTAAGCACCTTCCTGCTTCCCACTGTTGAAGAGCAATTTGGGGATGACGATTGCATCTTTCAGCACGATCGGGCACCTGTTCATAATGCCTGTGGCGGAGTGGTTACACGACAATAACATCATGTAATGGGCTGGCCTGCACAGAGTCTTGACCTGTATCTAATAAAACACCTTTGGGTGGTTTTGGAACGCCGACTTCGTGCCACGCCTTACCGACCGACATCGATACCTCTCCTCAGTGCAGCACTCCGTGAAGAATGGGCTTCCATTCCCCAAGAAAACTTCCAGCACCTGACTGATCGTATGCCTGCGAGAGTGGAAGCTGTCATCAAGGTTAAGAGTGGGCCAACTCCATATTGAATTCCAGCATTACCGATGCAGGGAGCCACGAACTAGTAAGTCAATTTCAGCCAGGTGTCAGGATACTTTTGATCACATAATGTATGTAAAAGTTGGCTTTACAACATTTAAAACAACAAATGGCAAAACATGCTTATGGGTGTATGGCTTACAACTGGCTTCTACCAGAAGATATTTGCACCACTATGTGCCACAAAGAAAGTGCTGAGGTTCTCAGGTGTCGAAAGTTCACGGAAGAATATTGCTCACACTGCTTGTATAATTGTTTTCACATAACGTACATTGTCCCTGATGGCTTCTCCATAGTATATTTATAATATGTGAATTTCGTTGCCTGTCACACTGTTATATCTTCCCAGAGGCTTTCCATAATTTAATTTCTTGGCCTACACTTCTATCACAGCCGGCTGGATATATCTGCAGTTTAGACTGTGTAACCGAAGCATTAGCACAAAAAGATCTAGCGTTCAGAAGGTGTGCATCACAGCGCGGAAGGCTTTTTAAAACATATTTCTAGGAGGATTTCGATTATGAAACTTTGAGATGTCTGAACGCGTCAATCTAATAAATGAAGCAATAATAAAATTTTTCGCTATGTTGCCCAGCATCTGCCCTTAAGAGAAATGCCAGGTTGGTTCCTTTGGAACAGGCACAACCGTCTCTCTTCCCTATCCCTCATCAGTCAGAGCTTGTGCCGTGTCGATGACCTCAGCACCGTTAGCACCCACGTCTTCTTTCTAAAAAGAGTACCGCAACCTTGTACTTACTCATGCTGGTATCGCTTAATGCAGGAGGAAAACTCTTCAGGAGAAATATCAACTTCGAAAGCTTCAGGAAAAGTAAAATGAGCAACAATCAGGCGAGGATCCATGGTTGGGTTCTGGGGAGGGGGGACGGGGAAGATCACATAGTTCCCCGTCCAAAATATAGAAATGTAGCTTGTTGTCACTATCACAGTTCGTGTTTCGTAGATGCCTGGGATTTTGATATTACTCACAATAAAATATTTGAATATTTTGTATGTATGGTGGTGTGGAACTAGTAGAAATTATAAATATAACATATTAATAATCAGTTGTTTGACTGACGCTGCTCGTTGGTAATACTTTTTTTTACAGGACTAGTTTCTGGCATTGCCCATCATCGACAGTATCTACATTCTAAAAGACACATTTTCTTATAGTATGCTACTTACAAAATGTATACACTAAAGACCCAAAGAAACTAGTACACCTGCCTAATATCTTGTAGGGCACCCGCGAGCACGCGTAAGTCCCGGAACACGACGTGACGTGTACGTGAGTAATGTCTTAAGTAGTGCTGGAGGGAATTGACACCATGAATCCTGCAGGGCTGTCCATAAATCCATAAGACTACGAACGGGTGGAGATCTCTTCTGAACAGCACGTTGCAAGGCATCCCAGATATGCTCGATAATGTTCATGTCCGAGGAATTTGGTGGCGAAAGGAAGTGTTTAAACTCAGAAGAGTGTTCTTGGAGCCATTCTGTAGTAATTCTGGGGGAATCGCATTGTCCTGCCCAAGTCCGTCGGAATGAACAATGGACATGAATGGATGCAGATGATCAGAGAGGATGCTTACGTATGTTTCATCTGTCAGAGTCGTATCTAGACGTATCAGGAGTCCCAACTGCGCTTGCCGCATACCATTGCAGTGCCTTCACCAGCTCGAACAGTCGCCTATTGACAAGCAACATCGATGGAGTCATGAGGTTGTCTCCACACCGGCACATGTCCATCCGCTCTATACAATTTGAAACGAGACTCGTCCGACCAGGCAACATGTTTCCAGTCAACAACAGTCCAATGTCTGTGTTGACGGGCCCAGGCAAGGCATAAAGCTTTATGTCGGGCAGTCATTATGGGTACACGAGTGGGCCATCGGCTCCGAAAGTCCATAGCGATGATGTTTCGTTGAATGGTTCGCACGCAGACACTTGTCGATGACCCAGCATTGAAACCTGCAGTAATTTGCGCAAGGGTTGCACTTCTGTACGTCGAACGATTCTCTTTAGTCGTCGTTCCACTCGTTCTTGCAGGATCTTTTCCGGCCGCAGCGACGGGGAGATCTGATGTTTTAGCGGATTCCTGATATTCACGGGACGATCGTGAAATGGTCGTACGGTAAAATCCCCACCTTTCTGCTAACTCGGAGATGCCGTGTCCCATCGCTCGTGCGCCGACTATAACATCATATTCAAACGCACTCAAATCTCGATAACCTGCCATTGTAGCAGTAGTAACTGATCTAATAACTACGAAAAAGCTACAAAGAACGTAACTCGTCTAGCTTGAAGGGGGAAACCAGGTGGCGCTATGGTTTTCTCGCTAGATGGCGCTGCCGTAGGTCAAACGGATATCAACTGCGTTTTTTTAAATAGGAAACCCCATTTTTATTACATATTCGTGTAGTGCGTAAAGAAATATGATTGTTTTAGTTGGACCACTTTTTTCGCTTTATGATAGATGGCGCTGTAATAGTCACAAACGTATAAGTACGTGTTATCACGTAATATTCCGCCAGTGCGGACAGTATTTGCTTCGTGATACATTACCGTGTTAAAATGGACCGTTTACCAATTGCGGAAAAAGTCGATATACAAACTAAACGAGCAGCGATAGAAATACACCGTTTGTTGCAATATGCTTGGGACAACAGTACATTTTCAGGCAGACAAACTTTCGAAATTACAGTAGTTACAATTTTCAACAACAGATGGCGCTGCGGTCTGGGAAACTCTATAGTACGATATTTTCCACATATCCACCATGCGTAGCAATAATATGGCGTAGTCTCTGAATGAAATTACCCGAAACCTTTGACAACGTGTCTGGCGGAATGGCTTCACATGCAGATGAGATGTACTGCTTCAGCTGTTCAATTGTTTCTGGATTCTGGCGGTACACCTGGTCTTTCAAGTGTCCCCACAGAAAGAAGTCACAGGGGTTCATGTCTGGCGAATAGGGAGGCCAATCCACGCCGCCTCCTGTATGTTTCGAATAGCCCAAAGCAATCACACGATCATCGAAATATTCATTCAGGAAATTAAAGACGTCGGCCGTGCGATGTGGCCGGGCACCATCTTGCATAAACCACGAGGTGTTCGCAGTGTCGTCTAAGGCAGTTTGTACCGCCACAAATTCACGAAGAATGTCCAGATAGCGTGATGCAGTAATCGTTTCGGATCTGAAAAATGGGCCAATGATGCCTTTGGAAGAAATGGCGGCCCAGACCAGTACGTTTTGAGGATGCTGGGACGATGGGACTGCAACATGGGGCTTTTCGGTTCCCCATATGCGCCAGTTCTGTTTATTGACGAAGCCGTCCAGGTAAAAATAAGCTTCGTCAGTAAACCAAATGCTGCCCACATGCATATCGCCGTCATCAATCCTGTGCACTATATCGTTAGCGAATGTCTCTCGTGCAGCAATGGTAGCGGCGCTGAGGGGTTGCCGCGTTTGAATTTTGTATGGATAGAGGTGTAAACTCTGGCGCATGAGACGATACGTGGACGTTGGCGTCATTTGGACCGCAGCTGCAACACGGCGAACGGAAACCCGAGGCCGCTGTTGGATCACCTGCTGCACTAGCTGCGCGTTGCCCTCTGTGGTTGCCGTACGCGGTCGCCCTACCTTTCCAGCACGTTCATCCGTCACGTTCCCAGTCCGTTGAAATTTTTCAAACAGATCCTTTATTGTATCGCTTTTCGGTCCTTTGGTTACATTAAACCTCCGTTGAAAACTTCGTCTTGTTGCAACAACACTGTGTTCTAGGCGGTGGAATTCCAACACCAGAAAAATCCTCTGTTCTAAGGAATAAACCATGTTGTCCACAGCACACTTGCACGTTGTGAACAGCACACGCTTACAGCAGAAAGACGACGTACAGAATGGCGCACCCACAGACTGCGTTGTCTTCTATATCTTTCACATCACTTGCAGCGCCATCTGTTGTTGAAAATTGTAACTACTGTAATTTCGAAAGTTTGTCCGCCTGAAAATGTACTGTTGTCCCAAGCATATTGCAACAAACGGTGTATTTCTATCGCTGCTCGTTTAGTTTTTATTGCCGTTTCAAATATACCGGTCATTTTTGAAACACCCTGTATAATCTCTGCCGCGCGGTGTAGCCTTGTCACGGTCCGCGCGGCTCCCTCCGTCTGAGGTTCGAATCCTCCATCGGGCATGGATGTGTGTGTTGTCCATAGCGTAAGTTAGTTTAAGCTAGATTAGGTAGTAAGCTTAGGGCTGATGACCTTAGCAGTTTGGTCCCATAAGATCTTACCACAAATTTCCAATTGTATAATCTCTGTTAGCAAGACTAAGAAATGGATTCTTATTAAAGAATACTAGTGAAAATTTCGATGAATTTTTTGCTTTTCGTCCGCAGCTCGTGGTCGTGCGGTAGCGTTCTCGCTTCCCGCGTCCGGGTTCCCGGGTTCGATTCCTGGCGGGGTCAGGGATTTTCTCTGCCTCGTGATGACTGGGTGTTGTGTGATGTCCTTAGGTTAGTTAGGTTTAAGTAGTTCTAAGTTCTAGGGGACTGATGACCATAGATGTTAAGCCCCATAGTGCTAAGAGCCTTTTTTTAGATTGGTCTGTTCGTTAGAATAGTGTTAGAGTATTTCGTTACCTATGTGAGAATTTCTGTCTATTCCAAAATAATTAGTACACTGCCTTTTTCGGCAATATGAAGGACTGACAGATATTGTGACACATCATTCACTGTTTGATTTTATTCTTTTAAATGTGTACGAACTGAACGTAAGTTCAAGACAGTGAGACTCAGATGTTCTTTAAACATTGTTTGTCAATTTCGTTTTGTCTGGCATATATAAAACTATTCACAGCTATCGCATTTTCATTTATAAACACCTAAAAATGTAAATTTAAAGTACTGTACTTTAATACGACAAATTCGTTGAAGGTAATGTGTTGTGTGTTTCGAGGCCTGTTTTTAGACTGGTTCTCAGAAGTGCAAGTCGATTTTATCTAAAAATTTTCCCCATCGTGGTGTGATACCGAGTTGAATGTTTGTGCTATAATCTTCCATAGTCAATGTAATGCCTTGCATTTTATTTTTATTGTGTGTCTTTTCCTGGTATAAATTTTGTCGACTATGGTGGGATCATAACCATTATTTTTTGATATTCTTCTTAGTGTCTGCCAACAAACGGCCTCTACCAAACAGTTATTTATTAATATGACGCACATACCATAAAATACGTAAAATGTTTAAATATAATCACAATAACTTGTGTGCTCTTAAGTTATCCCGACGAACTAACTGTTTGTATTGCTCTCGGGTATCCAGCCGCGTGCAATCGTTAATGTCTCTGGGGTGTACCTTGCCATCATTTGCTGATCATTAAAACTGTAGCGCCTAAAAAAATAAAATTTATTAGTTGTGTGGGGTATATTAGCAGACTTATGTGACTAAATATGTAGGAGATTGGAGAGTGCATACAGGCTGCAAAAAGATGACTGGAAGGTACGATGGCGAAATATCGGGTCACGTAAACGACTGTAGCCGCCTGGACAATACGAACAAATGTTAATAACTGGTTTCCACCAATGATGCTTGCAGCGATTTTTCTTCTTCCTTTTTGATAGGGGAGGGGTGTTCATCACAATAGTGGCACGCACCTGATAATAATCAATAATTAATGCACTGACGCAACTGCCCCCTCAATAGCCCTGATGACCTACGCACGCCTGTGCGATGACGCTCAGTTCGAAGGTGATCGGGTTCGAATCCCGGTGGTGCATGAGATTTTCACTGTCAATATTTCACCGACAAGGGAGGAGAGCTGATGCGGTAAATTTATGATCACCAGTCTGCGCGCCAATGTCCTGAACTAGATTACAAATCTCTCTGGAGTGTCTCATGAAGTGAGGGGAAGTGACACTCTTGATGGTGATCTGTCCGATGGCTGAGTGTGTTAAGCTTGGTGGGCGCCTTTGTGCTGTGTGTCGGTAGTGGGTCTCCCCACCTCACGTCTTTCATTATCTTCGTTCAGCAAATACACTAATGACACAAGTCCCAAATATGAGCAAGGCAAGGAGCCAACGTGCGTATAGGAGAACGCCACTTCCTGTGTGGCTGAATGCGTCCCCTGGGATATCCCAGCCAACTCTGCCATGTGTCGTTTATTTACCCGCCAACTTTCGAAGAGGACGAATCGTTCACAAAGGACCATTTTTTCCTTAAGGATCATATCGATTTCAGCTCCTTAAGCACTGAGTTACCTGCAAGAGTACCGCATATTTGTCTGGTACGTAACTCATCGTAATTAACTGTCAGTTATTTGCCCTTCTGCTTCCAAGTATTCTGTGTCCCTGTACTAGTTGTCATTGTTAGAATAAGAGGTAGTGATTCGAGTTCACTAACATTGCTGTGTGCTATGGTGAAACGAGTAACTGTGCTACAGTTGACACAGTCGAAGTCTTCACTCTGATCTTGTTGTTGGTGGGAGATGTTATGTGATGACCCCATATTTTGAGGGCGATTCGTAGAGAGCTGTAATTAATTAGGTATTATCAGCATGCATGCTGTTGCATATACGCTTATTACTGTTACAGTAACAACTCCAGGAAATAAATAAACTTTGCTTCGTCTGCGTGGACAGTACGTTGAGGCAAATATAAATTTATGAATGACTTTCTCCACATACAAAGAGAGAGATTTACTACACTACCTCTAGCAGAAACAACAGCGACAACCAACCAGGCCACCGAGTCGAATAAAGCTTAGATGGCAGAGATGGAAACATCATTCCATGCTGATTTAACTCAAATCTAGCGGTCAACAAATAAAATAAATGAGTGGTGGTATGGCAGTCTCTCGGCAACTCACGATCAGGTGATTTCAGCTGGTGAAATATATGGGGAACTTACTGGTCAAGGCGACAATCGAACACCCTCTGCAACGAGGAAAGTCTGGACAGCACGATTAACATGTGGTCTTAGGTTAACGTATTGTTAGGTAATGTCACGGAGAACTCGAAGGTGGGGCACAGTCACCGGCCTTAACACGCCTACTATCAAAACTGCAAACTATGTGAACCAGAGATAATGCTGTTGTATACACAGTGCCATCCTGTACTATCACGCCAGGGGGTGAGCGCATTTGCTACGCAGTCCACAATCGTTGGGTGTTCTCCGAGGCGTCATACAAGGATGCTTCCATACCGATGCTGTACGCAGAAATGAGACTCGTTCGAAAGGACAACGTAATGCCGCTGTTATATCTAGTTTTGTCGTTGGGTGCACCAGCGCCAGTGCTGTTACGTCAAGGAAAGCTGTAACAGTGGTTGCCGTACTGCCAGTACACGATGCTCCAGACCTCACCACTCTATTCTCGTCGATACTTGTCCTGCTGAATACCACCCCATTTCTGATCCAAGGCGCGAGGCACTGCTGTACGATCCTGCGTCTCAGAACGAAAATCTCAATCCTCTCACCCATTAGTCGCATGGGGCCGCATGGTCTTGAGTGCGCTACCCCTCAACCCAACGATTCCGTTATTGTACAACAGTCGTAAAATCATAATCAGCACCAGCAAATTCGGTAAACAGCTGCTGTTGAGTTCCGACACGACGTGCTGATAGATGTTCCTCCACCTCACCTGAGGGGCATAACACGATCTGCTCACAAACAAACAACATGCAAATGGGATTTCGGTATGAGAGATCCGTTGCGTAATCTGCCTGGTATACGGAATGGAGAAGGCGTTAATCCTACCTACTTTGGGCGGTTGCTTGGAATGCCACTCTTTTGAATACCGAACAATGAAGCACACATCACGCCTGTTTCACGTTCGCTGCCTGCTGTATTCATGGTGTTGCAGTTTTAATGTCCAACAGTGTGCTGTGGGCTCAGCCCACATAACCGTTAGTAGGGTATGAAAACCTTTACGTAGACACCCTTCATAATATATAGATACAAGGGTCGGAAGATTTCGCACCTGGAATTTATTGGTTATTTCTCTCTTTAAAATGCTAATGATGCTCCATATATATAAGAGCCTTTCGTGGATAAAGCCGGCATTATGAGTGCTAGATGTTTTAACAATGGGAATAATCACATTTGGTACTAAGAAACCTTGCTGTTAGATCTCATCAATAAAGTTTTCTCGTGAAAGTTTTTTTTTGGAAAAAATTTGTAATTATCTTCTATATCTGGTACACACGTGTCACTGGAATGCTTTACTAGCAGTTACTGCACGTCAGACATAAGAGATTGTTGGAAACAAGTTTATTGTTTGTAGATATACTCTAAGAAAAAAAGGAAAGAAAAGGGCGACGCACCATGGAGGAATTATCCGAATGGGTCAAAAATTGACAGATGTACATGATGAGACAAACAAACGATTACATTTTAGAAAAATTGGATTACTTATTCAACAGAAAGAGATTCACAAATTGAGGAAGCCAGTAACGCGTTCGTCCACTTCTGGTCCTTATGCAAGCAATTATTCGGCTTGGCATTGATTGATAGAGTTGTTGGATATCGTGCCAAATATGTCAATAGAAGTTAAAATCCATGTGTAAATCGATTGGAATCATTACTACACTTCAAACATAATAGGTTCCTCTATAAAAGATTTTGCCGTAGACTGAAGTCCATGTCATGGTTCTTCACATATTAACTCCACAAGAAAACTCAAATGGTTTGCAACTCCTCCATCCATGGCCCATTACTCACAGTAGCTAACTTAATAATCTGACGTATGCTACAGAAAACTGTCATCTATAAGACTAGCCGTGGTTTGCGTTCTGGAATGCTAATATTTCTACAGAGCTGAGGAACTAGTGAGTTTCTTGTTCCACATTTTTGCTCGCAGTATTAACAGTAAGCAGACTAACATAGCAAGTAGCTGCCCCAAATGGGGCACGGTCGAAGTATCGAGTGAGTCGTTTGAATACGGTGGGTCGAACACACCGACTGCGTAGCTACCTTGCGTATTTTGCAACGGTTACCGGAACTGTGATTTGTAGCAACAGTACTTCTGTCGAACAAAATTTCGCAAACCATGAGTAAATCCTTCTTGTCATGTTCTGACGGTTTCCATTCAACTGAGTTCACAATTGATGGATCGTGCGCTTAGCGATAATTTCTTTCTCGTAACTTTCATCCGTCACAGTAGATCGAAGACAAACCTGATATCACCGGAAGTTCTCTTGTAACCGGGCATACGTTTTATCTAACCCTGTGCTGCTTGCTGAAGCTCATCCATAAGCGGCTGATCATTCTCGAAAATGTTAAACCAGTTTCCGGTGTAACTCATTCATGTCTTCGCACGTTTAAAATCTCAAAAGGTATTAACAGGTGTCACACTTCGAGTGACGAATTCACTTCTCAGTATTTACAAACGTAACTGTTTGTGTAACAAGCTGACAGTGTGTCGAAGATTAACCGGCCTCTACGACTATTTATAAGCATGGAGATAAGTAACCATGGGTTATTCATTCACTGAGTTTTATTGTCAGCGTGACAGTTTTCCAAGAAAGAAAGATTACATCTTTTTCTACGACTCATAATGTCGTGAAAAGAGAAGGCAAAGTGGCTTCATGGTAACTACAAAGATCCTAGCAAAACATTCCCGTTTAAGTAAGTAAGTATATACGCGCACAACAGTCATCATCTTCGGAACGCTACAGTAACAGTAACGGGATGTCGTCCGTTTATAACTCTCCAAATTGGGACTCAGTATGGTCAAAACTCGAAAACAACCTTGGTAAGTGCTGGATGGAGAATGATATTACGGTATATTTATAGTGCAATTTTTAATCGTCTTGCAGCATGTACCTCCAACACCAGTGATGGTAAATAAAACAAGATTCATTAACGATGTTTGACCTGAGGGCCCAGTAACTTTGTCTTGCTTATATTCGGATATTTGACATTTCTCTAAAATTTTACATGCGTACATGAAAATCAGTATCGCGCTGCAAAATTGTATTAATGCACAGCATGATGAACAGATCATTTGCTGAAGCCTACCGATATCTTTAACCTCAGGCTTGGGAGCCAAGAGACGAAGAAACAGTGTACATGCGTTGCTTGTACCTCAGTCGGCACTTTCAAGGTCTCAAGACAAGTAGGACACCAGTTAGTTTTCGTTTAAGGTCATTATGGTTTAACACCATTGCAAGTGTTGTAAATTTACCAAACACGTTGAAAGGCGGTTAATTGGCGATCACCATTTCACTACCTACTATTGTACGAGAGTACAATATACTTCACTTTTACTCACAACCTCTGCTTGCTGATCAGATAATCTTGACTAGAAGTAACGCTCTTTTCACTTGCTTGAAATCATTGTGAACCTCTCTTATCCAGAGTTCAAGTACGCATTATCACGCTATACTGTTTTTGGCAGAAAATACGTACTTGTTGTGATAATCTCAATAGATATAAATTTTTAGGCACGTTTTCTTATAATTATTATTCCTAAAACATATTTGTATTTTGCAGAACTGAATAATAGTGTCACTGATGACGGCGCAGTGGTGCTGAAGCATATTAGTAAGATTCGTTTGCATAATAGACGGATCTGAATGACAATAATTGAAGTTCTGTTATCACTTTCCCGTTGCAGTGTCAGCAACAGTTTCTTTAATGCCTCCACACTCGACAATGAATCTCTAGACATCCGTGCTGCTACATCCAGGTGATTGGCATAATGCCGACATTATAGTAGCGTCCTATCCAAAAATCCCTCCCTGTTCATTAGTGGACTACAATGATGGCACACACAGAGATAAAAAGAACGCCCTCGGGATTACTCGAATCAAATATCGTACATAACCCATACAATCTTCCGACACCCCTGGGAAAATTATGTCTTGCAAGAAATGAATAATTTATGAGAAGCATATATATCTTCCAAGTGGAAATTTCGATAGTATTGTGTGTTTAAAAATGATGTAGAAATACTTATTAATTCAGGGAGTACTCTCAACGCCATAGAAAATCGCCATTAGCAATTAAACACTTCATTAGTGAAGATCACTGAGGTATAGCTGATTTATCGAGGGGGGTGTCGTTCTTGCGTGTAACACAGTGAAAATATTTTTGGTACTAATGCATAGATATCTTAGAATTTTCGAAGAGGGTTCTAGGATTAACTCCAGTAGCAGTAACGACGAAAACGTATTTGGTACTTTGAGGTTGCTACCAGTCATGTAACCAACACTACAGCCGAGGAACCTTTTACTAAGGAGTGTTCGAACGTCCTGTTCTCTGTGCTGCTACAGGAATCACCATCTACGATTGCTGCCGATGATAGAGGTCAATGGAGGGAATGAAAAATGTCACAGGTAGGGATACTGGCCTATCTCTCAAGAACACTAAGCGGAAACTCGTTGCACCTTTGCTCTAAATATTTACCCTGTGCCGTATCACTGTAACGCATGCACTATCTTGTGCAGCCCTCTGTGGTATCTTACAGTTTTTCCTCGAATGTCTATCGCCACAGAAATATCGCAGCTGCTTGTCGCAAGGTGTTCTCACTTTTCCTTAACGGATCCCTTAAAACCCACTTCCACGAAAACGAGATAAACATGCCGCGTTATTCCTATCCTCATTGAATTTCAGTTCACGAGCTTATTCAGACACTTTTCCTAGAGCACAACTCCTCGGAATACTTTGCACAGTACTGCACTCCATAACGTACTAGCATATCTGACGAAGAACGTAATAATAGAATTCTTGCATAAATATAAGACTGCAAACCTCTTGCTAAGGGCTCTCCGGCAATGGTGTTACAAAATATTTCTGTAGAGGTAAGGGAAGACTGAAGACATGCGTGACACACACTAGCTCTTTTGTAAAGCACTAACAAATACTATATTCAAATGCGACGGTAGTGGCATACATTGAAGGAGTGTCATCTACTATCCTCTTAAACAAGAAGAACAGTTCATTTGTATGTTGGTGTTTACCCAAATGACAATATTCTAGTTCATGTTCATACACAGAAGGGCCAAAGAAACTGGTACACCTGCCCAATATCGTGTAGGGCCCCCGCGAGCTCGCAGAAGTGCCACAACACAATTTGGCATAGACTCGGTTAATGTCTGAAGTAGTGCTGGAGGGAAACGACGCCATGAATCCTGAAAGGCTGTCCATAAATCCGTAAGAGTACGAGTGAGTGTAGATCTCTTCTGAACAACACGTTGAAAGGCATCGCAGATATGCTCAATAATGTTCATGTCTGGGGAGTTTGGTGGCCTGTGGAAGTGTTTAAACTCAGAAAAGGTGTTCCAGGAGCCAGTCTGCAGCAATTATGACGTGAGGGGTGTCGCATTGCCCTGCTGGAATTGCCCAAGTCCTTCGAAATGCACATTGGACATGAAGTGGATTCAGGTGATCAGACAAGATGCTTATGTACTTGTCACCTGTCAGAGTCGTATCGAGACGTATCAGTGGTTCCATATCACTCCAACTGCACGCGCCCCACACCGTTACAGAGCCTCCACCAGCTAGAACAGTCCCCTGATGACATGGAGGGTCCATGGATTCTTGAGGCTGTCTCCATACCCGTGCACACCTATAAGCTCGATAAGAATATGAAACGAGACTAGTCCGACCAGGCAACATGTTTCCAGTCATCAACAGTCCATTGTCTTTGTTGACGGGCCCAGGCGAGTCGTAGAGCTTTTTGTCGTGCACTCATCAAGGGTACACGAGCGGGCCTTCGGCTCCGGAAGTCCATATCGATGATGTTTCGTTGAATGGTTCGCACGCTGACACTTGTTGATGGTCCAATATTGAAATCTGTAGCAATTTGCGGAGGGGTTGCACTTCCATCATGTTGAATGATTCTCATCAGTCGTCGTTGGTCCCGTTCCTGCAGTGTCTTCTCCGGACGCAGGGATGTCTGAGATCTGATGTTTCTACGGATTCCTGATATTCAAGCTACACTCGTGAAATGGTCGTACGGTAAAATCCCCATTTCATCGCTATCTCGGAGATGCGCCGACAATAGCACCACGTTCAGACTGACTTAAATCTCGATAATCTGCCATTGTAGCAGCAGTAACCGAGGTAACGACTGCGCTAGGACCGTATTCTGTCTTTTTACGTATCTGTGTGTTTGAGTACGCATACCTACACCGATTTCTTTGGCACTTCATTGTACGATACAATAATTCTGTTCAGCAGACCACAAAAATGTTTTCTCCTTATTTTTTATAGCTGATGTAATACTTTTAGGATCATCGTTGCTGCTACTGAATCATAGTCGCCATTCCGTCACCACATAGCAGCTGGTCACATAATTCTGTGGACACAAAAGCATCTGCCTTCACAGAAAATCAGAGGTTGTTAATGAAAACTAGTACAAGCAGGCTCGTCCTGCAAGTAGCTCGTCCGAGTCCTGAGGATGGAAAAAATTACTGACACCAGTACTCGGCCATCCAGGCTAGGATACGATCATGATTAAAAGGTTATGTGCCAGCTTTTATGGTTAAACACCAGATTTCTCCTCAGTATCTCATGAAGGTTTTGTTCGTATTATCATGTGCAAACAATACATAATGCCAGTATACACAGCATAACTTGGAATAACAGAAAAACGCTACAAGTTTCACACAAATGGAGACAAGACTTTGGAAACCTCAAGAGCACTAATGCTAACTTCTGTGTCTTGCAGAGTACATGAGGCTGACGACAAGCGATATCTTAAGATATGAGCTGAGCGGTGCTCACCCCGTGTTCACAAAGTTCGGACCCTACACTGGTTAGCCTTCTTCCCCGTGACGTCAGCATGCTGCCGGCTGTCTTTCTCATGACCCACTCTCCTGTCGGGCCGCAGGCAGCATCTTTAATTCATTATACAGCTTCCAAGATGCTGCATTCCAATAAACCGCGTTTGTTTTTGCTGAAGTGGGCTGTATGTGCTGCAGTTGTTATCGAAGACACTCTTCTTCTAATTCAATCATGAGCACGTTTGGTGGTAAAACATTGCCTTGGTCTCTCCTTTTCTCGCTGCTGTATCTCGAAAGATGTCAAATATAGCTATTACTGTAACGAAATGTCGCGTCACCAGTGGAGTGGGCCATAAAGTAGTTGTACAATATGTAAAAATATGCATGAATCCGCAAAGTCTATGACTGCACTCCTGATGATGTTCCTTTCAGTTTGCGACGCCGTTTATCTCCAGAGTTAGTTTATGCTTGGTCTTCAGCAGTGCTGTTTCGAAGCAAGGTGCCATCCAGTGTAATCATTACTTCAGTGCATGTTTCCTTGTGTTCCTGACATTCAAGTGAAAAACATACCTTCCCGATTTCAACAGGTTCAGTTTTAGCTAGTTCTGTTAATAGTATGTGGGGAAAACGTCCACGGCGATATACGAGTAAAACATTTTCTCAAGAACCACAAATTTCTGGGAAAATAGCAAAACTATCAGCTTAGGTGAAGTTTCTGCTCTCTTCTGGTAGACCATATTCACGTAAATACGTATTGCACATAGACATCATTAAAGTAAGCCTTTTCTCTGTTTCCTTACATACTTCTCTGGCCTCCAGATTCCACAAATAAACTTCATTGATATTTGGACGAGGAATTCCGCCGTACGCAAAACACCTTTTCTGCTTTGTTTTACCCACAAATGTTTCAGCACTTTTTTGCTATCTTGAGTGGGCTATTTTTAATTTTCTTGCTGTAAAATTGTTGTTACACTTAACATTTAGCGAAACTTTTGGTACATAATATTTATACTTGTGAATAGATAATTGTTGTAAATTATTATTCATCGTTTGTTCATAGTTCACAGTTGAGATATGTATTAACGACATGATACACTGTGTGTTGTTTATAACAATCTGTCCAGAGTTCTAGTTATAGCTTAAGTGCCAAAAGAGTGGATGTATGCATTAGTTTACATACCTTACATGATGATATTGGACATTTACTTTGGTAGCTAGTCTGCTACACAATCTACAACTTCTCATCTGCAAACAGCAAAACGTATTTTTTTTTATTTATCTGGTTCTTATGCAGTTACAAACGGAAATGAGTATGTATATCACGTTTTAGTGTGTAACTTACGGCTCTGATGTTGTAGTGCTTTCTCATATGTTGTTGGCGAGGTGAATAGGCTGATTTCGTGACCTGTGGTCTCTTGACACTGCAGAAGATGATTGTTCATTTACATTACGTATTTCAAATAGTTCAGGTTAAGAAATAATATTTTACGATTTTCTAGGCTTTTGCGATAAAAGAGCGTGATCCACAGTTGCATAACATAGGATCATAAAAAGATAAGTTAATGTTTTGCTTATACATAACTTGGAAATCTTGGGTCAGAATATCAGAGATGTGCATCTTGTTTGCCATAAAAAGTGATTGCTCCGGAAACAAGAGTGGGTCAGTCTTTTGCATCAGTGTTTGAAAGATTAGCTTCTCTACTAAATGGCAAAGAACCAAACCGAACGTCCTTAGGAATTCTTCTCTTTTCTTCATGCTTTAATTTAACTGTAGACTTATTTCCTAAAAAATTTTACTACCTTATAGGACTGCACACAGTTCTTCAGCAACCGCGACTGACAGTTTTTTGTGAGGTGGCTACAATGTTTATTCTGATCTTTCGCAGATTATTTAAACTAATTGCCTTGCCCATTCTATTTCTCCATACAGTAAGATTCGCTTCGCCCATTGTGACACAACGGAAAAACCCTCGCTTCCTTGAATATTCTAACCATTGTCTCGTCACTCTTATGAAGTGGAGATATGTGACACCGCCGATGACGGTATGACCCCGTAACAAGACGAGTAAGCTATATGTTGGCCCTGGTTTTCATTCTCTCCATTTTATGTCGACATAAGTAACAATCGAAATATGACATAAAACGCCACACACTTCCGTCAGTCAGCTTCATTCAGGAGTTCCACATACGACACAACAGTCACACTTCATGAGTCAAAGAGGTGATATTGTATCAAGGGATAAAATCATCCCTATTCGATAGATGAACCTATCAACCTCTTGGGGCGTCGCAGTCATCAACACCATCTTTACCGATGGCAGAAAATGTAAAAAATACCGTGGAGTACGTACATAGGCAGGTGCTAACGCAAAGCGCAGTGGTATAATATATTCCCTGACTGCAATGAATATACTCAATAGATTTTGATTAATTTATTAATCTAAAATCAAAATACAGCCTTTTCGTTGCAACAGATATTTCGACAGTGTACTTCGAGTGCAATAAAAGAGTTGGCTTTATATATCTGTGATATGATGCAACTTCAAACCAATGAAATACTGTATCTGCATGTTGACCATTTTAGGTTGTTGTTGTTGTTGTGGTCTTCAGTCCTGAGACTGGTTTGATGCAGCTCTCCATGTTACTCTATCCTGTGCAAGCTTCTTCATCTCCCAGTACCTACTGCAACCTACATCCTTCTGAATCTGCTTAGTGTATTGATCTCTTGGTCTCCTTCTACGATTTTTACCCTCCACGCTGCCCTCCAATGCTAAATTTGTGATCCCTTGATGCCTTAAAACATGTCCTACCAACCGATCCCTTCTTCTAGTCAAGTTGTGCCACAAACTTCTCTTCTCCCCAATCCTATTCAATACCTCCTCATTAGTTACGTGATCTACCCACCTTATCTTCAACATTCTTCTGTAGCACCACATTTCGAAAGCTTCTATTCTCTTCTTGTCCAAACTGGTTATCGTCCATGTTTCACTTCCATACATGGCTACACTCCATACAAATATTTTTAGAAACGACTTCCTGACACTTAAATCAATACTCGATGTTAACAAATTTCTCTTCTTCAGAAACGATTTCCTTGCCATTGCCAGTCTACATTTTATATCCTCTCTACTTCGACCATCATCAGTTATTTTACTCCCTAAATAGCAAAACTCCTTTACTACTTTAAGTGTCTCATTTCCTAATCTAATCCCCTCAGCATCACCCGATTTAATTTGACTACATTCCATTATCCTCGTTTTGCTTTTGTTGATATTCATCTTATATCCTCCTTTCAAGACACTGTCCATTCCGTTCAACTGCTCTTCCAAGTCCTTTGCTGTCTCTGACAGAATTACAATGTCATCTGCGAACCTCAAAGTTTTTACTTTTTCTCCATGAATTTTAATACCTACTCCGAATTTTTCTTTTGTTTCCTTTACTGCTTGCTCAATATACAGATTGAATAACATCGGGGAGAGGCTACAACCCTGTCTCACTCCTTTCCCAACCACTGCTTCCCTTTCATGCCCCTCGACTCTTATAACTGCCATCTGGTTTCTGTACAAATTGTAAATAGCCTTTCGCTCCCTGTATTTTACCCCTGCCACCTTCAGAATTTGAAAGAGAGTATTCCAGTTAACGTTGTCAAAAGCTTTCTCTAAGTCTACAAATGCTAGAAATGTAGGTTTGCCTTTTCTTAATCTTTCTTCTAAGATAAGTCGTAAGGTTAGTATTGCCTCTCGTGTTCCAACATTTCTACGGAATCCAAACTGATCTTCCCCGAGGTCCGCTTCTACCAGTTTTTCCATTCGTCTGTAAAGAATTCGCGTTAGTATTTTGCAGCTGTGACTTATTAAACTGATAGTTCGGTAATTTTCACATCTGTCAACACCTGCCTTCTTTGGGATTGGAATTATTATATTCTTCTTGAAGTCTGTGGGTATTTCGCCTGTCTCATACATCTTGCTCACCAGATGGTAGAGTTTTGTCATGACTGGCTCTCCCAAGGCCATCAGTAGTTCTAATGGAATGTTGTCTACTCCCGGGGCCTTGTTTCGACCCAGGTCTTTCAGTGCTCTGTCAAACTCTTCACGCAGTATCTTATCTCCCATTTCATCTTCATCTACATCCTCTTCCATTTCCATAATATTGTCCTCAAGTACATTACCCTTGTATAAACCCTCTATATACTCCTTCCACCTTTCTGCCTTCCCTTCTTTACTTAGAACTGGGTTGCCATCTGAGCTCTTGATATTCATACGAGTGGTTCTCTTCTCTCCAAAGGTCTCTTTAATTTTCCTGTAGGCACTATCTATCTTACCCCTAGTGAGACAAGCCTCTACATCCTTACATTTGTCCTCTAGCCATCCCTGCTTAGCCATTTTGCACTTTCTGTCGATCTCATTTTTGAGACGTTTGTATTCCCTTTTGCCTGCTTCATTTACTGCATTTTTGTATTTTCTCCTTTCATCAATTAAATTCAATATTTCTTCTGTTACCCAAGGATTTCTATTAGCCCTTGTCTTTTTACCTACTTGATCCTCTGCTGCCTTCACTACTTCATCCCTCAGAGCTACCCATTCTTCTTCTATTGTATTTCTTTCCCCCATTCCTGTCAATTGTTCCCTTATGCTCTCCCTGAAACTCTCTACAACCTCTGGTTCTTTCAGTTTATCCAGGTCCCATCTCCTTAAATTCCCACCTTTTTGCAGTTTCTTCAGTTTCAATCTGCAGTTCATAACCAATAGATTGTGGTCAGAATCCACATCTGCCCCTGGAAATGTCTTACATTTTAAAACCTGGTTCCTAAATCTCTGTCTTACCATTATATAATCTATCTGATAACTATTAGTATCTCCAGGATTCTTCCAGGTATACAACCTTCTTTTATGATTCTTAAACCAAGTGTTAGCTATGATTAAGTTATGCTCTGTGCAAAATTCTACAAGGCGGCTTCCTCTTTCATTTCTTCCCCCCAATCCATATTCACCTACTACGTTTCCTTTTCTCCCTTTTCCTACTGACGAATTCCAGTCACCCATGACTATTAAATTTTCGTCTCCCTTCACTACCTGAATAATTTCTTTTACCTCGTCATACATTTCATCAATTTCTTCATCATCTGCAGAGCTAGTTGGCATAAACTTGTACTACTGTAGTAGGCATGGGCTTTGTGTCTATCTTGGCCACAATAAAGCGTTCACTATGCTGTTTGTAGTAGCTAACACGCACTCCTATTTTTTTATTCATTATTAAACCTACTCCTGCATTACCTCTATTTGATTTTGTATTTATAACCCTGTAATCACCTGACCAAAAGTCTTGTTCCTCCTGCCACCGAACTTCACTAATTCCCACTATATCTAACTTTAACCTATCCATTTCCCTTTTTAAATTTTCTAACCTACCTGCCCGATTAAGGGATCTGACATTCCACGCTCCGATCCGTAGATTGCCAGTTTTCTTTCTCCTGATAACGACGTCCTCTTGAGTAGTCCCCGCCCGGAGATCCGAATGGGGGACTATTTTACCTACGGAATATTTTACCCAAGAGGACGCCATCATCATTTAATCATACAGTAAAGCTGCATGTAAAGCTGCATGTCCTCGGGAAAAATTACGGCTGTAGTTTCCCCTTGCTTTCAGCCGTTCGCAGTACCAGCACAGCAAGGCCGTTTTGGTTAATGTTACAAGGCCAGATCAGTCAATCATCCAGACTGTTGCCCCTGCAACTACTGAAAAGGCTGCTGCCCGTCTTCAGGAACCACATGTTTGTCTGGCCTCTCAACAGATACCCCTCCGTTGTGGTTGCACCTACGGTACGGCCATCTGTATCGCTGAGGCACGCAAGCCTCCCCACCAACGGCAAGGTCCATGGTTCATGGGGGAAGCATTTTAGGTTTGGCAAGTGAAATAGCGTAGACCTGTGTCTGCAGTCCCTCAGTGACCGTATCAGTTCTGTTAAGACATATCAGCGGATACCAATCCATCTATGATATGCCATAGTATAAAAACAGTGAATACGTTATGTGCAGTGTTCATCATTTCAAATTTGGTGAGTGAAACGGCTTGTACCGAAGTTTCCTGTCTCTCAGCGACTGCATCACTTCTGTTAACATACATCAGCGAACTCACTGTATAACGTTGAGAACCTGTCAGGCAAATTTATCTCCATTGCAAAAACGAGTGAAAGGTCCCTTATGGCCACGACGTTCGCTGGTGAATATTCACGCTTTTCTTACTAGAACGATTCAGCGACACGGCATCCGCTTTTCTTGTTCTATCGGTATTCTGATTGTTTTGATATGATCCGCTACGATTTCTTCTCCTGTGCCAGTTTACTAATTTCGGAGCAGCACTTTAACACAACATTCTCAACTGTTTGTTGAATATGTTCCAGTCTTCGTGTTCCCTTACTGGTTTTACATTCTGCGGTACACTCTAGTGCCATGGAAATCATTTTCTGAAATCCAAACACAGAACCTATCTCTCTTCTCCATATTTTACAGAGTGATTTCCATATACCGAGTGATTCAAAAAGAACAAACAAATATGGACTGTTCATTATAGTCAAATTATAAAATGTGGAAACACATTGCATGTGTCACTGGATAAACAAAGGTCCAGCGTTTTCGCACTGCAGTACTGCTGTTCGTTTCTAGTAACACAGCGAGTACATCACCAGATAAATAAATTTGTATGTTACAAATTGCGTGAAATCAGTCCATTCTACAAGTGCAACGTGCATTCCGCCGTGGATCCAGCAAGAAGCCGCCTCTGTACAGGCACGTATAAAATATTCTAGGAAGATGGTTCCACATGCAAAGGGAAGAGCACTGGTCGGCCACTCAGGTCTGATGAAAATGTCGAATGTATTTTAGATGTGTTCAGACGAAGCCGTCAGAAGTCCACAAAACGGAAAGGCCAGGAGCTTCGACTTCCACAAACAACAGTGTGGGCTGTTCTGGAACGACACCTGCATATGAACCTTTACAAGACGGAGTCGCTGCAGCAGTTGATTCCCGCCGACTATAACAGAAGATACGAATATTACCTTTCAGTTATCCGGAATATGGAAGAGGACATATTTTCCGAACTACTCATCTTTTCGGACGAATCGACGTTTTATCTGTGGCCTAACTAAACCACCATAATGTAAGAATTTCGGGGTCACAAAATCCTGGCGTTGTCGACGAAAATGAAAGAGGCTCACTGTGGCTGAAAGCGTTTCATGCCGCTTATGAACCTATCTTTATTGCGGGAAAAACTGTGACAGGACTGTCATACCTGGACATACTGCTACATCGGTTGTTTCCTCAACTTCACGATGATTCCAATGATTTCAATTTTATTCATGACTGCTCCTCGCGTCACTTTCACCTTGGCCTGCGGCGTTATCTTAACAACACCATCCCACAACTCTCGACAGGAAGAGATGGACAACAAGATCTTATTCATCAGTTATTCAGCCTCCCATATCTCCCACCTTACAATCCTTTTCGGCGGGGGTACATTAAAGACAGAACCTCATCCCACTTATGGCAGCTGTCCTTCAAGAGCTGAGAAATCGAATTGTTAAAGCTGCCGACTCAATAAACAGGGACCTGTTGATTCTATTTTTCTAAAGCAACGCATGGTTCTCATGTTCAACGTATGTTACAGTGTCAGTGCGAACGCCAGACTTTAAACCTTCCTCTATCCAGGGACATACGCAATGCATTTCTATCTTTCATAGTTTGTCCGTAACAAACAAATGAAATCTGTTCCCTGTTTTTGAATCACCCTTTATAGGTTTAACCGATTTTGTTTGGAACCTCCTCATTTTTTACCTTATCGAACCATGTAATTTTCAACATTCTTCTATAGCGCCACGTCTTAAAAGTTTAGATTCTCTTCTTTTCCGGTTTTTCCATAGTCCATGATACACTTCCATACAGTGCCGTCCTCCTGATGCACACTGTCAGAAATTTATTCCTGAAATTAAGGCCGATGTGTGATACAAATAAGCTTCCTTTCGGCAGAAATTACCGGGTGATCAAAAAGTCAGTATAAATTTGAAAACTGAATAAATCACGGAATAATGTAGGTACACAGATACAAATTGACACACATGCTTGGAATGACATGGGGTTTTATTAGAGCCAAAAAAAAAAAAATGCAAAAGTTCAAAAAATATCCGACAGATGGCGCTTCATCTGATCAGAATAGCAATAATTAGCATAACAAAGTAAGACAAAGCAAAGATGATGTTCTTTACAGGAAATGCTCAATATGTCCACCAACATTCCTCAACAATAGCTGTAGTCGAGGAATAATGTTGTGAAGAGCACTGTAAAGCATGTTCGGAGTTATGCTGAGGCTTTGGCGTCGGATGTTGTCTTTCACCATCCCTAGAGTTGTCGGTCGATCACGATACACTTGCGACTTCAGGTAACCCCAAAGCCAATGATCGCACGGACTGAGGTCTGGGGACCTGGGAGGCCAAGCATGACGAAAGTGGCGGCTGAGCACACGATCGTCACCGAACGACGCGCGCAAGAGATCTGTCGGACATTTTGTGAACTTTTTTTTTTCTTTGGTTCGAATAAAACCCCATATCATTCCAAGCATGTTAGTCAATTTTTACCTCTCTATCTACATTATTCCATGGTTTATTAAGTTTCCAGATTTATACTGACTTTTTGATCACCCGGTACTTCTTCGCCTATACTAGTCTGCTTCTTATGTACTCCTCTCTTCGTTTGTAATTATTTTTTTTTTCAGAAGTAGCAGAATTACTTCATTTCTGTCAATTACATTGTACGCAGTTTATCGCTAATCTCATATTTGCTTCACCTCCGTAATTTCTATTTCTTTAGTGTTCTCTCAATCCTTATTCTGTGGTCGATAGGCGGTACACTACACTCCGTTCGCTAACCGCTGATTAAAATCGACGTGAGAGCTAACACTGTAAAGTAGCTGAAGGTCTCGAAAAGCGCTAAACACCGCTTAAGCCTGTCTTTCACTCTCGGTAAGGTAGTGAAACATGGTGACAGGAATGTTAAGAGCCTTCACACAATACGAACTCTTGGAAACCTAGCTGGCAGCAGGTAGCGAATGGCAGAGCGGGCTAATCCCGCCGCAGGGGGGCCACACAGGGGGCGGCGGCCTTTGTTCCGGCGGCCAAATGGCGGGCAGATGCTATCTGGCTGTTTGTCAGCGCCGCAGATGGATCGTGCCGGCTGATACGGCCGCCGCCATGTGAGCGGTGACACTATCTGGCGGCGCATCGCCGGTCGTCCCCAGGCCAGCCGAGCGGCCGCCGCTAACGGCTGCCCACTGTCCAGTCCAGCCCCGCCTCACCACACCTCATCTCACTCCCCTATCTGCCTACCACTCGCCTCTGACGGGTCCTATGCGGGAGGCGCCGCTCTAGGCTAGGCTAGGCACCACACAAGTTTCTCGCGTTTTCCTCTTAGGTTGTGTTTTGAGTTTTGCTGCAGATTGAGGTTTGGGCTCCAGGAGGGCGGTGGCGGTCAAAGTTACTTTTCCCATCCCACTCTAAAAATAACACTGTCACCATCATGTACTACGATTATCTAGGATTTTAGTAATAATGGCCGAGAGACAGCCCAGAAAATGAAAAAGGCTTCTTGATGATGATGTGGTGTACGGGAAGGTGTCGTCGTTGAGTGACTGTATGAGGATACAAGATGACTTGGACAGGTTTTGTGATTGGTGTAAAGAATGGCTGCTAACTCTAAATACAGATAAATGTAAATTAATGCAGATGAGTAGGAAAAAGAATCCTGTAATGTTTAAATACTCCATTAGTAGTGTAGCGCTTGACGCAGTCAAGTCGATTAAATATTTGGGCGTAACACTGCAGAGCGATATGAAGTGGGACAAGCATCTAATGGCAGTTGCGGGAAATGCGGATAGTCGTCTTCGGTTTATTGGTAGAATTTTGGGAAGATGTGGTTCCATCTGTAAAGTAGACCGCTTATAAAACACTAATACGACCTATTCTTGAGTACTGCTCGAGCGTTTGGGATCCCTATCGGGTCGGATTGAGGGAGGACATAGAAGCAATTCAGAGGCGGGCTGCTAGATTTGTTACTGGTAGGTTTGATCATCACGCGAGTGTTACGGAAATGCTTCAGGAACTCGGGTGGGAGTCTCTAGAGGAAAGGAGGCGCACGCCCGGGTTCCCGGGTTCGATTCCCGGCGGGGTCAGGGATTTTCTCTGCCTCGTGATGGCTGGGTGTTGTGTGATGTCCTTAGGTTAGTTAGGTTTAAGTAGTCCTAAGTTCTAGGGGACTGATAACCATAGATGTTAAGTCCCATAGTGCTCAGAGCCATTTGAACCCTTTTGAAAGGAGGTGTTCTTTTCGTGCATCGCTACTGAGGAAATTTAGAGAACCAGCATTTGAGGCTGTCTGCAGTACAATTTTACTACCGCCAACTTACATTTCGCGGAAAGACCACAAAGACAAGATAAGAGAGATTAGGGCTCGTACAGAGGCATATAGGCAGTCATTTTTCCCTCGTTCTGTTTGGGAGTGGAACAGGGAGAGAAGATGTTAGTTGTGGTACGAGGTACCCTCAGCCACGCACCGTATGGTGGATTGCGGAGTATTTATGTAGATGTAGATGTTGACATTTACAATATAAAAATCCTTCTTTGTAGAAACAAAAATCCAACACTACAATACTGACATAAAGCGGTGTGCCATTATGCAGCGTAATGCTCAGACCTAAACAAAGCGATAGAAATTGAAGAAACAGAGAAAAAGGGAAGAAGGTACTACGTAAAATACTCGGTGCAATAAAAGTTTGGGAATACGTCGGTGAGAAAATGTAATGAAGAAATCTATCGCCAAACAGGAAGAAACAGTCTGATGCTCTCAGAAAAGGGAGAATTTCGTTTTATGGTCACTTTGTTCGAATGAACTCTGCAAGATTCATATACAAATCTTTGACCATTTCGACAAAAATTTCAAAACGCAAATCAGCTAGTTCAGGGACCTGAAGAAGTAGTTAGGAGAAATTAACATAACGAAAGCAGAAATTCTAGATAGGTGAACTTTTCGAAAGAAGAATAGGAGGTTAGAATGTTTTCAGGAAAAGATTAGGTAATGACAAGTGAAGGAATGAAGAAATACAGGAAAGACCGAAAATCAGGAAAACAATCATGAGGAGATTGCTTCACATCATTCACAGATGGCCAAAATGGACGAAGGCTCTGAGCACTATGGGACTTAAGTTCTGAGGTCATCAGTCCCCTAGAACTTAGAACTACTTAAACCTAACTAACCTAAGGACATCACACACATCCATGCCCGAGGCAGGATTCGAACCAGCGACCTTAGCGGTTGCGCGGTTCCAGACTGTAGCGCCTAGAATCGCTCGGCCACTTCGGCCGGCAAAATAGAAGAAGGAATAAGAACAAATAAATACTTAAAAACTTAATTGAAATATCCACTACATAAGAAGTAAAACAGAACTGACGTTAATGTAGAGGGATTTCCCTTCTTCTGCCCCATTCAGAATTCTATCTGAATGTCTCGTTAACCGAGTACAACAACTTGAATGCAAAACTGGTGAACATCAAGCACATTACTGACCACATAGATATTTCCCACAGCAGTTTGTTGTTCTGGAACTAATTATCAGGCATCAGAAACTTGATAATAATAAGAAAGTAGCTTGCACGTTCGTAGATTTTTAAGAAGCTTATAGGTCAGTGGACCGTAAGTCTCCCTTTTAATATTTAAAAAAACAAAGTGTGGCCCTCAAAGCCACTGCACTTTTCAGTGAAACACTAAATTGTACAAAATCTAAGGTAAAATTCAGGGCAAAAAATTCGGAAAAATTTTGAAACTAAAATGGCAGTGAGACACGGTGATAGTCTGTCTCCACTATTTTTCACATGTGTTTCAAAAAAAAAAAAAAATGGCTCTGAGCACTATGGGACTCAACTGCTGAGGTCATTAGTCCCCTAGAACTTAGAACTAGTTAAACCTAACTAACCTAAGGACATCACAAACATCCATGCCCGAGGCAGGATTCGAACCTGCGACCGTAGCGGTCGCGCGGTTCCAGACTGCAGCGCCTTTAACCGCACGGCCACTTCGGCCGGCACACATGTGTTTCAGAAACAATAATCCAAGAGTGCCGAAACCTGGCAACAGGGCTTTATATTCAGGAATCATTGTCATTTGGAAGAAACAGCATTTTGATAGATTCTCGGCTTAAGTAGATGACGTGGTGATTTTATGTCAGGACAATGAAACAGCGTAAAAACCAACAGCAATTCTTAAAGAAACTGAAAGAGCAAGACTCCACATACCGTATGAAAAATAGACATATTTATTACGACGGGCGCGCACGAGAAAATCGAGAGAATTTCTCAGAGTAAATATTTAGATGAAAACATTCAGGTAACTAGCAAGGAAAAGACTGGGTAGCGGTGGTTTGCCGTCACGAAATGGAAACTGCTTTCAGCCTTACAAATGGTTCAAATGGCTCTGACCACTATGGGACTTAACTTCTAAGGTCATCAGTCCCCTAGGACTTAGAACTACTTAAACCTAACTAACCTAAGGACATCACAAACATCCATGCCCGAGGCAGGATTCGAACCAGCGACCGTAGCGGTCGCGTGGTTCCAGACTTTCAGGCTTACAGAAGACACCTATAGCAAAAACCGTATCTCAAAATACACAAAACGGAGACGCTACAACACAGTCCTCAAACCAGTGTGTCTCATTTTAAACAGAAAAAGGGACATGGAAGAACTTCAAAACAGAGAACGAACAGTAATCAGGAAAACTTTATGTCCGAATTACACTGAAGAAGAAACGTACAGACAACGAGCAAATAAAATGAAAAGTATATCAACAATTATTCGAATATTTAAAGAACGAAGTTTTCTATCTGTCTCCATGCACATTAAACGGTTCAGACTAACTAGACACGACGTAGAACTCTACGATACCCGCAGCAAAGTTAAAACTGAAACAACCTAGCAGATCGGTGGAGTAAAAGAAGACGTGAAGGAAGCAGGAATAACACAGCTTCAGAAAAGAGCGCATTTTGAGAAAGTGAAAGTGATATGGACTTGAAAATGTAGATGTAGATGTAAAATGGAATAACAAAACCGAGAAAATGTCCCCTTTTGTATATAACGTGATCCAGTATGGCCTAAACGTGAATAGTACCAAATAATTTGCTTACATTAGTGCGTAGTACATCGTCTTACCTCAACTTTCAAGGAATTACAGTTCTACGAAATACATAATTTTAAAATCATTTGTCCGAAAATCTGAGAAATGTGTCATGCAGCCATTTTAAGGACAACAACAAACTCTCCCAACTTTCGCAACATTATAATGTTTTCCTCGTCTTCATGTTCTTCTTCTTCTTATTCCTTTATTTTTAGGCTAAAGTCGATTTCCTTCAGTAGCCCTAAGGTTATCATTCCTTCTTTCCTTGGACGGCCAGTAGTTCTTTTACTTCTTACGACTTTCGCAGTCTTCCGTTCATCCATTCTGTCTACATGTTCGTTCCATTCACGCTTTCTCTTATGCACCCATTCATTAATGAAGTCCACTTTCATCCTTTTCTAATGTTTTTAGTTCTCTCTCTCTCTCTCTCGCGCAGTGTCTTCCCTGTAATCCATCGCAGAATTTTTATTTCCGTGGTTTCCAAAAGTCTTTTTTTAAGTTTTTCTTTAAGTTTATGGTCTTGTCTCGCCTGTGTATGTCATAATTGGTCTCACTTTTGTTTTGTATATTTTTGCCTTTGCATCTCTTCTCACATGCTTGTTTTTCCAAATGGTATTTAAACACGCTGCCTCTTTCTTTGCTTTAATGTCATTACCTGTTGAATAATTTTTCCATACACTTACAATTTGCATCTCCTTGGTTCCACAGATGTAGACATACATTTGGTTTTTTGAGTGGATATAACCATATTTAGGTTTTTGGCTGCCACATTAAACATATGTAAAAGTTTCTGCAGGTTATCTTCATCGTTTGCCAGCAGAAATTCATTGTCAGCATAACGAATGATTTTCAATTTTTCGCCCCCCATTCTATAAGCGCTACAAGCCAGTGCCGTCTTTATTACCTTGCCATGAGAATATTAAAAAGCAGTGAGCGTACACAATATTAAATCAAAGTATGCACTCACCATCATCAATGTTTCACTTGCCGATTGTTCAAATGGTTCGAATGGCTCTGAGCACTATGGGACTTAACTTCTGAGGTCTTTAGTCCCCTATAACTTAGAACTACTTAAACCTAACTAATCTAAGGACTTCACACACATCTATGCCCCAAGGCAGGATTCTAACCTGCGACCGTAGCGGTCGCGCGGTCCCAGAGAGAACCGCTCGGCCATTCCGGCCGGCTACCGATTGTAAATACTGGTCTTCAGACTATGGCTATGTGAATATGCGAACTTGCAAACGGAGAAAGAATGTTTATTTCAGTTGCTTTCGCTTCCGTTCGAGTCAACTCTGCCTTAATACTCCATGTCAGGCTTGCTGCAGGTACGCACGGTCATCCTTTGAGTGGGCGAATTTTCCACGTTGGAACGTTTTCTGCAACCGATCAGATAACAAGATCATCATGTGGGCTAGTCCACAGGCCAGAAACTGAAAAATGTACTGTGTTGAACACACTTTTCTACAATTTCTCGCCATTCTCAAGATTCCTATCTTTCATACTACTTTACTTTCCGAATTACGGCTTAGAAAGGTAAACTTAAACACTAATCGCGGATTAGCACAAGGAGCAAGCTATAATCGTGGGACATGCGATCATCGTGTAGACAGTTCCTCCAGCCGATATGGCCTCTAAATGAATCCTGACGATGCTTCTGCTTCTTTGTTCAAGCATCTGCACATATGGCCTCACAAGGGCTGACTGGACCCCTCACCACACCTTCCCCTTTCAGAAACAATTTGAGGAATTATCGGGAATCGAAACCGGGGCCTTTCGCACCGAAGCTGACAAATTAAAAAAAATATCTAAACATGTATGTTTATAGTTTTTGGGGTGGAGGATGGGGACTGTAAAGCGGAAAGACGTCCTCCCCCTCCCCTTGCTACCACTGCTGCTTTTGTTGCCATACGTCTGGATGTTAGGGGACGAGCCCTATATTTTAACAGATGTATTTACGTCCGCCGGGCGCATTTATTTCTAGGAAATGTCAACCATTACTTGATAGCGGTAATGGAAGTCGAGTACCGTGACTATGGATTACATTACTCGAAGAAATACACCAACGAGTCAAACTTTCGTATAGCTATCTTTTGGCACCGGACAGTGAAAGTTTGAAATTTCATCTCGGCCTATATATAACACCAGGCATTCAATATAATGCACAAAATCCCATTGCGTCCTGCTGATCAAACCAAAGTACTGAAAACAATTAAAAAACTGTAACTATCAAGACTACAGTTAAAAATTAATAAATGAGTTAAATATCAAAACAAATTTCCATATAATCGGTGTCATAGACAAACCATTTTATTCTGTTAATACCAGAAAGTCACTAACCACTAATTAGATAATATATGTTAGTTTCTAAGATAATCATTTTATATCATTAACCTAAAAGAAAGACACCTTTAAAATAACCAAATGTAAATCATTCCTGTCTACTTTTTGTATATCAGTCAAGGAATATGACACCACTAATTTTTACCTGTCATGCAGATGCATCTATCAAAATTGAAGGTCGGCGGCGTTATGTCTATAAGTGTAGCAGACTTCAGAAGAAGATAAAAATGTATGTCTCATGCATATAAAGGTAAAACAATGAGCAAAAAGATACAAATAAAAGTTTGAGCTAGTAACTATTAATTAAACTTAAATATACAGCTCGTAAAATGATGTAGGTAAACGATTTATAATACTGCACAGGCAGCTGAGGTATTCATAATGTGGTTGATTAAAACTTAGTTCTGATGAAGATATAAAAGTATTTTGCCTACTGAAGGTAGGTGAAAGAACGAACCACTTCATGGAATAAATAATGTTTGTAAAATGTGGCTCATTGTCATATGTCTTCAAGTAATTTACTACATTTTCTCATGGTCACTGTTTTGAGAATGGTTTACGAAATTCTGCTTAGGGAAAACTGATTCGATGCTCTAATCTTGGAACGATATTTAAAAGTTGATAATAGAAACTTTTGATATGGATTTTCGTCAAAACATTAGTTCGGTGTTTCCGTAAGTGACGTCAGAGTGTCAAAAGGGAAGTGGGTCTTCACTTCAGTGGTGTAATGTTGTTGCTTTAATTTGCTATGAAAGCGGTGCTGATATTCAATAAAAGCGGGTTAAAGCTGTGAGCTGTCTGGGGAAGTTAACCTTGCATTACTGAACAACTGTTTCACCAGGTATCCAGTCTAGCTTACCAAAGTCCCAACCAGACTAACATTAATTATAATCTTTTAATCGTCATACGACAACCGGTGATATATATAAAAAAGAGAATTTAAATAAAAAGAAATAAATCAGTTTATATTTGGAAATTTATTTCAACATTGATCATTGAAATTTCAGCATATTAAACTTGAGTCATAACTAAGCTGGTGCCTTATTTAGGACTGTGAAAATGTGAGTTTGTAATCTTACGGAACACATCAAATATGGAGCCAAGATTGGGAGACTGCATACAACACTGCATTCATAAAATAACACACGACGAACGTTGAAACATATGCAAGAGGAAATTAACCACAACCAACCGATTCAATTTTCACCCAAAGAAGTTACGTTCGTAGCGCAATCCTGTCCGCCATGTAATTACCACACACTGGTATACTAAATTCATACTAACTCTCTGTGAAATCTTCCCGAAAAGAATAGCTGAGGGCTACTTTGATGAGTACACCACATGCTTCACGTGGTCAACTTGGTTTACGCAAAGAGTGTAACTCCACCATAATTTTGATTATTAAAATAAATTACATCGAAGAGCAATTTACAAAAGAAGAACCTCTAACTGGTTACTATCGTCTTACTATTAACCTAAGCACGTGGTACTTGTCTCACAAAGTACACCCCACATGGGTTGAACATAAAGAAAAGTTGCTATATTGAATAATATTGTCAAGACGAGACGTTATAATCTCACGCACATTCGCATTTAAGATTGATGAACTTAGTTAGAGTTACTGATCAACACGTGGTTCCACTTTACTCACAAAATAGTGACAAAGCAACTACCGGAATATATTCTGAACTTCACACTCGAATTACACTGCGTTGCAATTTAAGATAACATTAGATATTTTAGAGCTAAACCTGAAATAAAGGTGATTAAATTTTCAGTTAGGCTGAACTTAAGAAATCCATTGTCCTACGGACTTAGCAGACACGCGCTTAGCCGGAGATCTTACCACTTTAGACGCTCTCCGCGGACAGACTGACCTGGGCTCCTACCAAGGGTGCTTCCGTATACAAAACGGAAGTGACCAGAGAGGCAGCTTCCTATACCAACATGACAAGGGACAGACAGGACCATACTAAGCATAGAAACCTCTCCGCTTTTAGAAAGCGTAGCTACCTGTTCCGACGTTGGTCCTACTGTTCTCTAGCAGACAGGCTTGTCTGCTACCCTCAAGCATGCAACTACAAACACATTTGCTCATTCATCGTCTCACACAGAAGGGAAGGGGGATTACAGTATCTTATCATATACAGTATATAAAAGAAAGCGGATGTAGGTTCCGTATGATACTGTGTGACATGAATTACATATATGAATTACATATAAACTGTGCTTTAAAGTGTAGTAGTGTGGCAGATCGTTCTTGTTTATGTGTAAAAGTAACACGTTCCACTGCTCAGTCTCCTCCCAGATAGTCAGAAACACCACAGTAAATTTAAAAGAGGAATTTATGCCGTAAATGACAACATATTTAAGAAATTAACATGAAAGGAATCCAACAGAGACCTTTCAGTGGCTAATGTGAAACATGTATGGAACACTTCATTTTGTGTATGCAGAGACGTAAGGTAGTTGTTTGTTTAATTTAATCATTAACTTGTTGACAACCAAGTAAATACACTTCTTTAGACGAAAATAGTTATGAAAGAAGTATGAATTGTATGTTTTCTGATAACTTACATAAGAAATACACCTGTTTTAAAAATGGACGGAAAGAAAGTGAATCGAAAGCATAAGTTGTGATATGTTAGTGTGGCCTATAGAGGCATCAGCAGATTAATAAAGACACATCAACAATGAAACACACAAATGGCTCTAAGGTGTAGCTCAAATGAGGGCAATAATCAATCGTTTCTGACCACAAAATTCTCGGCAACATGGTAGTACGACGCAATTCTAAAAAAGTAAAACGGATGGCATTGTTGTCTTCTATGCCTAGGTAAATTTTTATGGATTTGTCTTGTATTTTAAAGTTTCTATATGTGAATGTTACTTGTGTGATGGTTTGTACACGTGCCATCCTAAAATTATGGCATAAACGTTATACATACTGTAAAGGTTGATTCACACTGACCGTCACACAATGACACGCGAAAACACTGATCACAGCAATAGAAATCGAAGACGTCCTAAACACTCTCTTTTTATATATTTTCTCCTGAACAGTCTGGTGCATCAAATTGAAACTTACTTCACTTACTAAGGCACAATGTCATTTGGCGGTTTAAAAAATTCATTCAAAGATAAGGGAAATTAGAGCGAGTACTGAGGCGTTCAGACAGTCGTTTTTCCCTCGCGCTATCCGCGAGTGGAACAGAGGGGGGAAATATGACTTTGGCGCGAATTGTGCCCTCCGCCACACACCGCTTGGTGGCTAGCGGAGTATATATGTAGATGTAGACAAACATAAAACATAAGTTGTAGCTATGTTTCAGTAAGTAAATAAGAAATGTTATATTAAACCTTATATATCTTAGTTGCAGACGCCATAAGGAATTTCCACTCGAAGCTAATGGATACAGTTTATGTATCAGATGTGCGGAGAAGTGGTTGACACTCAGCATCCAGGTCGGAAGAAAGCGTGTAAGTGGTTCATGTATTGTTCATTCGAAGTCCTCAGAAATCATGAAGACGGGCAGCTCGGCCGGCCGCGGTGGTCTCGCGGTTCTAGGCGCTCAGTCCGGAACCGCGCGACTGCTAAGGTCGCAGGTTCAAATCCTGCCTCGGGCATGGATGTGTGTGATGTCCTTAGGTTAGTTGGGTTTAAGTAGTTCTAAGTTCTAGGGGACTTATGACCTAAGATGTTAAGTCCCATAGTGCTCAGAGCCATTTGAACTTTTTTTTTTTTTTTTTTTTTTTTTTTTTTTTTGTGGGCAGCTCGCAAAGGTGGTTCAACCCAACGGAAAATGCGAGCTGTTGTGAAGAAAGCGTTGAATTTTTTTACGTGGATACCACATTACTGCTACGAATTATCGCCGGATAACTGTGATCATCGGTTGGAATAAGTTGAGATAATGCTTACTTGGTATATACACTGGTCCGATATTTTCGGTACTGTCCTGTGATCAGGGGGGGGGGGGGGTGGCGGTTGTTAATCGACACACTTGTTATTATAGGAGAACAGAGGATACGAGTGGTTGTCAAACAAAACCAAATCGCTCAGTGGTCACAGTGTGGTGCAGTATGACATCCACGAACGTTGTGGGTCCATACCTCGTTCGGGACACAATGAATGCAGAACGGTACCTTGATGTGCTTGAAATTTATGTTCACTGTACTTCATCCGCATTGGACCATTACATTGGCCTAAAATTTATAGAAGTCTTACTTCACATCACCTGTCCCTGATTGGCTCGACACCCATTTTCCAGCACGCTGGTTGGGACGTCGTGGCCTTTTGAATGGCCAAAAAAGAGTCTTTACCCTGTGATTTCTTCCTATTGGGGAGGCGAAGCAGAAAGTTTATCGCCCAAAACCAAAAACTCTTGAATAATTGGAGGAGAGAATTTCCCAGTTCTTGGAAACGTACTGCTGGAATATCTGCGGAAGTCTGGTGCAACCATCAGCGTTCGTTTACGTTAACTCGTATATTATGGTATTGATTATGTTGAATTACAGCAGTGTATAACAATTCTACCATTATAAGGAACAAAATTTTTTTTATTTCATAAAAACTAGTTGGGTATTTTAAAGACTATAAACATTTTGTTATAGGGAGTTAGTTCTCGCCCACGCTGTATATCAGTGCTAGGTTCATCTACACATTAGGGTTTGTTCTGAATAATTCAGTGTACGTTCGCTCATACCGATATCTCACAAAATGGCAAAAAGCGTAACATATTACCACGCTGAGAACCAGCCCAGGGAAGAAGAAGAAATCAAATGAAGTGCAATTAGTCTTACTCCTCTGTATAAGAAATAATTGTCTTTGTAAATGGTGGGTTTCGCCTTACAAAAGAATACATGTTAGATAAATTATTTTCTTCTTTTCTTTGCTTATTCTTAGACGAAGATTCATTTGGAGAATGATTTTATTTTATAGTGATTTCCTCTCGTAGCAAGTCTTTAAATATGGCATAGTCTGTTGGCCGTCTGGCGTCTCTCACGTCCCATACAAAGACGTTTGCACGGAAAGGCATTTTCTCGTGACGAATAAGGGCCGTAGTACTGAGAAAAGAGAAAACAATCTGTTAATTTCATTTTCACCGACTATGTATATGTTTTAAAACCGTATGGTACTGCCAGAAGAAGTGAAACAGCTTGCTGCTAGGTATTCATTCGAATGAATTCACCAGTTCTCGCAACAATAACGAAATGACAATATAATGAACGATACTAAATTAATAAATACACATATCAGTGAAAAAGTAAAGGAAAACGTCAAAAATATTCCTAAATTGCGTTAATATATGCTTAAGCTCCTGCTACCAGAGTGGTTCATTTCGTACTATAACAATAACGATTTTTGCATAGTTTTACACTTGCATCTTCTAAATTCAGAATTTACTGTGTGATGTAATCGGAGTTTAATACAAACTACATAATTTCAGTTTCTGTCTTCTAATATGTGAATGTGAAGCACTGCTTTAAAATTCTAATCATATTGTCAATCACTCTACCTCCTTTTCTTTGTCGATCTGTGGTTTTGAAGCTACTGTGTACCGCCCAGCGACCAGACCTCTAATGCTAATTTGTACCCTCAGCACTTGCTTAGCGAACCTATACTTTCTGAACAGTCATTGGGTCCAAATTCTCTCCAAAGTCCAGTAGGATTAAAAACAAATGTAATTTTCCACAGTAAAATTTCCTCCTAGGTCTTAATAACGCCCGTTCGCATAGACTACATCCAGCTCCAGAATACTAAAATTGTGACAAACATGCACATTCGACACCCAGTACCTCACAATCTTCGTTTATGGTATTCAATTGAACCAGTTCTACAGGCGTTATTTTCACTGACGGCTGTGTTAGCATTACATCAAATTTTCGTTTGATCATACTAAATAAAAATTGTTAAAAACTGTTCTTTACATATATCGGTACATAGCGCACAGAAAAAGAAAGCTAAATTCTTTCGAACAAGGTATGCTTGTGCAATAATTGCGTAAGAAGAAGAACAATGATGGCATTCGGATGTCCTTAAAACAAAGTGGCGTGGAAAAAAACCGAAGGCGTTGTCAGTCATCTTGATATAATAAGCAGCAGTAATGGCGTTGCGGCAGCACCTGAGCTCGACCGTGAAGGAAATTAATACAACTTATTCTGATGAGGACCCTTCTCCGTCTTTTTTTTTAAGGCGAGGCCCGTGTGAGTTTAATTGGTGACTTTTAATATAACATTCCTAATTAAGCGGCCTGCTTTGAATAATACAACGGACCTAATTAGAGTCTGAAGTGTATGTTTTTTGACGCGTCCGTCATCAGGCGGAAATCCCGAGAAAGCTAAGGCCGAGAAGCGTGGCTTGTCAGTGTACACGGTGCAAAACTGTGTGTTCTACTGTAGATAAACCGTGACTGTGCGGCTACACTTTGGCGCAACTGTACAGGAACGTTATTACTGTTTTTTTTACGTATATATAAATAGATATCGTTGACATAGAAGGGCTGTATGTTCTGTGGTTGCAACTGCAGATGTCACGAAATTTCTTACTCAGAGAGAGAGGAAAAAGGCTGTCTTTTTCACCGTGCAGCCGCAGAAGAAGCCCATCAACAAAATATTGGATTTTAGTGCCCTGTTACCTCTAATTTTTCATCGAAGTGTTGTTTGTGTGCTATGCTGTTTTTCATTCATCAATGTCACTTCCGACAACAAACATTTCATCACGTTTAATCACTTCTCCATTGTATACAGCATTTTATAGCATAATAGTACAACAGTGTCACAAGATGAGATTAACCCTAGATTACTAAATCCTCGTAAAATTTATGATTGCAGTACGGTAGAAAACACGACAATTTCTCCTTAATTTGGTATTTAACATACCACTGGAGGTCTAATAACAGTAATTAACTAACGCATAACCCGGTCATGAAATGTCGTGTGGCTAGGGCCTCCCGTCGGGTAGACCGTTCGCCTGGTGCAAGTTTTTTTGAGTTGACGCCACTTCGGCGACTTTCGTGTCAATGATGATGAGATGACGATGCTTAGGGCAATACAACACCCACTCCCTGTGCGGAGAAAATGTCCGATCCTACCGGGAATCGAACCCGGGCTCATTGGCATGACAGTCCGTTGCGCTGACCACTCAGCTACCGGGGAGGACATGCATAACCCTTAAATTATGACTTCGTTTTAATCAAATTTGGAGTGGTAAACTTAATGATGGTTTAATAGTAATGTAACATCCCCCCCTCCCCTTTAGTGTTCTAGTGTTAAAGCGGTCTGAAGATCTGGATGAGATCTTCTAGCCGGTGTCCTGTCTCTCAAATTCCCCAGGTGTTAGGCCTGTCGTACTCACTGAGATCGCTCACAGCACCATCTGAGAGACTACAAATCACCATCTAGTTATTCATAGAACATGTTGGATTTCCGAGTACATACATTACCATCTACCTCCTACCACTCACCTATGACTTCAAACACACACAATCGTTTCTCAGTATATCAGTAACTCATTTCTTTTCACACTGATTCTTCCCGACGACTCCCTTCAATTTCAGTCCACTCTTCATCATTACGAAATTGTGATCTTGATTCGATAACCCCTCTGGGACACGTCTTACATCCCATTATCTGAGTTTCGAATCTCTGTTTGGCCATGAAATAATCCAAGTATACTTACTCCACTTGGGGTATTTGAACAGTGCATTCGCTATTACTAGCTGAAATATTTTGTAGAACTAAATTAGGCTTTCTCCTCTCCTGTTTCTATTACAGAGCCCATATTCTTTCCTAATTCTGTCTTATGTTCCTTTCCCTGCTACCTCATTCCAGTCCCCTGTTCTAGTTGGGTACTATTGGAAATTTCGTAGCACTATGTATAAACAATAGGGGTAATGCAGCGTTTAAGACTTTAGTCTTACTGCCCATAATTATGCGATACGTGGTTTCCCTAAACACCGTTCGAGAAATGCAGGTGTGACTAATTTAAACATGCCATCTGAGCGAGTTCTCTGTCTGTAAAGACCTGTACGACAACGGAACGGAAACTCTCAACTTTCCTGTCGTCATTCTGAGCAGTATTGAGGGCACTACTCTTCTTAAAAGTCACGTAAACGACATTGTGCAATTTCAATTCGCCTTGTCGGTTTGCCGAAAGATGAGATGCATCAGAAGCTGCAAATATAGGGTGCCAACGATAATTGCTTGAAGAGGTACCACAGTTGTGTATGGGAAGTCGAGACGAAAACTTTGATACAGGACACTAGTATTTCATGAAGTCTGGAAACGAAAACCTCACATTAGCCTACGAAACCTACATAAGCTATAGCACATGCGAATAGCGTCAGAGTTTGAATATACCGTCGCCCTCACGTCACAGGCTTATTTGGTCAGAAATTAAGAAATTTTATTTCGTTAATATAAGTAATTTAAACTTTACCGTGAGGATAAACAGAAAAAGAGTTTTGTAAACTTGTACGAAACTTAATTACATTTGCAGTGCGATCCAGACTTAAACCTTAGAAACTGAATAGTCTCGTAGTAAGAAATTCAAAGAAACAAAACGATTTAATTGTTACTTTCATGCTGTCAAAATTTCACAAAATTTTGAGGTAACATTTATACATCCGTCAATTCCACATTTTTAAGTGTAAAAACAAGGCCTATTTAACATTCAAACGCGATTTTAGAGAGGAAAAGTAATGAGTTTCAGACGCTTAAGATCGATTAAGCCGATAGTATAAAAGCACGGAGGTAGCGCCCACACGCTGAAACTCACGTGGCTTTTATAGGCCAATTTGAGATCGTTTCAAGGCTTGATAGATCACAAGTGTCCTATATACCGTATGGTTCGTCTCGATATCCCCTACACCACTGCTAAACGTTGTAAATAGTCATGGTCAGCACCTTGTGCAACACGCATACCATCGATACTGTTCGCAGAAAGAGAGAAGCAGTGTTCTCCAAGCGTCTTAGGAGACAGTGTATAGACGGGTACGTCCACCTGTAGATTTGCCTACAGAAAAATGAAGGACCTGCTGAAATAAATCCCAGCTTATCTCGCAGAGGATTATATGTAGCCAGAATATGGAAGTTCTTATGATCCCTTAAACGTATGTGAATGTCTTCCACTGTCCATGTTTTATGACAATACTCGAGCACACGGGCATCGTCTTGTGAATGAATATACTAAACTTCACCCACTTAGGGCACGAAGAAGGTAGTTAGATCTACTGATCTATATCCCACAGTGCTTGAGCGTGCACTGTTCTTTCCTAAGATTCTTGCCACATTGAGAAGAGCAGCCTTCTATAAGCAACGATATTAATTTTTTTTCGGATCTCATAGAGATCATAATTATCGGATTACATGCCACTGAATGTGCTGTACCGTTACTTACAGTAATCACATGGACGTTACTTAGGTCAAAGTAACACATCAGCTTTCAGTAGGCTCTTTCTAACATGATCTAAGTCCAAAAATAATTACCATGTCTGGAACTGTGTTCTACGTATGTGATGAGTATCGCAGCTCCACCTATTCCCATAATTTTCAGCTATTTGTCTTTATATCTTGATGGGTTGAAATCGCTGTTCGCGTACAAGTAAGTTTGAAAAACCATATCGAAGTGACACACATTGTTCGTTTTAAAAGTACACGAACTGTGTGTTACCTTTTCCTAGCCCTCTCCGAGTCTGAGCTCGATCTCCATTGACCCCGTCGTCAACGGAATGCTTAATATTAATCTCCCTTCCTTCCGCTTCCTTTCAGTGACTGCAGGCAGCAAGTGAATCGTTAGAAAGGTGCGGGATTCACTTAGTAGTACATATAGGCCCTAGCATTGCTGAACCAGGTTCCAGGTTGTTACTGACTCCGAATTGTAATTCTTACCTGATAATGCTTTGCTAACATTGTCACGTATTTCAAAACGCCTTTCATAACACGAACATGTGTCGTAAATCCTTCCTAATCTTGTTTACATTCGTGTGGCATTAATCATCACGCTCTCACTTGCCTGGTTCTATTTTTGACGCTGATAACAGTACTGAAATAAGTGTGTAATCTCGCACGTACATTGTTTCTCAGTCTACAGTGACGCATTTTTGCAGCGACATACACAGATCGGTTTGGATGTGATGTTTGTCGGACATCTTATGCAACAGACGGAGGTTTTCCTAGAAAGTTAAAACAAAGCTTTCTGTCTGACGTTTTGTTGTTTTGGTCTTCAATCCAGAGACTGGTTTGATGCAGCTCTCCATGCTGCTCTATCCTGTGCAAACTTCTTCATCTCCCAGTACCTACTGCAACCTACATCCTTCTGAATCTGTTTAGTGTATTCATCTCTTGGTCTCCCTCTACGACTTTTACCCTCCACGCTGCCCTCTAATACTAAATTGGTGATCCCTTGATGCCTCAGAATATGCCCTACCAACCGATCCCTTCTTCTAGTCAAGTTGTGCCACAAATTTCTCTTCTCTCCAGTTCTAGTCAATATCTCCTCATTAGTTATGTGATCTACCCATCTAATCTTCAGCATTCTTCTATATAATAAAAATAGTGGCTCTTAATCTGCGTCTCTTGATCACTTTAGGCCGGCCGGAGTGGCCGCGCGGTTCTAGGCGCTACGGTCTGGAACGGCGCGACCGCTACGGTCGCAGGTTCGAATCCTGCCTCGAGCATGGATGAGTGTGATGTCTTTAGGTTAGTTAGGTTTAAGTAGTTCTAATTTCTAGGGGAGTGATGACCTCAGATGTTATCTCCCATAGTGCTCAAGAGCCATTTGATTTGATCACTTTAGACACAAGAACACTTATATGAAATGTTATTTGCTGCGATTTAATATTATCTTTATCTTGAAACTTTCTCCTTCCTGTACTTTGCCGTGTAAACTCTTGCAAATATATGGAATACTGTAAAAATAATGGATGCACAGAGCTAAAGATGGGCGGTGTAGTCAGCGTCTGAACAATTAAGTTTTTTTTCTTTTTTGCTATTTCTTATTGCCTCAGAATATGATTTGTTAATTTTCTACTTCTCTCGGATACGCTGTTCAATAACATCCTTTTTTGCCTGTGCCGTTAAGAAGTAAAACATTGTTAATCCAGTTGCTCCGGTGTCTGGTGTACGGTGTGAAACGTCCCCTTTGAACAATTATACAAGACTATGCTTAAACTGACACACAATATTTTTAGCGCAACGCAATCTGACTTTCAAAAATCCCTACAAAAGAATGGCCCTGACTAACATTAATCTATACCTTTCACACATCACTTACCTCACCAAAAATCTTCGTTACTCGAACTACTGCAATACAGCGAACGCCACTACTGCCAGCTAAATAAAAGATTCAAACTACTGAAGGCACTAACTACTGATAGGCATAGTTAGCAAATGAAAGATTTTAATAGAGAACGAACAATGTATTTACCTTAATAATCATAATATATATAGCAGTTCATGCCATCCCGTCTTACAAATTTCAAATCTCCGCCATTTCTCTCCCCACATCCACCACTGCTGGCGGCTCACCTCCAACTGCGCAACGCTACGCGCTGTTAACAGCCAGCTGCCGCTGCCCGAAACTACAATGGCAGACAACAATGCAAACTAGCCACAGACTGCACACAGCACAGCCAGTGATTTTCATACAGAGCGCTACATAACGTTGCCAATAAGAAAACATAAACAGCCTACTTACAGGTGATACACTTTATTTTTGGAAATCCAATGATACGACTCACGCTTCATAAACTTTACCAAACACCTAGCTTCAATTGAGCGCTGTACCTCGTCTCTGGCTGGCTTAGTGGGAAGGATACCCGACTGCATTACTCAATCATTCACCTCCATTATGGTGCTTGCCTGCTACGCCTATAATCTTTCTATATATTCCTTTTATTTACCCATCCCCACTTATACGTAATAGTGCGAAAAACGTTTCTACTTGTTTGTTGTTTCTGATATGCGAGTTTCCTATCGTCTCCTGAATTCGAGTTTACTGTTACGTGCGACTTTCTCCTTAGAAGCACTAGAGGCTTTCTCCTAACACGAAGACCGACATACCAACCTTATGAATGGCTCGTCTATGTCTACAGAAAATTATCTGCCGTATCCCGCTTCCCCGGGAAGAAGTTCCGCAAGATGGTAGGAGTCTTCCATTCGCTACCACTAAGTACGTAGCACGACAGTAAACAAAGACTCTCGGGTCCTTAATTTCCGTTTCCACCAACGACAACAGCACTCCTTATGTTACTTCAGCAATGCTTCAGAGCTTGTAAGTGAGCCCCTAAGCCTGTAGTTAATGTTGAGAACATTAGAATGGCAGTCGAGATGGCACAGTGTTCTCAGAATTCCTGCTTGATGTTATGCAGCGGAAAAGAAAAGCAGACTGTTTCAAAATCTTTCTAGCATTTTATTATTGTTGTTGTTATTAAATCGTAGTCTACCCACTAGGATGGTGATGATTTCCATCAAATTCTATGGTAAGATGATCTTTCCAAATATGCATATCTACTACAGCCAATGTACTCTACAATACTTAATAAACATTCTGATCTTTCTCTGCCCCTATTACTTATTTTTCAGTCCTAAACTAATTACTTCTGAATGCATTTGCACATGTGATGCCGGCATGTTTTTTTGACGTGGCTATTTCCTATACAACTGTTTTTCCGTGCTTGCTCCATATTGTCTTCTCCTTCATGATCTGAAAACTTCTTCAGTGAACGTATTAAATAAATGTGGGGTTAGGGGATATCCTTGTATTATATTTGATGATAATGATAATGATGTTTGGTTTTGTGGGACGCGACTGCGCGGTTATCAGCGCCCGTACAAATTCCCAACCTTGGCTCAGTGCAATTTCGCCACTTTCATGAATTATGATGAAATGATGAGTACAACACTAACACCCAGTCATCTCGAGGCAGGTGAAAATCCCTGACCCCGGCGGTATTATATTTGCTGATGACATTGTGATAGTTGCAGACGCCGAAGAAGAGCTTAACAAAATGTTGCAAGTACTACAAGACACTCTTAAAATATGGACATTAAAAGTGAGAAAACGGAAAACAAAAGAAATGGAAGCACGGAAAATTTGGGATAAATTAAAACCAACATAAACATCAATGTTGTCAGAATTGATCAGGTGGAGAGACATTTTTTTAAATCTCTGTATTACAGTCACAGAGGTCAACGGATCTTTAATGAAAGTGAAGAGAAGGACTGCATAGGAAAACAGTGATTTATGATTAAGAACAACATTTTAACAGCAAACACACGAATACAAGTGTCAGAATATCCTTTGCAAAATCATTTTATGGGGTAGACTGCCCTATGGAAGTGAAAGTTGGACTTTGGGTACATTGGAAAAGAATCGACTTGAAGCTGCTGAAAAGTGGAGGTGCGAAAAATGACAAGAACGAGATGGAACGAAAAACGAACGTGGAAATCTTGAGGGAGGTCAACGAAGAGATTATTAAAGAAAATGGAAAAAAGTAACATAAAATTCGTTTTATCAGACGCAAGACCTATATCATTAATATTTTTGAAAGGTACGTGATGGGAAGAAGAGCAAGAGGGCGGCCAGGCGTAAAGTATTTGAAGAAACTGAGAAGAGGAAGGGATGTAACAATTAAATAGACCAGAAACGAACAGCCAGTGACAGAAGAGAGTAGCCGCTTCGACAAGACGTTAGAATATCTACGTATGCTTTCTATCGTGGTATTGTATGTGTTAATTTTTTTAACGTAATGCAATACGTCAGTGTCAACTTCCATAATTTATTTTCGTTTCTTTCTTTTTTATCCAATCTCGTTTCCTCATATGTCAAGTTATACTTTCAAAGATTAATATGCTTCTGTTTCAAGAATTATTTTATCATTTCCTCGCCATTGCTTTTTTAGCTTTGACAGCACGCATATTTCTTCCTACGGTTTCTCCCTTGCCTCTGCTGTTCTATTTTTTTTTTTTTGTGCTGCTTATAACCCAGTTTTATTACTTAGCATGTCACTGTTTTCGTTGTGCAACTCTTCATAGTTTCGTTCTTTTTCTGGCGTTTACATAGGTTAAACCGACTAACAGAAGACTATTTTATATACTTTTCTCTTCGCATTGTGAGCGTAAACTCGGTCACGAGAGCATAATGTTTGCTTGTAGATCGACAAACTCTGAATTAGGTTTACCATTCAGTTCACCTTTCCTTAATCCAACCTCTTTTTTTATTTACCGGTGGAATATCATATCTGTTATTTGCAAGGAGATACGAAGTATCAAACTTTGTATGGACATCATTCCTGACATCCTCATAAATAGTTGGAGTTCTATGAGATAGTTAAAGCTATCGGTGTCTGTGTAGCATAATTTTACATGATATGTATATGTAAGTCGATAACAAGTGTTTTCCAAACATACAAAGTGGCCATTGCTACTGCAACGGGCTTATCAAAGACTACATCAAATCTGTTCAGTTCTATGGCGATTAAATTTTCGTTAAAAATAATACTCCTAGAAAAAATTTGGTTTGGTGCTTAATGCAGCTGCTCTGTATCTGACTTCCCAGGACGTCGCTATCTTATGTCCTGCATCTGTCGCCCATTTGGAATGACTTTTCCTAACATACTATTATTTGTCAGTTTGACATAGTTTTTCTCGAAGTCTATGTTTGCATTCGTTAATTTTTGTACGTTAATCTCACTGTATGTCTTCATCCAGGGATCTTGCCTAAGTGACAAAATCAGATGAATCTTTTTCAATGGTTCAAATGGCTCTGAGCACTGTGGGACTAACATCTGAGGTCATCAATCCCCTAGAACTTAGAACTACTTAAACCTAACTAACCTAAGGACATCATACACATCCATGCCCGAGGTAGGATTAGAACCTGCGACCGTTGCGATGGCGTGGTTCCAGACTTAAGCGCCTAGAACCGCTCGGCCACAGCGGCCGGCAATCTTTTTTAAATGCAATGTACGTCACGAAAATTTTTTCAGATTCCTGCAGTGCATAACACAGATTTTGTTATCATGTAAGGTCAGGAATAAATTTTCCTCTTTACTATAGGATTCTAATGTCACTTTTTCCCGGACATAAGGGCGATTCCGAATAAAAATTGTGAGCACTCTCGGGATATTCGAGATACACTTCAAAATGTACCTTTTGGAAACGTCTGGTATGTTTTCCACCACAAACATTTCAACACTCTTTGGAGAAAGAAACACAAAATTTGACACTAGAAGATACAGCAACATCGCTCAGCTCTACAGACTATTCTCATGAAGATATAGGATGTAAGATTCGTCAACTTTGTCAACGTGTTTGACCAAGGATCTGTTCTTTGCATCGGCATGTCTGACAGAACAGTGGACAATAGCAACAAATCGGAGTGTTTCGTTACTGGTAATAAGCTGCAATTCCGCTTTAGTAATTTTTATGTAGAGCATCCTCCTATCTTGAAATAATCTTAGTTCAAGTTCGATGCACACTTTTTAAGTGATGACGTAAAAAAATTTCAGTAATTGTTTAATCGTAAATTTATATTGCAGTACTGCTCTTGGTGCCATACTGCAATCCTTTCCATAATAAACTTATATTGCATGGCAGAAGAGAAACACTACCTGGACTTAATTTAATCACTTCTTCACCATCTGTTGCATTTTGTTCAGAAGAATTTCTCTTCTTGGTAACGTGAGAAGAGACAATCAATAAAGTCTTGATTCTCTAAACCCAACCCTATTATGAATCAAACGTGTACATATTCGACTTACGAATGCAGACTCGACAGCAACCCATTCATGACCACTGGTTGCACCTGATTTAATGCTATTTGGTACTGCTTCACACATTATTATTGCTGATACAATAATATTACTTGGTTAGTCTCAAAGTCGTCGATGTCTGTAATATTCAGTATATCAAGGGAACTTTTAGGCGGGCATCTTTATCGGACTACTTCAGTTGCAGCTCCCACATAGCGTATTCAATGACAGCCTGACTGCCGCTGCAATCCTTCGACCACTGTTCGCTCAGGGTGTACTAGAAAACAGCTGTTAGCACATTCCGTAATAGTGAAAGAGAAAACGCATGTCTGAGTTAGAGGTGAATTTGGTTCAATTCACTGGTATGACGATGATTGTGTTTACGTGTGATAAATGCCTAAAAGGTAGGCTACAAAAGGAGAAACGTTTTAGGAAGTAAAGGAAGACTTTTTACCAGACAGTTGTCACGTGTTTCAAACTTTGGTGTAATTTTCTGGCAACGACCGACAGTCACTGCACACTCTCAGCTGCTTGCAGAAACTGCAGTACTGAATGAAAAAAGAAAACCTGCACAACTTACAGCAAGGTATCCGTAGTTAAAGTTGTAACACTGTTAACAGTAACACGAACTCACCAAACTTACATTTTTGGGTTGGATACACGCCCTTGAAAGAAAAATAGTTAAGCGATGTTGATGGCTATGATGATATGACACCAGTAGTTTCACTCCACTTTTATAACACGTCCTCCCTCCTACGCCAGCAACTGGTGGGAAGGATATTCCCCGGCGTGTCTTATGTCCTGTGAATTCCTGCTCAATGAGCGATATAGCGCAGAGCGAATGAGTCTGCACATGCGCTCTGCAGAATTTGTCTCGTGAAATGCCTACTCATAAAATTCCCCTCCAGTTTCAATGTGTTTTCTGACAGACAAAAGACGGATAAGTCCTCCTTTTGTCAACATATATGTCATCTTTCTCTTTCTTATTTCCAAGAAATGTGTCGTCACTTCCTCGTCTTTGTGTTGCGCTCATTGTGTTATTTGCCAATAAATATAATTTCATAGTGTGGTTCTCTCAGGTGCTTACTCTATCCATCGCATGAGCAAATCTCCGATACAAGAATTTTATCATGTACAGTTGCTGCTCACAAGAACACCACTACCCGTCAGCTGCCGCTTCTAGCCATGAGCAGTCTGTCAAAGAAAGCATGGTACCTTAAATTTCTTGTTATGGAAAAATAATGCTTTGGAAATCGTGGTGTACCTGCATCAAACTTGATTCGATACATCAAAATTTATTTTGAAGAAAAAATGTATTGCACAAAAACCACGAAGTATTGGGAAATCCCTTATTATAAGACGAGTCAGTATGTCAAGATGATGTATCATATGTTATGACAACAGGAGCTTGCAAAGATTATCTTGAAAGGATGAAAGGGTACAGTACCGCCCGACATTGAAAATAGGTACAACATACTTCATTATTTTTGTCAGAACAACACATTTTTTTCCAATAATAACTCAATTTCAATTAATACAGTGAAGCCGGATACCAGTGTAGGAAAAAATGACAATTTATTTATTTAATTGATCACATGTGCACTCCCACAAAATAAATCCCTACATCCAGTTTGGTGAGATCTGTGAAATGAATGAATGTATGGTCGTCTGCTAACCGCAGATAGTGAATGTGAATATATGATCATCTTTGAGACGATCCTTTGGCCACCTTTGGTGGAACCAAAGAGATAAAACTTACCGGAGCTTTGAGCGCCTGAAATGTGGCTGACCAATACGGTAGCATGGTCTTCCCCCACCTCGACAGAGGTGCGAGATGACCTGAAGAACGGCCATGTTTCAGCACTCTGCCGCTGGATCTTGTGCTGTTAAGACCTGTCTTGGGTGTGCTCCGTAAAGACAAAAGAGTGGAGACATGGTATGCATGTGGAATATTTAAGAGTAGTTTGAAATAATAATTTCTCTATTTCAGGAACTTTTGTGGGGAGAATTAAATGTGAGGCAGGTAATATTAATGGGTTCGTAGTAATCTTCGGAAGTGACCAACGGTCACAATGAAACCACGTGTAGCAATAAGTTGAAATACTTCCGTGTGCTTAAGTTAAGCTGAATTACTAGCGTGTGTACTATAAGTTGAAATATATAAGAAATGGCGTGTGCAGGACTTGAAATTAGAGACGAGTACTTCCACGCTGTGAGTACTGTGTGAGTCTCAATCTGTGTATGAGACAAAGGATAAAGAGAAGTACTCGTCCATGGTATCAGTTGAGGACTCGCGTGTGTGATGAATATGCTCCTAATATTACTTTGCATGTTATGTTTCCGTGTGACGCTTGATTCAAACTATAATACTCTGAGAGAGAAGCAAGGTGAGTCAGCCGTCTATCCAGCAACGCCACTTGGCTTGCATTGCACAGGAAGACGTGCATATATCTCCAGAGTTCATAGTAGGAAAGAAGAACTACGAAGTGGGGCAGTGTCGTGTGAAACTGGGATAAATACTAATTGAAGTGGGAAAGCTGAAAGTGATAATGTTGTGACTATTTATTGTGTTGTATTCCTAGTTGTAGTGTGGTGTATGTCATGTAATTTGGGTATGTGTGGTTTGCATGGAAGAGTAGCTAGGTAGTTGCAGAGGTAGTGGGTTATGCATGTTCCTTTTGTACTGCTCGGTCTGGAGGAAAGTTTCGTGATGATGATTGTGAGAGTCGAAGTGTGAGATATAATAAAAGATCCACCATCCTATCCAGAAAGTGCACTGTAGCGTTAAATAATTACGAGAACATAGGATAGTGAATCACCAATGTAAAGCCATGCCCACTGGGCGGAGTTTCTCATGTGTTATTGTTGTAGGTTATAGAATTTGTGTGTTTAGCTTATAGAATTTGACGGAATAAATAAGATAGTGAAGAGAAAAAGATTGGTGGCCTTTTCCTTCGAATTGTATGTTGTCATGATATCCAGAATTTATAATGTGTGCGCCACTCATATTCAGTGCGATGCCCACGTGTTGATAAAAGCCGTTAAATAAAAAAAAAAGAAAATGTGGTATTGCCAGTGCGTAGTGAACAGTCAGAGTTCTGTAAATTACTGATAGTCAGATGTGCGTTTCCGTTGCGTATTATTCATATAGGAGGATAATTTGTAACTTAATTGTGAGTACGAGAGTTCATGTTACTCGATAAATAAAAATGAATCCACACGCTTGGCAGACCACTCATCTTTCAGGCCTGACTGCTTGATGCCACAGTACGAGCAAGGCATGTGGGTGCCTCTCAAGGAAGATGGTGGCTTGGAAAGACATATAAATAACGATCTTTTGCTGGATAAGGTGGACCACCTGATAAGGGCCTGCTCCAGCCCCCATTCATGTAGCTGTCATTTGTAATACCTAGCTTCTCTGAATTAGTTTAGTAGACTGGTCGTCTGCTATTTTTGCTATTCCTGTACTGGGAGAATTACTGCGTAGATGCCCATTTTTATTGATTATAATTTTTTGTGTTTCACCTCAGACGCAGTTTTACCATTCTTCCACAAATCTCATCATAAATAAGGTCTGCAATGTGTGAATTGCGGGTAATTTGATGGGCATTTGGACCGGTATTTATCAAGATAGTTTTTCTTGCTTCTCTTTGTACAGCCTTGCTGACTTCCGTTGAAACTTATTCAAACGTGGCTTGCCGCCTGATGTGGCCGAGGGCAATGGATCTCCTACCTTTGACTGATCAACCAGGTCAAAGTGTGAAGTCGTGGAAATTTTCAGCACAACATTGTTCAAAAATTTCTCTAGTAAAATGGTGTCGGCGCAGAACAATGAGTCTCCACTTTTTAGCGTCCTCTCGGTTGGGCAAATACCTGGCACTTCATTGGCTGTTTTTACGATTGATCCGCCATCCTCCACTGTGGAAAGATGTACCAGGCAATGATGGATGGATGCCAAGGGCGGAATCTAGAAGGGATCTCTGAGGACACTGTTCCTGCTCATGTTGTGGTGAGTGGATCGTGCTCTTCAGACCATGCTACTGGATGTAGGTAACTATAGCATTTATTTAAATGAACAGCTAAGATAGTCAGAGATGCTCAGTATCGTGTGTAGTGAATATTTACTTAAATTATTTGTTTTCTTCTTATAAGCTTTGAGTACCATCTCTGCATCAAAGTTTCATCGTAATAATAAATGACTACTTTACTTGCCAAGCAGAACTAATAGCTGGATATATATCTAATTTCGTGAGTGATGAATTTGAGAAGTCTTCATATATTTTTGACATGTTGGCTTTGAAGCTATGACCACCCGCAATAGGAACATATAATCCTATTCTCTATTTTCTGATCAGAAGGAATAATCAAAAACCAGAGAAAACGTTCGGTAGTCAGGATTTACTGGAATTATTAGACCTGCAGTGAGTATGGTACGCTTAGCTTCATGCTTCCTTTGAGATCCACCTGTTATAATAGTGCCTGCTAGTATAATTAAGTAATGAATTCTTCCTTAACCAAATGGCATATAATTGTTTCACTACAGACATTTATTTGAGCCCTTATCTGCGTCGCTACTTTAACCATCGTTTAAACTGGTGTTGTTGTTGTGGTCTTCAGTCTTGAGACTGGTTTGATGCAGCTCTCCATGCTACTCAATCCTGTGCAAGCTTCTTCATCTCCCAGTACCTACTGCAACCTACATCCTTCTGAATCTGCTTAGTGTATTGATCTCTTGGTCTCCCTCTACGATTTTTCCCCTCCACGCTGCCCTCCAATGCTAAATTTGTGATCCCTTGATGCCTCAGAATATGCCCTACCAACCGATCCCTTCTTCTAGTCAAGTTGTGCCACAAATTTCTCTTCTCTCCAGTTCTAGTCAATATCTCCTCATTAGTTATGTGATCTACCCATCTAATCTTCAGCATTCTTCTATATAATAAAAATAGTGGCTCTTAATCTGCGTCTCTTGATCACTTTAGGCCGGCCGGAGTGGCCGCGCGGTTCTAGGCGCTACGGTCTGGAACGGCGCGACCGCTACGGTCGCAGGTTCGAATCCTGCCTCGAGCATGGATGAGTGTGATGTCTTTAGGTTAGTTAGGTTTAAGTAGTTCTAATTTCTAGGGGAGTGATGACCTCAGATGTTATCTCCCATAGTGCTCAAGAGCCATTTGATTTGATCACTTTAGACACAAGAACACTTATATGAAATGTTATTTGCTGCGATTTAATATTATCTTTATCTTGAAACTTTCTCCTTCCTGTACTTTGCCGTGTAAACTCTTGCAAATATATGGAATACTGTAAAAATAATGGATGCACAGAGCTAAAGATGGGCGGTGTAGTCAGCGTCTGAACAATTAAGTTTTTTTTCTTTTTTGCTATTTCTTATTGCCTCAGAATATGATTTGTTAATTTTCTACTTCTCTCGGATACGCTGTTCAATAACATCCTTTTTTGCCTGTGCCGTTAAGAAGTAAAACATTGTTAATCCAGTTGCTCCGGTGTCTGGTGTACGGTGTGAAACGTCCCCTTTGAACAATTATACAAGACTATGCTTAAACTGACACACAATATTTTTAGCGCAACGCAATCTGACTTTCAAAAATCCCTACAAAAGAATGGCCCTGACTAACATTAATCTATACCTTTCACACATCACTTACCTCACCAAAAATCTTCGTTACTCGAACTACTGCAATACAGCGAACGCCACTACTGCCAGCTAAATAAAAGATTCAAACTACTGAAGGCACTAACTACTGATAGGCATAGTTAGCAAATGAAAGATTTTAATAGAGAACGAACAATGTATTTACCTTAATAATCATAATATATATAGCAGTTCATGCCATCCCGTCTTACAAATTTCAAATCTCCGCCATTTCTCTCCCCACATCCACCACTGCTGGCGGCTCACCTCCAACTGCGCAACGCTACGCGCTGTTAACAGCCAGCTGCCGCTGCCCGAAACTACAATGGCAGACAACAATGCAAACTAGCCACAGACTGCACACAGCACAGCCAGTGATTTTCATACAGAGCGCTACATAACGTTGCCAATAAGAAAACATAAACAGCCTACTTACAGGTGATACACTTTATTTTTGGAAATCCAATGATACGACTCACGCTTCATAAACTTTACCAAACACCTAGCTTCAATTGAGCGCTGTACCTCGTCTCTGGCTGGCTTAGTGGGAAGGATACCCGACTGCATTACTCAATCATTCACCTCCATTATGGTGCTTGCCTGCTACGCCTATAATCTTTCTATATATTCCTTTTATTTACCCATCCCCACTTATACGTAATAGTGCGAAAAACGTTTCTACTTGTTTGTTGTTTCTGATATGCGAGTTTCCTATCGTCTCCTGAATTCGAGTTTACTGTTACGTGCGACTTTCTCCTTAGAAGCACTAGAGGCTTTCTCCTAACACGAAGACCGACATACCAACCTTATGAATGGCTCGTCTATGTCTACAGAAAATTATCTGCCGTATCCCGCTTCCCCGGGAAGAAGTTCCGCAAGATGGTAGGAGTCTTCCATTCGCTACCACTAAGTACGTAGCACGACAGTAAACAAAGACTCTCGGGTCCTTAATTTCCGTTTCCACCAACGACAACAGCACTCCTTATGTTACTTCAGCAATGCTTCAGAGCTTGTAAGTGAGCCCCTAAGCCTGTAGTTAATGTTGAGAACATTAGAATGGCAGTCGAGATGGCACAGTGTTCTCAGAATTCCTGCTTGATGTTATGCAGCGGAAAAGAAAAGCAGACTGTTTCAAAATCTTTCTAGCATTTTATTATTGTTGTTGTTATTAAATCGTAGTCTACCCACTAGGATGGTGATGATTTCCATCAAATTCTATGGTAAGATGATCTTTCCAAATATGCATATCTACTACAGCCAATGTACTCTACAATACTTAATAAACATTCTGATCTTTCTCTGCCCCTATTACTTATTTTTCAGTCCTAAACTAATTACTTCTGAATGCATTTGCACATGTGATGCCGGCATGTTTTTTTGACGTGGCTATTTCCTATACAACTGTTTTTCCGTGCTTGCTCCATATTGTCTTCTCCTTCATGATCTGAAAACTTCTTCAGTGAACGTATTAAATAAATGTGGGGTTAGGGGATATCCTTGTATTATATTTGATGATAATGATAATGATGTTTGGTTTTGTGGGACGCGACTGCGCGGTTATCAGCGCCCGTACAAATTCCCAACCTTGGCTCAGTGCAATTTCGCCACTTTCATGAATTATGATGAAATGATGAGTACAACACTAACACCCAGTCATCTCGAGGCAGGTGAAAATCCCTGACCCCGGCGGTATTATATTTGCTGATGACATTGTGATAGTTGCAGACGCCGAAGAAGAGCTTAACAAAATGTTGCAAGTACTACAAGACACTCTTAAAATATGGACATTAAAAGTGAGAAAACGGAAAACAAAAGAAATGGAAGCACGGAAAATTTGGGATAAATTAAAACCAACATAAACATCAATGTTGTCAGAATTGATCAGGTGGAGAGACATTTTTTTAAATCTCTGTATTACAGTCACAGAGGTCAACGGATCTTTAATGAAAGTGAAGAGAAGGACTGCATAGGAAAACAGTGATTTATGATTAAGAACAACATTTTAACAGCAAACACACGAATACAAGTGTCAGAATATCCTTTGCAAAATCATTTTATGGGGTAGACTGCCCTATGGAAGTGAAAGTTGGACTTTGGGTACATTGGAAAAGAATCGACTTGAAGCTGCTGAAAAGTGGAGGTGCGAAAAATGACAAGAACGAGATGGAACGAAAAACGAACGTGGAAATCTTGAGGGAGGTCAACGAAGAGATTATTAAAGAAAATGGAAAAAAGTAACATAAAATTCGTTTTATCAGACGCAAGACCTATATCATTAATATTTTTGAAAGGTACGTGATGGGAAGAAGAGCAAGAGGGCGGCCAGGCGTAAAGTATTTGAAGAAACTGAGAAGAGGAAGGGATGTAACAATTAAATAGACCAGAAACGAACAGCCAGTGACAGAAGAGAGTAGCCGCTTCGACAAGACGTTAGAATATCTACGTATGCTTTCTATCGTGGTATTGTATGTGTTAATTTTTTTAACGTAATGCAATACGTCAGTGTCAACTTCCATAATTTATTTTCGTTTCTTTCTTTTTTATCCAATCTCGTTTCCTCATATGTCAAGTTATACTTTCAAAGATTAATATGCTTCTGTTTCAAGAATTATTTTATCATTTCCTCGCCATTGCTTTTTTAGCTTTGACAGCACGCATATTTCTTCCTACGGTTTCTCCCTTGCCTCTGCTGTTCTATTTTTTTTTTTTTGTGCTGCTTATAACCCAGTTTTATTACTTAGCATGTCACTGTTTTCGTTGTGCAACTCTTCATAGTTTCGTTCTTTTTCTGGCGTTTACATAGGTTAAACCGACTAACAGAAGACTATTTTATATACTTTTCTCTTCGCATTGTGAGCGTAAACTCGGTCACGAGAGCATAATGTTTGCTTGTAGATCGACAAACTCTGAATTAGGTTTACCATTCAGTTCACCTTTCCTTAATCCAACCTCTTTTTTTATTTACCGGTGGAATATCATATCTGTTATTTGCAAGGAGATACGAAGTATCAAACTTTGTATGGACATCATTCCTGACATCCTCATAAATAGTTGGAGTTCTATGAGATAGTTAAAGCTATCGGTGTCTGTGTAGCATAATTTTACATGATATGTATATGTAAGTCGATAACAAGTGTTTTCCAAACATACAAAGTGGCCATTGCTACTGCAACGGGCTTATCAAAGACTACATCAAATCTGTTCAGTTCTATGGCGATTAAATTTTCGTTAAAAATAATACTCCTAGAAAAAATTTGGTTTGGTGCTTAATGCAGCTGCTCTGTATCTGACTTCCCAGGACGTCGCTATCTTATGTCCTGCATCTGTCGCCCATTTGGAATGACTTTTCCTAACATACTATTATTTGTCAGTTTGACATAGTTTTTCTCGAAGTCTATGTTTGCATTCGTTAATTTTTGTACGTTAATCTCACTGTATGTCTTCATCCAGGGATCTTGCCTAAGTGACAAAATCAGATGAATCTTTTTCAATGGTTCAAATGGCTCTGAGCACTGTGGGACTAACATCTGAGGTCATCAATCCCCTAGAACTTAGAACTACTTAAACCTAACTAACCTAAGGACATCATACACATCCATGCCCGAGGTAGGATTAGAACCTGCGACCGTTGCGATGGCGTGGTTCCAGACTTAAGCGCCTAGAACCGCTCGGCCACAGCGGCCGGCAATCTTTTTTAAATGCAATGTACGTCACGAAAATTTTTTCAGATTCCTGCAGTGCATAACACAGATTTTGTTATCATGTAAGGTTAGGAATAAATTTTCCTCTTTACTATAGGATTCTAATGTCACTTTTTCCCGGACATAAGGGCGATTCCGAATAAAAATTGTGAGCACTCTCGGGATATTCGAGATACACTTCAAAATGTACCTTTTGGAAACGTCTGGTATGTTTTCCACCACAAACATTTCAACACTCTTTGGAGAAAGAAACACAAAATTTGACACTAGAAGATACAGCAACATCGCTCAGCTCTACAGACTATTCTCATGAAGATATAGGATGTAAGATTCGTCAACTTTGTCAACGTGTTTGACCAAGGATCTGTTCTTTGCATCGGCATGTCTGACAGAACAGTGGACAATAGCAACAAATCGGAGTGTTTCGTTACTGGTAATAAGCTGCAATTCCGCTTTAGTAATTTTTATGTAGAGCATCCTCCTATCTTGAAATAATCTTAGTTCAAGTTCGATGCACACTTTTTAAGTGATGACGTAAAAAAATTTCAGTAATTGTTTAATCGTAAATTTATATTGCAGTACTGCTCTTGGTGCCATACTGCAATCCTTTCCATAATAAACTTATATTGCATGGCAGAAGAGAAACACTACCTGGACTTAATTTAATCACTTCTTCACCATCTGTTGCATTTTGTTCAGAAGAATTTCTCTTCTTGGTAACGTGAGAAGAGACAATCAATAAAGTCTTGATTCTCTAAACCCAACCCTATTATGAATCAAACGTGTACATATTCGACTTACGAATGCAGACTCGACAGCAACCCATTCATGACCACTGGTTGCACCTGATTTAATGCTATTTGGTACTGCTTCACACATTATTATTGCTGATACAATAATATTACTTGGTTAGTCTCAAAGTCGTCGATGTCTGTAATATTCAGTATATCAAGGGAACTTTTAGGCGGGCATCTTTATCGGACTACTTCAGTTGCAGCTCCCACATAGCGTATTCAATGACAGCCTGACTGCCGCTGCAATCCTTCGACCACTGTTCGCTCAGGGTGTACTAGAAAACAGCTGTTAGCACATTCCGTAATAGTGAAAGAGAAAACGCATGTCTGAGTTAGAGGTGAATTTGGTTCAATTCACTGGTATGACGATGATTGTGTTTACGTGTGATAAATGCCTAAAAGGTAGGCTACAAAAGGAGAAACGTTTTAGGAAGTAAAGGAAGACTTTTTACCAGACAGTTGTCACGTGTTTCAAACTTTGGTGTAATTTTCTGGCAACGACCGACAGTCACTGCACACTCTCAGCTGCTTGCAGAAACTGCAGTACTGAATGAAAAAAGAAAACCTGCACAACTTACAGCAAGGTATCCGTAGTTAAAGTTGTAACACTGTTAACAGTAACACGAACTCACCAAACTTACATTTTTGGGTTGGATACACGCCCTTGAAAGAAAAATAGTTAAGCGATGTTGATGGCTATGATGATATGACACCAGTAGTTTCACTCCACTTTTATAACACGTCCTCCCTCCTACGCCAGCAACTGGTGGGAAGGATATTCCCCGGCGTGTCTTATGTCCTGTGAATTCCTGCTCAATGAGCGATATAGCGCAGAGCGAATGAGTCTGCACATGCGCTCTGCAGAATTTGTCTCGTGAAATGCCTACTCATAAAATTCCCCTCCAGTTTCAATGTGTTTTCTGACAGACAAAAGACGGATAAGTCCTCCTTTTGTCAACATATATGTCATCTTTCTCTTTCTTATTTCCAAGAAATGTGTCGTCACTTCCTCGTCTTTGTGTTGCGCTCATTGTGTTATTTGCCAATAAATATAATTTCATAGTGTGGTTCTCTCAGGTGCTTACTCTATCCATCGCATGAGCAAATCTCCGATACAAGAATTTTATCATGTACAGTTGCTGCTCACAAGAACACCACTACCCGTCAGCTGCCGCTTCTAGCCATGAGCAGTCTGTCAAAGAAAGCATGGTACCTTAAATTTCTTGTTATGGAAAAATAATGCTTTGGAAATCGTGGTGTACCTGCATCAAACTTGATTCGATACATCAAAATTTATTTTGAAGAAAAAATGTATTGCACAAAAACCACGAAGTATTGGGAAATCCCTTATTATAAGACGAGTCAGTATGTCAAGATGATGTATCATATGTTATGACAACAGGAGCTTGCAAAGATTATCTTGAAAGGATGAAAGGGTACAGTACCGCCCGACATTGAAAATAGGTACAACATACTTCATTATTTTTGTCAGAACAACACATTTTTTTCCAATAATAACTCAATTTCAATTAATACAGTGAAGCCGGATACCAGTGTAGGAAAAAATGACAATTTATTTATTTAATTGATCACATGTGCACTCCCACAAAATAAATCCCTACATCCAGTTTGGTGAGATCTGTGAAATGAATGAATGTATGGTCGTCTGCTAACCGCAGATAGTGAATGTGAATATATGATCATCTTTGAGACGATCCTTTGGCCACCTTTGGTGGAACCAAAGAGATAAAACTTACCGGAGCTTTGAGCGCCTGAAATGTGGCTGACCAATACGGTAGCATGGTCTTCCCCCACCTCGACAGAGGTGCGAGATGACCTGAAGAACGGCCATGTTTCAGCACTCTGCCGCTGGATCTTGTGCTGTTAAGACCTGTCTTGGGTGTGCTCCGTAAAGACAAAAGAGTGGAGACATGGTATGCATGTGGAATATTTAAGAGTAGTTTGAAATAATAATTTCTCTATTTCAGGAACTTTTGTGGGGAGAATTAAATGTGAGGCAGGTAATATTAATGGGTTCGTAGTAATCTTCGGAAGTGACCAACGGTCACAATGAAACCACGTGTAGCAATAAGTTGAAATACTTCCGTGTGCTTAAGTTAAGCTGAATTACTAGCGTGTGTACTATAAGTTGAAATATATAAGAAATGGCGTGTGCAGGACTTGAAATTAGAGACGAGTACTTCCACGCTGTGAGTACTGTGTGAGTCTCAATCTGTGTATGAGACAAAGGATAAAGAGAAGTACTCGTCCATGGTATCAGTTGAGGACTCGCGTGTGTGATGAATATGCTCCTAATATTACTTTGCATGTTATGTTTCCGTGTGACGCTTGATTCAAACTATAATACTCTGAGAGAGAAGCAAGGTGAGTCAGCCGTCTATCCAGCAACGCCACTTGGCTTGCATTGCACAGGAAGACGTGCATATATCTCCAGAGTTCATAGTAGGAAAGAAGAACTACGAAGTGGGGCAGTGTCGTGTGAAACTGGGATAAATACTAATTGAAGTGGGAAAGCTGAAAGTGATAATGTTGTGACTATTTATTGTGTTGTATTCCTAGTTGTAGTGTGGTGTATGTCATGTAATTTGGGTATGTGTGGTTTGCATGGAAGAGTAGCTAGGTAGTTGCAGAGGTAGTGGGTTATGCATGTTCCTTTTGTACTGCTCGGTCTGGAGGAAAGTTTCGTGATGATGATTGTGAGAGTCGAAGTGTGAGATATAATAAAAGATCCACCATCCTATCCAGAAAGTGCACTGTAGCGTTAAATAATTACGAGAACATAGGATAGTGAATCACCAATGTAAAGCCATGCCCACTGGGCGGAGTTTCTCATGTGTTATTGTTGTAGGTTATAGAATTTGTGTGTTTAGCTTATAGAATTTGACGGAATAAATAAGATAGTGAAGAGAAAAAGATTGGTGGCCTTTTCCTTCGAATTGTATGTTGTCATGATATCCAGAATTTATAATGTGTGCGCCACTCATATTCAGTGCGATGCCCACGTGTTGATAAAAGCCGTTAAATAAAAAAAAAAGAAAATGTGGTATTGCCAGTGCGTAGTGAACAGTCAGAGTTCTGTAAATTACTGATAGTCAGATGTGCGTTTCCGTTGCGTATTATTCATATAGGAGGATAATTTGTAACTTAATTGTGAGTACGAGAGTTCATGTTACTCGATAAATAAAAATGAATCCACACGCTTGGCAGACCACTCATCTTTCAGGCCTGACTGCTTGATGCCACAGTACGAGCAAGGCATGTGGGTGCCTCTCAAGGAAGATGGTGGCTTGGAAAGACATATAAATAACGATCTTTTGCTGGATAAGGTGGACCACCTGATAAGGGCCTGCTCCAGCCCCCATTCATGTAGCTGTCATTTGTAATACCTAGCTTCTCTGAATTAGTTTAGTAGACTGGTCGTCTGCTATTTTTGCTATTCCTGTACTGGGAGAATTACTGCGTAGATGCCCATTTTTATTGATTATAATTTTTTGTGTTTCACCTCAGACGCAGTTTTACCATTCTTCCACAAATCTCATCATAAATAAGGTCTGCAATGTGTGAATTGCGGGTAATTTGATGGGCATTTGGACCGGTATTTATCAAGATAGTTTTTCTTGCTTCTCTTTGTACAGCCTTGCTGACTTCCGTTGAAACTTATTCAAACGTGGCTTGCCGCCTGATGTGGCCGAGGGCAATGGATCTCCTACCTTTGACTGATCAACCAGGTCAAAGTGTGAAGTCGTGGAAATTTTCAGCACAACATTGTTCAAAAATTTCTCTAGTAAAATGGTGTCGGCGCAGAACAATGAGTCTCCACTTTTTAGCGTCCTCTCGGTTGGGCAAATACCTGGCACTTCATTGGCTGTTTTTACGATTGATCCGCCATCCTCCACTGTGGAAAGATGTACCAGGCAATGATGGATGGATGCCAAGGGCGGAATCTAGAAGGGATCTCTGAGGACACTGTTCCTGCTCATGTTGTGGTGAGTGGATCGTGCTCTTCAGACCATGCTACTGGATGTAGGTAACTATAGCATTTATTTAAATGAACAGCTAAGATAGTCAGAGATGCTCAGTATCGTGTGTAGTGAATATTTACTTAAATTATTTGTTTTCTTCTTATAAGCTTTGAGTACCATCTCTGCATCAAAGTTTCATCGTAATAATAAATGACTACTTTACTTGCCAAGCAGAACTAATAGCTGGATATATATCTAATTTCGTGAGTGATGAATTTGAGAAGTCTTCATATATTTTTGACATGTTGGCTTTGAAGCTATGACCACCCGCAATAGGAACATATAATCCTATTCTCTATTTTCTGATCAGAAGGAATAATCAAAAACCAGAGAAAACGTTCGGTAGTCAGGATTTACTGGAATTATTAGACCTGCAGTGAGTATGGTACGCTTAGCTTCATGCTTCCTTTGAGATCCACCTGTTATAATAGTGCCTGCTAGTATAATTAAGTAATGAATTCTTCCTTAACCAAATGGCATATAATTGTTTCACTACAGACATTTATTTGAGCCCTTATCTGCGTCGCTACTTTAACCATCGTTTAAACTGGTGTTGTTGTTGTGGTCTTCAGTCTTGAGACTGGTTTGATGCAGCTCTCCATGCTACTCAATCCTGTGCAAGCTTCTTCATCTCCCAGTACCTACTGCAACCTACATCCTTCTGAATCTGCTTAGTGTATTAATCTCTTAGTCTGCCTCTACGATTTTTACCCTCCATGCTGCCCTCCAATACTAAATTGGTGATCCTTTAATGCCTTAGAACATATCCTACCAACCGATCCCCTTTTGTAAACAAGTTGTGCCATAAACTCCTCTTCTCCCCAATTTTGTTCAGTACCTCCTCATTAGTTATGTGATCTATCCATCTAATCTTCATCATTCTTCTGTAGCACCACATTTCGAAAGCTTCTATTCTTTTCTTGTCTAAACTATTTATCGTCCATGTTTCACTTCCATACAAATACTTTCAGAAACAACTTCCTGACACTTAAATCTATACTCGATGTTAACAAATTTCTCTTCTTCACAAACGCTTTCCTTGCCATTGCCAGTCTACATTTTATATCCTCTCTACTTCGACCACCATCAGTTATTTTGCTCCCCAAATAGCAAAACTCATTTACTGCTTTAAGTGTCTCATTTCCTAATCTAATTCCCTCAGCACCACCCTTCTTAATTCGACTACATTCCGTTATCCTCGTTTTGCTTTTGTTGATGTTCATCTTATATCCTCCTTTCAAGACACTGTCCATACCGCTCAACTGTTCATCCAAGTCCTTTGCTGTCTGTGACATAATTACAATATCATCGGCGAACCTCAAAGTTTTTATTTCTTCTCCGTGGATTTTAATACCTACTCCAAATTTTTCTTTTGTTTCCTTTACTGCTTACTCAATATACAGGTTGAATAACATCGGGGAGAGGCTACAGCCCTGTCTCACTCCCTTCCCAATCACTGCTTCCCTTACATGTCCCACGACTCTTATAACAGCCATCTGGTTTCTGTAAAAATTGTAAATAGCCTTTCGATCCCTGTATTTTACCCCTGCCACCTTCAGAATTTGAAAGAGAGTATTCTAGTCAACACTGTCAAAAGCTTTCTTTAAGTCTACAAATGCTAGAAACGTAGTTTCGCCTTTCCTTAATTTATTTTCTAAGATAAGTCGTAGGGTCAGTATTCTCTCACGTTTTCCAACATTTCTACGGAATCCAAACTGATCTTGCCTTCACAAAAGAAGACGAAGAAAATATTCCACAATTCGAATCAAGAACCGGTGCCAACATGAGTAACGCAGAAGTAAATATCCTCGGAGTAGTGGAGCAACTTAAATCACTTAATAAAAGAAAGTCTTCTGGTCCAGACTGTATACCTATTAGGTTCCTTTCGGAGTATGCTGATGCATTAGCTCCATACTTAACAATCACATACAACCGTTCGCTCGACAAAAGATCCGTACCCGAAGACCGGAAAGTTGCACAGGTCACACCAATATTCAAGAAAGATAGTATGGGTAATCCACTAAATTACAGGCCCATATCGTTAACGTTGATATGTATCAGGATTTTGGAACATATATTGTGTTCGAACATTATGAATTACCTCGGAAAAACTGTCTATTGACACTCAGTCAACATGGGTTTAGAAAACATCGTTCCTGTGAAACACAACTAGCTCTTTATTCACATGAAGTGCTGATTGCTATTGACAAGGGATTTCATATCGATTCCGTATTTCTGGATTTCCGGAAGGCTATTGACACTCTACCACACAAGCGGCTCGTATTGAAATTGCGTGCTAATGGAATATCGTCTCAGTTATGTTACTGTATTTGTGATTTCCTGCCAGAGAGGTCACAGATCGTAGTAACTGACGGAAAGTCATCGTGTAAAACAGAAGTGATTTCTGCCGTTCTCCAAGGTAGTGCTATAGCCCCTTTGCTATTCCTTATCTATATAAACGATTTGGGAGACAATCTGAGCAGCCGTCTTCGGTTGTTTGCAGATGACGCTGTCGTTTATCGACTAATAAAGTCATCAGAAGATCAATACAAACTGCAAAACGATTTAGAAAAATATCAGAATGGTGCGAAAATACCTAAATATTACAATTACGAACAACTTAAATTGGAAGGAAAACATAGAAAATGTTGTGGGGAAGGCTATCCAAAGACTGCGTTTTATTGGCAGTACACTTAGAAAATGTAAAAGAGTTACTAAAGAGATTGCCTACACTAATGCCTGAATTCCAATCAAGAACAACTGCCCCTTTGGGACATTCTGTAACACTGTGACGAACAATATCCCGGCTGGTCCACAGATGCACACAGTTGCAATTTGGAGACGGAGACTTGGCTCATCGACGAAGAGAATCCGCGCTTTTGCCATAATTGGCGTGTATTATCTTCACAATAAGGAGAAATTTCGTTCGTTCTCAAAAATGGTTCAAATGGCTCTGAGCACTATGGGACTTAACATCTATGGTCATCAGTCCCCTAGAACTTAGAACTACTTAAACCTAACTAACCTAAGGACAGCACACAACACCCAGCCATCACGAGGCAGAGAAAATCCCTGATCCCGCCGGGAATCGAAGCCGGGAACCCGAGCGTGGGAAGCGAGAACGCTACCGCACGACCACGAGATGCGGGCTCGTTCGTTCTGCTTGGAGCCATAACGTGAAGGGTAATGAAAGTGAACACACAGAAGGGGCCAGTTCCACAAATCTTGTTGCATAAGAGTCTGAAGCAGCAAATACAGAACCAGCTGAATCTTTATCACGGACGTCTTCTGCAGATAAGGTAATTAGAGTAAACAGAATTACTGGAAAATCGAGGTAAGTGTAAGAATATGTAAATCATCAGATTCCGTGCAGAATTATTGTATGCCAAGAAGTTCCTTACAAGAATAGAGAGCCTCAGAAATATTACTGAAATCATATGAAGGAAATTTATAATTTTTTTGAAAAATGCTGCCTAGTTTCTTTTCTTTTTAAAAAGGGAAAAAAGGAAAACAGACATTCCTTACTCATTGTTAGGCTTGATCTGGATCCTACTGTAGGGAAAGCATGAAGCAATGTAAAAAGAAAATATTAGGTCTGTAGTACGTTGAAGCTTATATCGTTCATGAGTTTTAACTCCATTTTTAATTGTTTCGCAGTCACTGATGTTGTTTGATATTTTACCAATGTTTTAGTCGCAGTAACCCAGTAATTATTCCGTAATAACGTAAAAAGCAATTACAAGCAAATTTTGTTCTTAGGGTGCATATGACCTTAAGAGACAGGCTTCATTGTCTTTCGGATATGTACGAAATACCAGACACCTCGCGTTCATGTACTTGGTTCAGCTCAATGAGCAACGAATCCACAGTCCTCGATGTGGAAGCACATTTACGTTCGACCTCCAGTGGTAATCTAAAATTAGTGAGCATGTACGACATGGCCGAGATTGCGGATGGTGCTAGGTAGGAGTGTGGATCAGTTGGGGAGCGAACTGAAAGAGTCCGCACGTTTGCGATGAACACTGTGTGTGGGTGGCGCACTGGTTAACCCAGCTGCCTAGTGAGCAGGAATTACTGGTTCCAGTCCCGGTCTGGCACATACTTTCATTAGCCACAGATAAGTCTGCATAAGGTTCCGAGATACTTCCCTTTCCTTTCCTTTCTCCCCTTCCACATTCAATTTACATAATAAATAACAAATTTCGCAGCAATGAGCGTCGCGACTATGTACGTTAAAATGCGGTGAAACTGAGGAACAGCCTTTGACGTAGTCGAGTACAGACAGTGGGGACTCGTCCAATCATTTTTCAATTTGCCGACAGGATATCCTTTAGAGCCACCCAAAAGCACTTAAGGTACGAAGCAATTAGGGAGAAACTAGTTGCACTGCACAGCAAGTAAGTACACGGGCCAGTAAGTCCGACATAAATCGCTGGAAGAAAGACTTGTCACTAGCGAACTAGCCCTCTCGGCACCTGGGTAGTGGACAGCTAATGCGAGCACACTGCCTCGGAGAAGCGTTATCGGAGCGGAGGGTACTGTCGGCCCGTAAATCCATCGAATCAGCACTTAGGCGTTGCGGGCCTTTATTGCGGAGCAGGTGAAAGCCGGCCTGGCTAGCGGCTGAGTATTTCAGCGGCGGCAGTATATCGCGGGCGAAGTTTTTACGAGCGCGGCCAGGACGCGGGCTGAAGAGACCGCTGGCTGGGAGCTCCGCAATTTACTGCCTGCGCGGCGTCGCCCGGCGAGCGCGACAAGTGCTTCCGGTACACGTGTACGGCCCCGGAAGCCGCTATCGCGGTGCTATCGCCGTCCCCTCGGCCAGGGGCCAGGTCTCCGCTGCCCGGCGACTTGGTCTCGTAACGAATTGCTTCCTTCCCGACCTGTCTACGCCCTTTTAGTCCGCGAGTAGAGCGCTGCCCGCCTGGGGGACCTTACGTGCTAGTGGTTTTCTGGGTTTCCCGTCCAACCTGTGAATTTTCGAATGCGTTGCATCCTGACATGCACACACACTGCTCAGAGGAACTAGGGGAACATGACTTTGGGCATCAGCCACACTCCACTCAGCAGTAACGTAGGACTGGGTATGCTACCAAATTATACCTTTACCTTTCACAAATTAAGCACAGGATGAAATATCATTCCATCCTTGCTCGTTTGCCTAGAAAAGAACTAAAAAGGTTTCGAAAACAAAGTGAAAACAATCTTCCAACCCGTCATCTCGCGTGCTTTTCATTGGACTTTGAGCACTTTATAATAAAATCAATATTTATATATGTGTTTGGAGACAGAGAGATTGATTATTGACTGAGATTTTTTACTTTAAGTCGTAACTGGTACCTGAATTTTTGGTTGCTGACTTCTTGAATGATCAGCTTCTGCACCAGTTGTTGACGTATTGCAATTTGGAGGAAGTTATTGTTCTTTAAGGTTTAAAATACGACTCTGTTAGTTATTTGGCCGTATTGCGAATAGCTTTGACCCCAAGTTTTCATAGCTTTTCATACCTAAGGGATCACTGCTGTAAGTAAGGAAGATCGAACAGCAATCTGCTCTTTGTGGGAAAAGGAGATTGCTTGGCACACACCCTTCCTTCAAACTACACGTCCTGCTACATCAAAATTTGTCAGTGGATTTCAGCACCATACTATTGTACAAGAACATGATCCAATTACTGTAATTAAGAAATTATGAGAGGTTGTTACTTATTGAATGAAAACTATAGAGAATGCATTTCTTTTCCTGTATTTTAGTGAACTTTGTAGTACACTTACAATTCTGTCGATTGATAGACAGCAACGACAATGAAGTTCACCTCCTTTTCCAAAAACAAGATATTTATATACTTCACTTCCAGAAAATTTGTATACATAAATGTTGGGCAACTCTTACGCATACTTCACTCGGTTTTATCACTAAAATATCAATTTTCACTAAATGTAACAATACGTTCTGAGCGACGGCCTAGCAACACGTCCTGTTTCCACAAGATACAGATTAAAAGTCCTTTTTTTAATAAAATCGATTGTCTTTTTTTTTTTTTTTTTTTTTTTTTTTTTACTCCATACTCAAAGATTCTCTAATACTATCGTTGCGGAGAATTCGCGCTAAAGAGTTTCTTGCTGTCCAGCTGCGCTTCACTCCACTTCAAGTACTTTTTGAATCACATTTACATTTTCGGTATTTACATACATTACTGAGCTTCTCAGAATAAAATCAGGCACAAATTAGTTAAAGGAAAAAAAAGCAGTGAGGCACACATAACATTACAACTTCTACGAAGTGTACGCCTGCGTGAGCTTTGATCACTGTCTGACACATAGGGGGCATGCCACTTATAAGTCTACGGAGGTCACACTGATGCACGATGGGGCTTAAGTCGGGATTCACCGCCGGCCATACTGTGCTGGCCAGCTCACCGGTCGGCACTAACAAACACTGTATAGCAGGCGCTGAACTAAGTGCGCCTGTGACAAGAGAAGACCATGACATGTTCCCAGGCTATGGGCCTATAATGCCCTCTCAGCAACGTGAATGTAGACAGCAGCCGCCGACCGAGCTGTCTCAATCTCTCAATCAGTAGCTCAGTAAGTCGCATCGGTACTCAGTTCGCATTGCACCTCAGTACATCGCAACGTGCTCTAGTCTTCCACCTTAACTAGGTGTTAGGGAATGTTAGTCATTGTATATACTTGTGATATGGACACGCACAAGATTAAATAATTAGTACATGTTATTTGATTGCTGTTAACCACAGAACTTCAGGCTGGACATCCGTGAAGATAAGTACTAAATTGGTTCCCATAATAAAGTGTATTTTAACCACATCTCCATTTTGTTTTGTAGTGAGAGTAAACAGGCCACCCACTATCATACCACCCTCTCCTCATCCAGCCAGGAACCACAAAAATTACAAGAGGGCACAGCCACAACACATATTACTTCAGGAACCACAAAACATTACAAGAGGGCACAGCCACAACACATATTACTTCAATGTCCAGATTTCGCAGGACATCCATGCTGCCGCTGGCCACATAGTCCCTGCTGCTGGAAGGAATTCAGGGCCACCACCATGTGCAACAGTAACCACGTGGTTCGACAGGATCTATACTGCCTGGCGGTAAGGCGGCCACGGACGATGACAAGATCCGGATGGCTGTCAACACTGAAGCCTCCACCCAATATTACGGAACCTTGAAAATCTGGCGATTTCCTGGACAATATTTGGCAGGTACTGCTTGTCACGTGTACCGGACACCTGCACGACCATCACTTTCCGTCAAAGGACATATGGACCCATCTGTGAATAACACGTATCACCAGCGATGCAGTTGCCTGTCGACATGGGAAGTGCAGAACTGAAGGCTTGCTGCAATACGTTTTCGTGTCCAGCTGGGTTCTAGAACAGGACATTTCAGTCGTAAGAACCTTTCTCGTAACCTGTTCATTACAGCCGATCGGACACAGCATCTCCAGTGGTCCTTCTGCAATCGTCCTGCAGTGTTCTGTCGGTATCCGTACGGCGCTGCAGCGCAGAGATGGTCAGATATCGGCCTTCATATGGGGTTTTAATGCGCCGGCGAAGTTGGCTTGCGTACTCATCTATCTCCCTGTAGCGTCAGCACAGCCTATGGATGACACATGGAGAGACACTGACAACTGCATCTACATCTCTCAAGCGGTGTCCCCGCCCCCTCTGTACCACTCGCAGATCGCGCGATGGAAAAACGACTGTCTGAACGCCTCAGTACGAGCTCTAATTTCCCTTATCTTTGAATGGTGATCATTGCGCGATTTGAAAGTTGGTGGTAATAACATCTGCTCTACATCCTCGGTGAAGATCGGATTTCGGAAGTTAGTGAGCAGCCCCTTCCGTTCAGCGCGCCGTCTATCTGCAAGTGTGTCCCACATCAAGCTTTCTATGTAATTTGTAACGCTCTGGTGATGGCTAAATGTACCAGTCACGAATCTTGCCGATCTTCTTTGGACCTTCTGAATCTCTTGAATCAGCCCCAACTGGTAAGGGTCCCATATAGACGAACAATACTCTAAGACTGGGCGAACTAACGTAATGTAAGCTCTTTCCTTTGTTGAAGGACTGCATCGCTTCAGGATTCTACCAATAAACAGCAATCTAGAGTTCGCCTTACCCGTTACTTGTGTAATCTGATCATTTCATTTGAGATCATTTCGAATAGTCGCACCCAGATACTTGACGGATGTTAACCGCTTCCAGAGACTGGGCATTTATTTTGTACTCGTACATTAATGGCGATTTTCGCCATGTTATACGCAGTAGGTTACACTTACTAATATTGAGAGATAACTGCCGGTCATTACACCACGCATTTGTTTTCTGCAAATCCTCATTGATTTGTTCACCACTTTCGTGTGATACTACTTTCCTGTAGACTACAGCATCATCGGCAAACAGTCTAATGCCGCTGTCAATACCATCAACCAGATCTTTCATGTAAATCGTAAAAAGTAGCGGACCTATTACGCTGTCCTGAGGCACACCTGAAGTTACGCTTGTTTCTGTTGAAGGTATCCCGTGTCTGTTAGAAGACTTTCTGTCCAACCGCATATGTCATCGGATAGACCGTAAGCGCGCACTTTTCGGAGCAAACGACAGTGCGTAACTGACTCGAACGCCTTTCGAAAGTCGAGAAATATGGTATCAACCTGGGTGCCAATATCTAGAGCCGGTTGTATAACATGCACAAAGCGGGCCAGCTGTGTCTCACATGACCGCTGTTTCCTAAAACCGTGCTGGTCTCTGCAGATGAGCTTCTCAGAGTCTAGAAAAAGGTTAATATGTCTGAACACAAAAAATGTTCCATGATTCTTCAACAAATCTATGTCAGTGAAATTGGCCGGTAATTATATGCATCCGATTTTCTACTCTTTTTATAGATTACTATGACATGGACCTTCTTCCAGTACCGTGGAACTTTCCGCTGTTCCAATGATCTCTGATAGATGATGGATAAGAATGGTGCTATATTTGTAGCATAGTCAACATATAATCTTACGGGGATACCGTCTGGGCCAGATGCCTTCCTGGTGTCTAAGGATCTTAACTGTTTACAATCCCAGATACACTAAACACTATGTCAGCCATCATTGCGATTGTTCGATAATTGAAAGGGGGAATGGTGCTGCAGTCCTCTACCGAAAACGAGTTTTTGACAGCTAGATTTAGAATTTCGGCCTTCTGTTTATCATCATCAGTTACATTACCCGTACTGTCAGCAAGAGAAGGTACTGAATTATTTGTAGCGTTCATAGGTTTTACGTGCGACCAAAATTTTTTGAGATTATTTTTAGAATCTGCAGATAAAATATTGCTTTAAAATTCGTTAAAAGGATCTCTCGTAGTCCTTCTGACAGCTGCTTTCATTTCACATAATTTCTGTTTGTCAGCGGGGCAGTGGCTACGTTTAAAACGACTGTGCAAAATTCTCTGCTTTCTCAGCTACTTCCTAGTATGTTTGTTGTTCCAAGGTGGATCCTTTCCCTATCCTATATTTTTGCTAGGAACATATTTCTCTAGCATATGGTGGACAATACCTTTGAATTCCGGCCAAAGATCTTTCTCTCCCTCGGTGAATGCTTGGAGCTGACTATGAAGATATTCATTAATGACACTTTTATTTGCTTTCCCAAACAAGAAAACTCTATGCTGTTTCTTTCGTTTTTTTTTTTTCAGCTTCCACTGTCATAGAAGCCACAACGACATTGTGGTCGCTGATACCTTCTTCTAGATTAACTTCCACAAAAAAAATCAGGTCTGTTTGTTGCCAAGATATCTAATATGTTTATATATTATATAAACATATTATATATAACACGAGTGGAAGTCAATTCTTTCTTTTGATAAACGGATACGCAAACATAGATCTTGTGAAATACAGCTCGCCCTGTTCCCCTACGAGATCCACAGTGCATTAGGCACCGGCCCTTAGCGTGACGCTGTATTCCGTGACATCGAAAAGACATTTCACACAATGCCGCATAGTAGTTCAGTAAAAAAAGATACGTGCTTACGGTGTATCTTGCCAGATTTATGACTCGATACCGGAATACCTTACAGGCAGAAGGAAAAAGGAAAGACGAAAAGGTGCTTTCAGGAGTACCGTGAATAAGCGGGATAGCACCGTTACTGTTTACAATATGAACAAATAATTTAGTGGTTCAAATGGTTCAAATGGCTCTGAGCACTATGGGACTTGAATTCTGAGGTCATCAGTCCCCTATAACTTAGAACTACTTAAACTTAACTAACCTAAGAACATCACACGCATCCATGTCCGAGACAGGATTCGTACCTGCGACCGTTCCAGACTGTAGCGCCTAGAGCCGCTCGGCCACTTTGGCCGGCGCTGATTTAGTGGACAATATCGGAAGCTCCATGAGGCTTTTGGCAGATGATGGGGTTGTCTGTAAGAAGGTTGCAAGTTCAGAAAACTGCACCGAAATGAGGGAAAACCTGCAGAGGTTTAATGGATGAAATCTGACACTGAACGTAAATTAATGTAAAATATTGGGCATACGAAGGAGAACAAATTTATTACTTTACAATTACGCTATTCACAAACAGTAATAAATAAACCAACAGCTATATTTTCATCTCCGATTTATTCCAGAGGCAACCGGTTCGGCATTCCATTATGCCATTATGAGGACCTCTTAGGTAACATAGCAGCTGAGCTTATATTACCAGACAAAATATCATGCAAGAGTGAACCATTATCCATACCGGCTTATGCAACAAAGCTGCACTCGTACGCGGTCGTGTTGTTCATGTGTGCGCCGGCCGAAGTGGCCGTGCGGTTAAAGGCGCTGCAGTCTGGAACCGCAAGACCGCTACGGTCGCAGGTTCGAATCCTGCCTCGGGCATGGATGTTTGTGATGTCCTTAGGTTAGTTAGGTTTAACTAGTTCTAAGTTCTAGGGGACTAATGACCTCAGCAGTTGAGTCCCATAGTGCTCAGAGCCATTTGAACCATTTGTTCATGTGTGCATAGGCGTGTTATGTTCGCTGGCGCGGATACTGATTTGTTTTTGCATGATATTGCGTTGGCCGGCCGCGGTGGTCTAGCGGTTCTAGGTGCTCAGTCAGGAACCGCGCGACTGCTACGGTCGCAGGTTCGAATCCTGCCTCGGGCATGGATGTGTGTGCTGTCCTTAGGTTAGTTAGGTTTAAGTAGTTCTAAGTTCTAGGGGACTTATGACCACAGAAGTTGAGTCCCATAGTGCTCAGAGCCATTTGAACCATTTGATATTGCGTTGGTGCATTAAGTTCGTAGCGTTTTTCCATAAATTTTAAACACAACAGGTACACATAACAAATATTTTAGACATCAGTAACATATTCTTCTTCAATGTTTATAAGTCTACAGAAGCTGGGGTAACTTTTCGATTCCGCACACGTGGCTTTGGGGCGAAGAACTCGTTGAGCAACGTTCGGAGCGTATTTTCATCCAGAAAGAATGCTCCATGAATACTGTTCGATAGCAACGGATAAGATGAAAATCTGAGGGTGCAAGACCAGGTGAGTAAGGTGGGTGTGCAATGACTTCCCAACCTAGCTCCTGCACAGTGTTTTCTGTCAGCATAGGAGAATGCGGGCTGGAGTTATCGTGGAGTAGTATCACTTAACGCCGTCTTTCTTGTTCTTGGATTGCGTCTGCAAGCCATCTCAGTTGTTGTCAATAAATGCCAGCAATGATGGTTACACCTCGAGGAAGCAATTCGTAATACACTACACCATCGCTGTTCCACCAGATGCATAACATTTTGTGGATGCGGGTAGGTCTTTGTACTGGGAATTGTAGCTTTATTTGGGGTCATCCAATCTTTTCTTTTCCGTATGTTAAAATAAATACACCCTTTCTCGTCACTACTAACGATACAGGATATTGTTCACGAGGCAGTTGATGATGAGCCAGCAGAGATGCAAATGCGGCCACACGGTGATATTTCTGATTTTGGTTTGGAGGATGCGGTACCCATCCACCCGATTTTTGAACCTTTTGCATTGCATGCAAATGTTGCACGACGGTGGAATGATCACAGTTCATCACATCTGACAGATTTTCGAGTACAGCGACGTGGATCATTGTGGATTAATGCGTTTAAACGCTTTTCGTGAAACCCAGAAGATCTTCCTTAATGTGAAGAGTCACTAATGTCAAAACAATCTTCTCAAAATGACAAAACCATTTTCTCCCTGTGCTCTGTCCAGTGGCATCATCCATATACACGGCGCAAATGTTTCTGGCTGTCTCCGCTGCTCTCACTCCTCTATCGAAATCAGAAATCAAACAGAAGCATGTGTCGTAAATGTTTCGATTTCTCCACTTTTCTAGCGTCCGCAACTCTACCCACTAACTGCAAATGACAAAATGATAATATGTTAAGCCAAACAGCAACAGTGAAATACAAATAAAAAGTGACAATACATAAATGAAATCATAGCAGTTGGAATACAAACATGCAAAACAAATGCGGTGAGAACTTACGCAACAACCTAATATTTTGCCTGGCAGTTTATGCTCACCCACTATAGAGGGCCTGATGATGGCATAATGGAATGCCTAATTCGGTTGCCTTTGGAATATATCAGAAATGAATATATTGCTGTCGGTTTATTTATTCTATGTCGGCTGTCGTCTTGTCGTCCCATCTGCCAAGAATGGATGAAATGAAATTACACTGTAGCTGACAAATTTCTTGAAACAGTAAAACGTCTATGAATAACCATCGAGACCGACCTTAACATGATGATCACATAACAGAAATATCAGGAAAATTAAATGCGTGACTGAGATCCATAGGAAGAATTTGAAGGATCGAAGTGAGTTACAAAACGTTGGTTCGACCGATTCCTGAGTATTTTTCATCAGTCTGGGACCCTTACCTGGTTGGATTAATAGAAGACGTACACAAGAGTCAACGGAGAGCGGTGCGTTTCGTCATGGGGTAATTTATTCAGATCAAGATCGTTACGGATATGCTGAAAAAACTCCTGTAACTGGCACTACAAGAAAAGATCTGTGTATCATGGAGAGATTTACTGTTCGGACAACAAATGAGAAAATAGAAGACTTAAATCTATACGGAGGTTTACGAACGACCAATCTTCCCATGCTCCATTCCTGAAAGGTCAGGTACAGGGGACCAAATAGCTGTACCAGAAGTAGATATAGCATTTTTACCAGCCCAGTGAATATTTCTAAATCACAGCTTCATCATCAGGGCTCCCTTTTGGCTTGCAAAGGTCTTTACTGTCCGCCCCCGGAACTGAGTGGTCAGCGCGACAGACTGTTAATCCAAAGGGCCGGGTTCGATTCCCGGCTGGGTCGGAGATTTTCTCCGCTAAGGGACTGGGAATTGTGTTGTCCCCATCATCATCATCATCATCATCATCATTTCATCTTCATCGACGCGCAAATCACTGAAGTGGTGTCAAATCGAAAGATCGCCCAGGCGGGCGTTCTACCCGACGGGAGGCCCTCGTCACACGCCATTATTATTATTATTTACTGCGATGTCAACACATCAGAAATTCGAAGTAGCTGAATGTTCAGGAAGAAACAAATATTTTTATATGGGCTCTATCCGAACAGGCATCTGAAGGCCGAACGGTACCGCCCAACCGGCGTGTCATCCTTCGCTGCTAGGCGTCATTGGATGCACACCACTCTCCCGGCCGTTTTTAGTTCTCGAAACCGGATCCGCTACATATCAGTTAAAATTTCCTCAATTGGCCTCATAAGGGCTGAGGACACCCCGCTTTCAAACAGTGCTCACTAGACCCGGATGGTCACTCATCCAAATGTTAGCTACGCTCGACAGCTCTTATCTTTGGTGATGTGACTGGAACCGGTGTTACCACTGTAGAGAGGAAGTGGACTCGAATATTTTTAAATGCTTTGGATAAAAGTTCATGCCGCAGTTTTTATATTGGAACAGTAGACCAGCTGACCAAGAAGCTATATCTTAGTTTACCTTGACATCCGGCTACCTTCTTACATCATCTAAAATAGGAAGTCAAGTCTCAGTGGGAAAAGGAACTGGAAACATAAAACTTAAATAAAGGAAAATATTATATTTGGGTTAAGCCCCACATATCTCGCTTGCCCTTTTACCTTGACATGTTAGTGCACCGCAGAGTTATCTCTACGATCGCACGGACGAGATTGTATCATTTCAAATTCATTTGTACCGCCTAAGAAATTTAGACACTTAAGATTGCAATAATTCAGGCGGTCAGGCGTTGGGGATATTAATCATTTAATCTTAGCTTGTAACATGCTCCAGCAAAATGGGGAACAGTTCCTCTCGGAATTGAGAAATCTTAGGGTACCTTTCCCTCTGATAAGTTTTATTTCTGTTGGCAATTTTAAAGCTGAACCAAAGACATACTGAGAATATGTGATCACTATTTACAGTAGCTAATTGAAAATTGTAGTGACTGTACAAATCTCTGTAAGCATTTTTTGTAGAGGAAGATTTAACTATTACTGCTGTATTTAGAAATTAAGAAGCTTTTCCTTTTTTGCGAATGCTGTAGAAATATTGTTTACTTGTTTTTAAGTGATACGGTCGTCTATATGTTTTCTTTTTTTAAATCAGTTTTTATTGTTCCCTACCTCAGTCAATACAAGTTTATATGCCAACTAGCTCTGCAGATGATGAAGAAATAGATGAAATGTATGACGAGATAAAAGAAATATTCAGGTAGTGAAGGGAGACGAAAATTTAATAGTCATGGGTGACTGGAATTCGTCAGTAGGAAAAGGGAGAGAAGGAAACATAGTAGGTGAATATGGATTGGGGGGAAGAAATGAAAGAGGAAGCCGCCTTGTAGAATTTTGCACAGAGCATAACTTAATCATAGCTAACACTTGGTTCAAGAATCATAAAAGAAGGTTGTATACCTGGAAGAATCCTGGAGATACTAAAAGGTATCAGATAGATTATATAATGGTAAGACAGACATTTAGGAACAAGGTTTTAAATTGTAAGACCTTTCTAGGGGCAGATGTGGATTCTGACCACAATCTATTGGTTATGAACTGCAGATTGAAACTGAAGAAACTGCAAAAAGGTGGGAATTTAAGGACATGGGACCTGGATAAACTGACTAAAGCAGAAGTTGTACAGAGTTTCAGGGAGAGTATAAGGGAACAATTGACAGGAATGGGGGAAAGAAATACAGTAGAAGGAGAATGGGTAGCTCTGAGGGATGAAGTAGTGGAGGCAGCAGACGATCAAGTAGGTAAAAAGACGAGGGCTAATAGAAATCTTTGGGTAACAGAAGAAATATTGAATTTAATTGATGAAAGGAGAAAATATAAAAATGCAGTAAATGAAGCAGGCAAAAAGGAATACAAACGTCTCAAAAATGAGATCGACAGGAAATGCAAAGTGGCTAAGCAGGGATGGCTAGAGGACAAATGTAAGGATGTAGAGGCTTGTCTCACTAGGGGTAAGATAGATACTGCCTACAGGAAAATTAAAGAGACCTTTGGAGAGAAGAGAACCACTTGTATGAATATCAAGAGCTCAGATGGCAACCCAGTTCTAAGTAAAGAAGGGAAGGCAGAAAGGTGGAAGGAGTATATAGAGGGTTTATACAAGGGCGATGTACTTGAGGACAATATTATGGAAATGGAAGAGGATGTAGATGAAGATGAAATGGAAGATAAGATACTGCGTGAAGAGTTTGACAGAGCACTGAAAGACCTGAGTCGAAACAAGGCCCCGGGAGTAGACAACATTCCATTAGAACTACTGATGGCCTTGGGAGAGCCAGTCATGACAAAACTCTACCATCTGGTGAGCAAAATGTATGAGACAGGCGAAATACCCACAGACTTCAAGAAGAATATAATAATTCCAATCCCAAAGGAAGCAGGTGTTTACAGATGTGAAAATTACCGAACTGTCAGTTTAATAAGTCACAGCTGCAAAATACTAACGCGAATTCTTTACAGACGAATGGAAAAACTGGTAGAAGCGGCCCTCGGGGAAGATCAGTTTGGATTCCGTAGAAATGTTGGAACACGTGAGGCAATACTAACCTTACGACTTATCTTAGAAGAAAGATTAAGAAAAGGCAAACCTACGTTTCTAGCATTTGTAGACTTAGAGAAAGCTTTTGACAACGTTAAATGGAATACTCTCTTTCAAATTCTGAAGGTGGCAGGGGTAAAATACAGGGAGCGAAAGGCTATTTACAATTTGTACAGAAACCAGATGGCAGTTATAAGAGTCGAGGGGCATGAAAGGGAAGCAGTGGTTGGGAAAGGAGTGAGACAGGGTTGTAGCCTCTCCCCGATGTTATTCAATCTGTATATTGAGCAAGCAGTAAAGGAAACAAAAGAAAAATTCGGAGTAGGTATTAAAATTCATGGAGAAGAAGTAAAAACTTTGAGGTTCGCCGATGACATTGTAATTCTGTCAGAGACAGCAAAGGACTTGGAAGAGCAGTTGAACGGAATGGACAGTGTCTTGAAAGGAGGATATAAGACGAACATCAACAAAAGCAAAACGACGATAATGGAATGTAGTAGATTTAAATCGGGTGATGCGGAGGGGATTAGATTAGGAAATGAGACACTTAAAGTAGTAAAGGAGTTTTGCTATTTAGGGAGTAAAATAACTGATGATGGTCGAAGTAGAGAGGATATAAAATGTAGACTGGCAATGGCAAGGAAATCGTTTCTGAAGAAGAGGAATTTGTTAACATCGAGTATAGATTTAAGTGTCAGGAAGTCGTTTCTGGAAGTATTTGTATGGAGTGTAGCCATGTATGGAAGTGAAACATGGACGATAACCAGTTTGGACAAGAAGAGAATAGAAGCTTTCGAAACGTGGTGCTACAGAAGAATGCTGAAGATAAGGTGGGTAGATCACGTAACTAATGAGGAGGTATTGAATAGGATTTGTGAGGAGAGAAGTTTGTGGCACAACTTGACTAGAAGAAGGGATCGGTTGGTAGGACATGTTTTGAGGCATCAAGGGATCACAAATTTAGCATTGGAGGGCAGCGTGGAGGGTAAAAATCGTAGAGGGAGACCAAGAGATCAATACACTAAGCAGATTCAGAAGGATGTAGGTTGCAGTAGGTACTGGGAGATGAAGAATCTTGCACAGGATAGAGTAGCATGGAGAGTTGCATCAAACCAGTCTCAGGACTGAAGACCACAACAACAACAACACCTCAGTCAGTGAAAACGGAACCTGTATAGCAGCACTTTGTCGTCCGTCTGCCTGTAGACTGTTAAAACCCGTTTTTCTCAGGAATAGCTTGACGTATTGAGTTCAAATTTATGTCATTTACTAAGGTCTACGGTCCCTTGGTGGTGTATACATTTGAAGCTTTCAACTCGGTGCAGTCAAAAGATATCGCTATTTATGTCACATTTTTTATACTCGAAATCTTACTAACCGGAACATACAGGATAATCCCCGTTGGTCTAGAATCATGAAATTAGGTAAGAAGCAAGGTTTCACTACACAAGTAAATGAAAAATAATCTAGAAATTGTGAATTTTGACTGCAGTGTATCACACGAAAAACAAGTTCGTCTGTCTCTTAGGCCCCCTTTTCCTCAGGAATGGGTAGAGGTACCATGTTCAAAGGTTTGTAGTCTTTTCGTAGTGTAAAAATATTTAGCTTCTAAGTTAGTACGCCGGCCGCGGTGGTCTAGCGGTTCTAGGCGCTCAGTCCGGAGCCGCGCGACTGCTACGGTCGCAGGTTTTGAATCCTGCCTCGGGCATGGACGTGTGTGATGTCCTTAGGTCAGTTAGGTTTAAGTAGTTCTAAGTTCTAGGGGACTGATGACCACAGATGTTAAGTCCCATGGTGCTCAGAGCCATTTTTCTAAGTTAGTACAAAGAAATAATCACCCATTTATGTCATACTTTGATACCCGCAAACTCACTTATTGAAACCTGTAATGTAGTTTCTTTTGACGTAGAACCATGAAATTTGGCAAGAAGAAAGGTTTCACAGTAAAAGCAAAGGAAAAACAGGAAATTTTTAATTTATATCACTGAAAAAAATTCTTTTGTCATTTGTTATCCAGCTTCAAGCTAGAAATTAAAACATTGTTGAAAGTCTTGGAATTCTTGGGACCAATACCCTCTCAGTAGCAATATCCATAACAGGCAAAAATCGTCGAGATTCTCAGTTCCCACAAGTGATGAATTATCTATGTACATAGTTGTGTTTGTACGGAACCCACACAGCGTGAGTCCTTCTTGTACCTGGCCAGTTTTTCTGTAATTGTTGAAGATTAAATTCGTAATAGTTGAAAGCAAAATACTGTGATTATTGATGGCTAAGTAGTGTACTCACGCTGAATGGAATAGAAAGAAAGCGCAGAAACGCGTATATATGAATATATGTCAATTTAGTTTGTATATAGCTTCAGAATGAAGCAACTCCTTTTAAAACTAGATATGTCCAACGTATGGCAGTTGCTACATTGTGAATGGGAATCAACGAAATTTACAGATATGCGTTTTTGGCGTGTTGACATCGCAGTGAAGGTCCTTGCAAAATAACAGAGAGTCCTGACGAAAATGACTTTGAAATGTACTGTGGAATAGTAAAATGCTATAAAGACTGTCGTTAAGTTTTTTTTTTCATTATTTCACTGCCTCCTCCTTACAAAGTAGCCACTACGGTTGCCATGGAATGAGGAAGAGTAGTTGACTATGCACTGGATACGTACATTCCACGTATAAATACACAGATAAGCAAAACAAAACAAAAAAAACACACACACAGCAATCGCCCATAGCCCATCGTAGGTTGGCGTTGGGGACACTTGACCACCTGACTGCAGTTAACAAGTATACAAATGGAACAGCGATGAATGGAGAACCATTTTAACGATGATACCGGTCGCAAATGGGAAAATACACTGATGTAGGTGACTTTGACAAAGGGCAGGCTGTTTTCGATAAGCACCTGGGTATTATCATTTGAGAAAAGGAGAATCTGATCGGCTGTTTGCGTGCCTCTGTTGTGAGCATCTATGGAAAGCGGCTGAAGGACGGTGAAAGCATGAGTAGGCGGTAAGCCGTCGGATGTTCACGCCGCGTCACAGAATGTTTGGGTCGGAGGTTTGCCGTCTCTGTAGAGCTGGATAACTGTGGTAGATCTGACGTCAGAGTACGACGTTTCTGGAGGCACAGTGTTTCGGACCACAGCGTTCAGAGGCTGTGGTGAAATAAATAAAAAAAAATTAAATTTATTAATTTTTTGAAATGAGAAAAAATTATGGATATGGAACTGTAACTTTAGAATTTTTGAAAGGCTCTTTTACGGACTGTATTGACCGGCTGGAATGCGGACAAATTCAGTGATGCTTGAAATTTGCCAGTAATATAATTTAGAATTCCGATTAATTACATTTTTGAATTCTACGTCATTGTTGATTTCATCAGAGTTCTCACCTTAGACGTAGAATTAGTCCTTCTGCCACAATATTAATTCGTTAGTCGCCATCGACGTTCTTCTCTTTGTTGACCGTATGTATCTTCCTAAGTCGGCATCGGTTTACTTCACGAAGACGGTGAAAACCAAGGAATACAATGCTACGTCGCTTCGAATAATTATCGTAAAACTTAGATACTTCTCACGATTTTTTATTCACAAGACAGTAAGACTTGCTCTGCTCGTCGCGCAAACCATAAATACTAACAGGATGGCTGTCTTTCGGCACACACCAAAAATTACGTCTATCCCCTACAAGGTAACAGTCGAAAGTGTATCTTACCTCCTTCTTGGAGTATGAAACAAAAGAGAATCCAATATGAACATTACAGAGATTATATTCTATATCCCTCTCAATTTAATCTTTGGCGCAGCCTTTAAGGTATTGTATGTCTCTGCGTCGGAATGTGTCATTACAAGACCCAGTGTTAAACATGAGGCGCCGCGGCAGACGACTCCTACGTTTTTGCATGTTGACCCAACGACATCGTCAATTACTGCTGCAATAGGCACTTCGCAAAATGCAAGTTCCTGTGATTGTAACATCAATGACTCAGATTTAGCGTCAATCATAAGCATAGCAGTTTCTATGGATGTGAAAGGGAACACATACACAAATTTAACAGTAGGTAAACTGGATGGCAGTCTTCGGGAAAATGCAGTTATTCTGCAAGGGAGATAACACTCGTGAGATTAGTCCTAGAATACTGCTGAAGTACGTTGAACCCATACCAGGTATGTGTAACAGCGTAAATCGAACGTATACATAATATACGGCAGCACGAATAGTCCCAGGCTTGATCTACACAGGAGCAAAGTAGCCTGAGGAAGTCCCTCAAAATTTTGAAAATCCAGTATTAACTGAGGAATATACTGCAGCCCGTCCCGTAGACGAAACTGGACTAATTCCAGCGTGCGCATAGGTGTTTGAGCGGTCGATCAGCCTGCACTCCACCCGTTAGTTGAATATGAAGAATCCCAAATGATTGGTACAACGGGCAGTAGGCTTTGCCATGATCTTAACAATGGTCTACAGAGTATGAGTGAAAATGCAGATATATATTCTGATTTTTGCCGTTTGTAGGTGGAGTCAGCCGAGAGAAATATACTGCTCCTCACGTGTTTTATGTGACACTCAGTGACAACGGAAAACATCGCCTTGTTTCCAGATATAGACATCTCAGTGTTTACAATGTCATACGTCCTCAGCTATGACAGGTAGGTTGTTCTTAGCCCCCTCCCAGAGATTGTTGCCTGACAGTAAGGGATATGTTTACCAAGTTTGGTTGAAACCGATCCCGTGGTTTTGGAGGAGACTTGGAACATACACATGCACAAACATTCATCCATTTTGAAACTTCCTGGCAGATTAAAACTGTGTGCGCCGACCGAGACTCGAACTCGGGACCTTTGCCTTTCGCGGGCAAGTGCTCTACCAACTGAGCTACCGAAGCACGATTCACGCCCGGCCCTCACAGCTTTACTTCTGCCAGTATCTCGTCTCCTACCTTCCAAACTTTACAGAAGTTCTCCTGCGAACCATGCAGAACTAGCACTCCTGAAAGAAAGGATATTGCGGAGACATGGCTTAGCCACAGCCTGGGGGATGTTTCCAGAATGAGATTTTCACTCTGCAGCGGAGTGTGCGCTGATATGAAACTTCCTGGCAGATTAAAACTGTGTGCGCCGACCGAGACTCGAACTCGGGACCTTTGCCTTTGCCCGCGAAAGGCAAAGGTCCCGAGTTCGAGTCTCGGTCGGCGCACACAGTTTTAATCTGCCAGGAAGTTTCATATCAGCGCACACTCCGCTGCAGAGTGAAAATCTCATTCTGGATTCATCCATTTTTATTATATTCACTTATTTATTTCTCTTAAATTCCGTGGGAATTTGTAAGTAAAATCTAATTGATCGTGGAACTGCAGTATGTAATTCACAGAATACTCCCTCTGCCAGACACTTGACTGTGAATTGCAGAGTAATCTTGTAGATGTAGTTGTAGACTATTAAAAATAAAACAAAGAAAGCAAGAGAACAAAAATTTCCTGTAGTAAGAGGTGTGGCTACAAAATAACGGGACTGCTGCTGTCACAGAGTAAGTAAACACACGCCAAAGATGAACAAGAGTAGCTGTGAAGCCATCTCTTTTGAATGCGACGTCACTGGTTTCTGTAGACAAATCAGTGAGGCCGTGGCATTCGTTTGTAAAAGAGCTGTTATTTTGTTTTGCCGGGAAACTGGTATGCGTAATAACATAGCAACGAACTGTCATGAAGTTTCACATGAAACTTGGAAAAACTGCTACTGTAACCCATCTTTTACTAAAACAAGTATATGGCGAAGACTGTTTATCACGTATGCGAGTTTTTTAATGGTTCAAGCGTTTCCAAGGTGGCCGAGAAGATTACTCATATCCGGGACGCTCTTCAACATCAAAAACAGATGAAAATATCGGAAAAGTAGTTAGTCTGGTTCGATTTGACAGACGGCAGAGTATTCGATCCATAGCTGAAACTGTAGAAACTGACAAAGAATGCGTAAGGTAAAGTTTACATAACCAATTTAACATCAGAAAAGTGTTTGCGAAACTAGTGCCGAAAATTCTCACGGTCGAACGAAAAGTAGCTCTTGGAAATTTATCTAGTGACACTCTGAATACCACTGAAAAAGATCCTAATTTCTTGGAAAGAGTGATAACACTTGACCAATCTAGCGTTTCACTTAGGATCCAGAAACTAAGAGCCAATCCAGGCACTGGAAGGGCCCAACTGTAGCGGAAACGGAGAAAAGCTACAAAGAGAAAATCAAGGTTCAAAGCGATGATAAGTGGTTTTATTTTCGATTGTCATGGAATTGCGTGTCTTCACTAGCTTTTTGAAGATCGAACTTTTAATCAAAATTACCACGTTGTTGCTCAACGTCCTGAGAACGTAAGAAAAAAGACCCGAATTGTGGAAGAATAATTTCTATTCCCCAGGGTTAAATCTGCAATTAAAGAAACAAGATTTCACTCCGCTGAAGCAGTGAAAGAACAAAAAAAGCGGCGCACGTCATCAAGAGCTCACAGAGAAAGATTTCCAGCAGTGTTTCCATCAATGGATAATTCGTATGGAGCGTTGTAGGGTAGAAGAAGGGAGTATATTGTGGATGACAATAACTAATTATATATGTTTCTGAAATAAAATATTTTACCTGCAGTAGTCACGTCAGTTTACAGCCACATCTAGTTCATACAACTGTAGCCAACGACTTTGCCTCGTTGAATATATCTGTATCTGTCAGAGTACCGAGGTTTAGTAACCACGGGAGTGGCGGGTACTGGGATTGGTGACCGTCCGGGTACGTCTCACTCTGTTGTCGATTTTCCCGTAATCTTCAAGGCAAATGGGAGAATGGGTAGTTGCATAAAATTCCCGATAACCAGTCTTGTGCCTATGACCTGCATTAAATTTCAACCTCACCGCAGTGTCTCATGAGATAAGAGCATGTTGATGGTTATCTGTCTGTCGGGTGGCGGCTGCAAGATCGGCGGCCCCTTTGTGCTATTCGAGAAGAGTAGGCTACGTTCTGGAACTGGGTTTCACCCTCTCAGATCTGTCGTCACCATTGAACGTAAACATGACGTCATACTACCCACACACCCATTGCAGTCATCTACACGTATCAGATAACTTCACACACGAATCTCGTTTCGCGAAGGAAAGGTGCGGCGAAGGATAGGCAAAAATACACTCCTGGAAATTGAAATAAGAACACCGTGAATTCATTGTCCCAGGAAGGGGAAACTTTATTGACACATTCCTGGGGTCAGATACATCACATGATCACACTGACAGAACCACAGGCACATAGACACAGGCAACAGAGCATGCACAATGTCGGCACTAGTACAGTGTATATCCACCTTTCGCAGCAATGCAGGCTGCTGGCGCCTCAGTTGGACCAGCGTTCGTGCCGGACGTGCAGACCGCGTGAGACGACGCTTCATCCAGTCCCAAACATGCTCAATGGGGGACATATCCGGAGATCTTGCTGGCCAGGGTAGTTGACTTACACCTTCTAGAGCACGTTGGATGGCACGGGATACATGCGGACGTGCATTGTCCTGTTGGAACAGCAAGTTCCCTTGCCGGTCTAGGAATGGTAGAACGATGGGTTCGATGACGGTTTGGATGTACCGTGCACTATTCAGTGTCCCCTCGACGATCACCAGTGGTGTACGGCCAGTGTAGGAGATCGCTCCCCACACCATGATGCCGGGTGTTGGCCCTGTGTGCCTCGGTCGTATGCAGTCCTGATTGTGGCGCTCACCTGCACGGCGCCAAACACGCATACGACCATCATTGGCACCAAGGCAGAAGCGACTCTCATCGCTGAAGACGACACGTCTCCATTCGTCCCTCCATTCACGCCTGTCGCGACACCACTGGAGGTGGGCTGCACGATGTTGGGGCGTGAGCGGAAGACGGCCTACCGGTGTGCGGGACCGTAGCCCAGCTTCATGGAGACGGTTGCGAATGGTCCTCGCCGATACCCCAGGAGCAACAGTGTCCCTAATTTGCTGGGAAGTGGCGGTGCGGTCCCCTACGGCACTGCGTAGGATCCTACGGTCTTGGCGTGCATCCGTGCGTCGCTGCGGTCCGGTCCCAGGTCGACGGGCACGTGCACCTTCCGCCGACCACTGGCGACAACATCGATGTACTGTGGAGACCTCACGCCCCACGTGTTGAGCAATTCGGCGGTACGTCGACCCGGCCTCCCGCATGCCCACTATACGCCCTCGCTCAAAGTCCGTCAACTGCACATACGGTTCACGTCCACGCTGTCGCGGCATGCTACCAGTGTTAAAGACTGCGATGGAGCTCCGTATGCCACGACAAACTGGCTGACACTGACGGCGGCGGTGCACAAATGCTGCGCAGCTAGCGCCATTCGACGGCCAACACCGCGGTTCCTGGTGTGTCCGCTGTGCCGTGCGTGTGATCATTGCTTGTACAGCCCTCTCGCAGTGTCCGGAGCAAGTATGGTGGGTCTGACACACCGGTGTTAATGTGTTCTTTTTTCCATTTCCAGGAGTGTATTTCCAGTTAAGGCGATGAACCTACCACTTCTTGTCTCCTAGAAAATCACGCCTTACAACTTAACGTTTTGTTTATACGAATGAATAAAAAATTACAGAGAATGGTTGTAACGTAGCAAAGTAAAAGGAGTGCCAGAAGGCAGCCTTTCGACTTAGTTTTGAAAATTTGGGGCTTATCTCACAATGTCCGCAAACAAGTTAAATGCCCATTGGAAATGGAACCTATGGAAGAGATCACGCCTTCCTGTTTAGCGGTTAAGGAAGCGAAGGTGTCACGGAGATGCTCACCCAACTAAAGTGGCAGAAGCTATATGAGAGGCATTGTGAAAAACAATGTGTTTTACTGTAGAAATTCCGAGAGCTTATGTTCCTAGAAGTGTAAACCAATATGTTGTGTGGTGTCACAAGGCTTAGGCCTGTCCCACCCCTCATTAAATCGACCAAGTCTTATACGAATAATTGTAAGAACAGTTATTATTATTATGTTCTTTAAGTTTGTTATTGGGTTTTTCAGAAATACTGTGGAAAGAAAGTTTATTTATGTTGCAGATAACGTGGAAGACGTTGTCCAACGATCACCAGGAAAGTTCGACGTAGCGGCAAGTGGGCAAGGAATAAAACGAATGCTGCAAACTACCGCGAGCCATGGAAGAGCCTGAGCCGCGAGGGCGTCGAGCTCCCTAGGTCGTTGTTGGACAATGTCAAAGGAAGAGATATTCTGCTTTCTCTTTGTAAACGGATCGATCGACTCTTGAAAGGTTCATGTAAAACGTATAGGCGGGTGACACATTAGGTGGGACTCGATGCCTGTAATACTCCCACAGTTATTAAAAAGTTGTTAAACGGCAAAACCAATAGTTCATCATTTATATAGATAAAAAGTAGTAAAGATATAGGAAAGGAAGAGTTGCGGCGTCAGAACGAAAAGTGATACATCGCTCAGCAACGAAGAAAGACGTAAACAGCAGGCGTTACGTGGTGAAACAAATCAACTGATAAAATAGTAAGTCTGTAATTAAGCATAAAGCCACGTAACACTGCAGTTGCTACGTTTATTTCGCGAAAAGACTGTGACGGGGAGATTAGAGGGATATAGGCTAGCACGGAGGCTTACTAGCAATCGTTCTTCCCATGAACCGTCCATGACTGGATGAGGAAAAGGGGGAAGTAACAATGGTCCCCGAACTATTCGACACCACACACCATAAAGTCGCTTGCTGGGTAAAGATGTGGATGTAAGAAGTAATTCGTGTGCAGTTGTTTTCTATTTGCTGTTCACTGGGTTACTGGTGTATTATTAACTACAAAACTGTGAGGGAATGTACGTAGAGCTATGACAGACTTCGACTTTGGAGACCACCGTGGATTAGTGATGGATCAGACAAATCTCGAGCGCGTGTCTAGGACAATGTCTCTGTGTACAGGGTGTCCCACGAGGAATGATCAATATTCAGGGGTCTGACAGAAATGATTACTCGAAGCAAAAATTCTAGTACACTTCGGCTCTGAAATGCATGCTTAAAGAGATATGAACAGTGCTTCTGTGGTGTCACCGCTAGACACCACACTTGCTAGGTGGTAACTTAAATCGGCCGCGGTCCTGTAGTACATGTCGGACCCGCGTGTCGCCACTGTGTACTCGCAATCCTAGCGCCACCACATGGCAGGTCACAAGACACGGACATGACCTCGCCCCAGTTGTACGGACGACATAGCTTGCGACTAGACCTACCAAGTATTCCTCTCATTTGCCGAGAGACAGATTAAATAGCCTTCAGCTAGTCCATCGCTACTACCTAGCAAGGCGCCATGTGTATCATTGCTAATTGCTTACTACTATGCAAGAGATGTATTTCAACAAGAAGAACATCATTAAAAGTTAAGTAGATGACAATCTCTCTTCTTTTCTTTATAGTTTTTCATCCAGTCTCCTGTTTCAGAATTTACGCCCGTCTGCGTTAGTTTCGCGTGCACCTAGCCACTCATTGTGTCGAGACCTTAGGGAATCGACACAACAGCTTCATCTTCGATACCGTGCAAAAAGTCTCTTCAACTGAAAGTTCTTTGCTTTCCTTATTTTGGGAGGGGTAATATGGAAGAAAATAAGAAAACATCATCTAGTAAACATAGCTATGAGCACTTGTTCAGTAGAAGGGTTACGTTTCGCAATAGTGAAGGTGAAGAAGTACCCATCGGTCTTAAGCCATGCACTTTAGAGCCCATGTTTGCTTATTTTGGCGCATACCACCTTCTCACATAATAAGGAAAGAGTTCGCAATAGAAGAGGTTAGTTTCGCAGCACCGAAGATGAAGAAGTGAAGTTACACATTTTAGAGTCTTTGTTTTGTAGACCTTTTAGCTTCGATTAAACATTCTTGTAACATCCCTAAATAATTAAATTCCTCCTGAGACACCCTGTGTTAGAACGAGAGTGTTGGCAAGGATGTGAACGTGGACATCGGAAACCCTACAAATTTCTACAAATTACATTTAGACTTTCCTGGGATGTGCAAATTCGTCACCGGCAGCAGTCGTCGTTTGAGTTCTAGAGATTACTAGCTACCAGTATGTGGAATGCGTTGTACAGTTCCTACAGAAGTGTCGTGACAGAAATGCAAAGTGTGTCTAAATTAGGACGCTATACCATTATTTTTAATACGCACTTGCAGCAGCCACGGTTCTCTAACCGAAATTACACTCGTTACGCTTCCTGAGCTTAAGCAACGTGTAGTACAATAAAGGTCGCATTAATTCAGCTAATTAGCGCTATCCTTTTCGCGCATCGCAAAGAAACCCCGTAAATATATTTTCAGTGGGTTTAATTAAATACCCGAGTTTAATGAGCACCTTTCGCAAGGCCACAACTGAGTCCGTCAGTTGGAGACGAGCGGAATTTATGCGAGTACAATTTTTATGTCTTTAAACAGGGCTCATCATTACGCCCCTCAGAGTGCACATGGAAGGGAGGAAGTGCAAGAGGAGAACCTGTTGAGTGCAAGAAGAGCGGGAAGAAGTCGGCAGGAGAGTGTGAGAAGAAAAGAGGGTGTACGCGGCGATCTGATGACACTTGTGCACGCACGCCCCACAGTGTACCACAGACGCCCCGCGATGCTTCAAGATTAGCTTTTAATT